>NC_139610.1:41118056-41718056 GCF_964270895.1 Podarcis filfolensis | reverse complement strand
CCGAAGAATTGATGCTTTTGAATTATGGTGCTGGAGGAGACTCTTGAGAGTCCCATGGACTGCAAGAAGATCAAACCTATCCATTCTGAAGGAAATCAGCCCTGAGTGCTCACTGGAAGGACAGAACCTGAAGCTAAGGCTCCAATACTTTGGCCACCTCATGAGAAGAGAAGACTCCCTGGAAAAGACCCTGATGTTGGGAAAGATTGAAGGCACAAGGAGAAGGGGGACGACAGAGGACGAGATGGTTGGACAGTGTTCTCGAAGCTACTAACATGAGTTTGACCAAACTGCCGGAGGCAGTAGAAGACAAGAGTGCATGTCGTGCTCTGGTCCATGGGGTCACAAAGAGTCGGACACGACTAAACAACTAAACAACAACAACAATCCAGCCTCCACAACCTGGTGCCCTCCATATGTTTTAAATTACAGTTTCCACCAGCTCCAGCCAGCTCAGCTTAGGAAAGGATAGGTCAACACAGTGGTACCTTGGTTTTGAAACTTAATCCTTTCCGTAGTCTGTTCCAAAACCAAAGCGTTCCAAAACCAAGGCGCACTTTCCCATAGAAAGTAATGCAAAACGGATTAATCCGTTCCATAGTTTTCCAGTAAAGATGCTAAGACTTCTCATTAAAAGAAAGGAAGAAATATTTTGTATAACTCTTGGAACAGAAAATGGAAGCAACGTCAGTCAGATTCATTATCAGGGAACCAAAAGCAAATAAAAAGAGGAGACAGAACAGAATGTCAGATAAGTTGTGATGCTTCATTCCAGGCAGATTCTACTACCATTTGACAGAGACTTGAAGATCGCAGCTATCTTTTTTCTGCCATTCCCTTTCACCAATAACTCCATTTACAACCATCTAACAGGCTTGCCATGCCAGTAAAATGATTTGTTGCCTTGTTCAGTAAAATATTTCCCTAAATAGGGGAAAAAAATAAGTTTTACAAATTGTTCTCTGTGGTGGAACAGAAAATACTGTTATGCTCACCCCACTTCTATGAGAGGTGAGAAATTCCAGGGACACAGCGCTTGGGAAAGAGGTCAATGGAGGCTTCTTTTGCAACATAGGCATTTATTTGCAAATGTACCGATTGATTTTGCTGCAACAAACTAACACAGTTAGTTAGCTGCCTGTCTGGAAATTATGCAATCACTTGTCTCCAGTTGGTGAATCTTAGGGATCTAATGAAAAAAGAAATTTGACCCCACAAGCTTGAAGTTTGCTCATCCTTGAGCTAGATAGTATCAGGTTAGAAAAGCCTTCAAAGAAGAGCTGAGCTGAATAGCTTGACGTTAAGCATATTTTCCTGACACGACTAGCAAACCCATAAAACAAGAGAGAACGAGAAAATGTATTAATGCTAAGAAAAAAATCTTTCCGGGAAAGTACATTTGGCAAAACGATTTCCTTAGTGCTTGCTTAATGAGAAGATAGTACATTGTTTTACAGAGATCTGGGTGGAAGAATAAAAGAGTTATAGCAGCAGAGAAAGAGAGCAGATCAATGAATAGAATGAATTCACAACACTTTGCATTTTGGGACATTTAAAGCTGACTTAGCTATGCCAGTCTTGTTGTGACTTCCAGATATACTGCAGTGCACATTGCCATTGGAAATTATAATATTTTCATTCTGAGATTTTGTTTCAATATTGTCAGCTGTTAATACGCAGTTTCGTAATAAAATCTAACCACATTTAAAGCTAAATCACACTGCCTCCAGAATTTCCAGGGAAATGAGATGCTTTAGTACTCTGATATTTCCAACGATGGGTTTAATGAAACATCCAAACACTACATAGGAAAACCCAAGTTTGACAGGCTTAATGGTTTTCCCATGTAGTGTTTTAATCATTTGGTTTAACCTCTCATAATCCTGGAATTTAAGGTAGCCTAGTTAAATTGATGGGAGCAGATTTAGGAAGAAGAAGAAAAGGGAAAAAAGCACACCTTCATAAATCACATTAATTTATGGATCTTGCTGCCAGGAGATATAATGTTGGTCTTGGTTGGCTTTAGAAGGGAATCAGACACATTTATGGAAGATAGAGCTTTCTGTGGCTATTTCATGGGATTAGGAGAGACTGCAACATTTGAAGGAAACACAGTTGCTGTAGATTCAAACAACCAATGGGGGAAGGAGGACTGTTGTCTATATTTTCTGTTTGTGGACTTTCTAGACCCATCTGGCTGCCCCGTGTTGGAAACAGGATGCTGGGCCAGATGGACCTCTGTTCTGATCCAGTGGGACTCTTTATATTCCAGAACTTGCAATTTCTTCTCATTTGGTGTGCATTGGATTACAAGGATCCGTGCCTCTGAGGGAAGGACTCTAAATGTAGCCCTTATTATTGGTAATTGCTATTGCTTACAGCCATGCCAGGTCTTTTAAGGATCAAAAAGCTTTTTAAAAAAACAAAAACAAAGCTAGGTTAAGTAAAGGGAGCTTGCTTTTGACATGGGCTTAACTAGCAACAAAGAAAGCAGGTGTTACCTGAGGGAAGTTGTGGTGCCCAGCAATTTTACAGGGAGATAGTAGTTCATCAGAAGAGGGTGCGGCTGCTTCCTTCAGCACCAATTGTTTCAATCAAATGAGTTAATCTAAACATTTAACCAACATATTCACCTGGAGGCTGGGGATTTATCTGTCTCTGGTTACAATGAAACCATCAATTTTCCTGCTGTTCTGCCCTTTTCTAGAGGACATAGTTTTGTGGGTCTTTCCCCCCTTAACACACAATTAAAAAAAAAGAATATAGTAAATAGCAAATAATGAAAGATGTTACTAAAAATTAGAGAACTGAATTTTAAAATTGAAGAAATAAGAAACTGGGAGAACCGAAATGGATAGATCTGTCCATGGGGTCACAAAGAGTCGGACATGACTAAACGACTAAACAACAACAAATCCACCCCATCTATTTAAAATGCAAACTTTTCAATGTATTCGCCAGCAAAATCTGCATTTCAACTTTAAAGTGTTTTTTTTTGGGGGGGGGGACTTTTTGTGCACCGACAGTATATTGCAAATTCTGGGAAAGGGCATTCTGGCAAGGAGTTATGTTCCAGTCTGCAAAACAGAAACTTTGGATTGGGTATACTAGACTCCTGCACAAAAGGGAACCAAATAAATTTCTTACCCTTCTCTACTCAGCACTCAAACAGGTTGAGAAGCAGAGCTCTGTGAGTTAATTTGATAATAATGTGCCTCGTGAGGTAAACAGCACTGAGTCTACTGTGACAGAACACTCATATTTGGTGCTACTGGAGTGTGACAGAACATTAGGAATGCAGTACTCAATAACTCAGAGCTAAAGGCAAAATAGGTTGTGTGGGAATCTAACCTTTGAAACAATGGGGTAGATTGATAGTGATTATATACTTCTGGCTATGTCACAAATAACAGCAAAATTCTCAGAGGACCAATGTAACATTGTGTATCTCTGAAAACTCTTCTGTGTATGAAGCTGAATGTTTAAAGTTTCAGGGCAGATAAAAGAAAATACTTCTCCACACAGTGCTTAGTTAAACTATGGAACTTGCTCTGACAGGACACAGTGACCGTCACCAACCTAGAGGGCTTTAAAAGAACAGTGCTACAGTCATACCTTGGGTTGCGAACGCTGCGGATTGCACGTTTTCGGGTTGCGGGCCGCACCGAACCCGGAAGTACCGGAATGCAAAAATGATGTCACGCATGTGCGCAGACAGGGCGCTGCGGGTTGCAAACGCTGCGGGTTGCGAACATGCCTCCCGCATGGATCACGTTCGCAACCCGAGGTATGACTGTATTTTTCTAGAAAAAGAGGTGCCGGAACTCACCATGAATGCCTCTCTCATTCTCTTAGAATGGCAATGGCGTCCACCTGAGAGGTGCCAGAACTGAATTCCCCCCCCCTCCCGTAAAAGACAATTAGACAAATTCAAGGAGGAGAGAGCTATCAAAGATAATAGCCGTAATGGCTATTGTCTGTCTTCACAGTTGAAGATAGTAATGCCTCTGATACCACAGTTGCTAGATACCACAGGAGGGGCAAGTGCTCTTGGGCTTGAATCCTGTTTTTGCGGTTTCCCACAAGTATCTGGTTGGACACTGTGAGAACAGTGGGCCATTGGCCTGATCCAGCAGGCTCTTCTTGTGTAAATGTTGAATATTGTAATGTAATGAGTAATATCTAAAGATCTATTAATGTCTTCTGAAAGACTGCACAACATTCTGTTGCCATATAAATGGCATTGTGAATGTGCATGTGCATATTGTGCTTCAGATCCAGGAAGAGGTGTTCCTACTGTGCCCAAATGATTCTTACGGCATGTGGGAACATGCAGAGTCCTTTGTTTTCTCCATGGTGATGCCATTGCTAAGGAAACAAATGTAGTAATTGCACTCCCTCTAGTTAGAAATTGGGATAGATTGCACATGCATTCATACACATGCAATATGATTTATCTACCCTTGGCTGTTGTACACATGATTGGCACCTTTAAGTGCAAATGACTCAAATGAAGAAGTCAGTTGAATAACAAAGAGATAAACAATGAGGCAGCATTCCCTCTTTCTCTTCTAGAAAACCTCCAAACTTTTCAGAACTCACAACTTGACTACTTTCCCCAGGCAGAATGTAATCAGGGCCAGTCCTTGACTTGAGTTGAATGCTTCTCCTATGACATTGGGCTCCTGCCACAGGTTTACCAGGTGGTTGCAGCAAGATACCATTAAAAAATTTCTGCATTGTATGTAGCATTGCTCCAAAGAATATTGTGGGCAATTTAAAATGATGACTCACAGACCAAGGGAAGGTGTTAGCACCATTGGCCTCTGCTACACCATTTGGCTCCTGCAGCTGCCCAAGGATGCCAAGGGCTAACCCATGACCAGAATGTCTTATATTGCCAGGCTTAGACGTGATATGAATGATCTGTCTGTGCTATTGTATCTATGATGGTCTATTCACATAAGCAGCTTGTGACTAGTTACTGCAGCCATCAAGTACTTAGCATGGCTGTGTAAATGGTTCAGCACCTAGAGAACTTGCTTATGAGGCATCTAACAAATAATATCAGCAAAATTTCCTTCCTGATTCACCAAGATTTGAACTAAGCCTCTAGGTCTCATCTGTTAATATATATGCCCAGGTAATACACAGGTCATCTGGTAAACTTCAGCTTCTTGCCTTCTTTGATGGATTTGTTCTATTAATACCATGCTGTTTTCTTTGAGTCAATTGACACAGTTAGTTAACCAGAATGACAGCTTTTCAGCACTCTACCATCTGTGATTTGTTTACATGTTTAAGGGGCGAAGGGCACAGAAAGAAAAAGAGAAAGAAAGAAAGAAAGCCTCCAGCTAATTAGGGCCTATCTACAGTGGTACCTCAGGTTAAGTACTTAATTTGTTCTGGAGGTCCGTACTTAACCTGAAACTGTTCTTAACCTGAAGCACCACTGTAGCTAATGGGGCCTCCTGCTGCCGCTGCACCGCCGGAGCACGATTTCTGTTCTCATCCTCAAGCAAAGTTCTTAACCTGAAGCACTATTTCTGGGTTAGCGGAGTCTGTAACCTGAAGCGTATGTAACCTGAAGCGTATGTAACCTGAGGTACCACTGTACTCCCTTATGCTTTTCAACCCCATTCAACCCCATCCATTACACATGAAAAGTTTTTTGACAGGTTTTCTGATTAAAAAAAATAACATATGCAGAGATGCAGAATGAATATTACTATAGGCGTAATTCAGTTCTGCTAGTCCGGAATATGCATATTTTGATTGACACTTGTCTCAGGACCAAGGTAGACAAGAATGCAAACAGAATTGCCCATGTTCCACCCCCCCAATCATATATTGACAAATAGCACAATTAAAGTGGATTAGGCACTCTTGTGCTGCTCTCCCTTGTGCTGGAAAGTTTGGAATAACAATGACTTGATGTGATCTCATAGAACCTTTGCGCAAACAAATGAGAATGAATGCTCAATAAACAGCAGGCTATAACCTCCACACAAACTCTGTATAAGCTCCATACAAACTATGTGAAAACCAGTAAGGATGAATGCTCAGTAAACAGGTTGCCATAGTTTAAAAAAAAACTATGGCCCCGTAAAAAAGTACTCCACTATCATTTCAAAGCTTGCATCCCTATGTACAGTTCAGATGTTCTTGGCGTTGCTATTGCAGCCAGCTCAGCAAAGGATAAGAAAATCTCACACTGTAGCAAGCATTTTCAGTCTAATAATAAAAGCTATTTCCTGGGCATCAGGTTGACTGTGTTGTCCTGATGAATGCTGAGCTAAAGGAAATGGTTGATGCATTTCGGTCATGATAAATAAAGGGGCACATATACCAATTGCCAAAGGCTTTCATAAGGTTTCCTATGAACATCACTATCAATTGCCATATTGGCTAGTTTCAAAATCTTTTCCTATGGATCTGGAGCCATCAAATGTGACCTCCCAAGCTTCTCTTCTGGCCCAGTCCACACCCAAACCACAGACCACATCCTTCACTGGCCTGCTGCACTGTGCCCCTTTTAGTAATTGCACCTGGCTGGAATGTGTCCTTGAATGGTAATAATATCTCTTGCTTGTCTGGATTGAGGATGGAGAGTGGTATGTGTCTCAACACACCCACTTTTGTCACATCCACCACTGGTGTCAGGTCCTCAGAAGGTTGCCCATGAAGGAATGCTGAAATAGACCCCCACCTCTGCATTATGCTATTGCAGCAAGGAGGGGAGCATAGAACTTCTGAAAGAATGTAGGATTTCCACTGTCGTGCTCCTCCCTTGCCATACTTCCAGTTCTGCCCATATCCCATCCTTGCCATATTCTGCCAACACAAGGCTCCATCTAGCCCAGCCTATTGCCAGTGCAATAGTTACGCTATGCTGGCTTAAATTCATTATGCTGAAATATCTCTGTCCCGCAGATGCAGTCGGAGAAAGCAGCCATCCTATCCTGCCAAATGGACATAACTCTTGGAGACAGTAGTGCCTGGTACCCATTGGGGCTGGTAGGGTGGAAAACAGAGAGGCCAAAAGCAGACAAAGTCAGGCACAGCCAACTAAGTCTAGTGTGGTCTACAACTTGTTCCCTGATGAGTTATTTTAAAAAGGCAACACAAAGACTAAGAAGGAGGAACGTTCCTACTAGTTGTAGGTAAGGAGGAGTCAGGTGGGGGCTGTATAAAGGCAGATTGAAGTTAGTGGAACTGTGCTTCATTCACTCCAATGGACCAGCCTCCACTGGCTGCATAGGGCCATATTGCAATTCAGTCCTAATTTTCTGATTTCATTAGCTGTTTACCTTGTACCATTTCTAAATGGCAGGTGCTGTTCATACAGCTTTGTCTTTGAATAGGTTCTAGCCATCTATTGCTCTATCCATTTCAATGAGATTTTCTGTGATACCCACTGTCAGGATAAGTGGAGAATGCACAGTTGTTGTTGTTGTTGTTGTTGTTGCTTTTTCAGTTGAACTCCTAGACTACTTCACTTTAGGAAATCTTACCTGCCTGGAGGTCTGTAGGGGAGCATGGAGTCTCGCCTCGTCACCTTCCAATTTTCCTCTGGCAGATGAAGATAAAAAGGTTAACAGTTGTTTTTATAAATGTTGTTATGAAGTTGAACAGCTTTAATTTGTGGTGAGGTGAAATTATTGTTTGGTTCAGGAGTGTTGTCAAACAACCCCTGCTCCCAGGAAGCTGCTGAGAGAATTAGAGATAAAACAAAAGTTCCTTCTATTGCTCTTTTGCAGCTAGGGCTTGGTGAGGGCACAGAATGGGTGTTTTGCAGTTAAACCCACTTGCAAGCCAGATTTCTTAAAATACCGTTACAAAACACTGGTTTCCCAAAACATCATGGAATATAAGTTACTGAAAAGAGTAGGAGACACATGAAGTGCAAGTGTTTCCCGTTTCCCAATGTCTTCATGTCCAAACTTTTGCCTCCTGTGCTTCTACAGAGTTTTCAAACTGTCAGACAAACCAAAAAAAGGGTGGGCAGTCCTAAGAAGGTGCTGAAGCAAAAGTACAGTATTGTTATAGGACTGGGAGGTTTGCTTTGGATTATGCCTGTGGGTCTCCAAGTTTGTAGTCTGGTATCTGTAAAATGGGAAGGGACCGCTATACTTGTCAAACCAGTCTCTTTGTTAAGGTAATGCCACTAAAATGCCTACCTGGCTTGGTCACATGAAAATTTTGTTGTCTCTTGACACAGCTGGCTTGTGGATCAATCTGGAAGCAGAGAGAGGTCATTGGGCCTTGGAGCAGGACTGTGGAATAGAAGGAGTAAGAAATGAGAAATTACTACTATTATTATTATTACTACTAGTACTACTGTTTCCCTCAGAAAAAGACATCACATCAGTAATATGAATCAGTTGAAAGTGTATATACAACCAACAGAGCTTAAGCATCACTAGTCATATTTACCTGTGTTGTTTTCCTAGAGCTGCTGATAGTTATTATCATCTTCAGAAACAGGAAATTACTACTTCACTGGAGTTTACACAACAAGCATCTAACAAAATACCACTGGTGGCAGTCTTATCATGCTTCATATGTGAAATAAAACAAAAGTTGGCAAAAACAATATGCAGTTTTTAATATTTTTATGTTCAGTTTGGTTTGTCAGGTTTGAGTATGTTTACATTTAAAATAATATAATTAAAAATCATGGGACACATGTTATATTGAATCTTGTATTCATTTGGACTAACAACTGCGGTTATTTGGTTCTGTACTCCCAGTTCACCACTGCAGATTAGAATGCCCCAACCAAACATTGATTGAAAGGGGGATGGCGGTGAATTAACTTTTTGCCCTCTCCCTAACCCAGCTGTTAAAGACCACGAAAGGGAACTACTGTATATTAAAGTGATGCTAAGGACATACCCCAACAAAGAGTTGGGCTGACTTCAGCTTTACATGGTCTTAAGGTACAGGAACATAATCCTTTATGACTGTGGCGACACTGACTTGAATAAACCTGCATAAAATACAATGCACAACATTACATATATGTTATGCATGAAATCCTACTGATGCATCTCACTGAAGGTAAGGAGTGGGGGAGATTATCAGGCTAATCATTCCATGCACCATCATCAAAGGGAGACCACTGGTCCTTGGGCTATATTAACTGGTTGCAGCTTTCCAGGGTTTTAGACAGGAAACTTTTTTTCAGCCCTAGGTAGAGAACCTGGGAACTTCTACAAGCTTTCTCCCTTTATGTCACATGATCCACTGATGTGTGCTAAATTTACAAGTCAGAATGCATGTTCAGGATCTCTTCCTAGTTAAGGCATAATTAATCTGTTCTTAATGATTTTGAGCATGCAGTCTTATTTAAATATTTTCTGTGTCTGAGCAACAGAAGCATTAAAGACTAGCAATCAAATATTGTCATGAACACAGGTAGGACTCAAAAACTGTATTAGTCTTTAAAAGGGCTAAGAGCTAAAAGAGACATTTCATTGATCTTTAAAAACTAAGTGACACAGTAGTTAAATTTTTAAAAGGGTTTTTTTAGTGGAAATACACATAGCAAGTAAAAGTGACAGTGACTAGTAAATGCTGCCCTCTGGTGTGTTCTGTTCCCTTGTCTGCAGCTAGGACTGGTCTTTCCTCTTTATACGATTCCTTGTATATCTTAATCGTTACCTAATACGTAATTGTAAAGTTTGTTAACTTTTACCTTATCTGTTCAGAAGGTAGCCATTATGCTTCCTATGCAAGGCATGAGACAAAATGCACATTTTGAAAGTAATGCAAGAGACCTGGGGGCTGCTACCCAGACTGGGCAAAGGGGCTCTCTTCTGATGCAATGTTGACATGGAGGGTAAAGAATGCAAAAGCTACAGGCTAGTAGCTAACTAAACAAAATGTCACAAAGGGAAGTTTATATCTCATTTTTACTTCGAGTTCCCTAGGACTCTTCTCCAGGTGGGAAGGTAAGCAAAATTAGGTATGGATGGATAAGTCTTTCTTGTCCATTAATTTCACACGTGCTTATTCAAAAGTCCATCCATCTCACTTCAGCATTAAGCTGCAATTCCTTATTTTAAAAAAAATCCACTAATATTTGTATTATTTAATACATATTTTATGACAAAATACATATTTAAATATGTGGTTCCCCCCCCTCAATGTATGCATCTTGAAATGCACATTTTTAAAATGCACTTGAGCTGTTTTCTCTCATGCTTAGCAGCTTGTTCCCTTTTGTGCTTTTGTTTTGCTAGAACCATGAAGTTTTTCTGCCCCCTCCTGCAGGCCTCAACAGTTGTTTCCAGTTTCCCTTCTGCTAGGAACATAGCAGGTTTCATGCCAGGCTAATGTCAAAGGGTCAGTTTGAAACCGCCTTGTCTTTGTTTCTCACTCTTACAGCTGGCTGGCATCCATCTTTGGGGCTCCTTTGGAGGCTGACTGTACAACTCCATGCATCACATAATTATTAATTTCTGGTTTAACTCAGCTGGCTACCTGTGGTTTGGCTCAAGCTTCTCAACCTCTCCAATTCTCTTTCAACAACCTAGCATTCCCACTAGAGTTACTTCCATCATCAAGTGCCACCCAGTGGCAGAATGTCAGTTATCATGTGCTTGAGGCTTTGCAAATCTTTACCATGACCTGTGAGAACTGAGAAATATTTTTAAGGACTCACCCTATTTCTCTGATTGAAAATTGTTTTACGGAATTTTAATGTTATGTCTTTATATCGCTGTAACTCACCCTGGGACCTTATGGTAAAGAGTGAGTATGAAATCTAAATCATCAACATAACCCACACCATTTATTACACCTTGCAGTCCAAAATCTAAATTTGATACTAAAGGAGTTAGAAGCTGGAAGGAAAATGAAGGAAATCTAACCTGAAACCTTCTCAGGAAAAAGATACAGACCATGAGACCTGGCTTGGGCATATCCTGAATGTCTATTTTATTAGATGTGGTCAGATATGGCAGCTTCTCTACACCACATTCTGTGTTCTATTACACAAAAAGCTGAAAGAAATGCTCAACTATTTAACATCTAAAAAAATCTAAGGGGGCATTTTAAAAGTGGTTTTAACAAAAGGACACATATGGGAAGCATTCATGTTGTCAAGGAATACAACCTTGTTCCTCCAAGATATTAAAAACATTTGGATATGTCAGAGTCCTGATATTTTAGGGAATGACCAAGGAAAAATCTAAACCAATGCCAGCGTATCCTAGCTTGGTTTTCATGAGGGTTGCACAACAACATGACTGTTCTTTGTTACATGGTAAAATGTTATTCAGGAATGATCCAATGGAACACCATGGAAACAAAACGACCTCTTTTCATTTTTTCCTTTATGATTCCTTCACTTGCTAATAATAAACTTGGTCCCTTTTTCAGCCAACCCCAGCAACTGTGTTCAAAATAGAGGAAAACAGCATAAATAATAATTACCTAATTAAAAGGCAGACTTGAAGTAAATTGCGAAGTGATAAGACTCTTTGGCCAAAGACTGAGGAGAATGGCTTGGCCAAACTGCTGATTAGAGGGGAAAGACATTAACCAGTTGAAAACAGTCAGTTGTCTTTCCTTCTGCCATCTTGTTTACCCTGCTATAGGATAACTGTTTACTTGGCCCTGTTCTGGCAACCACAGAAGCTCTATTTGGACATCCAGATTATTCACATGTGAATAATCATGTGATAGGTAGGAGGACTCCATTGTCAAGTCCCACTCCTCCCACCACAGCCTTGCATGAGTTCAAGGAGAAAGTCTGAAGAAGGGGTCTCCTCTACTTGCCTAGTACATTACTCAGCAGAGGGCCCTGCAATGCATCAGGACAAGTTTACAGTCATACCTCGGGATAAATATGCTTCAGGATAAGTATTTTTGGGTTGTGCTCCGTGGCGACCCAGAAGTAACAGAGCGCGTTACTTCCGGGTTTCGCCGCTCGCGCATGTGCAGATGGTCAAAATGACGTCACCCGCATGCTTGGAAGTGGCGAAATGCAACCTGCGCATGCGCAGATGTGTAGTCACATCTTACGTTTTGTTCAGGATGCGAACGGGGCTCCGGAATGGATGCCGTTCACATCCCAAGGTACCACTGTACCACATTTTTACATATTTTTTTGTTCAATACAACTACAAATAACAGAGGGGTGAAAGTATTGAGAAAACAGCAAAATTACTGTATTTTTCGCTCTATAAGACGCACCAGACCACAGGACGCACCTAGTTTTTGGAGGAGAAAAACAAGAAAAATAATATTCTGAATCTCGAAAGCCAGAACAGCAAGAGGGATCGCTGCGCAGTGAAAGCAGCAGTCCCTCTTGCTGTTCTGGCTTCTGGGATAGCTGTGCAGCCTGCATTCACTCCATAAGACGCACACACATTTCCCCTCACTTTTTAGGAGTGAAAAAGTGAGTCTTATAGAGCAAAAAATACACACCCCCCCAAACCGGGAGCAGACATTTTAGGAAAAAATGAATCCAAATAGCAAAGGACTTTCTAAAAAGTTGGTAACAATGACAGAGTTACATTATCAGATTATATACTCTTTTAATATCATACTGTCCCCTAGCTGAAGTGACTACAAAACTATTACTATAAAAGCAAGAAGCCACTGTCATCAGGTTCGTAAGTGGGTGAATGGTGAAAGCAGCGAAAGCGAAGTCTTAAATGTGCAGACTTGGTAAGACCAGAGTCTAAAATTACCCAAGAGCACCAATGGTCATTGTCACATATGATGTACCTGATGAGTTACTTATCCTGTTAAGTATATAACCCTTTAGGCTAAACTGTGGCCCTCCAGATGTTGCTGGATTACCATTATCATTCATCATCCCTGACCAACGGCCATGCTGGCTGGGGTTGATGGGAATTGTACTCCAACATCTGGAGGACCATAGTTCAGCTACTCTGGGGCCAAAGTATTACCTGGAAGATCTGCAACTGGATCTTCTGACATTGTTATTTTTACATTAGAGCAACTGCAGAAAGTGCTAAATTTAATCATAGCTGTGATGCCAAGCCCGCTATATCAGTGGTTCCAATAGTATGGTCCACAGACCCCCTGTGGCCCATGAGCTTCATTTAGGTGGTCCACGCTGGCAATTGCAGAGATGCACAGCCACTTACATATAAAGAATGGTAGGCACAATGGCTGCTCCATTGTTCTTATAACTTGGTAGTCCTCCCAAAGGTGAGTGGGGCAGACCAGAAGTGACAGAGGTGGCGGCTCTGCCTTCCTCAGAGGATTTTTTTAAAAATAATATTTATTAAAGTTTTAAAGGTTACAGAAAGAAAAAGTAAAAAACACCATATTAAACAAAAACAATACAAAACATCACAATAAGGGGAAAAAAGAACGAGAAAAAGAAAAAAAACAGAAAAATAAAATCCATTAAAAAAAACACGCAGCGAATCTTCCCATAACTTATCTTTCATTAGCTTATTTCCTTGACCTCCTCACACCTCCCTTTTTTGTATTCTAGTTCGATTATCTGTTTCAGCAAATCCTTTCCATCTTTTCAAATTTTTGTCCTGTAATTTATCTTAATATAATGTAACTTTACTTTCCCTCCTTTCACCAATTAACAGTCAGTTTTTTCCTAATCCTTTATAACATTTCTGCTAAAACCACATAACATCATTCCAACATCCTTCTAGCATTCATTAATTTTACAGTGTTTCTGTAAATAGTCTTTAAATTTCTTCCAATCCTCCTCCACTGACTCTTCTCCCTGGTCTCGGATTCTGCCAGTCATTTCCGCCAGTTCCATGTAGTCCATCACCTTCGTCTGCCATTCTTCCCGGGTGGGTAGATCTTGTGTCTTCCATGCCTTCCTCGGAGGATTAGGGTCATAGTTGGCGTCAAGATGGGGGGTTTAAACTTTTTTAAAAAAGTAGTTTAGCATCTAGCACAGCACATTACAATTACAAAACAAGAGGGAAGGAAAATCATTAGGGGGTCCACCAAGACCCTCAGCAATTTTCAAGTGGTTTGTGGGAAAACATTTTGGAGATCACTGCTCTGTATCATATCACTCAACCTAAATACTCCCCTCTGGGAGCGGGAGGGCTACAGAGGCAGCAATCACAACAACATTATTGTTTTATCCTAGACATTATTTTATTCTCCTAAGCAAACAGTTCCCAAATACCACTAAGTGCTTTTAGCCTATTGTTTTCCCTAACCACTATATGTAAAACTTGGGGGTTGAGAACTCTTTCAAATATGCATGAGGACATGGCTCAGATTACTATGTGTTTAAAAACAGATTTGCATAGTAATTCAATGACAGCCTCTTGTCTTGGTATGAAGACTTCAAAAAAAGCATGCAACAACAAGAAGATTGGAAACAACGTGGAAGGAAAGCTAAACTGCAGATTAAGGTTGGTTTGAGTATGTGAATGCTAGCATATTTGAGCAGCATATTCAGCCAGCATGGCAAATTGTAGCTTTATTTGCACAGTGGATTGAAGTTTGGTCATTAATAAAGGAGCTGAACCAGAGGAAAGACAAATGAAGTAACAGCATGATAAAGTCAGGGCACTCTTCTCCAATTGTTCTGCTGGTCTCCAGCCACAGTCGCTCATCTGGGCACTCCTGTTTGCCATGGTCTACCGATCAGACTGAAAGTGCCTGACATCAATTAGCCTCTTTAGAACACAGACTTCACCCACCATGTGGGGAAAGCCACTGTTCTTTGACCCCGTGACTAAGCTGCAGCAGATGCATGTGTAAGAGGTAGGAGGGTGATTCAATTCACTCTGCTCCAGGACAACATGGTGAGCAGCCTGCCTGGCTGGTCATGTAGCTTGCTTCCTCATGAGATTGTTCAGAATTTCTCTCCCAACTCTCACCTCTGTCCAACGCCTATACTTTTGAAAAACCAATATTCCAAAAGCTTCTAAAACCACATATATTCCATCACTGTGGACCAATACATCCCCTTGGGGATTATCTGGCAGTGAGCAGAGAAAACAAATGTAATTTCTTTTCTTTTTAATTGATGGAGAATGGGAGTGGGGGTGGGGGAACAGGATGAAATTTTGGAATAGCGATATTCTCCACTGTGTTGGAGGGAGGGACAAGGAGAGAGAGAGAGGAGATGCGAGGCATTAATCTTGAATGCTGCATTGGCTTCAATAGTTGTGTATTTCATTATGACAGCTATTTTGGTGCCTTAATTTTATTCTGCTGGGGGAAGGTTGGATCTGGAGCAAACTGTCTTCTCCTCTGATCCATACATATGCACACTATGAATCTGCCCATTTCTTCACCCTTGTGAGGAACCTTCATTGCCCCCATCACCTTTAGTTATTGCCCATACTTGCTGGGACTGGTGGGACTTTTAGTTCAGCAGCATCTGGAGACCCAAAGATTTGCCATACCTCCAGTAGAACCTACAGTGACTTCAGTTTATGACGACTCCCCTATGCTCACAGGATTTCACTACTTGTCAATTAATTGATTGATTAACAATAGTTCTGAAGCAAGGAGTGAACTGTCAATGTTTCTAGACAATATGTGTCATAGCAAGCATCATCTTAGTTTAGAAGAATGTTCTTAGAGACATTCCCTCTACATGTGCAAAAGTGCCTTAAAACAGTACTTGTCCCTTTCAGTTTGTGCAAGTATTTGCTATAAATACTAACTAATCAGGGACACATTTTTAGTCGATTAAATATATATTTAATTGCTTAATCTAATGTATTAAACACTACAGCTCTCAGAACCACTATTTTTGGAATGAAACTAATCTGTTGGAAGCATACTTAGGGCTTTCCTGTCCAGCTTTAAATCATGTTGCAATCTTCACTGCCTGCCTTCTTTATGCTCACAGCTCATTTTTCCATCACCAAGGTATATTATGAGCCTGATGAAAATCAAGAGTCAACCAGGTAAGCCAGTCATGCTACTTAGCCCATACTGACATGCTGTGAATCATAAAACACAAAGACTGTGAGTTCTTCTCCTAATCAAGGAAGGATCAGGACTAGTAAATATCTCCAGTAATCATCCCTGCAATAATCCCATCTTTAGAGATTTTAGCTTCACTTCAAGATTATACATCTCCAAAAGAATGTACTTCTGGGTTACAATGGGCAGTTTGTAACAGGGGACAGAAAAGGCTCACTTTGTATGACAAGGCTGATGGACATTTAACAATGTCTCTATTTACAAACCCAGACCTTGCCAACATCCTGGAAGATAACTACCTTGATACTGAAGCTGTTGCAGTTGCAGTAATAGACTCCACCCTTTGACTATCAACACCAGATTTTCCAAACTAATATAATTAACATTGGGTGATGAATATGCAGTGAGTGACTGATGCTTTGCCCACTTGCCTGCCAATTACAAACAGATGACAAAATAACAAATCGTACAGAAATCTACCTTGAGGGGTTGGTGTAAGGATTACACAATGCATGTGAAGCCCTTGAAAACATTGTACAAGCATTAATCATTTTTTAAAATTTCAAAATTCTAAAAGGATATAAAAATGGTCCCATACCTTTCTGGCATGGTACTGGTCACATAATACATGCTAGTGCCTCTCACCCTTTCCAAACAATCACTTATGGGAAATGCTCAGTCTTGGCTTTGGGCAAATCTCAAGGATAAATGTTTTGCCTTTACCAAAACTATTGTACACAACCTAGAGCATTCTGTTATAAAGGCAACTACAATTCCAAACAACACAACACAACGCCTTCAGTGGGCCACCTCCCTGAGTGGAGAATGGGGCAATACCTCCTCTTTTCTTTTTCTTTTTAAAATAAATTTTTATTAAGTTTTACACAAATATCTCCAATTAAACAATTTCCCAGTTAACATATTTTCATCTTTTGGACTTCCCTCAGCTTCTCTGACAATAATCCATATTTAAATTTATTATCTACGCATTCCCCAAAATTAGTATCTCCTTTTAAGATACCTTTACAAACATATTTGCATTCTTGCAATATTCCTTATTTTTTCACAAAGCTTCTTTAAAACCCACTAGCGTTGTTTGCTCATCACATACACTCTTCAAATACTCTGAAAATTTTCCCCAGTCCTCAATGAACTTGTGATCTCGTTGATATCTTATTTTTCCAGTTAGGGGGCAATACCTCCTCTTAACTGCTTAAAATAAAATAAAATAAAATAGCATCCAAACACTATCCTCGAGGTACATTTTAATGAACCCTACAGATATGTACCGTATTTTTCGCTCTATAAGACGCACCAGACCACAAGACACACCTAGTTTTTGGGTTTTTTTGTTTTTTGTTTAATTTATATAGAAATGGATGAAAAGTGACTTTATTTTTTTTATAAAATATTTATTCAAAGTTTGGAGATTACAAAAAAAGAAAAGGAAAATACAAAAGACAGAAAAAATACAAAGATAAAAAAGCAAAAAAAAAATGGAAAAAAATACAATCATTTAGAAATAGAAAAAACAACCTTTACATAACTTTCTTCCTTTACTTACTTCCTTGACCTCCTCACACCTCCCGTTTTTGTATTCTAGTTCGAATTTTTATTTCAGCAAATCCTTCCAACCTTGTTTTTAACTTAACTTAATAATAATTTGAATTCATTTTTATTTAATCCTTTATATCGTTTCTACCAAAACCACATAGTTTTCTTTTTCCAGCATCTTTCTAACATTCCTTAATTTTACAATACTTTTGAAGATATACTTTAATTTTTTTCCAATCTTCTTCCACCGACTCTTCTCCTTGGTCCCGGATTCTGCCAGTCATCTCAGCCAATTCCATATATTCCATCACCTTCCTCTGCCATTCTTCCCGGGTGGGTAGATCTTGTGTCTTCCAATACTTTGCGATAAGTATTCTTGCTGCTGTTGTGGCATACATAAAAAAGGTTCTATCCTCCCTTTGCACCAATTGGCCGACCATGCCCAGGAGAAAGGCCTCTGGTTTCTTCTGAAAGGTATATTTAAATACCTTTTTCATTTCATTATATATCATCTCCCAGAAGACCTTAATCTTAGGGCATGTCCACCAAAGGTGAAAAAATGTGCCCTCAATCTCTTTACATTTCCAACATTTATTATCGGGCAAATGATAGATTTTTGCCAGCTTGACTGGGGTTAAGTACCACCTGTAAATCATTTTCATTATATTCTCTCTTAAGGCATTACATGCCGTAAACTTAATACCTGTGGTCCATAACCTTTCCCAGTCAGCCATCATAATGTTATGTCCAACATCTTGCGCCCATTTAATCATAACAGATTTAACCATTTCATCTTGTGTGTTAATAATAATAATAATAAATTTTATTTATATCCCGCCCTCCCCAGCCGAAGCTGGGCTCAGGGCGGCTAACAACAATAAAACAATACAAAAGTACAACACAAACAACGCTCTAACAGCAGGTTATACATTCTTGATAAATTCTTGGTTTTAGGATCTAACAATTCTGTTTCCAATTTTGATTTTTCCACCTGAAAACCAATTTTCTTGTCCAAATTATAAACCTCCCTTATTTGATAATAATGAAGCCAGTCTCGTACTTTAGTTTTTAAACTGTCAAAGCTCTGCAGTTTTAATCTATCTCCATCCTGTTCCAAAATTTCGCAATATTTCGGCCAATTTGTCTCCATATTAAGTTTTTTCAGAGCCTTAGCCTCCATTGGTGACAACCACCTTGGCGTTTTACTTTCAAGCAAGTCCTTATATCTCATCCAGACATTAAACAGTGCTTTCCTGACAATATGGTTTTTAAAGGCTTTATGTGCTTTAACCTTGTCATACCACAAGTATGCGTGCCATCCAAAAACATTATTGAAACCTTCTAGATCCAAAATGTCCGTGTTTTCAAGAAGCAGCCAATCTTTCAGCCAGCAAAATGCGGCTGATTCATAGTAAAGTTTAAGGTCTGGCAGGGCAAACCCACCTCTTTCTTTGGCATCAGTTAATATCTTAAATTTTATTCGAGGTTTCTTGCCCTGCCAGACAAATCTAGAGATATCTCTCTGCCACTTCTTGAAACAGTCCATCTTGTCCAAAATTTGCAATGTTTGAAACAAAAACAACATCCTAGGCAATACATTCATCTTTATCGCAGCAATTCGGCCCAGCAGTGATAGCTTCAATTTTGACCATATTTCTAAATCCTTTCTCACTTCCGTCCAACATTTTTCATAATTATCTTTAAATAAATTCACATTTTTAGCAGTCATATGAACCCCTAGATATTTCACTTTCTTAACCAATGTTAATCCTGTCTCCTTCTGAAACCTCTCTTTCTCAATCACTGTTAAATTTTTCTCTAACACCTTAGTTTTCAGCTTGTTCAACTTAAATCCCGCGACTTGACCAAATTCTTGAATTAATTGCAATACTCTTTTAGTACTGGATTCTGGCTCCTGTAATGTCAAAACTAAATCATCAGCAAAAGCTTTCAATTTATACTGTTTAGCTCCGAGTTGTATACCTTTAACCAATTGGTCTTTTCTAATCATATTGAGCAAAACCTCCAGGACCGATATAAAAAGCAATGGAGAGATTGGGCAACCCTGTCGTGTTCCTTTCTCAATCTTAAACTCTTCTGTAACTACATTGTTCACAATTAACTTAGCTTTTTGTTCTGAATAAATTGCACCTATACTGTTTTCAAAACCTTGGGCTACCCCCCTTCCCTGTAAATTTTTCTTCATAAAACTCCAAGAAATATTATCAAAGGCTTTCTCCGCGTCCACAAATATCAGAACTGCTTTAGTGTTAATATTCACTTGTAGTTTTTCTAAAATGTTAATTATGTTCCTTGTATTATCTGATAAATGTCTCCCCGGGAGAAAGCCCGCTTGATCTTTATGGATTTCTTCTACCAATACCTTTTTTAATCTTTTAGCCATAATTTCAACAAAAATTTTGTAATCCATGTTAAGTAAAGATATGGGACGGTAGTTCTTAAGCTGTGTCTTCTCTGATTCTGTTTTCGGTATGAGTGTAATGTAAGCTTCTTTCTATGACTCAGGTGCCTTTTTTCCCTCCAGTATTTCATTGCAAACTTCCTTCAAAGGCTGTACTAACCATTCTTTCAAGGATCTATAATATCTTGCAGTCAAGCCATCCGGCCCTGGAGATTTGCCCAATTTCATGTTCTGAATGGCTCCTTCCACCTCTTGGTCAGTTATTTTATAATTTAGCATTAATTTATTCTCTTGAGAGATTTTTTGTAGTCCATTTCTTCTCAAAAATCGGTCAATGTCCATTTCTTTCTGAATCTCCTGTGTATATAACTGTTTAAAATACTTCTGAAAACACTTCCTGATCTCCGCAGGATTCTGTATGTTCTTTCCCTCCACTACCAAATTTGTAATAGTGTTAAGTTTTTGTCTTTTTTTCATTTGCCAAGCCAGCAGTTTCCCACACTTATTAGCTGATTCAAATATCTTTTGTCTCATCTGTTTAATCTTCCATTCTATTTCCTGATTCATCAATTTCATATATTGTACTTGATATAGCTTTATCTCTCTCAGGATCTCCTGTGATTTCGGTTTTGCCCTCAGTCTCTTTTCTCCATCCTTTATTTTCTCCAGAATTTTTTCCTTTTTTTCATTTTGGGCTCTCTTCTTAATTGCATTTTGTTGTATCAAAAAGCCTCTCATAACTGCTTTGCTTGCATCCCAAATCACTCTTTTTTCAGTAGTGGTGTTCATATTTATCTCAAAATAGTCTCTCAAGTTTTTTTGGGCCTTTTTAGTCATTTCCTCATTCCTAAACAAAGAGTCATTCATCCTCCATCTAAAGGAGCCAATTGGTGTTAATGTCATTTCCATCTTCACAGCATTATGATCGGAGCAAGTTTTAGGACAAATTTCCCCTTTTTTATCTTCGGGGCCAGTCCCCTAGTTACCCAAATTTGGTCAATTCTTGTCCATGTCATTTTGGCTTCAGAGAAGAAAGTTCCCTCTCTTCCCAAGGGGTTCTTGGTTCTCCAAATATCAGCAAGGTCCATATTGTCAGTCATTTCAAAGAACGTCTTTGGTAATCTACCATCTTTCGTCACCGTCTGTCTCTGGGCTTTATCCATATTTGTAGACACCACTCCATTCATATCTTCCATCAGAATCATATTGTAATCTAAATAATCCAATAAAGTTTCATGCAATTTCTTTAAAAATTCCGATTTCCCCTCATTCGGTGCGTAGATACCTACTATCAAAAACTTCTCTCCTTGTAATTGGATTTCAATTGCAACAAATCTTCCTTGGTCATCTTTAAATAAGAATTTTGGTGACAGGCTTTCCTTTGCATAAAGTACTACTCCTCTTTTTTTAACTTTGTCTGATGAGATAAATTCCTCTCCTAGTCTTTTATTACTCAAAATTTTCCGATGTAGCCTTGTCACATGTGTTTCTTGTAGGCAAATCAGGTCCAAATGTTCTTTTTTTAATATATGAAATACTCTCCCCCTCTTTTCCGGGGAGTTCAGTCCATTAACATTCCAACTTAATACTTGCAGTGTCATGATGTAATTACACTTCTTCTCCTCCTTCAGCACCCAGTAGTTTGTCTATATCAGTTGGTGGCGTTGGTTTCCCTTTTTTTGGTGAACTCTTGTCCAATGCTTCTGGCTCTTTTCCAAGTCCTTTCTGTAGATCTTCTTCGTGAATTCTCAGGAACTTGTCTTTTTCCTCCACTGATCTTATTTTTATCTTTCTTCCTTTGTAGCTAAAGGATATGCCTTGGGGGAATTCCCACCTGAAGATAATGTTGTTTTTTCTCAGTAGGGCAACCAAATCCCCAAAGTTATATCTAAGATCCAAAAGATGTTTCGGTATATCCTTGAAGATTTCCACTCTTGACTGCAGAATTATCAAAGGGTTCTGGAAATGCAAACCCAAAATTTTATCTCTTTCTTCTTTAGATCGGAGGGTAATCAAACAATCCCTTATTTTAATCTTTTTTCCTCCTTTACCTAATCTGAAGGCCCTCACGATCTTAAAGTCCTCTTGTTTCATTTTTTTTTAAAATAATTTTTATTAACTGGCCAATCACATCAAATTAAATCACATCACATAAATTCCAAATTACAAAACCAAATTTTTAAATTTTGTTGGGGGAACCCATACTTCAAGATCCAAAGGGGGATTCAAATCATCTTCTTATTACTGCGTTAGTGTCCAAATCAGTCCCAATCAGTCCAGAAAAAGCTCATAATTCTATCCAGTCTTATCTTGGTGTTTCCACATCATATCTTGTTCATATAATTTCTCTTTTTCTTTTACGATCTCTTCTGTTAGTCTCCTTAAGCCGATAAGCAAATATAATAATCCTGTGTGAATTTCCCGTTCTTCCAATTTAAGTCCAGATGGTTTCCATATATCTCCTTCGTAGATAACATCACTCTTTCCATCATAAATCAGGCATTTTTCGCTCTTAAGTCCCACAGAGAAGTTAATCCACGATATGTAAACAGCTCTATTTCTCTCTTTCTCCTCCCAGACCCAAGAGCTCCAACAATGCCTCCCAAGATGGCGACGGCATTTTTAACTGCGTCATTCCAAAACTCTTAACTTTCCAGCTTCGTCTTGAAACATTGCTTTGGTTCGAAAGTTTATCTCCACACAGCCTTAAATCACAGCTTAAGTCCTTAAAGTTCTAACTCATTAGGGGAGGGGATTCTTGTTAATCACATAAAGAGGATAGGAAAGTTTTTATTTCCCCCTCCCCCCTCAGTCATTTGCAATACCGTATCTTGACGTATCTTCTCATATTTTGTTCTTGCCTTGTTATCAGAGATCTCTTCTGTCAGCAGTCTTTACTCCCCCTTTTTCCTTGAAGTATGTGCAATTTATCTCGTCCAAATTGTTTCTTTTGAAGATTCTTGCAAACTAGAGGCGCGGATCAGGGACGGCGTCCAGGAGTGCCGGAGTCCCACAGGAGGGCTTTGTGCCTAGTGCCCCCACCCCCACAAATTCGGGGGTGGTATAGGGCACAGCAGGCAAGGGCCGTCCCCCCCATAATCCTGGGGGGGTTAAGGAGGCTAATTACCCCCATCATAGCCTCCAAATTACCTCGTGTGGGTCGGAGAGATGTTATTGTCAGCCATCTTCCGATGCGCCACCTAGTGGCCCCCCCTAAAGTCCTCTTGTTTCAATTCCGACTTCCAAAACTCTGCAAATTCTTGTGTCAAAAAATCTGTCAAGGTGCCCTTCTGCAGTTCAGGTACAGCTCTAATCCTTAAATTCGTCTGCTTTTCTTTCAATTCAATCATAGACAGCGTCAACTTATGATCTTCAGTTTGTTTCTGTAAGCCTGGAACCTTCTCTGTTTCCAGTTGGACTACCTTAGCTTCCACAGCAGCAGTTTTTTCCTGGGTCGATTCCTGCAATAATTTCTGAATAGATTCTGCATTGCTGTTGACCTTTTCCCCCAGACTGTCTAATGTTTCTGTGTTTAAGTCGATTTTTTAATTTGCAGTATCAACCTTCTTATTGGTCTCTTCGACCCTCGTACTGAGTTGTAACAAAGTTTCATTAATCTTAGCCAATGCATTCGCTAAGACTTCTTCTGTCATTCCACTAGGTTTAGATTGTGTTGACACACCTAGTTTTGGGAGGAGGAAAACAAGAAAAAAAATATTCTGAATCTCAGAAGCCAGAACAGCAAGAGGGATCGCTGCGCAGTGAAAGCAGCAATCCCTCTTGCTGTTCTGGCTTCTGGGATAGCTGCGCAGCCTGCATTCGCTCCATAAGACGTACACACATTTCCCCTTACTTTTTAGGAGGGAAAAAGTGAGTCTTATAGAGCAAAAAATACGGTAATCTGTTTTGGACTAGTTTACTCCAAAATCTCCCAAGCTGAACTATTGATTCTGTTTGTTCAAAACAGAGACAGCTAAAAGCTCTGTAGCAGATTTCCATTTTCAAGGGAAATGGCAGACTTTTTCATATTGATGCTGATGTTTTGCACCTCCTAACCAATGCACAGTACATGAAGAGGAAAGATCACTTAAGTCCATCTTTGCCCCACCTCCTACACTTAGCCCTTTTTATTTAAAATGTTCCTTGTTACATTTCTAAATGGACTCAGTGTCCATAATGCAGCAATAAATCTGAAACATCTTGAAACTATTAAAGATGCAGAGCTAGCAGCATCTGTTCCTCAGGTCAGGCCTTAGAGAGCCCATCTTCAGACTTTTGAATTACTTTGCGCCAATAGCTAAACATCCCAACATATATTAGTCCAGGGATCCAATTGCCTCAACACTTAGGGGTCGATTTGAATACCCCTGAAATAATACATAGAAAATGGATTTGAATTTTTCAGTTGCAATAATATTTGAAAAGCTCCATATTTCTGTACTGAAAATTAACATTATTAGTATTTGCTCAAAAAATGTTTAAAATTGCATAGAATGATTTCAAAAGCCTATTTAAGGTTTCTATATAAGCAACCTTTTTCATTTCATTTGAAGAGCCCTGAATCAGAAGAATTACAGCAATGTAGCAATGAGTTTTACACTTGCTGTTTTCCTGTAGAGCCATTGTATCATTCGTGCAGCACTTTCTCTTACTAATGACCACTCATTTGGATTTAGCACTGTTAATAGCTAAACCATTATCTTAAATACAAGAATAGCTTGCTAAGCTTTCTCAGTTCCCATGCGGACATAATCTATATATCCTCAAGTGGAGGATCCTAGTTCACCACCCCAATCTTGTAACTCTACTTGCTTAGAGGAAAAAAGCAAAGAGACAATGACAGTGTGGAGGAAGAAAAGGGCCTTGAGCCTCCAGGATACCTTATAGAGGCCTATGCCTGAAAGGTGGGACTAAGAGGTGTGCACAGCCCTTTAAGTCACTTTCACAACCCTTTCACATTCATTGAAGCAGAGGGGGAAGGAAGAAAGAGGGTTCTACTGAATACTATGGAGACCCCCCCTTGCATGGGGGCACAGCACCCAGAGAAGGATGAATCATGTCCATTTTAAATAATGAAAGGCCAAGGGTTTGGGGTGTTGTGGGGTTTTTTTTGGTTTTTTTGGTCACACAGTAATCAAATTTCCCATCTTTCATGTGGCCTCTCATCTTGATATTTCATTGACTACTTATCAATGGATGGCCTGCAGTCGCTGTCATTCTGCATTAGGCTTTCTTGTGTGTCCTTTCATCCATACTAGGCACAGCCACTTGGTTCTCTTTGATCTCCACCCATGAGTTTAAAGCTGCTAATGAGAGACAATATCTCTACATGTAATCAGCTACTCTTTATAGTGAAGGCCTTGAAAGATGACCTGATGCACTTGAGTATGATAGAAAAGATTAACACAACACGGTATGTCAAGAACTATGAAATAATTTCTCACTGGTTCTTTGCTAGCAACAAACAACCCCATTCTTTTTCTCTTTCCTTTCAGATCTTTCCTCAAAACCCATTTCTTACCCATTTATACCTTACATTTTCAAATCTCCAAAAACAGCTAGTAACAAACCAGAATCTCTCTCACACACGCACATGGGTTGTATGTAAGCATATGCATGTATTTGGTACTAACACACACACAAATATATGCAATAGTCAAAGAATTACAAAGTTAAAATAGCCTTCATATATATTTTTTAAAAATGTACAGTGGTACCTCGGGTTAAATACTTAATTCGTTCCGGAGGTCTGTTCGTAACCTGAAACTGTTCTTAACCTGAAGCACCACTTTAGCTAATGGGGCCTCCCGCTGCTGCCGCGCCGACGGAGCACGATTTCTGTTCTCATCCTGAAGCAAAGTTCTTAACCTGAAGCACTATTTCTGGGTTAGCGGAGTCTGTAACCTGAAGCGTATGTAACCTGAGGTACCACTGTAATAACCAGGTAAAAATGGGATATTGACAAGACAACTCATTCTCCTTTGTATTAAAAGGTTTTCACAGCCTTCTTAAAATTTTAGCAGAGGACATGCAGCCATTTTTCAAGGATGCTAGGGCTGTACAGTCAGTGAAGCAGATCCTGCACTGACTATGGGTTCATCCTGGAAAACCACCAATGCTCCTTCCAACTCTATAATCTCACAATTCTAAATCCTGTTGGTAAAGTCCAGGATTCTCAAGCTTTTATTTTCTAATTCCCTCCCCTTTTCACTGTTTCTTTTTGACCACTGTGAATAATTATCAGTAACTTGAAAGTGACAAACCTAGACAGCATCTTAAAAAGTAGAGACATCACCTTGCCAACAAAGGTCCGTATAGTAAAAGCTATGGTTTTCCCAGTAGTGATGTATGGAAGTGAAAGCTGGACCATAAAGAAGGCTGATCACTGAAGAATTGATGCTTTTGAATTATGGTGCTGGAGGAGACTCTTGAGAGTCCCGTGGACTGCAAGAAGATCAAACCTATCCATTCTTAAGGAAATCAGCCCTGAGTGCTCACTGGGAGGACAGATCGTGAAGCTGAGGCTCCAATACTTTGGCCACCTCATGAGAAGAGAAGACTCCCTGGAAAAGACCCTGATGTTGGGAAAGATTGAGGGCACAAGGAGAAGGGCACGACAGAGGACGAGATGGTAGGACAGTGTTCTCGAAGCTACTAACATGAGTTTGACCAAACTGCGGGAGGCAGTGGAAGACAGGAGTGCCTGGCGTGCTCTGGTCCATGGGGTCACGAAGAGTCGGACACGACTAAACGACTAAACAACAACAACAACAACTTGAAAGTGCAAGTTGTAAGAGCATTTTCACCTTTTGAGCTTCTCTTGAGTTATCTGTGGACATCTGATTAGCCTGGTTATCAATAAAGGCTAAAATATGCATTATTAGTGGGAATGAGCATTCTGAGCAATGTAGCCTTACATCTTAAATTATAAACAGCTGGTTTAAAATATGTGTGAAAATTGTAATTAAAGCCAAGTTGCTTATTTGTTACACTAGTCAGGATCCAGTCAAATTTAACTGCTTTGTTTAGTTGTACTTTGGTTCTATTGGTTTCAATGAAGGAAATGAAACTGTTTTCACCATTCATTTGGAGGCACCATAACTGCATGAACATTTCTGCAGGTGGACGGTGTTAGGTTTGATCCCTGACATCTCCAGTTAAAATCATTGGGCAGTAAGTAGCAGGGGACCAGAGACTGTGAGACCCTCTTATGTTTCCAAAATCCTGGAAAGCCATGGACAGTCAGAGTAAAAGACAACTGGGCAAGATGTACCGATAAGTCCTTGAATATAAAGCAGGATTACTCACTTTGCAGGCCCAGAACAAGAGGCTGCACAACTGCATAGGAAAATAAAGTAACTACAAGAACAAAAGGGTGGGATGTCGCCTCCAACCCATCTATCTATCTATCTATCTATCTATCATCTATCCATCTATCTATCTATCTATCTATCTATCTATTTATTAACATTTATATGCCACTGTATCATTAAAAACAAAGTGCTTTACAATAATCTCTCTAATAAAAACCACTTAAAATATTTAAAATCAGAGACCATCTACTATTATGAAAGCCAGGGCCGTCTTAAGCATATCCAGCGCCATGGTGCAAAGATCCCCCCGGCCCCCCTCCCCCGTTTCCCAGAGTTGTCGACCTTTTTAAAGGGGGGGGGCTTCAAAGTTGTTGACCTTTTTCAGGAAAGACTGTTCCCACCCCGGCAGGATCATGGTGTGGGGCTGGGCAGCCAGGCATGATGGGGGTGGCACGGGAGGCAGGCGGGGGTCTTGTCCGGGCAGGGACAGGCGAAGTGGGCTGGGCTGTCCATGTTGCTGCAGCAGAGAAGCGCACTCACTCAGATACAGTCTTGCCATCCTTGCTTGGGGAGGAAGGGGGGGAGGAGAGAGTGTGACTGGGAGGGGATCGGGCAGGGGAAGGAAACGTGGTTCGTGTGAAGGAGTGCAGAGTTGGTGGGGGCAGTGGGAGGAGGCAGGCTCCGTGCAAGGCAGTGGAGAAGCAGGGGAAGGAGGGAGGGGCGCTGGGGGCAGCAGTTGTAGCCTTGAGCGCGGGGATCTTTCGAGGTAGAGTGGATGGAGGGAGCAGTGGTAGAGTCACGTTTATTATGTGCAGAGCTTGGGGTGTAAGCACACACCACGCAGCCAAGAAGGTGGTGTGGCGTGGAGCCAGCGGAGATGCTCTGGACTGTGGGAAAGCATCCAGAGCCTTCCCGCCTCTGACGGGCGCTGGAGGCATGCAGGCACCCAGCCCCCGCTCCACCTCACTTACCTCCACACTCTCCCCTCCCTGAACTCTCCGCCTGGTGCCTTCCACTGCTTGGCGCCCTGGCTTGCCACACCACTACGCCCAATGGTAAAGACGTCCCTGATGAAGGCACATATTCTCAATTGCCTGACTAAGCCTGGAGGAACACAAAAGTTTTTAACAACTGTTCAACAGTTGAAATGGAAGATGCCTGCTGAATCTCTGTTAGCAGAGTACAGTACAGTACTACATTCCACTGGAGACAATGTTTAAATCTACCATTATCCATTACTAAAGTGCCTATATTTAGTCTAAAATGCTTTGTTACTTAAGGCAAAACAGCATAAAATCTCTCTCCACCTCGCCACAACTCCCCAAATACATAACTAACAAGTTGCTTTCATGACAATTCAGCTGACTGAAGTGACTGGCTCTGTGTAAGGCAACTTTCTATGTTTTTGCATTGAAATTAAAGAAGTCTGGAAAGTGTTTAACTTGCAGATCATGCCTTTAGATGCTGGCTTCCTCTTCAGTCTCTTTCCTTATTTGCTGCCAGGAGCCATGTTAAAGTTTGCATTTTTAAAAAAGCAATCAAATGAAATGGTTTGTTTAACAAAATGAAATATGGCCAAGGTGATACCTATCAAATTTACTGTAAAGCTGGAGTTATTACTGCTTTTTAAAGATGTGGGCAAGTGATTTTTGCCACATAACCATTATTTATGTTTTTCTATACCCTCTTTAGAGGTTCCTAGAAGAGGGCAGTAAAATGAAAGGTACTATAGAATTAGTGATTGTTTGTATTAGGCATGTGTGAAAGGAAGCGGTATATTTAACACTTACCACATCATATGTATGTGCCGTTGCCAAATGTAAAAGACAAACAATCTGGTTTGGTGTACAGAGAGTTAAGCTCTAATGAATGTTATGAGGAAATTAACTTTACAAAAAAAAAAAAATCTAGAAGGGGTGAGGGCATGTGGTTAATTCACACTCTTGAGACAAAAATCGGGTGGTTGTCACCATTTTATCCAAAGAATAGTTGCTGCAAGATCTGAACAGACAGTTGTACTTATTTCCAATAAAAAGAAAAAACAAAAGAATTAGAAAAGTCCTGTGTTGTGCCTGACGAAAATAATACCATAAATTATATTGTTTCTTGAATGAAGTGACTTGTCAGTAGGTAGTAAAAAAAAAAAAATGCCATAGAAAGAACTATAATAAAGAGGACATGGAAAACTATATGCCTGGTCTACTACTAGACTCCACCAAGTCTTTTGAAAATTATATTAACTTGGGTTTATTTTTCCATATACAACAGCCTGACAAAACTTGTTCCCCATCTGGATGCCTCAGAATTAGTGGGAGGGTGATTCTTTCCTAGACTGGTTGCTCATATACGTATCACCGAATGAGAAATGTTTCATCAGGAAACAAGGCACAGATCAGCATAAAAATAGCATATGCTAATTTATGTGTATAAATGCAAAATTTAGAAATAATTGCTATAATTTAAATAGAAATACAACACATCTCACCATAGTGGCTGGCATGTACAGGTGCTATCTTTTGATGGACAGCTTCAATCCCCCTGTTGTTTTAGCCCCGTCCGAGTTCCGTTGCCAAGCAAGCAGGGGCAAGGAGTCTCTGAAGAACTTTTGCCTGAGAGCAGAATCCACATACAAAGCCCAACAGTCCAGAGGTCAGGGAATTCAGATGATCGCAGAGCCCAGGGTCCAGTCCAGAGATCAGCTAGTTCAGATAATCAGAGAGTCTAGGGTCCAGCAGGAAGCAGCAAGGTAGGGCTAGGAACTACAGGCATTGTTTCCAGCATCTGACTGCTGCTTAGACCTCTGTTTAAGGTGGCCAGAGACAGCTGGTTCTCATCAGTACCAGGTGCCTTCTCCCCTGTGAAGGCTGAGCCCACAGCCTCTTGAAGGTGTTGAGCAGTTCTGCATTCTCTGCCACTCAACAGCATTTCGCCATCTTCTCCATGCAAAGGACCTACTACTTGCTTGTTCTTCCTCTTGCTTCAAATATAGCCGAAGAAACCTTTTATTAATTTTTAATGTCTCTTGCCAGCTTGAGCTCATTCTGAGCTTTGGCCTGCCTCACCTCCTCTCTGCAGTTCCACCTCCTTAATTTAAAACTTCACAGGTTTAATAGCTTGAGTGCTGTTGTGCTCATAGCCTGCCTTCAGGTTCCCCACTATGCAAAAGGGATGCTGGACTAGATGGGCCATTAGCCTGATGCAGTGGGCTCTGAGCATGTTCTTTTAGGACATTTAGAAGCCAAGAGCACCATTAAGGGAGGACAAAGATTAGTTCCCCCCACAACTGTGCTTTAGACTACAGTAAGCCCACAACTGACACATATTTAACGCGTGTGCATTCAGCTTTATGCACTTGGCAATCTCCCCTCCCCCCAAAAAAAATTAAAAGGGGGGTGGAAAGGGGGCAGGCATCCAGGAAGAATGACTTTGGCAATTCCACCCACCATCACCCCCACTGTGTTTTGACTTTAGGTGTAATCCCAGGAATGTAACCGCTGCGTAAGTTGCAGGTTTACTGCACATGCAAGTAATATTCTGTGGGGTGAATTCTATCTTTGGCCAGCTCACTAGGTCTACACCTTGAGAGACTGCTGACACCAGAGGTTAAATGGGCCCATGTGCTAGGTAAGTTATAAAGTCCCTAAGAACCTTGAATATTTTCCTCCACTTGGATAATCTGAATTTGCACTCCCAATAGTCCACTTTCTTCTAGACCGATACTTATTCTGGATCCCCTTATGTACATATATGCACATACTCATGTACACACTTTGCTGTGTCACAGAGCACTACAACTCAACCAACCCACAAACATTTTCTTGAATGTATCTGAATGACACAAGTACATTCTGGGCTAAAGACTAGTTATCCCAGTGGATAGACTGGGTATACCTCAGACTCAAAGCTGACTATCTGGCATTCATTCTGTACATGTAGGAATTATGGTTGAACAGGCCTTTATTTGACCATCACCTCAGCAACCACACCAGTGATTTGCCATGGGCCACCTGGCATGCCCAGGCCCCAACCCCATATCTCTTAACACCACAGCCTGGTCCACTAGCCACTGAAAGAACCACACTGATCTGCAGGCTCAAAGCACAGCTGATCTCATTTATGGAGGCCTTCAAGGAGAATACTTTCCGTTGAACGCTAGAGGTCACCAAAGCCTCAGATACTGTTAAAGCCCTGGTAGGAAGACAAAGGTTCCCTCTTGGTAACTCTGATTTTGGCTGTTACTGTAAAGTCTTTGGGCACCTCAAATTAAGGACACTGAATAGCTCAGGGCAGTTCCTTCAAGCGCTAAGTACCTGAAAGGCACCTCTCCCTCTCTTTCTTTTGAAAGAGATAGGTGTTTGTGTTTCGTGAAAGTATGATTTATCAGCCTCTCTTGATACTCAAAAGCTCTTTGGCTGATACCTTGTGTGTTTGAATTCTGAGTAATGTTGTTGTGACAGAACCACATAACACCCAGCCATGTTTCAAAGGAGTCGGCATGGCATATTTCAATAAAGAAACATCTCTCTTTTACTCATTCCACGTGAGGCATGTGAAGGCATTGGTGGAACAGAACATTCAGGAGGACATTTGAATGAGAGACCAAACACCTTTTCATATCTGGGGGATCTGGGAAGGGGGAATGCTCTGGGTCTCCTGTATGAAGAACCTGTGAATGATAAGAAGCCTTCAAAGTGTGTGTTTGTGTATGTGTTACACACACACACACACTTAAAAAAAATCTTTACAGAAAACGAATCTATCCTTTAATTATCCTCCCTAATTGCAACTTTTTATTTGCTTAATCAGAAAAAAGAGACAAAAATCCACATGAAGGAAACATTTATTTATTGTGTGCCACATGAAGAGCCCAATTCAGTGAGGGAGCTCTTTGTATATAAAGCAAACTGGTCTCATGTTTATACAGATGAGGTTGCTGCAAACCTACAGTAAGTCTTTAGTTATTATCATCAACTAATAATCCCAAGAGGGCAATTAGGGATTTTGCCTCTTTAACTCACCTACAGCACATGACACATGCAAAGAAACCACAGTGATCTATCCATCTATCCACCCAACCACCCGCTCTCGCTCTCTCCCCCATCCACACACGAATATATATATATATTCAAAATAAAATCCACCCAAGCACTCAATCCTTTTAGCTATTCTATTGTTACTGCTTGCTTTCCTCCCCCCCCCCACCCAATTTCAACGAACTGGAACAGATACAAATGCTCTGTCCAATATGAGATCATACTACCTCAGACTTCATATCAAAAATTGCTTACTTGAACACTGTTTTGGCCATCTTCCTGATCTGCTAGCACTCCTCATGCAGGGGGACCTTGATGTGGAGTTTTAAATAAGTATTCTATATGCAGAATTCCTCTGACCTTTTTGTTTTTTAATCACTTGAGATGAAAATAATAGAAAGCTGCCTCTGAATGTATATAACTACATATACATGCCGCCTCCTCTGGTGGGGATGTTGGGATTTCGGTAACCCATACAAGAGATCTGTCACTTCATATGGGGCCAAACTGCACATGACCATAAATGTGCTTGCATTTTAACATGCATGCTTACTTAAATGCACTGGAGCCGATGCAAATACCAACTTTAGAGAAGAGATTTTCCTTAGGACTGCAGCATGGGAGGAAAGGGTTAAATCACCACCCCCATCATACCTCTGGTGATCCCTGTAATTATCAGCTGCCCCAGCTAAAGCTGTTTGCATTTTAACAAACCTGCACATTAAAAAATGAATACGCATTTGACAAGAGGAAGCAATGCTGATGTCTTTGTTCCTGGGGGTGTATAAGAATTGAGGGCTTCCCCCATCCACTGTGCATATTTCTCTCTCTCTCTCTCTTTTTTTTTTGCTTTGTTTTTTGCATGTGTGCAAGGATAGCCAAGAAAGGAAGAATCGGTTTAGATTCCTCTCATCTCAGCAAGAGGTAAAAAAAGAATGATGACAATTTAGCACACATTTTTCCCAGAGAACATTCTGTCACAGCAGGGAAAACTGAAGTCACCTGATGGATGTGGTTAAAAGATAATTAAGAATCTGTTACATTCTTCACACAAAGCAAAAACCAAAGACCTTATTCCACTTGTGTGTGAGCTTGTGCAACCTTTGGGCCAATGTACAGAATGAAAACAGAACCTCCCCGTTATTGCATTACATGAATTCTCGCAGAAGAATTCAGAAACTTCAGACTCATTCGTAAAAACTGCACTAGTATAGCTGCTCTCCTGCTATCCAACCCGCTTGTCTAGCAATCTAACTGCTGGAGGTTCTGTTAAATGTTGTAATATGTGGCAGACACATAGCAAGTGCCATTTCCTAGCTCACCCTTGTGGAACTCCCTTCCTGAAGAACTATGGAAGGTCACTTCAGTGAAGGCTTTCAGATTTGCATTTAAGAACCATTTGTTCCAGTCTCTCTCTCTTTAACAATGTTTTGATTCTGAAGTACTTTAATCTATGGATTCTTGAGTTTTGGTTCTTCCTCATGAGTTTGAATTATTAACCACTCAACTGGATCTCCTTTAGTTGTATGGCACTTGAGGGTTCAAAACAATACATCATCTAACCTATATGGATATATGTGTTCTAATACAATATACAGGGTAAGTCTTTTAAAAGAGGCCCTGCGGAACATGTGTACTCTGTATCCACAGGGCCTCTTTTAAAGGACTCACCCTGTATCATCTAACCTATAGGATTAGACCAAACCCTCACTAGCTTTGGGTATAACAAGTACAGCAACTGTTTATACCAGAGGTGGATAAAGCTGTGACTGTTCAGTTGGACTTCCATAACCATTAGCCATCCTGGTTGAGATTGATGGAAGCTGCAGTCCAGTAACATCTGGAGGACCACTGATTACCCCACTTCTGGCTTTATACTCTATAACTAACATAAATGTATACCTAAATTCATTTAGTATTACTACAGCTGTCTAGTTATTCCTTCTTCTTAGACATGACTAGCTAAAAGAAGAGTTTTCAGTATATTAGATGGAGGGGGGGTATCTCAGATTTGTTATTAAAGACGTGCTTTGTAACATGAATTTGCAGCAACGAACATAAAACCAAAAAGCTTTAACATTCAGGCAAATGATATCACACAGTTTGGATTCATGCTTGTTTTCATTACAGCTGCCGCCATTTGCCTTTGAACTTCATTTCACTTTGAGGTATAGTGCACAGGGATTTTTTTAAAAAAAAAAGTTATGCGAAATACAAAGTTAAATAAAAATGTTGGTGTGGGGTGTGTGGGGAATATTACCCTTGGAATAAGAAAAAATAACTGGACACGAAGCGGTATTTATTTTCACAACTTTGTTTAAAGTAGCACATTGCTGTATGGTCACAGCGTTTTAAGTGTGTTGCTATACTTAAAACACTTCACATCAGTGCATTATTTATGACGATATAAACACAGAGAGACGCAGGAGAGTCATTTTTCCATGGCATCCAAGGAGACAAATGGAAAGCTACAGCTATTGGAGATCTGTTATATGAGTCGTCTGAAAGGTGTAAATAAATGCACTGCTGTAGGCTGCAGTCTGCAAAACCGTAAACAGCCAAGAAGGAGAGAGTCATTAACTGAGGGAAAACACGCTGAGCAGGCAGGAGTCCAGGAAAGGCCAAAGCTTGGCTAGGTGAGCTGGCTGGCTTTTCAGCACTATTGCTGAAGCAGCATTAGAGGCTGATGGATAAGCTGGACAAGATAAAAGTGAAGGGAGGACATGGTTTGATACATCGGTGAGCATCATCATTTGGGTGGCCACTGTGAGAACAGGATGGCAGGTTAAATGAGCCATTGGCCTGATCCAGCAGCCTCCTCTTATATTCAGATGATGATGACGATGATACCTAAGGATGATTCCCTCCCACAGGCAACAGTAGAGAAGTCAGAGAGGAAGAAGTTGGGTGGCAACTAGGGATGCCAGGGAATTCTGACAAAAACAGAAACACAAGCACAATTTGCCAATGTTCACTTACTCATCTCCGGTCTGGAATGAAAATCAATACAGCAAACACCAAACAGCATTCACTGTTGTTGTTATTTTCAGTCCGCAAAGATGCATAATTGATCATGGTCTCCCCCACCCTATTTAAATTGTGCTTCCTTTGCACTGAAATGAGTGCTGTGGAAATAATTATGCCATTGTTGTTGTTTAGCTGTTTAGTCGTGTCCGACTCTTCATGACCCCATGGACCAGAGCACGCCAGGCACTCCTGTCTTCCACTGCCTCCCGCAGCTTGGTCAAACTCATGTTCATAGCTTCGAGAACACTGTCCAACCATCTCGTCCTCTGTCATGCCCTTCTCCTTGTGCCCTCAATCTTTCCCAACATCAGGGTCTTTTCTAGGGAGTCTTCTCTTCTCATGAGTTGGCCAAAGTATTGGAGCCTCAGCTTCAGGATCTGTCCTTCCAATGAGCACTCAGGGCTGATTTCCTTCAGAATGGAGAGGTTTGATCTTCTTGCAGTCCATGGGACTCTCAAGAGTCTCCTCCAGCACCATAATTCAAAAGCATCCATTCTTCGGCGACCAGCCTTCTTTATGGTCCAGCTCTCACTTCCATACATCACTACTGGGAAAACCATAGCTTTAACTATACAGACCTTTGTTGGCAAGGTGATGTCTCTGCTTTTTAAGATGCTGACTAGGTTTGTCATTGCTTTTCTCCCAAGAAGCAGGCGTTTTTTAATTTCATGACTGCTGTCACCATCTGCAATGATCATGGAGCCCAAGAAAGTAAAATCTCTCACTGCCTTCATTTCTTCCCCTTCTATTTTCCAGGAGGTGATGGGACCAGTGGCCATGATCTTAGTTTTTTTTATGTTGAACTTCAGACCATATTTTACGCTTTCCTCTTTCACCTTCATTAAAAGGTTCTTTAATTCCTCCTCACTTTCTGCTATCAAGGTTGTGTCATCTGCATATCTGAGGTTGTTGATATTTCTTCGGGCAATCTTAATTCCGTCTTGGGATTCATCCAGCCGGATTAATTATACCATTAATTATGCTAAATCTGTAACGTAGATAAATTACATAGATAATTGCATAACATACATTAAATAGCAGACAACAAGATTAATAATGTAGTATTTGGCAGAAACTAAACTGCAATGGAATGAAAACAGAGCTGATTGTGATGAGGACAAGTCAGAACAGAACTTCCTTCTTCCATCCCTAGTGGCAACAGCATTCCTCTCTCTCAGACTAAGGCTCCCCGAGAGAGGCTACAACTGGATGGTCAACCAAAGTGAAGAGGTAGCACAGTAAGGAAGACGGAACAGACCATCTCTCTCCCATACCTGAACATCAGGGTGTCATGTTGGTCTGTATGAGAATCTAATCAGTTGACATTGACTCTTGCATTGTTTAAAGGTAGCAGAGGTCTCAAACCAGAGTTTCTAGCAGTGAGTCTCAAATGCCTTGCTCTCTGCATCACCATGGCAGATTGTTAGAGGATGGAGGTCCCAGCCTGCTCTATTCAGGTAGTCAAAAGTGAGTGTTGCAGCTACCAGATGATAGGGCAAACATAAATTTCTGAAACCTTAGATCCAAAGAACATGGTCACATAATTTGTACGGAGGCTGTACTATGACAATAGCCATGTAAGGTAACTTTGTAGGCTGCAGTCAAAGGAGAGAACTACACCAGACTAATGTTCAGTAGCTCAGTGAGAGAGCTTAGCCGTTAGCCTCCAGTGGAAATCCACGCGCCACATATGAAATTAACTAAGCAACAAACGACTGTGTTAATGGCCACCTACAGCATAAAGAACAGTGGAAACAAGGGTATTATTTCTGCTTCTTTGGCAATCATGGCACTGCTGGTAGACATTATCCTAATTTAAAGCATTTTGTTCCCATGCCAGAGTTCTTTCAAGTGGTCTTTGCATGGAAAACAATCATCGTATTTGTGGCACAAAAAAGTTTAACTGGTTAATATGCTTTTAAGGTTTGTAATGGGTTGTAAATTATACAGGTTAAGCAGTTGTTGTCACACACTCAGGGTTTTAATGCTTAAGAATAGAGATGGAGAATATGAAAAGCCTTAGATCAACCCCAAAATTACCATGAAAAGAATGGCCAGCTTGACAGAAATCGGTCTTAATCCAGCTGAAGTTAGTGATGGCTTAAGTCCTACTGAGGCTAATGGGAACTGAGTGAACCATGATTAAATTGTTCCATTAGTTTCAATGCAACTTAGTCACAACCAATGTTTGCTGAATTGGCAACAAAGGCCGCAATCGCAACTATAGTCAGGCTTCTTAAAATCCATTGAAGGCTATGGGATTTACTGCTGAATGTGTGGGCAAGCAGGAGGCGAAGTGGTGGGTTCTTCACCAGTGGAGCCTAGTGGAAAGTCCCCAAAGAGTGGGGCTTACGTAGCAAGTCTGGGATCCACTGCATCCCAAGCTGGTCTTACTGCTGTTGTACAATGACAATGGGCTTGATTGTCCTGGCTCTTCCCTCTCTCCTGTTGCTATGGTGGGTAGCCTGGTGGTGGATGCCATAGTGCAGGGGTCTGCAACCTTTTTCAGCTGTGGGCTGGTCCACCGTCCCTCAGCCTATATTTTAAAGGGGGGGGGATGAACGAATTCCTGTGCCCCACAAATAACCCAGAGATGCATTTTAAATTAAAGCACACATTCTACTCATGTAAAAACAAGCTGATTCCTGGACCGTCCGCAGGCTGGATTGAGGTGGTGATTGAGCCACATCCGGCCCCTGGGCCTTAGGTTGCCTACCCCTGCCATAGTGGCTCCCCTGATCTGCAAAGTCCTACTGGCAGCTGCTGCTGCTGCTGCTGCTGGTGGTGGTGGTGGTGGAGGAGGAGGAGGAGGAAGAAGAAGAAGAAGAAGAAGAAGAAGAAGAGGAAGAAGAAGATGATTTGGGCTGCACCCTTAAGCAGACTATGCAGAACTGCAATCAAGGTAAAACTGCGAGCCATGGGCAATTATTTCTGGTACAGAATAACAAATCTGAGTGACCGCAGTGGATGGGAATGTAGTAGACTCTCCAGAAAGTTGTGACTGTACAAAGGAACTAAATCATTTTCAAATTTATACATTTTAGGTGATACATGTTTAGATTAGGATGCCTGGCATATTTTCATGCCTGCTATATGTTCACTGTACCCCCAATACTTGCATCACAGGGGATTATTAATTTCCTCACAGTTCATACTGTGATACATTTGAGGTTCTATTATGATTTTGAACGACGACAACAACAAAAAAAGATTTTTAATAACAACAACAGTAGTGTGAGGCTTTACATGGCCATATAATATATACTTCATTCTCTTGTACACAAATGTATTGAAAAAACTGTATCTTACTTCTTATTTCCTTCATAACTTGCTGCCAAAAGACTTCTCTTCTGCCCTTCGTGAGGTGTTCTGAAGTACTCAAACCTTGCACATTACATTTACCAGTGGGACAAGCGTACAATGAACTACTGATAGTGTTGCCATATTTCAAACAGTGAAAATCCAGACAGAAAAGTTGCTGAGCTGCTTCTCACTGCAGTATTCCGGCTTTGTCCAGGAAATTCTGGACATATGGCAACCCTATTATTGGTTTATTTATATACTTGATGATACACTTGAAAGGCCGTTCCTTTCAAGTAGTAGGCCATTCCCTTCCAATATTTGTCCAGATTTGTACTTCCTTATCTCTTTATCAGATCAGAAGTGTTGTCATACTTTCCTAAGTGCATATGCAGTTAACAGTTATTGTTAACAGACATGGGATATCATTTTAGTTTCTATATTAATATATTATTGTTTCAAATTGTGTGTTAAGCTGATATCACCAGGACCTTGGGAAGCTGAATTCAAGACTGCAATTCCAAGCACACAACTGGGAATAGGCCCCTCTGAATGTGATGAGACAAACATACTAAATAATAGGATTGGGTTGAAGTGAACTAAATTTTTCAAAAGCACAGTAATTGTAATATTGAAGTCATATTTGTGAGAAGTAGATATGACTGAAAAAGAACATATTCTTTCCTGAATTTATAAACTGTGCTTCAGTAGAAGACTCCCAGGACAGTTCCCCCCGCCCTTCCAATTTGCAAAATGTAGGAATTGCAAAGGTCAGAATTTTGAGAACGTCATTGAAATTCTTTGTAGACAATTCCACATATCAGACTGATGCTCACATGAGCCAGCAGAGGAAGAGCCTAGGTCATAATCAGAAAGCTATGAGTTCTCGTCCACCCTTTAACATGGACACAAGGTGCGGTCTTAGGCAATATCTCAACCTGAGTTTCAGATCTGTCAAATGGGGATAATAGTAGCTTATCAAATGAGGTTGTTATGGTGCCAAAACACACACTGAAGATCTACAACCAGCCTATAAGATGTTACATTGGTAGCAGTGCAGTAATACATTTTAACTACAGTGTAATTTTAGGGTCTGACTATGCAGCCAGCCACCAATACTGGTGTAACGTAGTTGTGATTCCTTCCAGAAGCAAAATAAGATTGGCACCTTATATCATATGTGGTGGACATGTAAGGTAGTAAAAGAATTTTGGGAGATGATATATAATGAACTGAAAAAAATGTTCAAAATAACTTTCCCTAAAAAACCTGAAGCTTTTCTTTTAGGAATCCTAGGTGCTGAAATTCCAATGGATTAGAAAAGACTATTTATGTATGTGACTGCTGCTGCTTGGATGTATGTGACTGCTGCTGCCCAGAGATAGAAAGAAGACGGAGTCCCTACCAGAGAAGAATGGCAGATTAAGTTGATGGACTATGCCGAATTGGCAAAATGACCAGAAGAATCAGAAATCAGGAAGACCAAAATTTTAAAAAGGAATGGGGGAAATATATAATTTACCTTAAAAACCCTTGTAAACAATTAAAATTATTAGTAGGATTGGAATAACACTTGTAGTTTAAATGTTGATTTGGGGGTACAATGGAGATTTAAAAGATTTGTATTAATAGACAATATGCAGGAGGAAAAGGTTAATATAAGGACCCACAAAGGGGAGGAGGGATGTTCAGGAGATTCTTTGCAATTCTCTTCCTATGTCAGTGGTTTGATAATTATTTGTAAATTTTTAAAATCTGAAAAAACTAAATAAAATTGTAAAACAAGAAGCAGCAAAATAAGACCAGGTGAAAAAGTTCATTTAGTAACACTGACAAGACACCCCCAAAGCCCCCACTGCAACTCTGTTACCAGCACACATCACAGCATTATGAACTAACAACTTGCCCACATTAGCTAACACACAGTGCAGGGGAGACAATGCAAGGGCAGGATATGAAGGGAATCAGGCTTTGAGGAAGGATTTCCCCTCCTTGGTGGGTCCCTTCTCCTTTGCTTACTTCCCTTGATTATTCCATGCCTCCCCAGTTTTAGCCACGGTGTTGATGTTCCTGTTAGGTGCTTGTGTCTAGAGCCTTGAAGCAGAGTACACATAAAAACCCTGAAAAGATAATTGTTAGCAACATGCCTATCATAGTTTGTTATTCGCCTTTGTTCTGTCTGCGTTGTTGGTGCAAATATATCTTCCTTTTGTTTTGTTTCATTATGCACAAAGTGCCCTTTCAGCAGATATCCCATCACCCAAGTTTCAACCTGTGTGCTTTATGTCCACCAGATATGAGAATAGGGTGAGATAGACCATGCCTCACTGTCCAGTAGTTGGGGCTTTGCTTTCACACTGCTGTTGATGCGTTGTGATTGGTTACAGAGTTAGTTTTGCTCCATTGTGGCTCTGAGGTTGGAGCAGGAAGATGTGGGAAAGAGTTGTTTGGGCTCCCTGCTGACCTAAATGGGAGCTTTTAACCTGCCCCACCTCTTTGCCAGACACAACATTACATCTGAGATGGAGGCAAACCCATTCTGTGCATGAACTTGAGAGATGTCTGCTTGCTCATTGGGAAGTTTGTTTCACCTGTGATCCCACCTATCTGTAGTTTGACTGGTTTTGCCCCTTGAGCCAGCTAACATCACTGTTATGTCATGCTGATGTAACACTGTGATGGTATATCTTTGGGTTCTGACAATGGAAGTAAATTTAGTAGCACTTCTATCCTTATCCAGCAGGTGAAGCTTGGGAATTGAAGTGCCCTATTGTGGAGAGCAGAAAATGAGACCCAGAAATGTCTGTAAATATATTGTGTATCATAATTAAGAAGAAAATATAACACATTCTGAAACTAGTAGCACAGGAGTAGATAAACATCAGTACAATCCACTCATACATATTCGGAAGGCAGGTTGTTCTGATTAATCAAGGTATCCACAGGACTAAATATAACTCTTAAAAAAATGCACTTAGGTCAGTTTTCCTCTGAATATTCTAAACAGGATATTCACAGCTTTATGAGAACTAAGTGATCCAAAAAATTTCCAGCCGTGGAAATTAAATTCTGCACATTCCACTCTTTTTCCAGGAACTTCTTCAAAATTAATACAATATGCAAAAACAAAAAACAAAAAAACACACAAGGCCACCCTTAGGTTCATAATATGCAGGAAAGCTTATGAAAATGTCAAAGTCGTGCCTAGAACCAACAGCAGGAGTCCACAACTTGAACCATCTGTGTATCTGTCCCACCCATGTGTGCATTTCTGAATCTCTTTCTTGTCCATTGTGCACCTCGACAACAGAATCCTGACCATAACCTGAAAGAAGTTCCATTCCATTCTATATTATATCCAATCTTTTAAAAAAGTGAAATGAGCAAATTTTCCCCAAAAAGCATTGGCCACCATCTATGAATGTAAATGAGCCTTCTTCACATTGCAACTCTTTCATATGCTACTCTTTCTCATTGTGTTGCATGGTGAGAACTTAGTTGTGCAAGGTGGTATAGAGCATGAGAACCTGTATCCTTCCAGATGTTGTTGGACTCCAACTCCCAACAACCCCAGGCCCCGGAGTGACCTTCTTGGGGCGCAAGCCTGGGCAGGGTATATGGAGGTCCTAGGCTGCCCAGACAACAAGACACTCCCCCTTGGCCTCAGTGATGTGGTCGAAAGAAAAGCTGAGCAATACGTTTGGCACCAGCTTGGCTGCAGAAATTGCCAGGAAGAAGTGTACAAGGAGCCATCCAACCGTCTTAGGGACTCCACTCCAGATTTGTGTAGGGTTTACTCCTTAGCCTTTTCTTCTCTCAAAGTTATCCACAAGGCAGTGGAGATTTAGGTTCAGAGTTTTCCTTCTCCTAGATGGGCTACCTTCCAGGTTGATGAGCCCCATCTGTCCCTCACTTCCCTCTACAGTGTGTGCAATAAGCTCCTGCTTGACCACTGGATGCAGTATTGGTCTCATCCAGTGTGGTGTAGTGGTTAAGAGCGGTGGACTCATAATCTGGTGAACTGGGTTTGATTCCCTGCTCCTCCACATGCAGCTGCTGGGTGACCTTGTGCTAGTCACACTTCTTTGAAGTCTCTCAACCCCACTCACCTCACAGAGTGTTTGTTGTGGGGGAGGAAGGGAATGGATAATGTTAGCCGCTTTGAGACTCCTTCAGGTAGTGATAAAGCGGGATATCAAATCCAAACTCTCAAACTCAATCCACCAGAGCCTGTATTCACATGAAGGGAAGTCCTTAACTCACTGAGGGTTTAAGACCCATTGGCTACCCTCACCTAGTTTAGCTGGCCAGTCAAAATCACTTCCCCAGGGTGTGGCCACTGTTGCATGCTGACAGCTTCTAGGAGCCGCAGGTGAGAACCGAGTGCAGGATGGGGACCAAAGGTGGACGAACTACACCAGAAGGAGCATGATATATCCCTCACCAGAGGTACTATCCTAATACCCCAGCAACATCAGAAGGGCTATATCTCTAGCAGAGGAGGTGGTTGGATGATTGGCCCCACCTTGCAGCAAAGGCTGCACTAGCTGATTGTTCAGCTGCTGTCAATTCTACACATTTCATCACTGAAACAACTAAATGGCATAAAAAGTTTAACATTAGCAAATGTGTCCATGTTTTTTTTTAAAAAACTATTTATGCATAAAATTGAGAATAATCATTTGCAGTTCATGTCTCATATGTCCTCATCTGTACCTATTATGCAACACAGACTTAGACTGTGTGCGTATTATACCTTCAAGGCCCTCAAAGAATTCTGGGCACTTGCAGAGTTACAACTCCCAGCAACCCTTAACAAACTACAATGCCCAAAATGCTTTGAGGGGGGAAATGTGCTTTAAAGATATAGTGTGTGTGCATTTGTCATTTGGGATGCACTGGAGTAAGCGGTTCAGCAGATAGTGTGATCTTGCTGCATGCCATGCATTGTCCACCATTAGATAAACATAGAATGCCTAAACACATTGCAATCCTAGGAATGGAAATAAACCCAGTGTATTAAGCTGTCCATAAAGTTTATGGACTGTTCTGAACATCAGACATTTCTCAACTAACCAGACTGATTGCAGTTGCCCATGATTTTGGAACCCCAGTCCCCTGGCAGTTAAGAATAGTAATTATTTATTGACTGATCATGTGCCATTAAAATTCCTTTAAAAAAACAAACTCTGATGAAAGCAGGTTTACGAGCTTCAAGTAATTGAAAGGGAGTAAATAAACGTCATGTTAGAAAGTAATGATGGATTCAATACCAAAACAAAACCAACTAATGGGACTATTTTTAGCTGTTTTTATGGTATGTCTGTAAAATGCCTGGAGACTTTTGCAAAAGGTGATTCAAAAATTAATAAATAATAACAGCAGTACACTTGGCAACATTTGACACTTAAAAAAAAGAAGAAGCAGCACAACAGGAATACAAAATCTGAGGAGTTTCTAGTTCCTCCCAGTGAGGCCCTGGATTGCACTGGGTGACAGCAAAACAGTTTCGCCCTCATCTCCCCAAAGCAGCACAATGCAAGAGGAAGTGCATAAAGTGGTTGACGGTGCTGCAGGTGATAAGACACAAAGGTTTATTTTCCAGAGCTCCTCTCCAAGGAATCCCAAAGTATCCTGTGGGCCAGTAGTCTCTTTATTGGTGCACTTTCCTGTTACCTAGCCTGCATCTGTAATTGTAGCTTTCAGGTGAGAGAAAGAGGCAGCTTCTATAAGAACAGAGGAAGAACAGCCAGGTGGGGGCCACCCAGTAAGCAACCACTGTGCTGGAATGCATAAACTGTGCTGTTGTGGTGAGGAGTGCAGCAGGGACTTGGACACAGAGGGCTTCCAATATTTATAAGACAAAATGTCTTCTCTTTTATTAACTGCTTTATTGAGCATTTTCCCATTGGCAATATAACAATATCCAATAAAATACCATTTAAAAAAGCATCTCGACATGGTCCAGATATTAAATTCTAGACTTCCTCATATCCCACAAACTCCACCTCCTTCCCAGGCGATTTGCTTTATGTCTTCTAAAGTTCATGTTGGACCACATGCAAGGACAATAACCAAATAAAACAGAAATCAGGAGACGGGGGAAATGCAAGCAGGGAAGTGGGGCAGATTAGTGACTGGCTAAGGTTACCTATGGCAACTCTTTCTGCTAGCCAAAATTGTCTAGAAGACCATTACTTTGTTAAGATAGAGGTGCCATTGATCAGCTGCCAGTGCAATTAGTTTACAGACGCAACCTCTTTGAAAGCAACTTTCATTGATATAACATGTGTCCATGTGATAAGTTCTAACTGGCTACATAAGGAACCTCTTCACCAACACCTAACATCGGTCATTCCACCCCGGTAATGTCAACCATCCCACAGAACATGGAAATATTCTGTTTTCAAGAGCTTATGTTTTTCCACAGCCTGGCCAACAGCAGTTTATATATTTGCCTTTTCCATGTTTTGCCTTAAAGCATTTTCACTCAAGAAGCCTCAAGCACTTTTTGCTGAAATTATGTTGCGATGAAAACATATAGTGAGAAACCAGTGCCTTGTATTCTTTGTTAACTTGCGAAGTACAGCACCTCCAAACTGCCAGCATTTTGTGGGATTCAAGTGCATGCTAGGAAATATAGGTTTACACAATTAAAATGGATTGAACTGCAAAAAATCCAGTTTTCAAAAAGGAAGCAGGCATTTCTAGTTTGGAAAGTGATGAGGAATTACATAGAAAAGTGTGGAATGAACAAACAATTACCTGGAATATGTATAGACACCCCTGAATGCAGGAGGAATGCTCACTGTTGCAAAACCTCCCCGCAAACAAATCAGAATGCATGTTCAATAAAGACAAGATATAACTGAACCTCCACATCAGCTTGTGCAGCCAAATCAGGTTGAATGTTCAATAAATAGGTCATCATGAGGGTCCTAAGTCTGTTGCAGCAGAAACAACAAATAGTCTTGTGGTACCATAATGATAAATTTATTACTGCATTAGCTTTCATGGACTAACATCCATTTCATCAGATGCACTATGAAAACAGATGTTTAAGCCATGATATTTTTTCCCATCTTTAAGATGCCAGGCTGGTGTTTGAACTAGAAACACAGAATTATACCTTGAATTTGTGCACCAAATTTCTGCCTCCACTCTCAGTGTTTAATGGAGGCACTATATTACATAGCAAACAAGCTAATAAACAGAACATTGAAGGGGTGAATGAAAACAAAGGCCTCGTTTTGCTCAGCCAGCAATGGCCATACATTCACAAAAATCTGGGTGTGGTGGGGAACCTTTTTTTCAGCATAAGGGCTGAATTCCCCTATGGATAACCTTCGGGGTCGGAGACATGCCAGTGGCAGATGAGGCCAGAGGCACAAAGCTGGTGGAGAAGCAAAAGTGGGCGGAATAACAGATGTGATTCTGACCTTTGTACTTTGCACAGTGCATTCTGGTCACAGAGAGGTCAGCAGTCTCTACACTTATGCACACCTCTCCATCAATGCAGCCTAGAGGTACCATCATAGTTCCAGGCAAGCAGACACAACTGAACAAGGCTTGTGAAGGCTGCACCCTTGGGAGAGCCCCAAGGACTGGACAGAGTGTCCTGGTAAGTCTGCTTTGGGTCCCAGGCTTCCCCACCCCTCCCATAAATATTGAAGGCCCCATGTGTAAAATTACTCTTGGTCCTAGCTTGGAGCAATATTTTCAGCTGTGCTTTGTAGAAGCCTTTCCCAGCAAAACCACAGTTCTTATTTCAACACCAATTGAATAGATGTTTTCTACCCTGGTAGATGGACATACTCCTACTCAAACATTGAATTTGTGCACTTATGTCATCATGTGTCAGTTTTAGTTTGATGTGGGCGTGTGTCTCCTGGAAATGGGCTGGCTTGTAAAAAAAAAAAAAGACATTGCGGGGGTGGGGGACTGCCACAGTTTTTTAAGGTTTTTCTTTAAGATTCTGGTTCTGTGCATATACCACACAGGCTGGTTTTGCCTATGGAGAACACCACCACATGCTCCAGAATTCATCTTGGAACTTCAGAGCTCATGTAACATTGCTATCCAATACGGAATCATTAGAGTAAATTAGACCTAGAAACATATGGGGTTGCCTAAGAACATCCTTCCCTAACCTGGCGCCCTCCAGATGTTCTTAATTTTAACTCCCATCAGCTTTGGCCAGTGCCACTACTTTGACAGCACCTATGGGAAGAAGCATAATTTGGAAAACATTTTTTAAATGCTCCCTCCACCTTCCTATTCAAGTAAATAAGCATGTTGTTCAGTGTCCTTTGGTAGGTGTGCCAGCTTCTCTTTTTAGTTATTATGGGGACAAGAGCTCTTGGAGATGAGTGTGGATGGAGTGGTCACCTCTGCTGAACTTAATGGAGAAACGTGCACATATAGGAGCTTTGGATAGGTTTGCCAGATCCCCAGAGCTGACCTAAAATCTCCAGGTTTGCCTGGATACCTCAGACAGCAGGCTTGAATCTCCAGGTAAGCATGAGTACTGTAAAAAATAATAACAATCCAGGAGACCACATGTGCAGCTTGCAAGCTTCAGGATGGCAGGAGCTGGCTGCAAATTACTGCATAGTGTCTCTGCGGGGGGAGTGAGCTCCTTCCCTTCCTCCTCCATCTCCTAATTAACCTCCATCTCTGCAAATTATTGCAAAGATTTAATGATATCACTGCAGCCCACTCCCATGACATCAGTGAGGCTTGGGCTCTGAAATCTCAGGGTCTGGGATGCTCCTAACCTGGCAGCCCTATGTATGTGTCAGAATTTATATGGTGCTCTAGATGGATTATATACACCGGTATTCCTTTCCCCTGTTAGACCCCTGTCTTTTCATCAGTTTCATGGTATTTGTTTTTAACTTGCCTCCCAGCTAGCAATACAAAGAGGATGCTTTTTTCTTATGTTCTCAGAAATTCCAGATAAGTTGGGGACCATTATCTGCACACTCTTTCATGTGCATTTTTTCAACATTATTCTGGTTATACAATCTGCAACCAACAAGCCACAAAACAGGTTCATCCAATAATACCTTTCTCCTCAACGGCTGCTCTTCACAGACCACCAAGGTTCTAGTTTGTATGTACAAAACCTGGGTTAAATTGCGGTATAACCACAAAACGTTGTGTGCTATTAACAGCAAGGCTCCGACGAATGACTGACAAACAAAATCTTAACACACTGGAAGCCTAGCCTTCCCACTCATAAACACATGTTGTTCATGAAAGCGGCTGTAACAGACTAAAGTAATCTGAAGCTTGAAGTTTTGCCTTAACTGACAAGATGATGTTTTACTAAATGGATTAAACAAGCAGTATAAATAGCTATGTCTGTATGAGTACGTGTGTGTGCATGTGTATGTTTGCACTTCGTTAAAAGAGGATGGTTAAATATGACATTATGTATATTTTGCAGATCTACATACTGAAATGATTTCTCTTCACAACCTCTTAGTGTAGCAAGTTTCTCCCACCCCAACTATTCGGAGGATGATCTGTTACACAGTAAGGAGCTCTAATCAAGGCAGGGACCAAGGACAGTTTTGTGGGTCTGCTACCTTACAGAATTCAATGTAGACAGCTAGATGATTCTTGGGGCAGTTTCACACAAGACATATTAAGAGCTCATTTGATATCCTCTTTTTGGTATTTATGACACATGTGGTCATCAGAGGTCAATATTGACGGGCACTTGCCAAGGCCCATCTCTCAGCAAGGGCCCCACTACTGACCATCAGAGACCCCTGGCTCTCTTGCTGTTCTACTTGCAATCTGCTCATATATTCTGTCTCTCTGGCCCATGAGAGCACCAGCAAACAATAAGGAGAATGGCAGTTGTCCCTGGCTGCTTGCTCATCTGTTCTTTCTTTCTGGACTGTGATGGAGACTAGGCCCAAAAGAAGAGGGAGAATTAGTGGGTTATCACAGGGAGGAGAGAGGCCACTGTGGAATTTTGTCCAAGGGCACCCCAAAACCTAGATAAGATAAGATAAGATAAATTTATTGTCATTGTCCGTATATACACAGTATACACAACAACGAAAATCAAACACCCCCCCAAAGACCGGGTTCACATACACATTTACACGTATCTCCAACACTCTCATCCTATTCAGACATAATCTATAAAACATAACATAATCCAGAATATAACATAACCTATTTAAGGCATAACATAACCTAAACCTATCTCATTCCTTCCTACTCCCTGCTTGCTATTTCTTGCAACTGGCCCTGAGATCATTATTTAGTGCAATCAGAGCTCTTGGATAGAAACTATTCAGAAGGCGTGTGGTTCGTGTTTTCATTGTCCTATATCTTCTGCCCGAAGGCAACAGTTCAAAGAAGTTGTGAGCAGGATGGGTGGGATCTCTCAGGATATTGTGTGACTTCTGCAAAGTGCGAGACGTGAAGATCTCATCCAGGGTTGGTAGTTGGAGCCCAATAACATTCTGGGCAATTTTAATTATTCTCTGTAAAGCTTTTTTATCCGTTTCGGAGCTGCTCCCATACCACGATAATACACTATAGGTTAAGACACTCTCGATGGTACTGTGATAATAGGACAGAAGTAGGTGCTGAGATAGATTCAATCCCCTGAGCATTCTCAGGAAATACAACCTCCCCTGCACCTTCCTCACAACCATATTAATATTTGCAGTCCATGAGAGGTCCTCAGAGATATAAATGCCCAGGTATTTAAAACTACCAACCCTCTCCACCTCCTCGCCATTTATGTACAATGGTAAAAGTACACTTTTCTTTCTCCTAAAGTCAATTATGAGTTCTTTGGTTTTTTTGGTGTTAAGCATAAGATTGTTTTCTTTACACCATTGAATTAACCCCTGTACTTCTTTCCTATAAGCAGTCTCATTGTTCTCACTAATGAGCCCCACCACTGTTGTATCATCCGCAAATTTGATGATTGTGTTGGACTTATACAGTGGGGTGCAATCAAATGTGTACAGGGAATAGAGAAAGGGACTTAGCACACATCCCTGAGGGGCTCCTGTGCTTAATACTAGAGTAGAAGAATAGTAAGGTCCCATTCTCACTGTCTGCGGCCTATCAGTCAGGAAATTCCTTACCCACAGACAGATCTTCTGATGTATACCCAAATTGGTCATTTTAAGAAATAACCTGTCTGGCAGAATTGTATTGAAGGCAGAACTGTAGTCCACAAACAACAGCCTTGCGTAGGTTCCCTGTCGTTCTAGATGACTCAGTACAGTATGGACAGCGATGGAAATAGCATCATCAGTAGATCTGTTTCTTCTGTATGCAAACTGGAACGGGTCTAGAGTGGATGGAAGACCAGCCTTAATATGATCTAGCACCAATCTCTCAAAACATTTCATAACGACAGATGTTAAAGCTATTGGTCTATAGTCATTGAGAGATACCACCACTGACTGCTTGGGGACTGGCACTATAATCGATGTCTTCAGGCAGGTAGGGACAGAACCCTGCAACAGGGATAGGTTAAAAATGTCCGTAAATACCCCAGCTAATTCTGCAGCGCAGTCCCTAATAACCCGTCCCGTGATTCCATCCGGTCCAGCTGCCTTCCTACTGTTAATGCTCCGAAAGGCACGTTGTACGTCAGAGGTCTGTAATAAAAATGGTTGTCTATCAGTAGTAGTTTCTGATGATGTGCTAGTAGCCAATGCTGTAGTGACGGTAGTTCCAGTTCCCACCTCAAAGCGACTAAAAAATTGATTCAGTTGATCAGCCAGGTGCGCACTGCTACTGGCCAGTTCATTTTTAATATTTTGCCCTGTAATTTGTCGCAGGCCTTGCCATACTCGACGAGGGTCGGAGCTCTCAAAATGTTTTTCAATCCTCCGGCAGTACATAGCTTTGGCGTTCCTAATGCCCTTTTTCAATTTGGCTCTGGCTTCTCTATACTGTTGCGCATCACCAGAGTGAAAAGCAGCATTTCTTGCCTTTAACAGAAGATACACATCCCTGTTTAGCCAGGGCTTGTTGTTAGGGAACACCCGTATTTGTTTGGTGGTAGTGACAACATCAATGCAGCTTTTAACGTAGAACAGTACTGTTGAAGCGTATGTGTCCACATTATTCTCCACAAAAAGCGACCACTCGGTGCTCCGAAAGCAATCTTGAAGTTGCTCAGATGCACCTACTGGCCACACTCGTATCTCTCTAGTTGATGGTCTAATTCTGCATACGAGAGGTCTATATGATGGTATCATAAGTAAAGATATGTGGTCTGACTGCCCCAAATTGGGCAAGGGCTTGGTCTTGTATCCATGCATGATGTTACTATATACTCGGTCCAGGGTATTTCCCCCCCTAGTGGGACAATCAACATACTGGTGGAACTTAGGAAGCACAGTCCTTAAATCGGCTCGGTTAAAATCACCAGCAACCACAAATGCTCCATCCGGGTGGGCCCGCTGCTGTTTGCTAATAGCAGTTAGCAGGTGGCCCATAGCTGTAGTAGTGTTTGCATCGGGAGGTATATACACCGCTGTTATTATAACAACATTAAACTCACGTGGCAAATAAAAAGGGCGGCACTTCACCACTAGGTACTCCAAGTCAGGAGAGCAATGCGTGTTGCAGGTGATTATTGTTAATGTAGGAGAGAGCAGCAAACGTTCCTGTGATTGTACATTCTAGCCAACGTAGGCTTTACAACTGTTGTGGCAGCATTTAGTATTTGATTGAAAATGACTGAAGTAGCTATGTACATTTCTTAAGTCCACCTCGATTAGAGGGACATCTCAGTTGTGTTTGAACTTTTGTCAAGCTGATTCACTTTGGTAGATAATTGAAAGTAAGCACCCTCTTAAATAAATCTTAGGAATATAGGAAGCTGTTCATAGTCAGATCGTTGGGTTCCAGACAAAGCTCTCTCCCAGCCCTTCCTGGAGATGTTGGGGGTGAAACATTGGACCTTTTTCATATGTTCTCCCACTGAGCTTCAGCCCTTCCTCTCCATCCTCCAGTGCAATCCTGAGCATGTTTGTACAGAAGTGTATTAAGAGTGGTTTATTTTCAAGTAAGTGTACAAAGGACTACAGCATTGCTAAACTAATCCAATGAGTTTCAACTCAATTAACCAATTATATTTGCATATATTTGTGCATTACCAAAGCAATAGTCTTGAAGAAAAAAAGCATACTGTACTTTCTTTGCTTTTAGATGGAGCATGCATGTGCCTACACATCATACATTTAAAGACACTGCATCCCAAACCCGAATCCTGGAAACTGTAGTTTACCCCTCACAGAGATACAATTCCCAGCACCCTTAACAAACTACAGTTCACAAGCTTCTTGGAGTGAGTGCTCTAAATGTGCTTTAAATGTATAGTGCAAGCATAGGCAAACTCGGCTCTCCAGATTTTGGGGACTACAACTCCCTTCATCCCTAGCTAACAGGACCAGTGGTCAGGGATGATGAGAGTTGTGGTCCCAAAACATCCGGAGGGCCGAATTTGCCTATGCCTGTATAGAGTGTGGGTGCAGTCTAAGAGAGACTTTTCTAAGATGGGACATGCTACCTTCAGTTATCATTGTTACTTGCCTTAAGTTTATTCATTCAGTATATTACTAGCCTGTCTTAATAACACCCTCATCAAAACAATCCATTCGAACAATGTATCTAAAACCATATGTTGTCCAATTAATGGGTGGGAGGGGTGTCTTTTTTAGTCCATTGGAAAACTTTCTACTTGATTAATCAAACTAACCAAGTAGATTAGGTTGCAGCCCTACTTTCCATAACTTCAGTGAAATCCAGGCACCACATTTCAAGGAAGAAATACAGGGCAAGAAACAATCCATTTAGTTTAAGCATCTATGAACTATTTCCTAGATATAGGAGGAGTTCATCAATGGAATGAGGGAGCCAAGAAAGCCATAATTTTTTAATGCAAGAGGCTGGGTAGAAGGTGGAGGACCTGCTTCTTTGCTTGATAAACTTACCTATGACCTTTCAGTTCTGCTATCATCGGAACAGGAAGTGAAGTTGGTGGTGCCAGAAAACCACACAAAGAAAATCTAAAGGTAGCCTTCTTTACAAAAAAAGTGTCAGACTATAGCAGAGAATTGAGTCAAGATGTTCTGTGGAATGAAGTATGTGGCCAAGTGAGAGATTAGCCTTATTCACATGGGTGAAATAGGGGAAACTGAATGCAAATAGTGGAAGAGAGATTGTGTCTGTTAGCTCCATTCCCAAGCAGCGCCAGCTCCAGCTCCTACTAACCCCTCCTCCTTAATTGGGTCCCTTCTCCTCACCATTGCCATTCAGTCTTTTTCTCGGGGCCCAATCTTCACTACTGCGCAGGAGAGGGCAAGGGAAACAGGCCCTTGCTCTTTGTCACCGTTTCCCCTGCTCTCCTCCATCTTCATGTCCTTGAAGAAGCAAGGGTAGACCTACTAGGAAGCTAATGAAGCTTAAGCCTCAGGGCCCCTAATCCTGAAGGGGCCCCAGAAGTTACTTTAGCCTACATTGCTTAAAATGTTTGGGTCTAGTAGGCCCAATTTGAGACCAGATTTGAGTGGCACAAGTCAAATGGGTTAATTTTATTTCAACAATCCCAGAGCTTGAGAGTCCCCATTGCCTAACCCCTTCCCATCCCAGTAAGCCCCACTGATAGGAAGCCAACATCGCAGTGCCACACCGCAATGCTTCTGACATGCTCGGTACCCCCACATTTTAAATAGGGGCCCGCTGACACTTGTTGGTTTCTGTTTGTTATTTGACAACCGTTTTTTTAAAAAAAATATTTCTCATGGGGGAAAACTCTACTAGTTGATTTCACAATATTTAAAGGAATAGCTTCAATGAATGGTTGGCTGATTGGAGAGGCTGGACTCAGGAGTGTATGTTGGTCAGTGATTTATTCCAAAACTTTTGTCAAATTGTTTGTCTTCTTCACATTTCACCTTTAAAATGCTGCTTATCTATATGTTTTGTGCTCAGAGAGGCAGATTATTCTTTGTCCCACAAATGGTTTCCCAGCCTCTGTGGTAAGAATATACATAAATGGCCAACATCTGGGTGGGCTAAAGCAGTTCTTCCTCAGTCCTCACTTCCCCAAAACATACAAAAGGATTTATTTTTTAAAAAGTATTTTAACAGTGGATGGAATTGCACTGGCAAACCAGTTTTGACTTTGTAAGAAACGGATAGAGAGATAGAATGGAGTCTGTGGAAGACTCCTAAACTGGATGTAGGCACAGATATTCTCAGAATGAGTATGATTTACTATGCATAAACAAAACAAAGCAGAAGACAGGGGAGAAGTAAAAACAAGAGAAAGCCACATTGGTCCGCAAACAACATTTCAAAATACACCACCGGGCAGGAATACCCTTATTAGAACAAACCACAAGAGATCTCTATAACTTTTCATCAGGCTGGATGTTAGGCAAAATAGAGATGCTGAAAGGGAAAGATATCTCTTCTCAAACTGGTCACAAGCAGCCATTAGTGTGGACAGGAAAAAGCACACTCACTCATATATAGCCGCAATTGACCGAAGATGCAGACAGTAAGCTCCAAATTTGCTTTAAAAAATTAGATCAAACAGCAGCTATATCACTCTAAATGGTAAGTGTGGAAAAGCTCTCTCTGTGTCTCATGCTTGCTGATGTTCCCTCTCCACACTGTACATGTTCACGACAGCAATCGCTGGTCAAAAGCTAGTGTGCAAATGGTGCTGAATGCAGTGTAAGTTCTCTCTAAGAAAGATGCATCAAAATCAGAGAATCCAAGGAAATTTTTCTTCCCCTTTCTCTTTTCCTCTCTTGCTTCTTTATGCTGTCACTGTCTGGTCTACCTAATTTGAGTCCCCACATATTGTTGCAAAAATTGATTCAATTACCTCAAACCCACCCCAAATAATAATATTAAAAAAAACTCAACTAAAATTTCATTTCAATTGAAACCAGCTTCCTTACTGAAGTTTTCTTTCATGGTGAAATTTCAAGGCAGCTTTCATATAGTCAAAAGTCAGAGACCACCCCTGCGTACTGCAGCTGATTGATGCAGGATTGCAGGGTGTTTCTGCTGGCATTGGGGTTGTAACAGATCGGTGTAATTCAGCTTTTATCTCATAGGAAAGCCCTCTGTGAGAATACTGTGTGGTCCACTGTGGTGTGTTTTATGGACCTAAAAGGAGAGTTCGGCAGAGTTTCATTACCCGCAGAGGCTGCAAAATTTATGGAAGCTGATCTAACTTTAGCAAGACTAGACAGCCCTAAATTCTGCATTAAAGAGACGCAGAGCACCTCCATGTTATGCTTCCAGGGATCCCCTCTATGAAATAACTTTGATCCACAGCAGCTTAAAAATGCACCAGCACCATTACTTGGCTCTGCAGTCCCTTTAGTCCTTACCTCTTGCCCACTGTCATAATGCAAGTGTATTCTTTGTCATGCACCTGAAGCCAGGGATGTTTCAGCACTGTGGCATTAGATGGTTCAGATCCCAGACTATTCTCATTACAGCATTACTACAGGGTTTGTGAACCTTTTAGGGATGAAAAGGAAATCCGGTTCGGTTCACATTTTAATGCAAACCTAATTTACGCTCAATTTACTGGTGCAATTCATGAACTGAAACACAGCAGTCTTCCAAATTCACACCTCTGAATTTGGCAATGCTGTACTTCCAACCAAATGTATATGTTCAGAGAAAGTGTGTATAACAATGTGTGTATCGGTGAAAGCAACATGCAGGAATGTGCTATGTTAGGAAAGAGTGCTTGTAAAAATGTGTCTATTGGGGGAAGTGTGCTCTAAAATGCTGGCAAGTTTTTGTGAGGACTTTAAAAAAAAATCATGAACTGATGTGGAGATCTGAACCTAAGATGGGACAAAAAGAGAAACTGAGAGAGATCAAAACATAGATTTGTCCATCCCCACCTGCCCCCAAGGTATACACAAGTGTGAAATGATGGAGACAAACATACAATTCCCCCCTCTCAAACATACACTCACTTATTGCTATGTGCAGGATGGCATAGAGTCTTCAGTTCTGTGATACAAGTGAAAGTGCAATAGCCATTCCACGGAGAAGGATCATTATCCATCCCACAGGTTACAATAGCTTCCTTTCCCACAGTATCCTCTTGGCACACTTGGGCAGAGTTTTATCTTCGCATAACTGAATAACTCCTAGATCTGGTTTCTCCCAGGAAAAAGTTGTGAAGGGTCCTCGACCTGTAGAAACCATCCTAGTCAGTGCTTTGAGGTTGGAAGATAGGTTCTTGGGTCTCAGAAATTTAGCTAGAAATGACCGCTCCCCGCTTAAAACGGGGGGCGCCCTTTGCGTGGACGCGTGCAGCCCCTAGATTTGGAGCGGCTCCAACAGCATAGGCTTGGCTTTGCCTTCCCTCAGGTGGGATACCTGGAGGTCTCCGCCTACCTCAGTCAGTTGTCCAATCCCACCTGGGGGAAGCGTTGCCAAGGAGACCAGGCCAGGTAGGGGAGGGATTACCTGCCCACACAATAGAGGGAGGATCTTACCTGGGAATCCTCACTTGGCTCCAGAGCTTCTCCCACCCTACCCACCCTCAGTTAATGTCTTATTTTGCAGGTTAACTTTTCTTCACAGGTTTTGCAGGTTAACTTTTCTTCACAGGTATGCGGGCGCTGCTACGTTAAGGTCGCTGTTAAAGGGCCGGAAAGGAATTTCCCTGCATTGGCAGGTTTCGCCTTTCCCGTAGCAAAACGTCACAACTTTGGCGGTATCAGGCCTTGGGCGGAATCCTTTTGTCCATCTTCCTCTTTGCGGCGGCGATACCAGGGTTCCCCGTTAAAGGGGTTTTCTGAAGGGAGGCTTTGACCGTACGCCGAAAGGTCGTCATTGCTCTCCCCTGCGGCGGCGGCATTACGGGGGCGGCTATCTCTGCTTGAACATATGTTCTCCAGAGCCGGCCCATCCCCCCCCACACACACTGGATAACCCTGATGCTCCCTAGGTCCCCGGCTGGGGACTGGGGAGGGAGAACGCCCAATGCCTGAGCCAAGGTCTACCCACATTTGAAATTTAATAAAGTTGTGGCCAATTTAATCCCATAGCACGTTGTCTTGAGTCGTTATTCCACATGACGGGGGGACTGCGCGGGATCTGGGGACTCCGCCTGTCTACGCAATGTCAAGGTTTAAGACGGAAACACTAAATGTACTATAAGTAGGAGGGAAAGAAGTCTCATTAAATGCATTAAGACTGGGTGGAGAACTTGTGGCCCTCCAGATGTTAACTGGCTATGCTGGCTAGAGATGATGGGAGTTGGAGTCCAGGAACATCTGGATCCCCACCATTACAGTAGGACTTACTCCTAATTAAGTACATATTGCACTGCATTGTCTGAACTCCATGGGACATAATTCCTGAAAATACATGTACAGATTTGCACTGTTACTGTCTTTCTCAGGTAGTCTAGGAGGAGTAAAAACAGGTGATGGACCAGAAACAAGGTCCAGGCTTTTTCTTTCTTTCTCTACATGATGAGAACTTTTGATATTAGCTCTGCCTCCATTTCCATCAGACTCCAGTCCTAAGTATAAGCCAGGCTCTTCCCTCCTCATCCACCAGGTGCTGCCTGTATCACATGTCATCAAGTTAAGTAGCTAATTAAATTAAGTAGCTGATCCTAAGATCAATGAGCACAATGAACACGTTTTGCCATGTTATCTGCTTAAACATTGCATCCATGCCATGGACTTCAGCTGACATTGGGTGCATATTGGTGGACCACTTTGAAGGAAAGCCGTTGGCATCAACAGGCAATTAATATTCACTCTTTTGTGTTATGCGATATAAGACCAAAGAGCCTTGATGACTGCAGTATTTACTGTTGGATGTATCCAATTAGAACATTCAGTGATCAAAGCTCCAGATTGGTACTGGTTTGTTGTGGGGTTTTTGTTTTTGTTTAAGGAATAATGCAAGCACTCACAGTTAATTACTATAGAAAGACATGGAGAAAGCTTGGCATGTCTACTGAAGAAAATTATGCAAAATACCTTAAAATAATTACAGGTTCCTTTTGCCCACACCTAATTGAGAGCAGCAGCTTAATTTTCCTAACAACATTCCTTTTTTCTTCCTACCCTTGAAAGCTTCCTTTGCACATCTCTAATTGACAAGAATCCATTTGCTTCAGAGGAAGTAAGTCACTAATTTTAAATGAATGTTTTGCAATTCAGTTTAACTAGGAACTAGTGCCAAGTGCCCACACCTAGGAATCAACATAATTTATTCCTGAAGTGGAGTGTCATTCCACGTGTCATTGCAGGGGCAGCCAACATGGTACCCGCCAGGTGTTTTTGGACTACAACTCCCATCATCCCTCACCATTGACCATTCTGTCTTGGGAATTGTTGTCCAACAGCATCTGAAGGGCACCATGTTTGCTTCCCTCGCAAAAGTGGATCAATGAGTATAGTCAAGTTTATCTGCTGACACCACCATAATTATTGAGCAATTGGGCTCCTGCTAACATGGTTATTGCTTGGTTGGGTCAATAGCGTCTGCAGATGTTTTTTGAGAACCAGCCAGACTTAAATCTTAGAAATCAAAGGGAGTTCAGTATCTTTATCACTTTGACATTGTTCTAAGTGTTGAGCATATATTTCTTTATATACTGCAATTTTATTTGTATGTTTCTGAGAGAGAAAGGGAGCAATAAGTGTGTGATCTGTTTATTAATAAAGCAATGTAACAGTCTAGTTAGACTAAGGCAAAATTCATGAAATGTTTCTCTTTTTTCTTGTACAGGAGAACTTCCCAATGGACTGCAACTTTTGAATTTTTTTTGGGGGGGTGTATACTGTTCTCAGGCATGAAAGATTCACCTATTTGGAACATCTGTGACTGATTTTAAGTTTTGACAGTCCTAGACTGTTTTCAAGCTTTGTATCCTGTCGGAATCTGCAGACCATATGAAGAATAGACACTGACATTATTGATAATCTTCAGTAACCCTGAAATCTTGGCAGAACAATATTTCACATAAATAGACTCTAATTTATATATTATCTCCCAATGGGTAATCTAGCCATTCTTTAAAAGCAAGGGATGGTTTTAGCAAAGGCTTTGTCATTCTTGAACAGTGTCTGCTAATTGTATTAATGTGCTAAAGAAAGAACATGGAGAGCTCATTCATTGTCTGCTAAATCAATTGTCACTTCCAATTTATGCCATTTTTTTCTAGGAGTGGTGAAATGTCTGTATTAACACACTGGAAGAAACATTCATTTATCCTACTACAAAAAACGAGCTAGCATACTTTCCATAAACCATGTTGATTGGTTTGATCCACAATACTTTTTTTCCCATAAGGTGAATTCCACCTCAAAACAAGGAATTCAAAAATCCCCATAGAGGTAGTTTCTGTACACAAAAGGAAGCTAGTATATCCTAATGGATTATTTACTGGAAGCACTGTAAATGCAGGGACCACACTACTGCAGAGGAATGGTAAGTCACTCAACATCTACAGGAAGGATGAAGAGCAAAGCCAAATAGTGTCCAGTTACTTCAGAGCTTCCCCTGAACCAGATTGGGATGAAAAGTTGAGGTTTTGTCATAAAGGGAACAAACTGCAAACCAAGTGGACTGCAATCCTGACATCTGTTTCTGTTCTTTTGCTGTAGAATCCCTCCAGTTGATAATTTGAATTGGAAGCAACTTGGTTGTTTTCATAGGTCCTTTTCTTCCCAGCTCAGATAAAACAAACCTCTCCTGTGGGTCTAATGGTTTGTGTTCTGAATTCGTGGTTTACATGGCAAGGATTCTCTGTATTATATTGCTAACATATTATCCATCTTGAAGAAAGCAGAATGGGCTAGGTCTTGGACAAAGTTTCCCTGATTTTAAGTTCACTAGTCAACAAGACGCTTCTGTAAAAGGGTGAGAGCAAATATCTCACAGACAGTGCTACCTCTAAAAAATTATTTTGAATTGTTTTCCTTTCCAATGCAAAATTTGAGATGGAAAAATATGGCTTTTGAATTTCTAAGCTATCATGGGGCATGATTCATGGGGCAATTCATACTGTTTTTATTCTAATTATTTGTATGGTTTTAATAGTTCGTATGTATGGTATGTATGCTTAATTGGTTCTTTTAATGATGGCCTTTTCTATATTTTTAGAAGTTCTTATTTTTATCCGTAAGCTGCCTTGAGTCCCTATCAGGGACAAAGGTTGGGTATGTATGTATGTATGTATGTATGTATGTATGTATGTATAAATAAATAAATAAATGGTGAATTAGTCCTCCTTTACATAGTTTAGGCTCAGTAGAACACAATACAGAGCCTTAGCTGTAGGGAGCATGAGCAGGTGCAATTGTCACAGAAACATCCAGCTCTGGCAGAAGAGAGGGGACTCCCAGTGGATTGATTGCCCTTGGCGGAACAGCATTACACACTCTCTCCACACAGAGGTCTTCACTTTAATGCTCCATGTTAGAATATTTCTTTGTGTGTGTTTTCTGGGTATGGGTATGTACAGAGACAGACAGACAGACAGACAGACAGACAGCATACATACACATTATTTACAAGAATATGGTTAATTGTTTGTTTTTTTTAAAAATTATGTGTCAGGTAAGATTATTGGCAATGGGTAGGGTTTCTTTCATTCATCCTAGCCCCAATATTGAAATTAAATTACAAAGTTGGAAATCAAAACACACAACCATCAATACTGCTTAGAAATGTTCTCCCATCAGCAGTTCTGGATGGGAGTTTTTTTAAACAACAACAACAACACAAAACCCTATTATCAACAAAAAAGTCCCTGTGAATCTGGAGAACTAGACTCAACAACTCTATGAATCTATGTTCATATGTATTGCTCTTTTTATTGTGATATACATACAATTGTTATTTCATCCTTTTTATGGAAATTCCCAGGACAATTGGATACATTTTGTGCTTTTTTACTCCTTTCAGATCAGAACACATATCTCTCTACAGCATGTAAAACTTACCAGGGACTAATTTTAGCAAACTATTTTGTTCCATAGCACAATTATGACCATTAGTCATTTTATTGTTACATTTGAGATTATTTTATGCATTTGTACAAAGTATCCTTTTGAATACTGGTCATTGACCATAATAAAGAGATTAATTGGCTCAATATTGCTTACAGCTATTTAAAAACCTATGGACAAATTTGCACCCTTTTTCTTAATGAAAGTGGATACACAATGGAAAATGTAATCCAGTCTGTGTATCCAATTTCTCCCAAACGGTGTTAGGTAGGATGCCATTGCTCCACCTCATCCTGCCCCTCTCCTCCCTGCAGGTCCACTCTACTCCCTTTGCAGACTCCATAGCCCAGCCTATAAAGTGGAAATTTTTGACAAATTTCCCACTACCGTTAATACCAGTTTAGGCAGAATTAGCATTAGCAATGTGGGGAGGTCTAGTGTAGACAGCTTTCTGGCTACCCTCACAATGTTCAGCACTATAGCTATCGGATCTGCTTCAACCCATCCAAGAGATCAAGTGTTAGAAAAGGTGTTAACAGCCAGAAGTCTGTCTGCACCAAATCCTACACCAATTTAGCCTCAGCAGTGCTAACGGCAGTGGAAAACTAGTCACAATTTTATTTCATGTTGAAAGAAAAGATGTTGAGAGCTACATTTCATTCAGAATTCAAGAGTTTTACTTATATTAAAAATGACTTCTCAAAATGAAGTGGCAAATTAATTATATGTGGAATTCATGAATTGTTGTGTGACACAAACTAACTGGGGGGGGGACCCCAGCTGTTTCCCCCCTCCTCCATTTGGGATTTTTGAATTGAGAACTTAGGGGTACCTAATCTGTTTTCTCAGAAGTTCTAATGACTTCAATAAAACTTACTTCCAGGCAAGTGAGCATTGGATTGAAGCCTTACAGGATAATCCTAACCATGTCTGCCCAGAAATAAGTCCCACTGAATTACTCCCTGGTAGGTGGAGTTACAATAATTAGCCTTAGGTCCCATTCCCACTATACATTTAAAGCACTACAATACCCCTTTAAATAGTCATGGCTTCCCCCAAAGAACTCTGGGAGCTACAGTTTGTTAAGGTTGCTTTGATTTGTTAGGAGACCCTCAGTCCCCTTGTTGTTGTTGTTGTTTAGTCATTTAGTCGTGTCCGACTCTTCGTGACCCCATGGACCAGAGCACGCCAGGCACTCCTGTCTTTTCCCAGAGTTCCCTGAACCATTCTGAGATGGAGGAAATTCTCCTTTCCGGCATGCGCCTAGTTTGTGCAGATGGTGAAATGGAGAAAATAGACACTGACAGATCTGCATTCTGATTTGCTTCTGGAACTTTCTACATTTAAGTAACCAGCTTTCACAACTCCATAAGCAAATGGAGGTTAGATGAACTTTTTTTGACATGCCATAACCATACACAAGCTCCTCTCGTGGAGGATAAGGTTATCATTGGTTGCTAGCCACAAAGGCTGTGTTTAATCAGTTGTTCTGAACATCAGTTGCTGTGAATTATGAGTAAAGAGAATGCTGTTGTTGTGTTCAGGTCCTGCTTTCAGGTTCCCTATAGGCATCTATCTGGTTGACTGCTGTGAGAACAAGATGCTGGACTAGATGAGCCATTGGCCTGATCCAGCAAACTCTTATTATGTACTGTAAGGACAAAGTCTGAGATTCCCCCCACCATCATAAGTTGGCAGGTTAACTTATTTTGCATTCAATGTTCTCCATTGGTGCCAGTTTGATTATCCTACTGTAATCAAGATTTGTATGAATGACATTATGTTTATTCTAGACTCATTCCCTGCTTGTTCTTCTTGTACATAAACAGCTATACCAATACTAAACAACTATAATTTTGCAGTACAGATGCAGATGTGGAGAAACCCGAGCCTTTCAAGGAGGTCAGTCAGGTCAAGAAATATCAGATTTTCATCACCTGATTTCTGTATAGTGAAACCCCCCCCCCACGCCCCATGAATTCAATAGCATCAGCTGATTCTTTGACTTAAGAAGTCTATACAATATTGGAAGAAAAAAAGGATTGGAGCCAGTGAAGAAGGACTCCACATAGATTTTGACAGAGTTACAGCTCAATTTTATATTGCATTTATAGGACATGTTTTAAAATGTTAGCATGAACAAGGAACAACTGGGGTGAGGAGAGCCCAGAATACCCACTTTTGTTGTCAAGACAAACATAGGTATTTTAAACTATGCTAATGTAATGCTGTTTGTAATGAGGTTGGTACCTTGGTACTTTGCCCTAAGTGACAGATCCCAACTGATACCTCTTAAGTACCAGGAGTGGATTGCACTCATATTCCATTGCAGACAATGACCCACTTTGAACATAAGAGTGTCTGCCTCATGGTTAAGTACCCATGAAACTCTGGTTTAATTAACAACATTAACCTCATTAACTACAATGCAGCCCTATACATCATCATCAACTGCATTTATTAGTCACTTTTCTCGGAAAGTGACCCAAAGCCAGCCCTTTTTTTCTAGCAAAAAAAGTGCCAGCACTGCGTACCACTGAGTGTCACCAGAACAAAACACAACACTGGCAGTATAGGCGATTTACAGAATAATAAACATGTTACATTGGACTTTAGGAATAAAATTTGGAAGGGCAGTCTGGAGGTTATGGGGGGCTACCAACAGATTACAGACCTCCTGAAACCACATAGTGCAGTCAGGCGCTCCTAAAGCTTTTAGATCACAAAATGTGAACTGGTTTTAATAAGAAACGCAGGAATATTTAAAAATAAAAATCTAGTCAGGCTTATTCATAATGCCAAAATAACGGTTTCAGATGACTTATAAGATCATTGTCAGAGAACTGACATCGGAGCCAGGAGTGGAGGCAAGGCTCCCAAGCAATGCCGGAGAAGGGCCCAGCAGGGAGAGAGGGGACTCATCGGCTGGGGAAGGAAATCAGCGTAACACCAGGGATAAAGGGGGGCGGATGGGGGAATCGGAGAGGGGGCTCCAGGACTCTTCACCGGAGACCAGCGGGGAGAGCACAGGTCCTCCGCTACCCACACCCACCCTGCGCAGAAGACTTCCGTGCAGGGAAAGTAGGCGTAGACTTGGCGTCAAAGAACTTCTTTGCTGGAAGAAGTTCATGAAACGCCCACTGATGGATTCTGCTAGCGACTGAAACAGCCACAAAGTGAAGGGCTGTCCAGCCAGGAAAAGGTTTAACCAGGCAACCTCGCCAAGAGTGGCGGCAACTTACGCACGAGCAACCCCATATAACCATTACAATCATGATCAAGAAACAATCACTAAAACTAAATATGAAAATCAGAACAAAATGAAATCTAAAAACCACACACACACAATAGGCAAGTGGGAATGGGAATGGGAAGACATCTGTAATTTGTTTTAGCTCTCTAGTTGCTGGGTGCAAGAGCCAAAGCAAACCTTTGCCTTCTAACTGGAGGTGGAAAGTGCAGGCATGTTAACTTGTCTCTAAACGGCCTCGGTCCAGTATACCTGAAGGAGTGTCTCCACCCCCATCATTATGCCGGGACACTGAGGTCCAGCGCCGAGGGCCTTCTGGCAGTTCCCTTGCTGTGAGAAGCCAAGTTACAGGGAACCAGGCAGAGGGCCTTCTTGGTAGTGGCACCCGCCCTGTGGAATGCCCTCCCAGCTGATGTCAAAGAGAAAAACAACTACCAGACTTTTAGAAGACATCTGAAGGCAGCCTTGTTTAGGGAAGCTTTTAATGTTTAATAGAGTATTGTATTTTAATATTCTGTTGGAAGCCGCCCAGAGTGGCTGGTGAAACCCACCACTGCAGCAGAGGAGCTTCTCTTTGTCTTTGACGTCATGCCACATGTCCCATTCCTTCCAGCTTGAAACTGCTAAAGGGCTGAAAAGGCACATGGGTTTTCTATGTGCCTGCTGGGTGGTTGGAGCTCAAAGATGCACCATGAAATCAGACACAAGACTCCACTCCTTGGTGGCAAGGGTACATCCTATTGATGACAAAGTTTCAGTTGGCTACTCAAAACCTGTCAACCCTTGCTTACATAGGATAGAACTAATCTCATTTTGCAAAAGGTTCTTTAAGCTTAAAATTAAGCTAGTTATAAGCCACATTATTTGCATCAGATACAGGAGAAAGGTGAGAAAGGATATAATGACTTCATAGTACAATGGCAATAACAAAAGTAATATTTTCCAACTACACATATTTAAGAGTAAGAATTATGCTGTTTTACCTAAAGTGATAAAAACATGATAGTCCTATGGTTACTCCAGTTATTCTTTTGCATTCCATACAAAAGAATACACAACACATCTCATGAAATAAATAATATGACCCACCTAACCCCAGAAGAGACATATAAAAATAAACCAAAGCTACTGGAGGCCTATAAGAGAGAGAGAGAGAGAGAGAGAGAGAGAGAGAGAGAGAGGGAGGGAGAGAGACTTTCAAAACCTCTCAGCTACCTCTTTGGGGTGGGGTGGGGGAGAGAGAAATATATAAACAATGCCATCAATTTACTCCAAACTCCTCTTGTTTGACCGGATGATAACATGGTTTCTGTTTGTCTTTGCTGGCTCCTCAGTGTGTGTGTTTATCTGTAGCTTGCAGCTAACTGATCACATTCCATATCTGTTCCATTGTGGTAAACCAGCACTATTTGCTTTGTTATCCACCCCCCCCCCTCGAGGTGCCTTTTAAAATACTTCCAGATGACAAGTGGCCAAATCGCTTTAAGAGGATGTATGACCAAACCATGCTACATCTCAAAAATGGCATGTGGTGAACAGATTCTCCTCCCTGCTCTACTCCCCAGATGCAGTTGAAAGGAAGAGAATATTGATGGACACACGCACACATGTCCGTGTCACCGAACAGAACAGCCACCACAACATGGAATACTATTAAAGGTGCAGGTCATGTCATGAACAAAAGGAACAGGCAACTGAAGCTCAAGGTCTACCAGACTTAAGCTCATATATTCGTTCCTCACTGGAATGGACTCTTTCCCTTTTTTATGTGATAATTCGTATTCTTACTTGGTTAAGGAATGAGTTTGAGATCTACAAAACTCCTCAGGCTCAAAAGTTTGGAATGGTTTGGAACAGCTATCCTACTGAAGTACAACAAAATCAAATAGGGCTATTTTTTGGGGGTACTATATAGCTCAGAGACAAGGGGTTAACTTTCCAATGGAAAAATCAGTTCAGTATCAGTTCAACTTGGTATAATGAGTGGGAAAGCAGGGTCTTTTGGACTGAGTGTTCCTTTGCTTGGCAATAAACAGCCCAATGACCCACTCATATGCTCCAGAAGTAACATCCCTATAGTTCTGAAGTATGGGTAAGGAATTAATTCTACTGAACTCAGTTGGGTATGCCCCTGTGAAATAGGATTTGGGCTGATAGCCCTGGTGTGAGATCTTTAATACTGTTTCCAACCTTTTTGTAAATGACTCAAAGCAAGTTAGAACCAACTGATGATTGTTTTATCAGATCACACAATTTCCACCAATTTGTAAATAATCATTCACGACAATGGAGCATGAAACACAATAAAGGAATAGAGAGTTTATGAGAGGCAAAGTACTAAAATTAAAGGGTAAACAACAGTCCTCTTTCAGTACCTCTAGTTCTTCCAATATAATTTTCCTTGCTTCCCAAAAGTGAATTAAACCACTTTGCAGAGGGAAGACAGGAGGTTTCAGACTCTTCCCATGCATGATAAGCAGCTGTATCACTTACAAAGATGAATGGCTAAAATAGCATTATCAAATGCAACCATCACCTTATGAACTATAAAATCTGCTTTATTGGATCTGGCTACTAGTCCCAGTTCCTAAAACAGGACAACAAGCAAGGAAGATGATTCTGGACAGAACATTTCAGATGGAATGTGAGAAAAAACTTTAGTGCAAATGAAAAACCTATTCACCTGGAGCTAAAGGTCTTTGGAGGCATGTATGTATTTGAGTTTGTGATGTGAAAGTTATTTAAATACACACACAAAATTCACCCAATTCACTTGAATATAACTTTCTGATACTGTATTCCTAGATTCATAATATCCACCCAGCAGCAAGTTCAAGAGACACCAGGATGGGAATGGGGGTACTGAGCTCTTGAACATAAATGTTATTGGACATCTCTAATTCCTTGGACTAGGGAAACATTTTCTTTGGAAAGAGGATAAAACCATTCCTATTTTCTTTCTCCAAAGTGTGTGTGACCTTTTGGATTCTCAACAATTCTAAGAAACATGTACAATTTTTTTCTTGACTCTCGGTCATATCTGCTCCATCTGCACAATGGAAGGGTTCTATTTCATTATTCACCTCCTACATGGAACTTAGTTTGGTTAAAGCTTAAATTAGAACTTTTTTTAAAAATAGCATGGCTCAGGCCTGGGACCTGTTTAGCAATAATAAAGAAGCACTGTGATTACTTCCTGCTGAGTAATTGCAAGCATGCAAACATCTCAGGAAAGCTTACATTTTAGGCAGTATGAATTCTAACACACTTGCCTATGACTGTTTGCTGTGGCATTTGTGCTTCTCATGCATGCAGCTTTTTCCACAGTATCTACGCAAAGTTGACAGTACCAAAATGCCAGCCTCTATCCCCTCCCCCAATCTGCCCTTTCTGCAGAAAATGCAACAATTTTTTTTTAAAAGGTTGCCAACAACTCATTTACAATATCTGTGACCCGTTTGCAATATTTCTATGACCAATTTGCAATATTAAGCCCTCATCTGGAAGGACTCTATAATAGCAGCAACGATCATTTTAGAAATTCGGTGGATACAGATTCAGTCATTCTGACTCAAGGAACGAGGTAGTTGAGCAGCTTGGCAGCTGTATCCATGACTGAGCAGCCCTACTTAGGATCCACTCTGCTCACCCCAAAAAGGAGGAGGGGCTAGAAAAGGTGCCTAAACACAGTCTGCCTCCTTTTTTCCCCTTACTGGATTACCGTGCCCAGTGGGGTCACCACCTAGCAGTCATAAAAGACAAATGAACTTTGGAACATGGAATATACAGACTTTGTCAGATAACACAGACAGCGAGCATCCTGAATGCAGAACTGCCATCACTGCAAGAGAGCTGCAACGTTTTAACATCGATATTGCAGCGCTTCAAGAGACTCAAAGAGCAGGCGAGGGACAACTGAAGGAAGAAAAAGGGGGCTACACATTCTTCTGCAAAGGTCTATCTGAACAATAACATCAAATACATGGGGTAGGCTTCACTATCAAAAACATTAAACCATAGGGGGTTCCCCCTCCCAAAAAATGTGTTGTGTAAAGAGGGTCTTAGAACCATGCTGCTAAAGTTGGATCTAACTTTAGTACAGAGATGAGAGACTGGTGGCCCTCTAGATGTTGTTCAAATCATAGATCCCAGTCATGCTGCCTTGGGCTGATGGGGAATTGGAGTCCAACATCTGGAAGGCAACAGAATCCCCATCCCTCTTTTTGTATGTTCTTAATCAGCGCCTGCATTGTTCTTTATACAGTGTGTCGATATCCATATTATGTATTTTTTTCCTTTTCCTGGCAGCCAGGACAGGTGGGAGATGGCATTATCACAAAGTATTCTTTTCCAGCAGTATGTACTGCAGGAAATGCATTTAGATGTATCTTGTAATAGGCTACACTTTGCAGCAGTGAGTTTCTTGCAGAAGTTTACAATAGTCTGGGGAGTTGTTTGCTTGGAAAAACATGTGAAAAAACCCATCCAAACCAGGGAGAATTCCCACAACAAAACCCACAGTTGCTGCTGAGGCAAATGTGCCCATAATGTGACTCCATGACTCATGTGCTTAAAATTAAGCAGTACATTCTAACAGTCTGTTTGGTTAAAGCAAAGGCATGTAGAGAAGGAACAAGTTTATTATTGAATGTTAAAACAAATTAGCTTGCATTCTAATTTTTAGAAAGAAATATTTGCCCTTTCATAGCAGTTAGAAATATTTCATTTGCTGGTCTAATTAACTTCATAGGCAGAAAACGGAGATGTATGGCCAAATCCATTTATTCAGGACAGCAGACTAACTGGAACTTACTTCTGAGTAAGCATGCTATGACTTCAGTTATGCACCATTTGTACTATATAGTTAAAGCACTATCATACCACTTTAAACAATGCCTTCCCGCAAAGAATTATGGGAACTGCAGCTGAAAGATGCTGAAAGTTGTTAGGAGACCCTTAGTCTCCTCACAGAGCCACACTTCCCAGACTGCTCTGGGAATAAGGGTTGATGGTTAAACCACTATGGGAATTGTAGCTCTCTGAGGGAAATAGAGAGAAGGGAGAGGAATAAGGAAGCAGTGGCGTAGCGTGGGGGGTGCAGGGGGGCCGGCCGCACCAGGCGCAACATCTGGGGGGGGCGCGCTCGCCGCCTCCGGAGTCACCAAAGAGCCTCGGGCGCAGGCTGTAGCAGAACCCCATGTCTGGCGGAACCGACAAGCTGTGCACGCGTCCGGGCTGAAGGCGTCCGGCAGGCAGCGGCTCTCAGCACTCGCCGCGGTCCCCGCGCATCAGGGCCGTGGAGGGCGCGCCAGGCAGTCCCTCCTCACAGCCCCGCCGCCGCTGCCGCTGCTGCTGCTGCTGCAGCTGCTGGGCCATGTTGCATTTTCCTCGCCTCTCTGCCCTCCTCCTCCTCCAGGCAAGCGGCGTCGTTTGGGCGGCAGCGCCAGCGGCAACTCGCCTCAGATCACCTGACACGGACCCGCTGCCGCCGCCGTGGCTACCTTACCGTAAATACCCCAGCCCAGGCAGCAGCAAGAAGAAGCTGGCAGCGGCAGCAGGTTAGGGGTTAGGGGGCGCAAATTACTTGCCTTGCCCCGGGTTAGGGGGCGCAAATTACTTGCCTTGCCCCGGGTGCTGACAACCCACGCTACGCCGCTGTAAGGAAGGATCAGGTTTTGGTGTAACTGAAATGGCAAATTTAGGGCTGATTGACTGATGCTGAATAACTCCATAGTAAAGGCTAAGTTTAAATGAAATCAGTGAAGGTTGGTTGATGAAGGAATAGAAATAAGAACATAAGAAGAGCCTGTGGGATTGGACCAGCGGTCCATCTACCTGAGTACAAGAGAACTTTCCCCTCCTGAAGACTAAATGTATTATCATTGATTGGATGTTTACAATCTCCTGTGCTAGCTTTTTGAAGTCCTAGGCTACCAACGGTGGACGTGAATCAGACAGGAGCAAGAGGTGCAACGTCTACATGTTTTAAGGATATGGAGTGTCAGCTATTCTAATTCTTCTATGAGTGGTGCTGGAGTCTGGAAATTTCATTGGGGAATTATATGTTCAGTAGGATCTTCCTTTTCTAATGTTTAAGAAATACAACCAAATACTCTAAAAATATTCCCTGGCCTGTGAACTATAGCCAGAGGATAGATTCTTTCCTTCTCATGTGCTTTTGCATTGGAACAAAAAGAATAAAATTCTTTGGGTTAGTTTGGATCAGTTTATTTCCAGAATTAAGGCAAGAGACAACATTTTACTCAGCAGAGAAGCTACAGTGAAAGTTCCCACTGAACTTTGTATTTATCCTGGAATTGAGGGAATAGGATCTTCAGAAGTGAGAGCCAAGGGAGTAGGGTCAAAATATTAGACTTCTCATGCTAGCATTTGTATCCCTTTTTTGTACGGGGTTAAAGGCCAATTCCCAAATACTGTAGTTGGGGCAGCCCAGGACCTCCATACACGCTACAAAGGCTTGTGCCTGTCAGATGTCACTTAGGTGCTGCACTGGTTGGACTTCATTCCTGAAGGTGCACTCCATTGTCTCAAGACAGATGCCAACAACCTCTTATAGAACAGTAGCAGTTTAGGAAACTGAATTCATGGGTATTAGGGCAATTGAAAAGAAATGCCAGTTCCACAGAACACCCATGTTTTAATCATATTAGGACTGGGCTACTGTAGACGCTTTATATGGGTCTGCTTTTCAAATGTTCTCAGAAGCTTCAGCATGTTCATGATTCAGACACCAATTTGCTGATGTGGGAGGCTGCAGGGATCTTATGTGGCCAATCTTAAAACATCTTTGTTGACTCCCTGTTGCTTCCAGGCTCAATTCAAACTTCTGGTGTTGACCTTTAAACTAAAACCCTCAGTGGTTGTGACCATGATAACTAAAATAATTTGTTAAACCACCCATATCCTCAGATGTTCCTCAGAGGCTATGCTCCAGGTGCCACTGCTCACTGAAATATGGTGGGACTAACCAGCAACAGGGACTCCTCAATGGTGGCACAAGAACTGTAGAACTTCCTCTCAAGGGAAAAGTCATTCCATCCCCTGCTCTGTTGGTTTTTGATGCTAGGCTCTGTTGGTTTTTGATGCTACAGAGAACAGGTGGTTTTTAAGTGTGAAGTGATTTACTCCTTTGGCTGCTAGTCATTGACTTAAATCATTTTGCCCAGTATTCTCTACTTGTGACAGGTATTGGCACTCCAGGGTGTCAAAAAGAGATATTTCCCAGTCCTACTGGTCCAATCATGGCCCAAGGACCACATGTGGCCCTCAAGGATTTTTTGGGTGGCCCTCAGCAACATTTGATCCCACCCCCATCCCAAACCCCTTGCCTACCTGGTATCAAGTCAATATGTCAAGCCCCCAGCCCAGGGTCAATCCATGTGTTCAAAGTTCCACAGAGATCCTGGAACAAGCTGAGGCCCATCAACATGGGCAGTTGAGCAGACACAGCACTTCAGCTCCACTTCCCTTTTGGACTTTGCATGCAGATTGCAGCATCTGGGCTTGACGAGGCATGTGACCCTCACCTGTTCCAAGCCTACTCCAGCTTGTAACATAGGCCTTGCTCCCTCCTTCCCTGCATGACAAGGCAGTGTGGTGCCTGCAGGTTCTGTATCAAAATACTCTGTGGCCCACTTGGTATGAAAAGTTGGGCCACTCTGATTTAATTGGTGGGGCCAGGGATTTGAACTTTGAACTCTGACCTTATGTCTGCAAAGTATGTGTTCTACCATTGAGCTATACAGAGGGGGTTTTATTATTTTTTGTTTTGCAGGTTCTTAGGGGTTTGGGGGGGAGGTATTGCATACTACTGATTTCTTTAATTTAATTACTTACTGATTGATTGTTTTGCAGGTTTTATTTATTGCCTTAATTTTATTTTAAAGCCCAATTCTGCATTCCAAAGGCAGGGGAGAGGGAGAACTGAAGGCAGATAAAATGCCCAAAGGACTCCTGTTGAGAGAGCATAAGTAGGGATGGAGGAGAAATGTGGTTCAGTATGCATTTAAAGCCAAATCTTACTGAAAATAATAGGCATAAATGCATTATCTTAGGGGAAATTTCTTGCAAAAATGTGCACATTAGTCAAAACAGTGTATTAAAATGTGTTTATTAGGTGGATTCACCCTAAAATGCTAATTACTTTCACAATATTTTTTTAAAAAATGCAAATCACTGCAAAATGTGGAGAACTGAATTTAAGACTGGAAAAATGAGGAATTGAGAGAACTGAATCACCCCAGATTTTATTAAAAATCCACCTACTGTCATTTACAAGTGTAATCCTGTGCATCCTTACACAGAAGTAAGTCCTGCTGAATTCAATGGGACTTACACCCAGGTAAGTATATAAGATTGGAGCCATAGCTACTTTTATCTATTAGGAGACAGCTTTACACAAACTGTCCCATAGACTGAATAGCCACCGATTTTCCTGAATTGGACTGATTTGGACCGATTGGACTGAATAGCCACCGATTTTCTGATTTGTCAAGAGATTCCTCAACATAAGAAAAGCAAGGTTCCAGGGCTACTTTTGAATGGAAAGCTATAATTTCCAATTAAGGTTTACTTTTCTAGTACTGGCTGCGGTGACAGTTTAACCACATGGTGGAAGATAAGCCCACATTCTCCAAATTACAAAGATTGGTCTATTAAAATATGCCACATATAGAGTAAGAAGTTAGTAGTGCAATACTGGTCAATTGCTTTCTAAATCTCAACTGGCCTTTAAATTTCCAAAGAGAAACAGATGTTAACATTGCCCAGAATGTTACCATCACTAAGTATCAGTTCATTCCAGCTGTTTAGGTATGTGGCAGTGAAATGACCCATTAAAAAGAAAAATACACACACTGGTTATGCAGCCTGCACTAAATAATCTGACAGAGAAGGCAGCAACACCAAATATAGCTTGCATGTTGCCACAAAGGAAAATGGTGAGAGGACACATTAAATGTGCAGATCACATTTGTTAAAGTTAAAAAAGAAAAGAAAGATAATTTTAATGTCATCAGACATGGACATATTAAGTCTACCATGTCTGCATGGAAATAAAAAGCCAAACAGAGTCACTTTTTGTCGTGGTTAATATCAGTTTGCAGCCACAAACCAGTCAAAATCAGCTGACACCAAGTTATAACAAATTGTACTGCGTGCTGTAGGTTCTACTCTGTAATATGCAATGTTAATTGCTTCTTGTAAATGGCAAGTTCAAACTGTTTCAGTTATCCTGTCACGCTGCACATCCTTTTAGGGTATGGTTCCACCACGATGTCTCTGCTGCAGTTCTCACTCTATTTGGGATTGCCCTCAGCTGCCCCCTTGGTGTCCCTTATTTATTTGCTTATTGAAACATTCATATATCACCTTTCAGCCCCCATGAGGGCCCCCGTGATGATTCACAATAATTAAAACACACCGCTGGTACAATAGAAATCGAGAAGAGCCAAATTACTAGGTAAAGAAACAAAATAAGAACTGCAATGTGTGAAGTTGACATACAATTAAACTCCATAAAATAAAATGCTTTGACTCTGCCCACCTACAAACTATCAGTGAAGGGACCAGTCAAACCTCTTTTGGGAGAGAGTTCCACAATCAAGAGTAGGCCCCATTTTCTGTGACCTGCTACCTGCATCTCCCTTGACGCGGAACAGGGCATCTGATGATGACCGTAATTTGTGGGGTGGTTTCTCTGGAAGGAGGAGGTTCTTCAGATACCCTGATCCCAAGCCATTTAGGGCTTTATACGTAAAAACCAGTGAGTTAAACTGGGCCTGGAAACAAACAGGGAGTTAGTGCAGATGGTAAAAGTCTGGTGTAATAAGTTTTAAAACCCAGACAGCTGAAGGCATTCAGGTCACTGCAATTTGTACCAACTGCAGTTTTCAAACGTTCATCAATTGTACACAAAACATACCACAGGAATCTAATCCAGAATTGACTAAGATATGCAGAAATGTGGCCAGAATTGCCTTCTCCAGGAAGAGACAAAACTAGCACACCAGTTGAAAGGGCATAAGTGCACTTGTTGCCACCGTTGTCACCCAGATATCCAGGACCAATGTTGGATCTAGTGTATGTCATGAGGGAAAGTGCCCTGGGTTCCTTCAAGAGGAAGGATGGGGTATTAGTTCAATGAATAAACACACACAAACAGCAGTACATTATTTTACTTAAGCACACATTTGAAAGGCCCTCAGGGTATTTGGTGTGTGATGACACCAGTATGCTGCCCCACAACCATTTCTCATTTCTCATCTGGTTCTGGTGAAACTGCTAAAATTCTGACCAAATGTCTGATCACCGAGGGACTAAAACTAAGGCTAAATCCACATAAGATTAGCATTTTGATGTGGGTGGGGGTAGCCTGGGAAATCTATTTTGAATGATATAGGTGCATAACCTGTTACACTACCCTTAAGAATAAGATTCAGAGCTTGGGAGACTTCCTGAACCTGACATTGCTTCTGGATGTGGTCAGGAGCTCATTTTGCCAGCTGATTTATTTTATTTCCAAACTGCCTTTCCTCCCCCAAACACTCAGGATGGGGTTTGACATAATCACATACTCAAGGAACACAGTCAGACATGCTATAGGTCCACTGTGCTATATACAGATATGTTATAGGTCCAATATGCTATATTTGTGCACTGTGTTGAGCTGAACCCTGCCATTCATGTTGGTAGGTGCAAAGGCCTTCTGACTGAAAATGTGTTGCTGAATGGTAATCCATTTGTCATTTGCCTTGCCTGCCCTACTTCCTCCCTCTGGAGACAAATCCTATACTCACTGTGACTTCCATAATGTATTACAAAATCCATTTTTGGCTGAATATCCATTGTCACCATCATATCAAGAGCAATCCCTCTGGCTGATGTTCCAGGTCTCTTGAACACTAGGAGAAAAGCAACATACTTCCTCATTCTCATGCCTGCCTTGGGGGCAAGAAGTAACACTTAAATGGTTGGGATCAGCTGCCAAACCTTTTGGCTTTCTTACTGTGGGATAAAGATTGTTAAATGATTGAGATGATAAATGCCACAAACATGACTGCAATGACCACAGCAAGGTCACTTTTGCAGTAATCCAGTCTACCTCCACTGACGAAGCACTGTATGAATTTCTGGCAGTGGCAAGCAAGTTGTGGAAACTCTGGCTCAGGATAGAGTTGTGTCCTATGTCAACAAAGGGACCAGAATTTCCATTCTAGAAAAGCCACAGCAACACAGGAAGCTGCCTTGCACTGAGTCAGACCAATTGGTCTATTTAGCTCAAAGTGACTGGCAGTGCCTCTCCAAGGTTTCAGGCAGGAGACACTCCCAGTGCTACCAAGAAATGCCAAGGACTGAACCAGGGACCTTCTGCATGCAAAGCAGATCCTCTACCACTGAGCTATGGTCATTCCCTGTACTACAGTCTGAACTCAAGGACAGAAAAAGCCCTTTACTTCATCTCTATCTTTACCCTGGACCGTTTATATCCCACCCCACTCAGTTCCTAAAGAGATCGCCAATGGCCTGAGACTATTCTTTTGCATCTTTTCTATGATGAATGGGTGGATGGTTAAAAAATGCAAGGTGTTATGCCAAATTCAAAGGAGTTACAAATAACTTCCAGGTATTAACGCAATATGCCAATGTACTGTGGCTTGGTGATTCTTGCTTTCTGCTGTGAACTGTGGAAGGACCATTGCTTGGTTGTAGATCCACCTTGCATGCAGAAAGTCCCAAGTTCAATTGCTGGTGTCTCCAGGTAGGACTGAGGAATGCCGGTGTCTGAAACCCTGGGAAGCCACTGCCAGCATCTGTCAGTACAAGGGAATTTCCTGTGTCCATAAGTTGCTAATTTTCACATTTGTGTGAATATATAAAGGGTAAAGGGGACCCCTGACCATTAGGTCCAGTCGTGGCCGACTCTGGGGCTGCAGCGCTCATCTCACTTTACTGGCCGAGGGAGCCGGCGTACAGCTTCCAGGTCATGTGGCCAGCACGACTAAGCCGCTTTTCGTGAACCAGAGCAGCACACAGAAATGCCGTTTACCTTCCCACCGGAGCAGTACCTATTTATCTACTTGCACTTTGAGGTGCTTTCGAACTGCTAGGTTGGCAGGAGCAGGGGCCGAGCAATGGGAGCTCACCCAATGGGATTCGAACCGCTGACCTTCTGATTGGCAAGTCCTAGGCTCTGTGGTTTAACCCACAGCGCCACCCGTGTCCCTGTGTGAATATATATATGTGCGTTAAATCATTGTGACAATGCACAGGCATTACACAGAGCATGGACATCCTACTGCACATATATAATTATCCCTCCCTCTCATGCATGTGTATACATGAACATGCCAAGCTATTCTCTTTAAAAGGGCACTTACAAGTTATTGGAATTTATTCAGTTTTTTAATAAACGTAATTGTTGCCTAAGTGCACTTCCCAAAACTGAATGTACATATTTCCCGGCAAAATAGCATGAGTGACATCTCTCCGTAACAGATTCTATAAACATGGAAAATATGTGTTCCTTAAGAATCTCTCATGTTTGTATTCAAGTGGCAAAAATGGACAAGCAATCTTTTGTCTTATCCCATGTTTTGGCAACTGAGACAGAAACTTTCACTTTGCCAGTGAGTTGGCTCAGTGGGGTAAACAAAGTGGTCAGTGGCCTGAACCTTCTGTGGCCAAATGTGTCATTAAAGCCTGGTGGTCCATGCGTAAGGTGAAACCACGACCATATAAACATGCATGCCATTTCCCACACATCCAAAAGAATGCTCGGTCCTCCAACATCGTCACAGTGGAGCTGTGTTTTGGGTACCAGGATCTGGGAAGCATGGAACAGGCTTTTAAACAACCAGATGGGTTTCCATTAAAATTATACAACTCTGAAGATGATAAAATGAAACCGCATATGGAAATTCCCTGTAAGTCACTTTTGAAAATGGAGGAAGTGATTTCCACCCTGATCCTGAACACAATACTTAGAACAAGTATGCCCCGCTGATTTTAGTGGGAATTATTTCCACGTAATATGCTTAAGCTAAGAATGGCAAGCCTTGTTTGCACTAGCATTTTGCTGTGAATTAAATTTCTCATGGAATTAGATCTAACTTGATTCAAACCACCATATATAATGTCCCACATCAGATGTTGCAACAAAGCATGGCTTGTCGTTATAAATCTCAGGCTCATCCACTACCTCCTTCCCCACTGTTCCAGGTATAGGCTGAAATACTTGGAATTAATCCTATTGAATTAACTACTGGGCATTTCAGTTAAACGCGTTGTAAACTTCATAAAGGGAAATCATGTTGATGAAAGTGGCACTCCACAGCACCACCTGGTGCCACAGTGTTATAACACATATAAAGTATTTTATCTTTACGAATGTAGCTGAGTCCCAGGAAGCTATGACCTGTACAAACCATAGTTAGTTAACAAACTAGGGGACCAAGCCATGGTTTAGGTCCTAGTTTGGTATCTTGGTTTGTACAAACCAGTTTCATGCATTTAGAAGAAAGTATTTTTGGTTTCTAAAATGTATAACATTTATAGCCCACCTTTCCCCAAGGAGTTGAAGGCAGCATACATGCTCCTTCCCTTCCCCATTTTATCCTCAGTTCATCCTTGTGAATTAGACTGAGAGACTGACTGTCCCATAATCACCCAGTGAGTTTAATGGCTGAGTGGGGATTTGAAACCTGATTTCCCAGGTCCTCATTCAACACTCTAACCATGACAGTACACTGACTCTCACAACACACTGGAACTCTGTGATGGAAGCTAATTAGCTTCTCAAAGGAAGCTTTACATCTCCTCCCAGATGCACAAATGAGAGATGGAAGGTAGGGGGAACTGTGTAAGCACATAACAACAAACTATGTTTCGTTAGTATGTCTGAATCAGACCATCATCTGCTCAAAGAACATCTGATACACAAACTGATGTGGCCACAAGAGTAACCTATGTCAGCTGCAGCACAAAAATGGTCCTGCTGCGAAGAAGGTGATACAATGCATTCAGAAAGCAAAGTGGATTTTCCTGAAAGCCCCTCTTGGAATAATACAGCCAATATCTGTCCAGTATGAAATTAAGAACACATGAAGTTTTTAGTACTTCCCCTTGGGATGAGAAAGTGAGTTGGATTCTGACAAGCAAAAGAACCTGGAGAGTTGCTGGGCAATAATTTTCCCACACAATGTGAATTTCTGTGTACGTGATCATGTCCCTGAAGGGTGCTTCCAGACAGCACCCAGCCATTGCTGGTCAACTGTAAACTAGAAGTGGCATAGCAATTCTTCTTCTCTCATCATCAACAGGGTTGATACCTAATTTCAAGAGGCCATGTGTGCACAGCTCTAGTCAGAACTCATACAAAAGTGTGGAGCGGACCTCTGAACATTGCAACTACTAGTTAATCACTCTTCAAAAAAGTCTTACAAAATTATGAAATTTTGTGGCTGGCCTAAGGTCATGAGCTTTATGGCTGAGTGGGGATTTGAACCTGCTCTCCCAGGTCCCAGCCCTACAGCCTAACCCCTACACAACACTGGCCTTCCCTTTGCATTGAAGCTTTGGAGTACAGTGGTACCTCGGGTTAAGTACTTAATTCGTTCTGGAGGTCCATACTTAACCTGAAACTGTTCTTAACCAGAAGCACCACTTTAGCTAATGGGGCCTCTTGCTGCTGCCATGCCGCTGGAGCACGATTTCTGTTCTCATCCTGAAGCAAAGTTCTTAACCTGAAGCACTATTTCTGGGTTAGCAGAGTCTGTAACCTGAAGCATATGTAACCCGGGGTACCACTGTACTGAAGTGAATCTCTTCTGCACATCTCTGGTATGATATCTTGTCCCAATATCAAGTCTGTTGCTGTGAAAGAAAGGTTGTTCCTTGCAGTGGAGGAAGTCAAAACGTGAATGTGTGGAGGGGATGTAGTAATCATACAGAAAAGCCCTTAGGAACGAGAGGAGCATCTAAACCCTGCTGCAGAGCTTGTCCTTTAAAAAAGAACCCCAACCCACTGTATTTGTTTTGGAATGTTTGTTTGTTTTATTCTCCATAATTTGGTATGAATTGGCATTTACAGCTTTTATTCCATGTTGCACAGCTGAAACACCAAAACACGTTTTTATATGTATCCTTTTAAAATTACTGCTAGCAGCGCAAGGTAAACACATCTGTTTTGATTAGCTACATTCCGTGTTGTGTGTCAGAACAAAAAAAAAAAACCTCTGTAAAAAACATTGGCTGTACTGTACTGTAAGATCTATGCATAATTATTTCGAAAACACAGAAAACCAGGCAGACAGGAAAGTAATGAGTAAAATATGTTTTTTTAAAAAATAAATAAATAAATCCTCAAATGAATAAAAGGTTTAGATATTATAAACAAAACACTTTTTTTTTTTTTTGGTCAGGTCAGTTTCTTTTAAACCCAGCATATTTATAAGGGTGCCCTGCTTTTTAAAAAGCTGTATATAAACTAGATAGCATGCGTAGCTGCTCTGTTTAGAAAACAGCAAAGTACCATGTTAAAAGTCTCTGTTTAGTCAGCCCACCCACAGAGGAAAAAAAAGTTGACATTTAAAAACAGGATATAGTGAACAGTTTGTACCATTGTGCCCAGTAAATCTGACAGTTCCCTGCTGACGTTTTACTGTAGTTGAGTATGAGAAGTGAAGAACTACTTCCTCGGCTTCACAGAGGATAGGAACCAAGTTTCACATGTAGGCACATGGGGCCTGCCTGCACAAGTAATCTTGAACCAAGAAAACCTTTATTTTCCACAACACACGATTCTATCTTGGAACTCACTGATACTGAATGTGCTAATGGATACATGCATTATTTGAGTCAGGAGACAAAGATTGGAATCTGGATGCCTGTGGCAAACTCCTGGCCCACGCACACAGATTGCAGCACCAATGTTGGGCCAAAGGATCTTCCAATCCTTTTGCAATGTCTCCAGTGCTGCGCCAGCATTCTGTTGCACCAGTGGCGCTGCAGTGTTGGGTTCAGCCCTCCATGTGCAAGTTACTTGTGCAAGAAGAGAGAGAGAGTGGTCTCGAACAACCCAAAAACGGAGTGGGGGGGGGGGAGAAGAAGAAGAAGAAGAAGAAGAAGAAGAAGAAGAAGAAGAAGAAGAAGGGTACTGTTTGGGCTACAACTCCCATCATCCCTAGCTAGCAGGACCAGTCGAAATAAATAAAAAATTTAAAAATTGTCCAGTAGCAATTTTTAAATCTTTGACAATTTTTTATTTATTTCACCTACCTGAATCTAGCAGGACCAGTGGTCAGGGATGATGGGAATTGTAGTCCAAAAACAGCTGGAGACCCATGTTTGGGAAACACTGCTCCGGGATGATGTTGGACTACAACTCCCAACCCTAGCTAGTGTGCTCAGTGGTCAGGGATGATGGGAAGTGTAGTCCAAAAACAGCTGGAGACCCATGTTTGGGAAACCCTGCTTTAGACTATGTAGGTGTGTGTTGCCTTTGGAGATGCAATTATCTGATAATCTCAACATTAAGAACGTAAGAGCATAAGAAGACCCTGCTGGATCAGGCTAATGGTCCAGATGCCTGTGGGAAACCTACAGTCAGGATCCAAGTTCATCTGCATATCATGTTGCTAGGTTGAAAAAGCTTCTCCACCTCTGGGATAAACCTTACTGAGTTAGATGGAGCAGGGATCTGCTTGGGTCTAAGCTTTACTAGACAATGTTACTGAGCATCTCAATGCAGCTCAGTGGGTCTAGTGCAGGAATGTTGCACAAGCCCTGCTGAAGGAAAGGGTGGATGCTCAGAGACACTGCTTGATGGGTGGTGTCCACAATACCTTTAAGTGAAGAGAGATTTATGGATGCAGAAGCGATGCCATAGTCTTGCAGATCCACTGGAGGAGAGGGCTAGCTTTAGGAGCAGGGTGTTAGAAGATGTCTTAAATGGGTCTTTTATCCCTGGATCCCACCTAGTACCTCCAAAATATCTTGTGCAAATCAGTAAAGAAATAAAATCCCACCAGCAAGTGAAAGGAGCAATATTCTCCAAATGCAAAAAATGAGACCCCCCCCCCCGGAGAAATGTAGTAACTCTTATCCTGTATCTTTGTTAAATGTGGACTTAAAAAATATTTACTAAACTGTGAACCGCAAGACTAAACAAAAGTCTTACTACCATTGTAAATCAAGATCAAGGCAATTTCATGCCAGGCAGAGAGGCAGCTGATGAATTTAAAAAGAGTGCTACATATGTTAGGAGAGGTGAGGGATGACGGCAATCTTCTTTTTGAGAAGTTGAACAGGCATCTGATGCCGTGGGGATTGTTGGCTGCTATCTGCAGCATGCCTGGAGTGAGTTTTGTTTTGGATTAAAATTCAGAAACCTAATTAAAACAATTTACTTTCACCCATTAGCCTTAATCCTTATGAATAGCTTACTGTCTTCTCTGGTTATTTCCCTAAGAGGAACTCAGCAAGGATCTTCTCCTCCTGTATTTCTTTTTTCTTTCCCTTACTTTGGATCTCCCAGACATCTCGTCTTGGGGAGCATAGTGAAATCGTTCAGCACTGAGAAAGGATCTGATATCCATAAAGTTTTAATCTTAAATGTAGGCATCATCCAGCTTTGTACAGACTGGGGAATGTATCTGTGCTCAACTTAACGCCAGGAGATTTGTTATGGTCCAGGATGGAGAACATTCTGTTTATGGGCCAGTCTGTCTTTGAATACCATCCCTGAGCTGGATTTAAGACAGAATTTTAAAGAATATGTATACAATGTTCAATAACAGAGCTGTGTTTCAGGAGCAGGAAAGATTAAAACCAGGGCCACTCTAGTTTCATACTCTCATCTGATTAAAAAAATCAGTTAGTGGAAGCATCATTCATGCTGATACAGGCTCGGATGCCTTCTCAGGCTGCATTCAAGACAGCACTTTGTTTCATTTCCATGACGTTTTCCTTCCCTGATGATTTTCATGTTTTATATGAGCATTCATATGATATAAAAGCCACTCCTGGAAACCTAGTGGAATCTGGTGGACATATAGTGGTAATTTCTATGTTCTGGGGGTAAACGGTAACCCATTTCTTGACTTCCTTCACTCAAGGATAGATTCAATATTTTTTATTTTATTAAATTAGATAACACATTGTCTCTCAATTAGAAATATGGTAACCAATAGAGGTTTACATTATTAATTGAACTTGTTTGTTTCATTAAGGCTCGGATGTTGTCCTCCTTGAACATCTCTAAATCTTCTTATATATGCCATAAGCAATCTATTTTGCCACATTTCCAAACAAATAAAAAAGGTGTAATTGAATATAAAAGAGGTCTGTAAGGAAACTGCCAGACTCAAAACCCTTTGAAATGGCTGATGTAATCACTGCATGCATCATGCGTGGAGACATTGATTTATATCTTACTTCTTATATAAAGGGAGCGGGTGGCGCTGTGGTCTAAAACCGCCAAGCCCCTTGGGCCTGCTGTTTGGAAGGTCAGCAGTTTGAATCCATGTGACAGGGTGTTTCTGGTTGTTGTTGTTTTACTTCTTATAATACCAGGGTAGTCACTCAAAGGGTGCTGAAGCAGACTCTTGAGGTATAAAACACCAGTTTGCCCTTCTTCACATGTATACATTGATAAATGAATGTATGCAATATCAGGTACATCCTGAGCTCCCTTTTAAAATATGGCTTCTGCATTGTAACCATTGGCAATCTTCCTAGTTTCCTTTCCCATACAAAATGTTTGCCAATTCCTTGGTGTTTCTAGAAGAATTAAAATGAAAAGATTTCCCAAAACATACAGAAACCTTGGAAGGTTAATCAGCGTTCAGATTTTGCCTATCCGTGTCCTTCCTTTTCAGGTCTAGCTCATTTACATATGTAAGTAGTTATTTGCAAATTTCACGCATTCTGCCTTAGCACCTTTGTGAGTTGCAGGGTGATTCCCCCTTCTTGTGAATGACTGTAAGAAGACGGTAAGCAATGTTGGATACAGAGCATAAGTTGTGTGGGCTTCTTCTACCACACAGGTTATGTAATTCAATGGATATAATTTGGACTTGGGCCTGCGAGTCATGGTTTTTAAGCCACATTTAACCAGGGCTTGCATGACTAGGACTGAGCAAATCATCCTGGGACTATCTGCAGTCACAAATGTATACCCATTTTTTACCAAGAAGCATCATGAGTAGGATATGGGTAGGTCCTTCCTGCTCTCTCATCCTGCGGGTGCCATTTTGAATCCTCCTGGGTGGATTCCAGAGAGATTAAGGAAGCCATACCTTTAGCAATTCACTGTGGGGATGGGCAGTGCCTCAGTGGTAGAGGATCTACTTTGCATTCAAACGGTCCCAGGTTCCACCCCTGGATGACATAGCAGGTGATGTGAAAGAGACCCTGGAAAACTCCTGCCACTCTACAATTCTGGGCCAGATAGTCAAATAATGTGACCTAGTAAAAGGCTGCTTCTGAACATTCTATTAGTTTAATTGCAATACATAATTTCATCTGTATGCTGCCTTTCCACAGTTCAAACCATGCTCAAGGCGGCTTACAGGATGAAAAAAATACCTAACTATAACATAATAAAAGTAGTCATAAACAAACACTGTCAGGGGCTCAGGAGCAGGAGCACTGGGGAGAGAGGAAATGGAGAGCGAAGGGGAAGAATCCGAGGGCAGCGTAGGGGAGTATGACAGTGGCCCGAGAGATTCCATGAGCTTCTCCAGCGAATCAGAAGATTCCCAGAAGGGGGCGCCGATGGTCAGGGCAAGGGGGGTCCCAGGGGGGACGCACCAGAAACAAGGAGCCAGAGGGGAACCCCAAAGCAGCAGTGGGGGATCGGGACCAGTTTCCCCACCAGAGCGTAGTGGGGGGGAAGAGTCACATGTGTCAGGGCCAGCGTCTCCTCCAGCGGGGAGAGAAAGTGAGTCAGGGCTGACCACGCCTCCAACGGAGGGGAGGTCAGTTGCAGCTAGCCCCCCCAGAGGGGGAAGCAGTGACAGCAGCAGTGAAACGGTCAGGAGAAAAGTTGCCGGCTGGGCGCGCGCGCCAAGTTCAAATGTACAGGCGCGGGGGACAGCAGGAGACCCGGATGGGGAACCAGCTCCTAAAGCCCGCCGGAGGGAGGGGGAAGGCTCAGGGGACTCAGTGTCAGAAGAGTCTAGAAAGGGCGAGACCCCAACGGACAGGCGGAACCAGAGGCGGAAGGAACAGAGGAAGAGGTGGAGTAAGGCGAGAGTCTTAAATTGGTGTCTGGGGGGAGGAGACTCAGACGGAGCATCAGCGGTCTGACAGTTGAGACGTAGAGCTGCGCGCTGTGGCTCTGGAAGTGAAACTGAACTTCAATAAAGACTTTTGTACTTAACAACGAAGCAGCGTTGGTCCTTTGTGAGCTGGGACCTCGGGCGGCTCTGACAAACACACACAGCAAAACTGAAGAATTTCCATATAAATCACAAGATCTAAAATAAAGATACAAAAAAACAGCAACAACCCCCTCCTCAACCTCCCCAGCCCAAAAGTAATGACTTCTTCCAAAGAGTCCTGAGAAGTGTGGTATAATGAGATGAATGTAGAGATCCCTAAGTCTTTCCTCTCAGAACCTCAGTCCCCTTGGAAGAAGAACAGACTATTCAATCAGTTTACATTTGTGGCAAAGATCTACCCCATGTCACAGCTTCAGTTCCTCGTCCATTAATCCTTGCAAGCATTTGCAATGGGAAATTGACTCCGAAGGATTGTTAAAACACATTGCACATCAAAAATACGACCAATGAATAATACTGCTCCCACCATTTTAGGCATAATATTTAGGTGCCATTTATATTCGCCCTTGGCAAAGCTTTCATTGGTTTAGAGATTGCCAGGCCAGTGCACACAAAGTGTCACCTACAAATAAGCAAATGAGACAGCTGAATGGACTATTCCTACACATTCAAAGGTCCTGTGCATGTCAGAGTCTGTCAACGGCTTTCAAAACATGAACAGTGGGATTTCCAAGTTTGTAGGAAAAATAAGTCTCATTCTTGTCTTTCAGTAAAACAGAGAAAATTGGATGATGTTGAAAGCAACAGTCTTCAAACACCTAAAACGGGAAAGAAAATTAATAGTAAACCCACAGTGTGAAAACTTAATGTTTACACTTCTTTCTTTCTTTTTTTGGGGAAAAAAAGACATTTTGACTAATGCTTAAAATCATCATCCTTCTACTCAAAGGATGCATCTGTATGCTTATCCCTTTATCCTATTTTGCACCAGAGGGGAGATATCAAAAGGGTGATGATTATTCCATTTACTGACGTATTTCACAGTAAGAAGAATTTACCCAGTTCTTTGTGAGGTACAATTCTACTGCTGTTTGCTTACTGTATAAAGATGGCTTTGCTACAGAGAACAACTTATTGCCTACTGGAAAAATACATGGGGTTGTGTGCAGTGGAGAGACATGTTCTCCATTCAGTTGCCACTGCAGGATCTCCTCTGAGATCATTGCCATTTGACATCATAACCTTCATCTGAGACCACACACATCTCTCTCAAGTAGAAATTCATCCAGCTCAAAAGAATTTCCATCAAGCTGAAGTTAACTTTTGGCCCAGAAACAGCATTTCAATTGGCTTGAAGAGGCAACAGAGTAATAGGTTGCTGCTTATTTGCACATGCAATGGATTTAGCAAATGTTAGGTAGGCAGTTGAGCTTCTCAGACCGTCGGCCCGAGTAGGGCTTAGTTTGATCTGGGGACTCACCCAGACCAAAATTTGCTTCAATTCTAGGTTTTGGCTCTGAAATGCAATATGAAATAACACTAAACAAAACTCCTGGCAATCTCTGGCTGCATCAATTATATAAAAAAGCAAGTTTCTAGTCCATATAGCTGCAAATATAGCTTTGACAATGTATGGGCAATCTGTGGTGAAATCTCTGAAGGTGAAGGTTGAGTAAGATGTACAATGTTCAGTTACATCCATACCATACAAGAAAAGTACTTTTAATGCACGTGGTTTCCCCAAATGAATCTTGGGAATTGTAGTTTGTCCTTCACAGTTACAATTCCAAGCACCCTTAAGAACTACATTTCCCAGGACCATGTGTTTTAAACGCTCATTAAATGTGCTTTAAATCTACCCAGACATAGGTCTCATTGAGTTCAGTGAGAGATCATTGCAAGTTAAGAAATTATGGGACTGCAGCTTAAACATCTCTCTTCCTTCCTCGTGGCTGGCAATTGTGTCATTATGCAAATAACACAAAATAAAATAACTTAAGCCAAGCAAAATCTTTTTTACATTTAATTTGGGCGACTTTGGTGTAGAAATTTTTTTTAAAAAAATGTGATACACACAGTGCTGCCTATTCCCCACCACCCAAAAAAAATTCATTGCTTTTACTGCAGAGATACAGATCTATTCTTTAAAACACAGAAGAAGAAAAGTCAGTGTTATGGTGTCTTTTACTCTGTGGTAAGAACCACAAGATAATTTAAGAATACTAAGATTTCACTTTGGGGGAGAGGGGCCTCTCTTTTCCGTTTGTTGAGGCCCAGCAGAAAACAATAATTGGAGCAGGGGAGCAGAGATCTTCAGCGAGTTTTTGCCTTTTTGAACTAGAAATAGATATGTGGTTAAACAGTGCTGTGATACCCAGAACTATGAGAAACTATCAGATCTAAATCTTGTAGAGTAAGGCCAAACAAGAAGACAGACTGTGTATCGACAGTGGGTGGGCTGACACCCTCCTTGGCTTTTGGTACAGATCCAGGAAGCAGTCTGGGTGATCCCCTCTCCCTTCTTTGAGAAACCGTAGTTCTGTTTGCAACTGTGGGCAGCAAACACCACCTGAAACACCTGCGTACAGCTCATGCCATGCACAGATGTACAGCACTTGTTGCTGATCCATCTGGAAAGCAGCCTAGTTCATGCCTGCATGCCAGCATGTTTGACTGAGGAACAGAACATCCACAATCGGATTCAGGTACATTTCCATTACTGTTCCCACCTCCACTCCCCTTTGAAAAGTAGGTGGGAAGCAATATATTTATTTATACTGTCTTATTTAAAATAATTTCTTTACCACTTTTCATTTGAAAATAAATCCCAACCTTACAACAGTAAAATAATTTATTACAAGTGATTGTATAAGGAAAATTTTGCATTGTGTTTTCATTCCTGTCCTGTTATTCCTTTCTGTTCTTCTCATGCACTGCCCAACTCAAATGTCAGAAACCTGTTTCATTACAGAAGATGTTCCAAAAAGCAAGGAGACAAGGAGACCTTTGGCCATGCAGATGTTGCTGGACTACAACTCCCATCATCCCTAACCATCAACAGTGCTCCCTGGGGCTAGTGGGATTTGTTTCTCAACCCTGCAGTAAGGGATATCACAGCTTTAATTCTGATCAGATTGAAAGTTGGTGAAGGTTCCATCCTAAATTCTAATCTGGGTTCTCTTTGACATACTGTATCCCTGATCCATATACCATATTTTGACCTTTAACAGCACTCACCCAATGAGTCAGATCTATAATGCAACCATCTGCTCAAAGCGCTAAGAGAGAGAAAAAGATGGCAGCACCAAATACGGAAGGGGCAAACCTCAAAGCAGTGTTGAAAAATGTAGAGAACTTTAATAAAATAGTGAAATTGTCCAATGTGTTTCAGTGGAAATCTTCCTCAGGGGCACACAAATTCAATTTCTAGCAACACAATATCTTTCAAACGATACCTTGCCTCACACCATAACTCAACAAATTGCATGATTGTCCCGTGAGAAAAACTTCCACTGAAATACGTTGGGCGTTAACTACATTTTACAAAAGCCATTTCAAGCTCTCCCTCCCCACTTTGGTACTTCCCATTTCCCTGAGGGTTTGCTATTCTTTTATACAAAGGATAATGGCAAAAGAACCACAAATCCTTAACTGTGGTTGTCACTTCCCTGCTACTGCTGTAGTGAAAGGATACCGGGCCAAAGCATTTCAACAGCATCAGACACAGTTGAGAGAGGAGGAAAGGTGTCCGACAGCTAGAATGGATACTTAAACATAGCTTCCCTCCCCACAAAAAAAGATGAAATGCATCATTAAATGTATATGGGCTAATTTATATGTCTATATGCAAATTTAGAAATAAATCATTACAAGTCAAATAGAAACACATCTCATTATTGTGAGGAAGACTGTGCCCAGGTAATCCATGCACCTGTTCTCCTATTCAGGTGCTAACTGGGCTATTTCAAGTCTCCTGCTCTCTCTTCTTATGGCTCCCAACCTAGTCAAGCATCTTATTCTCACAGTGGCCAACCAGATGTCTATGAGAAGCCATCTGATTTCCTGCAGATGGTATTCAGGAGCAAATCACCTCTGACTGCAGAGGCAGAGCAGAGTCATTGTGGCTAGTAGCCACTGATAGCCTTTAGACCAGACTTGGACCGTCCAATAGAGGCCTGTCTTCTGGCAGCCCTTGAAACAGAGGGCTGTCCTCTATAAAGGCCACCCTACCAACAGCCATGTGTTGCTGCCATGGTATCGTTGGAGTGTTTGGGTGACCTGGGTTACCAGCACAAACAGACACCATTTAAAAAAAAATACAGTAGGGCATTATGTGGGGTGGAACTGTTCAGGGGAGGAGAGGGAGAGTGATGTCAGATATTATAACCTCAGGGTTGTTTTTATATATTAGAGTGGGGGTGGTTGGAATGTGACACCAGCACATGAAATAAGTGCTAATTCCACCCATAATATCATATATACAACAGCATGACCAGTGCTTGTTTTTCCTCAGGAGACTTTTGTTGCCTTATAAGAAAACCCACAGTTGTGACATCTTGCTTTCCACATGAGGCAAAGTAAGACAAAATGAGGGAAATGAAATCAATAAGCCCTCTGAAGCTCAGAAACAAACCGACGGGCACATTTTGTGCTGCCCTTTGGTAACTGACGTTGGGGTTGGTGGGGGGTTGGGAATAGGGTTATGAGGCAAACGCTTCACCGAAGAACTCACTGGGGACACTGGTAAAAATAAATTGCTCAGCTCTAATTTTCTTAGCAGCTTCCATGCTATTCTTTGAAACTGAGTAAGAAACCCTTGGCCTAATCCCAAGAGCCAATCTATAGTAAATAGTGCACACTTAATGCCTAAGTTCCTTTTTAGCACCATTCCGACAGTGACTTCAGCCACACAGCTTAGTCATAGCAGACATTTTTGTGGTGAAAGCATTAAACCCACATGCAGCTCTCTTTCTGTGGCCACAGGGGGTCATGCTCCTTTCCCATTAGCTGAATAAATCATAAAGTCTGCATGGACCACACAAGAAGCAAGGCGAGCAGCAAGCCACAGTCAGTGCTGCTTACAGCCTGCTTTTCTTTTCAGGCGAAGAAAAGGAAAGGGAAAGAAAGGGAAAGAAAATTGGGGGTGGGGGTTGAAATACAGCAAAACAGGCAAGCTGTAGGCCCATTATTTGATTTTGTTGTTTTAATCTGGTATCTCTGAGGAAACATAGAGACTTATATTATTATAATTCTACCTCAGAGAAGAAAGGTATTAAACATTTGCTTGAAAATGCAGCGTGTATCTCTTGTTATATCATACGTAGCAAAATATGAGGTAAAAAAACATCCCTGAAGGTATATGAATAATAACTACTATTCCGCCCCACTCCCCGCCCCCCACAAAAAGTATGTTATAGCACATCTTGATGTGACCCAAATCAGATATAATTCTGTGACTTCCTAGACCATATGTCATTTTAGGATCAGACACGAACAAAAATCGTGCCTAGTTATTTTTCACATTGTATGATTCATTCCACCAATGTAGTTAACATAGTGAGGTCTGGAAGTCTAGAGGTTAGTTCAAGTTCCCATCAATCAGGAAATGAGATAAGAAGTAGGAATTTTAAACATAGCCATTAGCATGCAAGTGTTATCACACAGAGAAGACACATACTCTGCTCATTATACTAAGCAGCCTTTCCTAAGCATTTCTTTACACATGTTCTATACCAAAAGCAAATAATAACAATATTTCTCCCCAAAGGGTACTGAACTTTTTAAAAAAGGATTTATATCACAGCTTGACTAGCATGAGGAGAACCTAGATTGTATGTAAAAATAGAGAGTGCATGGAAGGAAAACTTTTAAAGACACACCAACCCACCCGTCACATGACTATGTAAGACCCTCCAAGTGTCCCTATTTTCCATAGACGTCCCTGATTTAGAGAAGCCGTCCCAGTTTCTGATTTGATCCCAGAATGTCCCACTTTTCCTTAGTATGTCCCTATTTTCATTGGAGAAATGTTGGAGGATATGGCGTTATCTGACCCCTGGGCCATCTGAAGGCAATCCTGTATATGGAAGTTTTTATAATGTTTAATGTTTTATTATGTTTTTATATACTTTGCAAGCTGCCCAGAGTGACTGGGGCAACCCAGTAAGATGTGCAGGGTATAAATAGTTACAAAATTATCATTATGGAATGGGACGTCCCTATTTTCATCTGATAAATGTTGGAGGGTACAATATGTTTTGTTCTACTTGTGATGGCATGTGGCATGCTTGGATGTGTTTTTGAAAACTGTCAGAGAGGAGGAAGATTCCATCAAAAACCAAAGGCTATATTTAAACACCGTTCACTAAACTTTAGTCTCCTTCTTATTAGTTCATTCAGCAGTTTGATGGGGGAAAGACTGATAGGAGTTGACATTATGCAAACCTTCCCACCCAACCACTCTGCTCTGCTGCTGCAACGGTCTGTGTGAAATTATATCCCCCCTCAACCCCTTCACATTTTCACTGCTTCTGAGGAAAAGCAAATAATCAGGTAGGATTGAGATAAATTACAGGGTGGCTTTTTAATGTGAACAAGTGCTCGCTGAGGGAGTAGATTGAAACCACTTACTTCAGCTTCATTTCTGCTTCAATAATTCAGGTAGAAGAAATATGTGCAAACTTTACAAAAGACACCCCTGTGCTTGTAGACATACCAAAACATAGCACCCTTATTTAACTGGTCTTTACCAAACTAGGGAAAACTTTCTGAAAATTATGCTACTAAATGTATGAAATCTCAATTCTAGGAAGCAGAAATTATTGGATAAATGTTGTAGTACCAAGCCATTCATTATTTATACAGCACTGTTAACAGTACTGTGCATAGTTTTGTTCTCTCCCCTCTGCCCTTCACCCAGCTTCTTAACATTTCTGGACACTTTTTGTCCATATTTGTTAGTGGGAAATTTATTAAACCTTCTCAAACCAGTTATCTATACTTTGATGAAGTCCTTAAAAGGAATCTACCACAATGAGCAAATCTCACCTGTGTTGAAATATCTGTGTTGGCTTGCAGTATGTTTTCACTTGCAGTTCAATGTGCCTGTTTTGACTCATAGAGTCTTAAAAGGCTCGGCTCTTCTCCTTTAAGAATCTGCCCATTCATTCGGCAGGGACAGCCAACATGGCATCCTCCAAATATTCCGGATTACAACTCCCACCAGCAATGACCATTGGTCATTCTGCCTTGGGCTGATGGAAGTGACAGCCCACAATATCTGGAAGGCATTAAGTTGGCTATGTTGGTGCTAGGACATCAGAAGCCCTTCACCCAGTACCCCCACCATCAAAGATTAGCCAGGTGGCAAGTAGAGATAGGGCTTTCTCTGTAGTGGCACCTCTCCAGAGATGTCCATTTCATACACCAGCATCATTATCCTTCAGGCACAAAGTAAAAATCATTCTGTTTTCCTAGGCATTTACTTGATTGATAGTGATTTTCTGGTATTTTTGTTGGTGCTAGTATTTTCATGCTGCTCTGATTGTCTTTGGTAATTGGGATTATTTTATTGGTGCTATATAAGTAGTGTCTAGGGACGCGGGTGGTGCTGTGGGTTAAACCACAGAGCCTAGGACTTGCCGATCAGAAGGTCGGCGGTTTGAATCCCCGCAACGGGGTGAGCTCCCGTTGCTCGGTCCCTGCTCCTGCCTACCTAGCAGTTCGAAAGCACGTCAAGTGCAAGTAGATAAATAGGTACCGCTCCGGCGGGAAGGTAAACAGTGTTTCCGTGCGCTGCTCTGGTTCACCAGAAGCAGCTTAGTCATGCTGGCCACATGACCCGGAAGCTGTACACCGGCTCCCTTGGCCAATAAAGCGAGATGAGCGCCTCAACCCCAGAGTCGGCCACGACTGGACCTAATGGTCAGGGGTCCCTTTACCCTTTACCTTAAGTAGTGTCTAGTGTGGTGGAGCATGGCCATGAAGATGTCCTTCTGTCCCCAGCACTGCTGCAGCTTATCTAGACCAAGCTGGTGTCAGATGGTAGCAAGGTTGGGGCTGAGTAGATCCCCTGGCAGAGGTAACCTGGCATTTCTGCTGGTGGGTCTGCACAACCCCAACCCTGCTACTGCCCTTCCCCACCCCAGACTCATCCAACTAAGCTGCAGTAACACTGATGATGGGAGGCTTACTCCATCTCAGCACACCAATTGCTACTGTGTTATATGCACTATTTTATAATTTGATGTTCTACTATATGTAATTACTTAGGGTTTTAAATTTTAAAAAGCTTTCTTTTAAGGCATTCAGGTGGCAAAGTGGCTATATGAGCTGCCTTGCATAAATATGGCAAAAGGCAATATAAATATTATTTATGAATGAATAAATGAATGAATGAAAAAATAAAAATGCATAGAACATCTCTAAAACCAGTACCTGAGAAATATCTATGTTCTTAGACTGTGTACAGGCAAACTACAAGATAGTTGTGAAGGCACATATGAGCAAAAAATATGCTGAGTGAACTAATCTTAATTCAGATTAGGTTGCATCCCGAAAACCTGTTTTTAAGGGTCTTTCACATTAATTTTTTCAAAGTTGTAGCATCTGCTCTTTCAGATATTCAGAATAATGTGATAAGTTAGGAATGTAGGTTTGAGTTAGAGATGTAGGCAACAGCCTGCCAGTTTCTAAATTGATTATTGTCCACCTAAAATAAAGTAAACCAGGCATAAACATCTGTAGCACCTTCTCAGTGTAAATGAATCATGCCTAACCTTAAACTTTGAGGCTTAAAGAGACAATCACATAAATAGCAATAGACAGTGCTTTTTTCTGGGGGGGACACAGGGGGATGCATACCCCTAAACATTTTGTGAATTTGTTTGGCCTCATTGAGGGGCAGTATTTTCAATATGAGTAGGAAAATGAGAGTACCCCTAAATATTTTTTTAAGCAAAAAAGCACTGCCAATAGAATCTGTCTTAGTCATTTAGCAATTTTGAGAGTATTATATTAATGCGATGCGACTGAGGTATGACTTGCTTGAAATCACTTTGCTGAGAGTGGTGTACTTTTGGGGACGTGTGGGTATATTTGTAGAACTAGTAGTTGTAGTAACAAGAATAAGTTTACATCTCTGTCCAAATCAGCACCATGGATTCAAGATGGATTTCATCTGCCAGGAAGGTCAATCCAAACTGCTTGCACAAACCTGTCTTTATGCTCCTGTTTATTATGTTCCCATGTAGTAGATGTCTTGTGCACTAAAACAGTGCAGCCATATGTCAACATTTCTCTGGTGGTTCCGAATGTTCTAAACAAGAGCGAGGGTGCAGTGAACCTCCCATGTAAACTTTATACAACAGATTCAGCAGAACTGTAATTATTTACAAAATGATGGCATGAGAAATCTCTGGATTTATATCTTACGTTAAAGTAACAAGGATTGTGTCCACATAACGCTTGACGTTGCAGTGGCTTCCACTTTATTCTATTATTATTTTTATACAAGTCAGTCCTATATATAGATAGATATAGATATATAGATATAGATAAACACACACACACACACACACACACACACACACACAATCTATTCCATTAAGTTTGGAACCACTAACCCCTTGGCAATGATTTCCTTGTAACCATTTGCAACACTGACATGATAAAGGATAACTGAACATTGTCTTTGGTCTCAGCATGAAAGATGCACATAGCTACAGTGGTGCTGTCAGGGCCAGACTTTGAAGCAGAAATCAAGGACCCTACTGGAAAAATGAACAGGAGGGACCTCAAATATAGCAGGCCTGGCTTAACCACATTTTGAGGTAACTAAAGAAGGGTGCAAGAGCATAAAACTACCAAATTTCACCACTGCAGATATAGCCTTAAGCGATTTTAGCAGGAGTTCATGTACCAGAATCATAACTTACTTTTTTGCTACACATTTAATAAGCTATACTTAATGTGTTCTAAGAAACAGAAATGGAGCAGGAAGTGGGGTGAAGCTGAAAGTCCCCAGAACAGCTTTTCTGTTAGTAAGAGAGCTTTTTGGTGATCTAGGAGGAAGGTGCTGCAAAGAAGGAATTGGAGAGAGCTTGTTGGACAGGAAAAGACAGACTAAGCTAGCCTAGTGAATCTGGGTAAACAAGGAGGGTCAAAAGCTGATGTGTTTGAGAAAAGACATATATGGTTATTAAGAGGAAAATAAGAAAGGAGAAAGAATTCTATTAGCAAATGCCAAAAGAGTGAGATGATAACAAGAAAAGGAGAACATTTTATCATAACTGCGGGATAGGAGGAGAATCTATCAAAGGCAATCTGAATTACATTTTTTCTTTCTTTGCCTTTTCCATTTTTCTTACTTTTAATAAGAAATGCATGCACCTAACACAACAATTATCTTCCTTACCTGTGGTACACTATGATGCAGGCAGAATAGTTTAATTCCAAATGATGTAATCATGGTGTTGTCAGTCTCAAACTAATGTCAGGAATTGAACTCAATAGATTCAACCTACTTTTACTCAGAGTTGATCCACTGAAATTAATGGGCCTAACTTAGTCATGGCCATTCATTTCAATGGGTCTACGCTGAATAAAAATTAGTAGCATACATCCCGTTAATGTTTTAGTCAGATTTGCACTGAAAATGTTTTGATGTGTGTGTTTCTAATCACTTAGACTACTATTTCACCTAGGATCTGACTAGAGCATAAAAGTAAGATATGATAGCAGCATTCCAGAAACAGCTACAACATTAAGCCAAAATCATGTGAGCTGTTTTTATTTGATTCCCATTAAAAGGACTTGCAAAACTGGCATTTGAAACAGATAGGAAACACTCCATGTTTCCTCTTGTAAATTAAACTGGTGGTTTGGCTGGAGCTCAATCAACAGTTCAAGTATCCATTGGATACAACTAATGAGCAAGGCTGCAATCCGATTATGCACTTACTTGGAAGTAAGTAGTATAGAATTTAGTGGGGCCTACTTCTGAGTAAATATACATAGGGCTAGTATTTTATGGACAGCAAAAACCCTGGACTGTTTTGCAGAAATGGTCACATAAAGCATATTGGAACAGCTGATTTCAATATATAGATGTTTCTGTTTCGTTTGTGTTATAATGGCAATAAAATACTTTACACAGTGTTGATTCAAAAACATTAGTTAAGAAGGTCAGAGAGCCACATTATCCCTATTGTTGCAAAGCAGCTGCTACCTTGAAGGCTACTGTTTTAGGAAAACCCTGCAGTAGTCTATGGTCATTACGTAATATATCATTGTAAGACTGGGGGTTTGGACAGCGAGAGTAAATGGAGCCAGACATTCTGCTGGAGACTGCCTTAATGGTCAGTAAAAAAGGTTTGGGGCATATCTTTTGTTAGTTGGGGAAGTAAATGCTTCCTTATTTCTCAGTCCCCTCTAGCCAGAAACTGGGGGTGGGGAGCCAGCTGTGAATGGAAATCTAGGTTGGCCACTCAATGTATTTTGCTGAATGAGGCAAAGGACAAGATGGTGGCACCCATTCCATGTACAGAAGCTGACGAGACCGGCAGCTGAATCTTACGTCAGCACTGGCACCAGGAAAGCATTGTCCACTGCTCCTGAAGGTAACAGTGACACAGGGAAGGCCACATGGCACACATGCACTTCTCACCTCAAGCATCTCACTACCATTCCCTGCCTCCTAGTCTCTGCCTCCTGAGGCAGCTGCTTTAATGTGACTAATAGTAAGGCCAGCCCTGGGTGAGTCACAGCAAAATTTGGGAGGGGCAAGTCAGAGTGAGGCTGCTTGGAAACCCATGCAGGCCATGATGAAGACTCCCCCCCCCAAAAAAAGGACCATGTCTGCCTATGTGTGGCTTAAAGATGGTTTTAATAAAGCTTCTACCAGTAAAGCAAATATCCTGTCTAGGTTCTCTCATATGGTATTGTGACTCCGAAGAACTCATGCCTTAAATTATTTCTGTCCCATCAAAATGGCATAAATACATATTATTATGCTCATCACATTGTGAAACACCAGGTAGCTATTTGAAATGGTTACAACTTTCCATTGGATAGTTTAACATTCTACAATCATGAGCTAAGGTACTGTTAACCTGTTCTCTTGAGGCAAGTCCCCCCCCCCCATGTTTACTGATGTATTCTATATTACTTAGTGCAAATTTCTCTCAGTTAATCTCCATGTGATCCCCTGAAGGGGTATTTATTACAGATGTATACAACCTGTCTTTAGAAGTGAGATTAATGTAATATGACACACACTGGTAGCACACCAGTGTTTAAATGTTTTTCAGAAAGTTAGCAAATTTAGTTAAAGTAATACTTACAGAGTCTTCTGCCTAGATTCCAGCATGGAAAAAAAAAGTTCCAAATATTAAACATTGCTCACTGTAGGTGGCCAATTAATGCACAGTGCCCGAGCTGGAATAAACCCTTCAAATATATACATAAAGCATATAATCTCTTATCTGCTTAGGCATTATCAAATTTTTAACAAATCCTAGTAACTTCAAACACAGGTTTAATGGTGTTAAAACATTGTAAAGTAAAGAACTGAGTTTTTAAGAACATAATCTGTTCTAGAATGTTTCAAGAGAACTACTTTGAAATGCAATTATAATCTTATCCCACGAAGAAATTGATGTCATTTTTAAACAAATCAAATTTATTAAAATAATGAGAAATGGATAGTCCTCCCTTTCCCAAATTTGCAGTCATCTCTTTCTTGTGGGAAAATAGTTCAAGGCAGTCAAATATTTGCTGAATCAAAAAAGAAAAAGGAGTTAAATGCTTATTTGTTTAATAATAATAAATAACATTTATTTGAGATTTTTTTTAAAAAAATCCAACTCTCATGGGGCATGTAAATGACAGCTTATTGTGGGGGTGGTTCAGCTGGTTCAGTACTATACATGCTGTGTTCTTGGATGGCTTGAACCACGCATCTGAACCACTGGAAGTGCCACACCTGAGATCTGTGAGTTATCAGCTCAGAATTACATGTTACATTGCTCCAGTGAATATATATCAAGAAATGACTCTCATGTGTGCAAAACACAAGCCAGCATGTGGCACAGATACACAAGGCTACATCATGTTTATGTAGGAGCCAGAGGGCAAGTAGCCTGTGTAAATCACAGCTAGATCTACATGTCTACCTTCCCTTCCAGTGCTGGTGCAGGTTCCTTACTTAGCAGATTACAGCATGGTTGGAAAATGTGTGGCCTCCAGATGTTGCTGCACCCCAATGCCTATCAGCCCTGACCAATATGGCCAATGGTCGGGGATGCTGAGAGTTGCTATGCAACAAAATCAGAGGACCACAGGTTCCCTGTCATAAGAAGATATTAATAGCCCTGCTGAATCAGGCCGTTTAGTTCAGTTTCCTGCTCTCACCGTGATCAACTAGATGCCCATGGGAAGCATGCAAGCAGGACTTGAGTGCAACATCTGCAGCTTCCAGCAACTGGGATTCGGAAGCATACTGCTTCCAACTGTGGAGGCAGAGAATGTCCACTTTGTCTAGCAGCCACTGACAGCCTTATCCTCCATGAATATCTAATCCTCTAGCCTAGAGGCAAAACCATCCCAAGGGACCATGGTTTCACCTAAGCACAAGAGAAGCACTATCACGTGCTTTGAATTTGACTTGTAGTATTTTTGCAAAAATGGTTAGCCACTACTGACCTAAATAAATGGAATATTGGGCCTTTTCACATGTTACAATGTAAGCAGGCACAAGCTGTCTCTACATATGTACAAGTGTTTGTGTGAGAGAGTATGCACTTGATGTGTACAGCTCAACGACAAAGATACACCGAATAGACATTCACTGAATGTTACATGAAATAACTGTCTGAGTATACAGTCAACTATTTGTGTGCACAGATATTGCAGTTGTTGAATGTAAGGTGTGAACAACCCAATTGGAAATAGCTTTTGGCCAACTGTTGCTCTTTTCAAAACAACAACACTTTACATTTCAGCGTGCAAAATCGGCTGGGACTGTGTCCTGTTCCAAAAAGCTCACAGAATGGGCCATGAGCAAATCCCCCTAAGCCTTCCCCCGCCACACCCTCTCTCCTTCCTTCCTTCTTTGTGACAGCTTTGGCTTCATGAGACTAGGCTATAAAACAGAGTGTCCTAGATTACTGTTGTTTGGAAAGAGAGAGAGAGAGGAAAGAAAGCATTTAATCTGCATACTGTATGCAGTTCACATCACTTTCTATAGAGCTGAACCAACCTAAGGAATTCCTTTTAAATTTGCTCCAAAAACCCCCTTCCTATTCCCTGTGGAATAAATGCCTTATCTATTTTCAGAAAATGCTGACTTCATTTCAAATAAAAGGGACTTACATCCAAATGCAAGTGATGCCAGAGAGAGCACCCTTGTAACTTTATACAATACGCAAAGCTTTAAAGTATTTACAGACCACCCTGCGTATCAACGTCAATGAACTCAATGAGGATGCATATTTTAGTGCTTTGATGTTTTACACAAACACAAAAGCTACAGGGAGGGGGAAATATGCCCACGAACTAATGGCCCTCTAGCCATATATGGTAGCTGTGCAAGGTATATCTTTGACCTTTCCACGAGTAAACAAGAGGCACAGAATGCCACTGCTGATATTCCATGAGCCAGTTCATACTGAAAACAAAGTGAGCCTTTGCAAGCTTCACACTGATGCTGCCTGCAATGCTTCTTCCTCTTGGCACGCCATGGTATCTACTTTCCAGCGAATAGACCTATGGCCAGAATCCAACTCAGACATTCATTTCAGCAGACTTAACTCTTTTGTTTGTTGATTGTGGCCTGCAGGACAGGTGAACTTTTCATTAGACAAATGAGTTCTTTAAAACAATGCAAGTGTTGGAACTCAGGTCTTCAACTTAAGACAAGGCATTCAGAAGAATTAAAGCTGCAGTCCTATATATTCTTACCAGGGAATAAGTCCCATTGAACCCAATATGCATTTAACCAAGTAGAAGTGCACAGATTTGTGAGGTTAAAATATCTCTTGTTGATGGCTACAACCCATCTCTGCTACACCTGTATTCTAAGAGAAATGGTCTCCCAGCCATATAGTTAAAAAAGAAACTGCTATGCCAGAGTGATGGAGAACGGATTGGCTTGGATTTTGCATGAGCCATACCCTGAGTTGGCAATACACGAAAATGGGCATGCAGGCTGCACAGCTGAGTTACTGTCACAGAGCAGCCATCAAAGGCAGGGGACTGCTTCATGACAATTCAAGCTCATGCTGGTCTCCCAGGATAACTGTGTAGGCACACCATGAAAGCACCTGCACTTCCCAGCAAACCCTCTCTGCCACCATCAATATGTAAGCCAGCCTTTGCCAACCTGGTGTCCGCAGTGCTTACTGGGGCTGATGGGAGTTGTAGTCCAAAACATTTGGAGGCACCAGGTTGGTGAAGGCTGATGTAGGCAACTAGAATATTAGCAAGCCCACACCACTCCTGAGTTGCTGTTTAGTATCAGCAGCTGGTGAAGGCCCTCTTCGCTGCAAGTACATCATTACTTTCTTCACAATACGGATCTACACAAGAGCTACACAGAACCCCAACCCCATCTATCCTAATGAAAAAAGCATGTGCAGGAACACAAGCAGACAATTAACCACACTATGGGATGTGGTTGCAGGATCAGTTCTGTATATGGCCACCAATGGTTTCTTCTGGCCACATTATAACAACTACAGTGGTACCTCTGGTTAAGTACTTAATTTGTTCCAGAGCTCCGTTCTTAACCTGAAACTGTTCTTAACCTGAAGCACCACTTTAGCTAATGGGGCCTCCTGCTGCTGCCACGCCACCAGAGCCCGATTTCTGTTCATATCCTGAAGCAAAGTTCTTCACCCAAGGTACTATTTCTGGGTTAGCGGAGTCTGTAACCTGAAGTGTCTGTAACCTGAAGCGTATGTAACCCGAGGTACCACTGTATTTCTTACATTATTTTATCTCACCCCTCCAAGGAGGGGTATATGATTCCGCACCTTTTATCCTCACAATAATCCTGAGAGGTGAATTGGCCTGGGAGATAGTGATTGGCCTATCCAGAGAGGGAATCTGAACTAGGAGAGGATTCCCCCAGTTGTGTGGGTTCTGCACCTGAATGCTCATTTAATTTCTAGCATTTCAAAAATTAATTTCGGAATTGTATTCCATCAGGCTGCAGCAGATGAAGATGGAAAGCAGGGCTATTCCATTTCTATTGGCTCTGTTGAAAAGGTATTTCCATTTGGCTCCTCTCTCTAAACTGTTTCCATCATTTATTCGGTTTACTTACTTACAATATTTAGAGGCCACCTTTAAGAGTTTAAATCTTAAAGTAATTTTAAGATTTAAACTCTTAAGTAATTTTAAGAATTTTAAGAACTAGTACCTGAATTTGTTCCTCCCCCACTCTTCCCTTCCCCCTCTTGAAGTTACCCATTTAGGGTTAGCACCACAACAGCAGACTGAGCAGGCACACAGGTCATCTGGTCACAGTCTTCCCTACTATGATGAGGTTAACTGTATAACTACTTAACCAAAGCATAGGTAGGGAACCCATGGCCAGCCAGATGTTGTGGGACTCCAATTCCCATCAACCCCAGCCAGCATAGCCCATAGCCAAGGATGGTGTAAGTTGTAGTCCAAAAATATATGGAGAGCCATGAGTTCCTCACCCATAAATTATAGGGATTTCTAAAAATGCACCCATACATATAAATTAGCTTATCAAAGCAAAATTATAACCACGGCTACTCAGAAGTAAGTCCTATTGAATTCAGTCAGATGTACTCCCTGATAAGTGGGGCTGGGATTGCAGCCTCAGTGATAAAGGAAACCAAAAGTATTTAACTGTAGCAAAAGCCACAACTACATCAAATTTTGGTGTGTTGCCATTACTGACTTTAAATTTCCAAGCCCAGACATTGCATGATGCAAGGTACTTAAAGATATTTATTTAAAAGTATACATTTACTACAAGAGAGTCATACTTAAATCACATCAGTGTCAAACATAGTTTTACATTGCACCAAAGCAAATGAATAAAGCTAAAAGACAAAAGCTGTTCTGCCAGCTCTGAAGGTCTATGATACCAATTTATTTTTAGATTTATAGCCTGTCCTTAAGTATGGGGTGATAACATCTCCATTGCTTATTTATACCCACAACCTGGTGAGGTAAGACATTATTGTTCCCACTTTAGAGATGCACAACTGAGGCTGAGAGAAAACAACTTGCTTCGGGTCCTCAGTTAACACGCTTGAGCTGAGTGTCAGATTTACCTCTTTACAGCCTACACTTAACACTCTGCTTGCGTTGTGTCAGAAGAAGGGCATTTATCTACTTTCCCTTTTGCTTGAAAATCCACATAGGACAATTTTTACCCCAATACATTAACAGTCGCTGAGACAATGAAGCACACCAATGGTGGTGGTGGTGGGAATCACAATAAATCTTTGTGGAATCTTTTTCTGTCCCAGGTGCTTATTGTTTTCAGAAAGAAAACCATATATTATAAGGGCTAGGTGGTAATTCTGCCTCTATATAAATTTGGCACTGAAAAGTACACCGGGTAGATTTTATTGTTAACCCCAGTGGTCTTGCCTTAACGGAAAGTGCATACTCTTGTGCAGAGCCTGGGTAGCTTAGCTGGTTAGAGTGTGGTGCTGATAATACCAATGTTGTAGGTTTGATTCCCGTATGAGACAGCTGTATATTCCTGCACTTCAGGGGGTGGGACTAGATGATCCTCAGTCAGGGCATCTGATTTTTGCTGATACTTGTTACCGATTGCAGTCTCAGGCACTGTATCTCAACCGAGTCCAGAGGGTTCCCCAAAATTTAGAAACTATTTTTGGATATGAGGGATTAGTGAGAAACAGGGATCCCAACCTGCAAGAAGGACTTTTTACAGAGGCAAATCCCTCACTTGTTGCAACCCAATATCTTTTCTTTCGGACACTCCTTTTGCATTATGTTAAGACAGCAGTGGCAGGTAAACCTCCATATGAAACATAACCACTGATAGCAAACAAATACCTGCAGATGTGTGTGTGTGTGTGTGTGTGTGTGTGTGTGTGTGTGTGTGTATGCGTCCTCTATATGCTTGTGTTATAACAAGCAAGAGCTTAAGACATGGCATTTCCTTTAGATTTAATGGCCAGCTGGGGTTAATGGCCAAAGGCTACACTTCAGGCCAAGTACTACTCCCAACTGGTCATTAATCCCCAGGAAATGCTCTGCATCTCAATCATTATTGCTTAATTTCAGGGCAAACAAACTACTGTGACTGAGAGTATGCCATCCGTTAAACACAGGGAGCAAACATTCCATGGATGTAATCAGCTGTTTACACAACTGTCTGTTGTCTATAATAGCAAGAATTTCAGATACATGAAGCCTTGGGTGCCACTGAGCTCTGTTCTGGTTACTGCCCATTAAAACAAGCAGCAGCTGAACTATAGAAATGCTTAGAGGTGGGTGGGATCATGCCTTTTCTGGCTTATTCCATGAATAAGTTTGTTAGTACAGTGTCAGTTAAAACGCATGTTTTTAAAGTTTAAAGTTTCTCTTTGCTCTAATATTGCCAAATTGTGTAAAATTATTTTCTTCTGCTCCTTCCTTTTGAGGAGTTCTCTTCATAAGATATTTTAACTAAGGAGCCAGCAATATCCCGGTTCACAAGCCGCATGTGGCTGATTATGATGTAATTGTGCAACCCCTGATTTCAAGCTAGAATTCTGAGTGTCCCAGCTCTTTTTTGTTGAGACCCAGGACTCCGAGTATATTTCACCTATTTGTTCCATTAGGTACTTCCACTGCATCCTTCAGAGAGAGGAAGACAATCATTCTCAATATATAGATTTAAGTTATACATTTTGGAATTACAAACATCATTCACACACCTCATCTTTGCCAGCTAACTTCTAAATGCAACATCGTTTCACACATTCCAACATTTACAATACAAATTTCAGACATGCCACAGATTTATTAAATTATCAGCAGTAAAATATACTGTGGGTTCTTCCCAGGCTTTTGCTTTACAAATATTTACTAGAACATAGACTTTGTTATATATCTGAGGTTTCTCAGTAATCCTCTGATTGGAGACCAACATGCCTGGGGGGTCCAAAGAAAAACTGTAAATGGATGTAATAGTTTATTATATCTTAATATTATAACACTGCACACTTTTAAAAGCCAAACTTCACTGAGTTTAAAAATGCACACACACACTAGGGGCCTTAATAAATGACTTCTCGGGAAACCTTTAATTTAGAAACACTTGAAAAAACACGTAAACGTAATAGGCTGTATAATAACAATTGTAAAGTTATTTACTAGAAACTACTTCTCAAAATTAGATACAGCTTCTCCTAATGTCAAAATAATATCAAAATCAAACACTGCATTGGATCCGGACTATGTTAGTTGCACCTTGACCCCTATCCAGTGTGAGCGGCCATCTTTTTTTTATGAAAAATGTCCCTTGCAGTGATGTCACTTCACCATGCAGTATCATTCACATTGAATCATTCTGAGGCACAGCACTGGGCAGGTTCTTCTTATTGCAGCTCCAGCACTGCTTGAAGCAGCAGCCAAAATTTATTAAGCCCTGAAGTTTTAACCCCCTGCCAAACAAACAAATAGCAATGAGCTGCAACTAGACCAGGTTGGGCAGCCATGTAAGTACTTCCTTATTTTTTAAAATAAAACTATATCCTGTTTATGCCATTTATCTGAAATCTCCAGGGTCTCTGAAGAGCTCACTTTAATCCTATTATGACATCTATTTCTAGTACAGGTCATATGTGGGGTATGGTGTAGACTAGGTGGAATGGCTGCAAAACTGCTGGTGATCTTATGGCTGGCTTGGACATGATGCTAATCATAGTGGAAAATCATGAGAATGAGCCTCAGCAAGTATTACCCAGCACATCTGCAACAAGAAGTTACAGGATCATAGAATTATAGAATTGGAAAGGGCTCTGAGGGTCATCTAGCCCAACCCCTTGCAATGCAGGATTCTCAACTAAAGCATCCGCAACAGATAGCCATACAACTTCTGATTAAAAACCTCCAAGGGAGGAGAGTACACTATCTCCTGAGGGAGTTCATACCACTGTCAAACATCTCTTATTGTCAGAATGTTCTTCCTGATGTTTACTCAGAATCTCCTTTCTTGTAACTTGAAGCCATTGGTTTGAGTCATGCCCTCTGGAGAAAGAAAAAAAACAAGCTTGCTCCATCTTCCATGTGACAGTCCTTTAGATATTTGAAGTTGGCTATCATATCTCCTCTCAGTCTCCTTTGTTCCAGGCTAAACATATGCAATTCCCTCAATTGTTCCTCAAAAGGCTTGGTTTCCAGGCCCTGATGATCTTGGCCATCGTCCTCCACACATTGTAAACATCCTTCTTAAATTGTGGCACACAGAACTGGACACAGTACTTCAGGTGTGGCCTGACCAAGGCAGAATAGAGTGGGACTATTACTTCCCTTGAACTAGACACTATACCTAGAATAGCATTAGGGTTTTTTGCTGCTGCATCACACTGTTGACTCATGTTAAGCCTATAGTCTACTAAGACCCCTAGATTCTTTTCACATGTACTACTGGCAAGTCAGTGTCCCTTGTCTTACATCTGTGCATCTGGTTCTTCCTACCTAAGTATAGAACCTTATATTTATTCCTACTGAAATTCATATTGTCAGTTTTGGTCCAGTTCTCCAGTCTGTCAGGGTCATCTTGAATCCCAATTCTGTTTCCCAATTTAGTGTCATCTGCAAATTTGATGAGCAATTCCTCACTTCATTCATCCAAATCATTTATAAAGATGTTGAACAACAACAGGCCCAGGACAGAACCCTGCAGCACCCCACTTGGTGCTTATTCCAGGATGACAAGAAAACATTACTTAGCACACTTTGGGTTGGGTCAGTCAACCAGCTACAAATCCACCTAATACTTACTTCATCCCACCCACATTTTACCTGCTTCTCCACAAGAATATCATGAAGTACTTTGTCAAAAGCTTTACTGAAATCAAGATATACTTTGCCTACAGCATCCCCCTGATCTACCAAACTTGTAACTTTACCAAAAAGAGAAATTAGATTTGCTTGGCATCACTTGCTTTTGAGAAACCCATGCTGGGTTTTAGCAATCACAGCATCCCTTTTCTAAGTACTCACAGACCAACTGTTTAATTATCTGTTCTTGGACCTTTCCTGGTATTGACATCAAGCTGACCTAACAGTAGTTGCCTGGGTCTTCTCCCGCTCCTCCCCCTGTCACCTTTTTGAAGATTGGGACATCTGCGGGGACCTCCAATAATTCTCAAATACTCTGAGATTACATCACTAAGGTGCTTTAGTACTCTTGAGTGCAGCTCATATTTGAATTCCTTTGAAGTCACTAGGTGTTCCCTTAACACCTTTTTTCACATATTGGGCTGCAGCTCCCTCCTTGCATTGTTTGTTCTGTTATCACCAGGTTGTGCTCTGCTTTCCTTTTGGGTGAAGACAGAGGCAAAGTAGGCATTGAGCAGTTCTGTCTCATCATATACATTGATGGCGCTATATAAATGATCATCATCATCTTCATAGTATGTGCCATACAACCCTAATTCGAGTTAATCCAAATCCATACACAAATATGCAGAAGGCATGAGCTGCTAACTCTGTAAAAATGCAGAGCCCTGTCATGCATGACACTGGCATGTATGCAGATCAATGAGGGTACAGCAGTCCATGCTTCAAATAGTCAATTTTACATCTGGTATATGACCTTTGGATGACCAGCAAAATATGGAGGAAAAGGCTCCACCAGTCCCCATTTATGATGTCTTCTGGAATCTGTGGTATTTTCCCATAAGGTCCTCTACTAAATTTTAAGAGGAATTCACAATGCATAGAGAATTCCTTTCCTGCCTAGGATGCTTGCTAAGCAAAACAAACCAACAACAACAAAATCCCTCAGGCAGCGATCCCCACCATCCATAGCTGTTGGGAAAGGTATTTGAAAAGCATGGACTGGAATTATATGGTGCAGTGGTCTCACATTTTCAGAGCTGACAAATAATCGCTAACAACTTTGCTATGCTAGATGACTATTTGAAATACAAGCATTGAAAAAAACCCCCAGAAAAAGGCAAGTGAGACTTGTTACACCAGGAAGCATAAACGGATCTTATAATCTTTTGTGGTCCCTTCTTCAAGAGGGCACCTCTTAGAGCATTTTTATATGGCTGAACTAGATTTAAGGAAATCCACAACAATCAGGATGGATAACCACATGGTAAGTACACAACAGGGAGCATGCGAAAGGAATATAGCTAGGAGGACTCTCCCCATTTCATGCAGAATGAGCGTTTGCATCCGTCCACTCATTGCTTGTTTTGTCGTATTACCACTTATTTCTCACATATGTAAAGAAAACATATGGAATTAAATTGTGTGTGGAACAGTGGCTTTTTGCCTTGTAAAAGTATGTAAGCATTAAGGCAACAAACTGTTGAAAATAACTTCGTATCTGGAAATCCTAAAAGATTTCCCCAACATATGCAGGCAGTAGTAGAATAAGGGGACCTCTATGATTCTAATACAGTAATTGGAAATATAGCCCTGAGGCACATAATGAGGATGACAGGTTTGGACAGGAGCTGGTTTAGAGGGCTGGAACTTGACTGGAGGGTTTTAGACCCAGCACTTGGTGACTTGAGGAGCTAAACATTGAGGAATCATTTTGATAGGACTGTGGCTATCATCCTAACCAGAGGCTTATCTACACTTAGCTTTTGCCCTGCCCTTTAGCACTTAATCAGAGCAAATATCAATTTGGGTTTTCCTGGGTTTGCCATTTGTTCCAATTGAGCTTTAAAGAGCCGGTTTTCATGGGGAAAGTTCAGGAGCAAAGAAAAAGAGCACTTGGACATGAAGCTTGAAAGTGCAGGCTGTGTCTGGAAAGAGCGGAGGAAAGGTAAGTATGGATAAGCCCCATATCTATTCAGAAGTAAGCCCCACTGAAGGTCCCAGTTACATAGAGTTAGAATGCCAGTCTCATGTACATATTATGTCATTCAACTATATCTTCATCTCACACGTCAGACAAATATTTTCTCCCATGTCAGCTTAAAAAGGTAAAGGTAAAGGGACCCCTAACCATTAGGTCCAGTTGTGACCGACTCTGGGGTTGTGGCACTCATCTCGCTTTATTGGCCGAGGGAGCCGGCGTACAGCTGCCGGGTCATGTGACCAGCATGACTAAGCCGCTTCTGGCGAACCAGAGCAGCACATGGAAACGCCGTTTACCTTCCCGCTGGAGCGGTACCTATTTATCTACTTGCACTTTGACGTGCTTTCGAACTGCTAGGTTGGCAGGAGCAGGGGCCAAGCAACGGGAGCTCACCCCGTCGCGCGGTTTCGAACCGCTGATCTTCTGATCAGCAAGTCCTAGGCTCTGTGGTTTAACCCACAGCACCACCCACGTTAAAAGAGAGTGGGGGCTCTACCCTCAGGCTTAAAAACTAAGAAGACAAGAGACACAAAAGGAGAGTAGAGGAAGATCAGCTTTAAGAAGGAAGTGATGAGTTGCAAACTGGGATTTATATCCAGCTGAGGCTAAGCTGATCTTCCCTTGCGGATGAACTGGCTTGGGTACAGGCAGAGCTGATATTATAGTCTTAACAGAGAAAGACAAGTATGTGGCCAGCAAATGCAGCCTCTGCACCCCATCAGATACTTGAATCATAGACACAGAATTGCAGAGTTGGAAGAGATCCCGAGCATCATCTAGTCCTGTGATGCAGGGATCTCAACTAAAGCATCCATGACAAATGACCATCCAACCTCTGCTTAACCACCTCCAAGGAAGGAGAGTCCATCACCTCCCAAGCCTGTCCATTCCACTGTCAAAGCTCTTAATGTCTTACTGTTTGGAGCATGAACTGCCACCACTGAGGAGTAAATATGCTAAGCATCACTTTCATTAGCAACAGGTTTATAATGATGCCACAGTGAGAGCAATAATAAACATTAGTACAAAGTGGTTTACTTCTCATTAAAAACAACAACAACCCTTCTTTGGAATGTTGGATGTTACACAAAAGTTAGTTTTAAAGTGCAAACAAATGTGGCATGCTTGACAAACAAAGTTGCAGTATCTCAGACAGTTCAGCTGTTGATTTCCTGGCCAACTGCTGCTTTATTTCAAAACTTCATTTGTAGGATAAGGTGGCAAAACAGAGTTGTAACCTTTCCCTTTCAGATTTTCTTGGACCACACACTGCATTAAATGTTAAGTTTGTTTGCCTATTTTCTCATCCTTGATCCCAATGGGAACCATTTCAGATTGCAGAGTTGTGGGATCCCAGTGTCTCTTTTTCGACAAAATCTCACCCCTCTCCAAAACAAGAAAAGAAAGATTAAAAGCAGGGACAAAATGGGACCATTGCTGATAAAGCTTGGGGAAGTTGGAGCATGTGATACCCAGATGTTCCCATGGTTTGGGATTCACCCATAACAGATGGAGTGAGAATTGCATCCAGCATTTCAGAAGGTATGTTGTTTTGATTCATCAGCCCGCAGCCTGCCTTGTAAGGGGACATGTGTTTTTGTATTATAAAACTATTCTTGGCTACTCAGGCATTTTAACAATTGTCTTATACTGTTAGCTGCTGTTTTTCTTTACAGTGAGAGAGCGTAGGGAATGCAAACGCCACAGCTATTAGCAGGTTCCAAATATTTGCCTAGCGCAATAAAACCCTGTTTTTGTGGCAATTTAAGAAGCCTGTGTGGCATACAGGAACCAGTTAAAACAAACAAATGTTAACGCAAGCTTGGAGAGTAATAACCCAAGAAGGCAGAAAGATATTCATCACACAAGGTATCATCTTAAGAGGGAGTCTTTTAGGAGACACTGACTGTAATTCAGTGTTTACTGGAACATTACTGAAGTGATCATTGCCAGCATGGAAGGAGAACCTCTGCTGAATGATTTTCAGTATTGTGGTTATGCTTGAGGAAACCTTTAATGACTGAAGATGGGAAGCTGTAGTAAGTACATCAACCATCACTTTTCTCCCTGTGTAGTCCCTCAGAGTGCTCCTGTTTAGCCAAGAGGTTCATTGGGTCAAATTTGGGGGCAGTTTATGGTGCCAGGATTTGTACCTGTGTTGCTAGTTTAAGTGGGGTGCAGGAGGAACTGTGTGAGAATGAAGAGAGAGAATGAACATGGTGGCTTGCTTGAGCGCAGGGCATCACATAAAATAGAAGGCATGGCTCCTATAATAACTCAAATAATTTCATAGACAAGGAATTTAATCAGGTGCAAGATTGCCATAGTTATTGTTGTTGTTTAGTCGACTCTTTGTGACCCCATGGACCAGGCACTCCTGTCTTCCACTGCCTCCCGCAGCTTGGTCAAACTCATGCTGGTAGCTTCGAGAACACTGTCCTACCATCTCATCCTCTGTCGTCCCCTTCTCCTTGTGCCCTCAATCTTTCCCAACATCAGGGTCTTTTCCAGGGAGTCTTCTCTTCTCATGAGGTGGCCAAAGTATTGGAGTCTCAGCTTCAGGATCTGCCCTTCCAGTGAGCACTCAGGGCTGATTTCCTTAAGAATGGATAGGTTTGATCTTCTTGCAGTCCATGGGACTCTCAAGAGTCTCCTCCAGCACCATAATTCAAAAGCATCAATTCTTCAGCGATCAGCCTTCTTTATGGTCCAGCTCTCACTTCCATACATCACTACTGGGAAAACCAAAGCTTTAACTATACGGACCTTTGTCGGCAAGGTGATGTCTCTGCTTTTTAAGATGCTGTCTAGGTTTGTCATTGCTTTTCTCCCAAGAAGCAGGCGTCTTTTTCAAAGATGTGTATAATCAATGCATGGAGCATTGGGATTGCACTCCTCATACTCAGTCTCCGTGCAGTCCTCATAACTTCTGAATGCGCATACAGCTCAAAAGTCATATGGTGTGCTAGAGCCAAAGCAAAACCCTTCTGGCATCAATGTTGCTGCCATGTACCATGGAGGTGGGAGGCAGCTGCAAGTTCAGGCCGCATGGATGCACTGGCAGAGCCAATCTACCACTTTCACCAGTGTGTCTGCTCAAACCTCATCTCTCCACCACCTTACCCCTCCCAGTACATGGCAGTAACACTGGTGCAAGGACGGTCAGTGTCATGGCTCCATCCCTAATCTGCTTGTGTGTAAAGCTGGGGAACAAAGTTGATTCCGTTCACATTTAAAAACCAATCTACCAAATTCACATTCTCTAAAACAATACAAAAACTGAAACACAGAATTCACGCTTCTCCACTTTTTTGCAAGGCGAAGTATGCATAAAATGCTTAAATTAGTAGAAATAATACACCAAACAGCAGCACATTGGACACAACTGCTTTGCAAAATTATGTGTATTAAGAAAAATTACCGGTATATATCAAAATGTGCATATCTGGAGAAATTTTCACTAAAATGCTGGTGAGTTTTCATGAGGACTTTTAAAAAGCCTTAAACGGATGTCGAAATGTGGAGAACTGAACTGAAGATTGGGAGAATGAGAAACTGAGAGAAATCAAAATTGGCAGGTTCACCCATCCCTTGTTGAGCATGCCCAAGCTCTGTCCAAAATGCAGAGGTGGAGACAGCAGACAGTCCCAACCCCCCTCACCTACACTGATTCTACATGGATAGCTGACCTGAACAGAGCTAGTGCCTGACAATGGAAAGATCCATATGTCGACATTCCAGCTTCTATACAGCCTTGTTCTCTGTTACATCTGTTTGAGAGGCTGGTGGGAAATGTGCTCCACTACTCTTAGAGCAGCTGCTAGAGTAGCAGCTGTTTTAAAGGGTCACCAAGAAAAAGGCATCATAACATATCTCAGACAAGGCAGTGCATAACACAACTCGCTTCTTCCAAGCACATTATATTTACGAGATGTCTCATAAAATAATTGTTCTAGGCGCCATATAAATAAAGAGAATAAAAATATAGCAATAAAAATCATACGGCAACAAAAACCGCAATTGACTTGAGGCGGCCAGCATAAAGACTCAAATTAGAAAAGCCAGCACAATAAAAGACTACATACAGCACAGAACGAAAACAACCACCAGATTACCACCAACTACACCACAGGGGTTTGGATCAGATCTTAAGACTTGGGATAACAGAAAGGTATTAACCGGGGAGTCAGCTAGACTGGTAAAGAAAAAGTGATTTACATGCATTGTATGTGTGATATTATATTGTGCCACCAGATGGCGGCGTGCAGTCCCGTTTTTCTCTACCTGTTTTCCCTGTTTAAATTTACAACGCTTTAAACTGAAATGCTTCTTTGATGTGCCTAGATCCAGCCCATATGCCAAAAAGACAGCAATGTGAGCACCAGGTGGGCTTCCTGGGGAGACTTCTATTCTCCAAAACTTTCCCACTTCTCCTTCCCTTAGGAAGATTTCAGTTCAGAAATGTCTTCCTACTCCGCAAGAGCCACAGGCTTATCTCACCAACAGGTGCAAATGGAGGCCCCCTAATCCAATCAAATAGCAACTGGGGTGGGGTGGGTGGGTATTCTGAATAAGAAGTGCAATCAGTGCAAATGTTAAACCCCTTCTGCCCCATGCCACAGTCCCAATCCACACCTTTTATGACTGTACTTCTGCACCTGAGGTTAGTAGGATCTTGTTCAATCCAACACACAAAAAATCAACTCATCATTAGGCAGAGCCACTCCATGGTACATGGTCAAAGACTACTACTTATTTTTTAGCTTCGGAACAAAAGTATGGCTGCTTGCTACAGCACAAAAAGAGCCAGCAGTTTGGGGCATCTAAGACCATAATTTGAGGTTTGGACCAATTTGTGTCTTATGCAAGGCTTCGTTGGCATAAGGCTATACTATGACATGCATAAGGGGTAGAAAATATGATCCTTTGGAAATAAAGGAAACACTAACCACTCCCTCAAAATGTTTACAGTTTAAGACCCATATTCAGTTGCTGAAGCTTTGGACATGCAGAAAAAAATATAAGACTGAGAGTCCAATGGGGGGGGGGACATCATGGAGAGGTATAAAACTGAAGTATTACAGAAAGATGACATTTCAGTTATGCCCATACCTTATTTCTTCCAAACATTTCTTGGGACTGCTCTGTTTTGTGGAAGGGATTCAAACGCATACTGTTAATTGTAGGTTTCGGCAATTAAAGCGGAATAAAGGGACCCGTTGCCCGAGCATAACAAATCCACTTTAAAAAGAACTGGACTATTTGTGATTTGAAAAGTGATGGGGGAATGCATTGAAAAGTGTGGGATGAGTGAATGACTAATGGGAAGATATATAAACATCCTGCAAACAAATGAGGGTGAATGCAAGAGGAATGTTCATTGTCATATGACTACCCTGCAAACAAATCAGAATGAATGCTAAATAAAGACCAGATATAATCTTACTGTGTAAGCTTTGCACAAGCAAATCAGGATGAATACGCCATACCTACGTCCTCTGGTTTTTTTGTATAGCCTTGAAGTTATTTTACATTCAATACACCTCCAATCCTGAGTTGTTTATTTCTGTATAGTACACTTTTATCCTGGCTTCTCTCCATGGAGCTCAAAGTGGCATACTTGGTTCTCTCCCTTTCTTCATTTTTCTGCACAAAAACCATGTTTTCTTAGTGTGAGAAAGGTACTGACTATGTCAAGTTCAAACATGGCTAAGTGGGGATTTGAACCCAAGTTTCTCCAAATCCTAGTCCAGCACTCTACACCACACTACTACACCACACTGGCTGTATTTCAGCTTAAACTCTGTTGTCTGCTGCCACAAGGAGGGGAACAGGAATTGTTCCCTCCTTAGTAGGGATAAGAGAAACTTAATGAGACTCTGCTGGGCTTTGTAAAAATGTTCAGCAAAACCCAATAAAATATACAACATACTTTTCTTTGTTTTCCCATGTACTTTGGGCCAAACTCTACCCTCAGTTATGCACAGCCAACTGCCACCAAAATCCTATTACACAAGCCGAGCATAGATGTTTTAGGGATGAAAGTTCAAACCATACATGAGAAGGGGGAAAGATACAGATGCTTGAAACAATTCACTTTGTTCTCCATTGTATTGGACTTTGCCTTGGGGAGGGGGAGAAAAAAGTATGCCTGTTTTATGAGAGTTCTTTTTATACTCTGACTCACAACATTGGTGCATGCATGTGGCTCTCAGACTGGTACTGTTCCCCAAGAATGGTCATCCTCTGCACCAAGGGTAGCTGAGAGATGCTCAGAAATTCCTCCAAGTCTGAGCATCACCCTGCCAAAAGCAAAACAAACACACTTGGAAACAAAAGAGGATTTAAAATCTTGATTAGAGTCAGCAATTGCATAAAACATGTGTAAGAAACCACTGAAAGAATAGAGATAGCTGAAGGGGAGCCTGCAACAAAATGCACTGTAGCACCCCAGGTGAATGTGCATGTGTGTCACCTGAATCTATGGCTGAGAGGGCTGGGGAAACAAGTTATCATCAGACTGACAGGAGTCCCTGCTCTTGCTTCATTTTGCTTAGTTTTAGAACACATCGTTTAAAACTCAACCCACTCTGAATGAAATTCTATGGAGCACTCGGCTTTTGCATGCAATTTTAGAACTGTTGAGAACTGAGAGGTCGGGTAGGTAATGGAAACTGAAACTAGCATCAGCCTGATCTGCAATATTAACAATAAACTATGTTGAAAGGTTACTGTAGGCTATTCTCAGCATAAGTGCAATAGGGGTCTAAATATTGTTGGATGACACTGCAGGGCTCTTGTGAACCACTCAACCTGTTCAGCAGTGTAATTCACATTGAATATTGCAGTTTGCCACAAAGCCCTCAGCCACAGCCCCTTCCAACCTGCAAAATGGAGACAGTAAACAGCATTTCCTTCAGAATTTGTGTTAGCAGGACAGGGCCTGTTTGTTTTTTAGAGTGACCCACACTAAATAAGACTCAAGATTGAAAGAGCAGGAACTTGCCCAACTTTTTTTGCTCCTACCTTCAGAGTTGTGTTGGACACAGTTGTTATCAGCCCTACAGCTACGTTAAAATTGTGGATTTCTCTACTGATGTACTGTATATGGGCAGCTCTCAATTCCAACCCTGGGAACACTGAAAACCAAGAAATGACCTATCCAGACTGTGAGTGGTTTTCTCTGCACCTTCAATATATGTGTGTATCTCTTTCTCAATCTTCTGATCATTTCTGTCTGGGGAGGAAAGAGGAGATAAATGGAGTGAAGGACGGGACAGGAAGAGACACAGAAGTAGAGCTGTCCTCTTCGACTCTCCTCCTTTCCATCACCACCCTACCTTCTTGGCTTCAGGGCGTGGGGAGAGGGGTGCGCGGGATGCGGTCCGCTCTGGGTGTCACCCTGATGGGGGGTGATAAAATGGCAGGCGGCACTCGTCACCTGCAGCGTGCATGAGCCACACATCTCAGTGCCTGCAGGCTCCGCACTGTCTGCCCACTGCCTCCCCCCAAGTTGTAGGATGGCTGAGGCCCCGCTGCGCAACCCATCCCTATGGACGCCACACACCCCATCCCGTATGGGTGCTGCATGCCCCGTCTTGTCCCTATGGGCTCTGCGTGCCCCATGGCACGCAGCACCCATAGGGATAGCACAGGGCACGCAGCATCAATAGGGACGCTACGGCGCCCATAGGGAGGGCACAGGACGGGATGGCACGCACAGTGTCCATAGCAATGGCACAGGATGCCATGCCCTGTTCCGTCCCTATGGGCACTGTGCCCTACCCCTATGGGCGGTTCGCCTCGCCCCTGGGCACACTGCCCTAGGTGCCTGAGAGGCTTCCTCTGCCGCCACTTGGCTTCTCTCTCAGCTGGGCTATGGCCCTAGGCTCCCTCCTGGACTGCCTCAGCCACACCCTCTTCTTCATTGGCATATTTCATTTCCTTATCTCCCAGTTATCCTGCTAACTCAATGCATGCCCAGTTGTCATTGGGCTGGTTGTCACCTGACAAGCAATTTTCCTGCTTCTCTTGTACTTATTGGTGTTCCTCCAAGCATGCCAGTCCCTCCGTCCTCAGCGTGCCTGGTCCCATTTGGGCTATGTATGCCAACACACTCTCCTCCACACTTGAGATAAAATATAGGAAGGCTGAAAGTGGGGATAATGCTGGCATATTTAGGCAGAGATGCTAGCTTCATTTGAAAGAGGTGAAAATAAAAAAAAACACACCTGGAAATGCTCATTATAGATTAGTAGCAACTGAAACATGGGTATTGTTAAATAAAAATGTTTATATTATATATAATATTTATAATATTTTGACTTTTCATGTTATGTATTTGATGTACCCTGTGATTCAGCAAGGGCAAATTTCGCCATCACCTTTCACATCAAAGCACTGCTACTAATTTACATTATCACAATGTCTGACCCTCAGTCTACACCACCTTGTGACCTGGATATGCAGTGTCAAAAGGTGAAAGGGCAACTTGCTGGATTGTCTTTTGTTAATTCATTCACTTAGCACTGCTTCATGGCGCTTTTAATGAAGAGCACCTACAAAGTTTGCGATTTGTCATGGTTTTAACAATTTTCATGGATTTCAAAACACAAAGCAGGGTTAAAGCAAAGCCTTTATGGTAGATTTGAGGAGAAGTCATTTTATGGGCTTCCTTCTACCCTGTAGACTATTTTAATCCTTTTCCAGCAATATATAACCAGACAACTGTCTTGTGCAAAACCTGAGGAATGTAGTCCAGCAGAGACACCAAAATCCATCAACATTCCATAATGTGGTCTTTGGTTGAAATATACAAATTAAGGCTGACCAAGATGCATTTATTTATGTAAAATGTATATCCTGCACCATCAACTGCTAGGCCCCAGGGCCAGCAAATATATAACAATGTTTTTAATGCAGTAATTAATTACTATGAGAATATAAATATAACAATAAACAGTAGCAAAATTTCATTTGCTTTTGAACTGGCAATTTGATGATGAAATATCTCTCCTGTGGGTTGTGGTAAAAAGGCAATTGACCATAGAAATTAGAAAACTGGATATACAGTAGTCAAAGCAGGATCCATCTCAACTGACCTTATTCACTTCAAGGTCTGAAGCAACCTATCATATTTACAAGTGTTATTTCAGACATGACAGGAGTGGAACAAAATTGGGGTGGGCCCACCAATGCACTGCAGCCCCATCCTCAGCTTGCTTTTTTTGTGTGCATTTAACATCTGCAGAACTCTAAAGTCTATCTTAGTAGAGCCAAAACAAATATGGTTCCATAAATAATAGTAACCAGCATCAGTAGTGAGAAGAGCTCACACTACATAGCTTCCTTCTGGCCCTTATCTAGCTATTGATTTAATATTCTAGTGACTAAAATTTGACCTGGCATGTGTCCCAGCTTAGCCCATGACCTCATATGTGGCATCAGGGATGAGGCAGGTAGAGACACGGTTGTGTGACTTAAATCCTCCCACATCCTCGCAGAAAGCTGGTTGCTGAGTGGTGACTTTAAGCCTGGAGGATTGACTATGCAATCGACTTCCCTGTGGGGAAGTCAGTTCAAGCGGAATGCAGGCTTGAAGTTGCTGCCCACCAGCAGGTGGGCATTTACTTCAAGCCTGGTGATCAGTGGCTCATCGAAGCACTGTGCATAGTTCTTTGCAAGCTTTGTGTGATGTTTTGAAGTCCCAACCAGCGTCAGCCGACATCATTGTGATGCCAGGTGACTGGCAGGTGAGCGGCCCCACCCACAAGTCAAATTTGACCCATAGGAGGTAGGCGAGCTAAAGATATGGCCTGCTAGCCAGCTCCCATTCCCCTGTTCTTATCTTTTGATTTTTTTGGCTGGTAAGCACACCAGTGGCGTAGCGTGGGTTGTCAGAACCCGGGGCAAGGCAAGTAATTTGCACCCCTAACCCGTGGATTTGCGCCCCCTAACCCATGGATTTGCGCCCCCTAACCCTAACCCCCAGATGTTGCGCCCGGTGCGGCCGGCCCCCCCTGCACCCCCCACGCTACGCCACTGAAGCACACATACTTTTTTTAAATAAAAAAAACTAGTTCAGTGTGTGTGAACTTTTGAATTTAACTTATTTCACTAGATTCAGTGGGCTTATTTTTTACCAAAGCATTTTGATCCAATACCTGGATGCCTATAAAAGAGACTCTCAATCAAATCCACACCTCCAATGGCTTACAAATCTAAAACCAAATAAATAAATAAATAAATAAATAAATATGCTGTGTTTATTATATTACACTTTACAGTTCTTACTGTGCACCCATTTTAGGTGTGACTAACCAATCTGTGTAAAGCCTTTTTCTTTAAAAAAAAAAGTCAAATCAATGCCAAAACTTTCTCACAACGTACTGAATTTGAGTGCTGAAAATATGTGCATGAAAATAATTAATACTAATGAAACTTGAGCTAAGGCAAAAGCCCAGGTTTTGAGGTTTGGAAGTTTGGAAGTTTGGGCTTATTGAAGCAAAAGAATTTACATTTATGTCTTATGCTCTCTTGCTTCAACAAAAAGTGGAAATATCAAATGACTAAGAAAAACCAGCAACTACCAGATCTATCACATTAACACTTGTGTCAAGAAGGTGGGGTCTTCTGTTGCTCAGTCAAATCATTCTGAATCAAATTATTGTACATTTCATCCAAAGGGTCAAGGGGAGAGTACAGCAGCTGAATTTATCTCAAAAGGCAACCATGCTGTGCAATACCATTATGCAGCACACAAAAATGTTGACAAATGACCTGTATGGAGTAAGATTACTGTGGAAAAAGTGTGCCCATACTTTGGTACTTACGGTTGTAGAAGGCCTGTCTTCTATTACAAGTGTGTTTTGATTTCAGCAGTCTATAATATTCTCATAAAACTTTGCCACAGACTGCCTTGACTTGTCATATGCTAAATTGTATGTTAAATTGCTCGCCATTAGTTATGTCACAGTGCAACCCTGTTTACTCAGAAGTTAAGTCCCAGTGGGATCAGCTGGGCTTGCTTTCTAGTTTAGTGCTCTTAAGGCTGGAGCCTCACTATGTTTAAGTCCACCGGACTTAAAGGATCTGGAGAAAATACCAGTGCCTTTGATCTCCAGCCATATATAAAAGCCATGAACTACGGAGTGGTATTTAACAATGACATGATAGTGTGATGTGACAACCCACCATTCTCAGTGTAATCAATTAAGCCTTGGCAAACTCAAGGCATACCTGGAAGCTGAGCTACAGCATGGTCTAGTAGCAACCACTGTTGACTCCAGGTTTGGGGGAGGCCTTGGACAAGATCCTGTATGTGGGCCCACCTTCTCCTCATCACTGTCCTTAAAACCCTTTGAAAGCAGATTCCCAGATAAGCCCCACCTCCCAGGAAGTCGCTATACAGAGATTTAAAGCAGAGGTAAATCCTTACTGGGCAGGACAGATCCAGCCTGATCTTCCAGGCTTTTCTGTTCTTATGCTAAATCTTTCCTATAGCTGAGCTTGCATTGTGGGGGAGGCTAGAGTGCAATTTCACCACCCATACTGATGTTCCTACTACTGTTCTGCAGAACCAGACCTTACATCCCTGTTGTCCCTACTACTAATCCAGGGTCTGCCCCACACTTGGACATTTTTAAAGGGATAGCCCCTTTGCTTGGAGTCCTTGTTGCCATCCCATTCTTTCAAAGTGGGTTTCCTAGCATCTCTGGTGGCAGAGGCTATAAGGTCATGAAGTTTCCCATGGAGAGCATAGAAGTTCTTGAGGAGTGTGTGTCCAATTTAGGGGGTTTTTTGTTGTTGTATGGCTTTGTATCTAATTCCAGGGGTTCTAGTAGCTTGCAAGTGAGGTCCTGGCTACTGGGCCAAAGTTCAGTCCCATAGATGCTGGAATCTGCTCCTGGCTCCTCCACAGTCATAACTGAAGAACTAGTGTTCTCTAGAACTCTGTGATAGCTCCTTTTCTGAATTTGTCGACTAGCCATCTAGCTGGAGACTAGATGGAAACTTGGTGCAAAAGGAAAGGGGTATTGGATGGATAGCAGACTTGAGAGATTTTCTTGCTTTTTACTAGAACAAAGCTGAGGCTGGTTGAAACATAGCGGTGGCGATGGAAGAGTGAAGGAACTAGGTGCCGTGATTTTTTTCCAGTACAAAAACCAAGTTCATAATCATGTCAAAAAGGATTTCCTAAATAGGGAGACAGAAATCCTTGGTGATCTACTGCAGATCTCACAGATACTGATCACCTTCTGCCCACCCCAGGTTTGCCTTTTTCCTGACATGCTAGTTCTCTATGTGGAAGAATTTTTTCCTCCGTTTGTATGGAGAAACTTCTAAACTATGAGAGTCTCCACCTGCAGTCTGCAGATACACCCCAGATACTGGTTTGTTACCTCAGTAAAAAGTAGGCCACACACAAAGAAGATGATTGAAACCCCCCCCCTTTAACATATCATTTTGAGAGGCTATGTTATTTCTTCCCTCCTTCCTTAAGCAATGGAAAGTTCAAGGGAGCCTTTCTAAGGCATGCTCTCTTTTTTTTTTCAAATGAGAAAACATACTAGAGTTTATTTGTTATATAGATTTGAGACTATTCTACTTTTCTGCCTGTGATTTAATTTTATAGATAAGAATCTCTCTTCCACCCTTGCCCGTTACTCATACTCTGTTTTGACCCCTTAAAACTATTGGTCTGAAACCACACAATGCTCTGCAATCTGCAGCCCAGGTACCCACATCAAGGGATCTGAAGCATCTTATTGGTGGCTTCTGGCTTTGCATCAAAGCCAGACCTTTTTCCAAGCATAATTCCTAACAATAAATTTGTCTCCTATAAATCCATTCTGTTTTCACTAGCTGTAACTCATAGACTGCTATTCCTTTATTGTTATAGCTTTGTTTACTGTCTTTCTGGTATTTCTGTTACAAATTTAAAGACCTCGTGGGACCTGTATATCTCAGTCTTTATTCATTAGCCATCAAAAATGTTTCTCTTAGTAGCAGCAGTTGTTTGTTTGCTTGTTTGTTTCTGTGTTTTAAGTTGAGAGATGAAAAATTGCCATTGCATGCCTCTTGTCACAATGTGACATGGTTCTAACAGGGCTGCATACCTCCTCTTTGACAGCATAGCTATGGCCAAGCCTTTTTGCTGAACCAGGAAAATCTAAAGCATCCCATCTCTGGAAAGCTATTTTGGTCGAGACCTTTTTTGAACATGCTCTTTACCTTTTGGGGATCTACAAATTAGCTTTTAAGCCTGCCCTCAACTGATTTTATTTATTTAGTTTGTTATATACCACCGTTCATTTCAAGAGGAAATACCAAGGCGGTGATGTCCTCAGCATTCTCTGAAGCTGGCAATAGGCTGTGATGGAAGATTCTTCTTCCTAGATCTCACCTGTGGAGGGACTACCAGGAGGGCCTCATCTGCTGCTCTTAGAACATAGGCAGGTCAATGTGAAGGAAGACATCTGGTACTTGAGGATGCTATGGTAGTGGAGAAAGAAGCCTTATTTGCTATCACCACCGCTACATGGAAGACACAAAGATGTGCTCGTACTCATGTTCAGTCAGATTCATTCAGGAATTTTTGCCACCTGCATTCTAGCCATTGTCCTTCTTGCTTCAGAGCCTGAAGTTCCCCAGTATGCCAGGAGATATCTGAGCTCCACAATGTTAGAGAGGGCATTTACCGTATTTTTTGCACCATAACACTCACTTTTTTCCTCCTAGAAAGTAAGGGGAAATGTCTGTGCGTGTTATGGAGGAAATGCCTACGGGTGGCGGGGGGGATCTGCTGCAGTCGTGAGCAGAGGATCCATGGTTCCCCTTCCTTCCCTCCTCCGTGGCTCGCTTTGAAACAGCAAAGCGGGAGAAGAGCCGCTGAGTGGGGAGGAGAGAGGGACAGAGAGCCTGCTTCTTTAAAGGAACAAAGCGGGAGAGGAGAGGAGCCACTTACACGAGTGTAAGCGGCTCCTGTCCGGTTGGTTCCTTTAAAGCAAGCAGGCTCTCTGTCCCTCTCTCCTCCCCACTCAGCTCACTACATAACAGCAAAGTTTTTCAGCTCGCTAAGCTGGGGATGAGCAGGGAGGAGGGAGAAAAGCAGAGCCTGCTTGCTTTAAAGGAGCAAAGTGGGAGAGGAGAGGAGCCTTCTCCCCTTATACCCCTCTTCTTCATTATTAGCAGCATCCTTCTCCACCCACCCCACGCATGTTCCTTCTCCCCTTAAATCCCTCGCCTGCATTATTAGCAGCATCCTTCTCCACACACCCCACGCGTGCTCCTTGTCCCTTGAGTGCTTTCCCTTCCCTCCCCACTTAAAACGTGGTTACAAAGCACGGATCCACATGGATCCTCAGGATTTTTGCACTGGGTCACCCCAAATGCACCATCAGATCACATAGCATGTCCATGGCTACATCTTGCACCAAAAAAATCACGCGCCCACTGTTGCCTGGGGCCGCAGTGGTGCAAAAACGTGGTTACAAAGCAGGGATCCACATGGATCCTCAGGATTTTTGCATTGGGCTACTCCAAACTTACTGTCAGATCACATGTCTGTGGCCACAGCATTTATATTCTACCTTTTCTTCAAGGACCTCAATACGGTTTACATGGTACTCCGACTCCACATTTAAGCTTGTGAAGAGGCTGAAAAGCAGTAACTAGCCTAAGGTCACCCAGTGAGTTTTATAGCTGTTTCAGTGTTGTATTTTAAATTGTTGTGACCCTCCTTGGAAACTTATGTTAAAGAATGAATAATAAATCTTCTAACAAGAACAATGACCGCACTCTGAGCAACTTGTCAACCATAGCATTTGCTCTATAGTGTAGAACGGAGTGGGGAACTTTTTTGGCTCTGTGGGCCTGATTTGTATCAGATCTAGCCTTATTGGCCAAATTGGACAGATGGGGGCACCTGTCAGTCACCTCTATCATAATGTTGTCAGGTGATTTGGCACTTTGAGATTACAAAGTCAGGACATCATGCAGGGTTTGCAAAGAGCCCTGTGTGGTGATTTAGAATGCCTTATGCTTTGACTTTACTGCTCATCAGCTAATAGATGAAGCCTGATTTCTGCAAGCATTGACTGAGTGAGAATGGAGAACTTGCTAGCACACCTGATCCAGCAGGCTTCAGCTCTCAGTGGCTGCATGATTGAGCCAAATTCTGCTTTCCCTTGCCAATGGGAGTGCATTTTAAGGCTTCCTATGAATTGGCAGCTGCATCTCAACTTGCCACACACCTGAAATCACATGTGACATCTGGTGTGGGGCAAGTGGGCATGGTTTGGGGGAAATGACCAAATATGAACCCCTAGTGGGCCAGATATGGCCCACAGTTCAGAGGTTCCCTACCCCTGCTGTAGTGTTCCAAGCCTTGTATGCAAAGAAAGAGCCAGGACTGCAAAGGAATAATCTTCCTTTGAATTTTCAGTGACCTGATGTCATATGCTGCCAGGGGATTGACAGATTGCTTCTAGTTCCACAGGGACCCCAAATCCAGAAAATTCACCTTAAAGGTATTAGGAAAAAATGAAATTCAGCTGAGATTTTTGTAGGGGTGGAGAACTTGTGGGCCTCCAGATGTTTCACTGTACCACCCATCATGCTGGCTGGGGCTGATGGGAGTTAGAGTGCAACAGTATCTGGGTGACATGATCCCCAACTCTGGATTGTACCATAACTTGTATGAAAAGCAAGTCTGCAGTTACTTCAGTCAAATAGTTAATTTTTTTCATTAATTTTTTTCCAATCCATACAATGAGAGACAGACTATTTCTGGATCTCATATATCTCATATTGGACAATAATTTTTGGTGATGTTTAAATACATGGGAAGAGTTCACTGCAACCTCTCTGGTATTTTGTTGAAACAAAGGAGGGAAAGAGTCCATAAATATCTCCAGTAGGAGCATGTATGAGACAGAGACAGACCTGGTGGCAAATATAATATTGTCTCATGCCACCAACATGAGACCACCAGAGAAGCACAAGACAACCAAACAGAGGATGGAACAAAACAAAATAAAGAAACAAGCCTGAATTCATGCAAAAACATTTGGGAAAGGCTTGGATTTGGTCTGGAAACATTTTAGAACAGCACATTTGCCTTGTTTGTTTTTCTAAATCAGTTAACTCTCCCTTAATTCACTTTTAAGATACAAACTTCTGAAGGGAGTTGTCTCAGAATCAATATTTTACATCTTGTACACATGTTGAGCAGCTCCCCCCAATTCTCCATTGTGTGCCTCCCCGTATCATTGATGCTAGCATTTTTATTTTAAACAAACTAACAAAAGGATAAAGGGTAAGCAAAGCAAGTCTTCACTGCATTTCACAAGATTTTAAGCAGAGTTAGCAGAATATAGGTTTTAGTTCTGCTTGCCCCTCTCAGCAGTTCATGCTATTCTGAAACCTGTTCTCAAATTTCTCAAAAATAATAATAATTCCTACCCTGTGAAAGGAGCTTCCAGCTTTCTACCTCATTCTCAGAGTGCTTTATAATGTCTTTCTACTTTTGGCGAGCATGGGATGGAGTTTACCTTGTTGTTACAAGGCAGACATGGGTAGTTTGTTTCCCCTTCCCTTTCCATTAAGCATTTCACCAACACTTCCATGTCTTCCCAGCTGTTTGCACACCCTGAGCTTCCTCTCAGCTTCAGCTGAACCATGGGAAACCAGTTACTGATCATAGGCTCACTGATTTTGTTTTTAAGGTAAGTTCCTCCTGTTACCTCTTAAAAAAAAAAAATCCAACACTGATGCCTCTAAAAAAAATTAAAGATTTAACATTAAAAATAAAAACAACAAACAGCTGCCAAATCTATAGATAGTAAGAAGCCTCCCCACTCTCCCAAGCTTACAGGAAAGCCCATCTGAGGATGCCATGGGGCTTTCAAGAAGCACAGGTACCTGAGAAGGGTGCAGAGTGTAGAGCATTAAAGAGATTAGATGTACAGTGGTACCTTGGGTTAAGTACTTAATTCGTTCCAGAGGTCCGTTCTTTACCTGAAACTGTTCTTAACCTGAAGCACCACTTTAGCTAATGGGGCCTCTTGCTGCTGCTGCACCGTGGCGCACAATTTCTGTTCTCATCCTGAAGCAAAGTTCTTAACCTGAAGCACTATTTCTGGGTTAGCGGAGTCTGTAACCTGAAGCATATGTAACCCGAGGTACCACTATAAAATAATTCAAAGGATGCTTGCTAACAATACTTGGATACCTTGAAAGTAGGATAAGCCCTGTGCCCCACTCATGAGAATTTCACTAAAATTTGATCTCCCCTCTGATAATTTCTTAATGAAGGAAGTTGCCTTATACTGTCAGACCATTGCTCCATTTGCCTCAGTCCTACTGACACTGACTGGCAGGAGCCCCAGGATTCCAGACAGAGATCTCCCCCAGCCATACGTAGAGGTGCCAGGGATTGAAAGTTGACCCTTTTGCACCCCAAGTTTATGTTCTGCCAAGGAGCTATAGGTCTTCTTTTCTCATTAATTGATGGAGAAAGGTGGGTGGGTGTGCAGATTAAATGTTTGGCACAGCACGATGCTACGACCAACACACATTGTGAAGATCCCATACACAAACAACACTAAGCTCCTTCTGGCCAAGAGCATGCCTTGGATCATGTAAAATACAGTATGGGGGCTGTATAAGGATGAGCTCATAATCAATTCAAATGATCACAGCAGCACATTCCAGCTGCTCTGGTCACAGAGAGCTCTGTAGGGTTGGGGTCAAGCGCTACCCAATTCACATTTCCCTTTCCCCACATTAGCAAATGCCTAATCATGGATTAGAGGGATGCGGGTGGCGCTGTGGGTTAAACCACAGAGCCTAGGACTTGCCGATCAGAAGGTCAGCGGTTCGAATCCCCACGACGGGGTGAGCTCCCGTTGCTCAGTCCCTGCTCCTGCCAACCTAGCAGTTCGAAAGCATGTCAAAAGTGCAAGTAGATAAATAGGTACCGCTCCGGCGGGGAGGTAAACGGCATTTCCGTGCGCTGCTCTGATTCGCCAGAAGCAGCTTAGTCATGCTGGCCACATGACCCGGAAGCTGTACGCCCCTCAGCCAATAAAACGAGATGAGCGCCGCAACCCCAGAGTCGTCCACAACTGGACCTAATGGTCAGGGGTCCCTTTACCTTTTCAATCATGGATTGGAAGTGCTCACTGTGCAAACTCATTTTACCCCCAAGTGTAAAGTCACTTAGTAAATAGGAAAGTCAGTTCTCACTAGGGATGGAGAGAAACAAATTGAGTTTCTCTCAGTTTCTCATTCTTAAGTTCAGTTTACCCCATTTCAGCATCAGTTTGCATTTTTTCTTTAAAAAATGAAAACCCATGCACTTTTAAATATAATTTCCTCGCCAATATAGACAGTTTTGCAAGCAATTTTCCTTAGCATTGGGCATTTTTGCTCATTCTGTTCCCTCATATTTGCATATTGGTATACATTTCTGCTTGGAGTAGTGCAGTGCAAAATTCAGAGATGTGCAAAATTCAGGTGGCTGCATTTCATTTCAGGTATTGGGGAGGGGAGTGCAAATTTGGCTGCATTGCCTTAAAATGCGAACCGTCAATATCTTTCCCCATCCTTAGTTCTCAAATAATTGGTGGTGGTTGTCAGAAGCTTTATGCTGTCAAGCTGGCATAGATAAAACTCCGGGCTCACGGCCAGTTCCAATCTATTTGATTTATTGACAAAGTTCAAAAGTACATCTCCAGCGTTTCAATTTACGTCCGACCCTTATGGCACAGTTGCCGCATCTACTTTTTCCCCCCTTTTCTTTACCCAGCATGCAAGTCTGCGGAAACCCCGCCCCTGACTTCCTCTGTGCACAGAATGACTCGTTCCAGGCTCATCCTCCTCCCTCCCTGTGTCAGACTCGCTGTCAGACGACAGGCTGCTAATGATCTCTTTAGGCTCTCTATAAGTGCTGGTTTCTGTTCTTGAATCTTTTCCCGTTTGCCTCTCCCTGACAGTGGTGGTTTGTGCCCTGCTCCTTGCCTTACAAATAGTTTTCTTTTATTAGCCTGTCAAGCTGTCACCTACTATGCAAATCTAGTTTTCAGAACTTTTACAACCCCTCTCGCAACAATCTGTGCCAATGGGGCAAATTCCCCTCTTGCGGAGGTCAAGGTTTCAACAGACCAGCACGGTTTTGAACACAAGTTACGTAAAATAGAGAGGAGGATAGCAAATGTGTTGACTTCCAAATACTTTGGACTACAATTCCCATAGGCTTGGCCAAAAACATGGATGTTGTAGTCCAGCAACATCTGCAGAGCACCATTCTGGTTGCTCCTGAAATAGAGGGTTGCAGTTCAAATGCTGAATACTTTGTACAATTTAACATCCAAAGAGCAAGTATTAACTTTAGTAACTGGAGGCTTTTTATATATCATCTTAACTTATGGTTATCCACCCTGAGGTTTGGGGGTGGGGTGCCTCAGAAATATGAACCAATGAATAACAAACAATATCGGGCTGATATATTTTTGTTTGGCTTCCGTCAGTATTTTAAACTTCATTCTGAAATGTGCTTCAAGACAAGTCTAGGAGATGGAGGCAGATTAAACGTCTTCACAATCCCACACAAACACACGCACAGAGAGAACATTTTGCCATAATCACCTGCTTGTATTTATTCCTGTCCAGTTCTGCTAGGTCCTCTGGGGAAGAGTCAAGAGGGGAGCCTTGTGCCAAGGAGAAATAATGCAGCACTCTGTGCCAAAAGGAAATGTAGGATAATAACTATAATGAGGCTGAGTAGGGTGGCCAGGGAAAGAGCCTGTGGCTTCAAGAAGTGCAATGTGTCAGCGAGAGAGAACAGCGGCCTCGCTGGCATGATTGCAGCCGGAGCCTCAAGCTGTAAATCACTGCACAGCCAACATGTCAAGAATGTTTGGCCACCCCTGACGCTCAGGCATCAAGCAACAAAATAACCTACTGTGCTAACCTCAAGTGGATAAGCCATGTGAACAGGCCAAATGCCCAGTGTCCAAGTCAAATTGCCAAAACTCAATTACTTTAAATCAAGAGGCCAGAAGTGATGAGAGTATATCTTAGAAACGTAATGGGGGTGGGGAGAAATTAGTTCAAAACACAGTCTCTAAATTTTCTCATTCGTATTGAGAAAGCCGCTCCAATTCGGACTTTCAAAAGTAATCTGACATATACACATTTAATCCTGGCCCGATTCTGACACACAAACATGTCAATTTAGTGTTGCCGTTAACAAGTTGAGCTGCTTTCTCCAAACCACAGTCATAATCTCCATGGTCATTTTATAGCGGGGTGGATAACCTATGGCCCTCCAGATATTGCAGGATTGCAGCTTCCATCATTGCTGGCCATTAGCCATGCTGTCTTGGTTTGATGGGCATTGGCGCTCAATATCCTCTAAAGGGCAAAAGCTGCACAGAAAGATTTAGCTACCTAAGAGAATGTCTTCTTGATAAATGTTTAGTTTTCCAGGGGACAATTTTTTCCTCTCCCCACCTCCAATACTATTAAGATTTGTTTTAAAATGGGATGTGTACTAGATTCAGCTGAATCCTGAATCCCAAACTGAATTGGGCCAAATTATGGGGTGCGGGGAATGCAGGCTTTGCTGCAGTCCGGAAGCAGCCCTGGATCACTGCAAGTTGGATTGGGCTACCCAGAGTAATCCAGGGCTGTCATGGGGCAGGACATTGGGCAGGAAGGAGAAGCAGGTGTTGGGCAGGAAGGAGTGGTTGGGTGGGAAGTAGGAGAGGCTGCGTGACAAAAAGGCCTAGGAGAGTATAAGGGATCTATCAGACTTACTTTATCTTCCTGGAATAAGGTGGGGTGGGAGTGGATATCTTTGGACATGGTATGCAGAGTGTTCTTTCATAACCTGCTTTCCCAAACATCCTCTCCTTCTACTGCCTGATATCAGAGTTCACATCAGATTTAAGAAGTGTATAGATTGGGAAAAGACAATTTCTGAATCTCAAGTTGGGCAAGATAACTTGCTACTTAAGCTATAGACTCCTTGCCCACACACAACAGCTAGAGACAACTTCGTACAAGGCAATGGCAAATGGGCTCTTCAAAGTGAGTACGTGGAAGAGAAACGCTTTCATCAGCAACTCCCCTTCCCTCTTTTGGAAATCCAGCCAATGCACAACATTCTCTTTATCACACTTTTCTGGCAACCCTAGACTCAAATATTTGTGCTATAAAAATGTTGGCATGTCATTAGCAATCTCATTTGTTGTGCCAGTTCTATTTATTATCCCATAGCAAAGAATCTCTTAAAATAGGCAGGAGTAAGATGCAACATATGTTCTGCAGCACTTGAAGAATTATAAGCATATGGCCAATAAAAATGGAATTCTTATGTCTACATTTCTATACTGCATATGCCTTTGCCGGCACTGTAACTCCATCCAGATGCCAGTTTGAGAAACAGGTTGAGCTTCAGGTACGTATATAACAGAAAGAGCCTTGGAAAGTAGCTAAATACTTTGAATATATAAGGCTGGATCCAGACCAAGGCTGGGTGTGCAGTATAACCTTAAAGCACATTCAAAACACATTTCTCCCTTCAAAGAATTACAAGCAACCATTAACAAACTACTGTGCCCAGAATCCTTTGAGGGGGGAAATGTACTTCAAATGTGTGCTTGCACAGCCTTAGATTAGAAATCTAATCAGGCTATGACGGAACATAAATTCCATTAATTTCACTAAGTCTGTCCTAAGCATACCAAGTCTGAATCTAGCTCCTTCTCCTGGCTTCTGTCACTATTCAGTTCCCTATGGAGGGGCAAGCAAATGGAAAGTGATGATAACAGGAAAGAGGTGAGCACACCCAAAGAGGAATGAGTCACTAAAGGCATCTTGTCCAAACATCCTTCAAAACATATTCCATATGAGGTGGAAAAATCAAAATTGGAAACAGAATTGTTAGATCCCAAAACTAAGATACTTTCAAGAATGTATAACTTGCTGTTGAAATGGAATACGCAGGATGAAACGGTTAAATCTGCTATGATTAAATGGGCACAAGATATTGGTCATAACATTATGTTTGCGGACTGGGAACAGTTGTGGACCACCGGTATGAAATTTACGGCATGTAATGCCTTAAGAGAAAATATTATGAAAATGATATACAGGTGGTACATGACACCAGTCAAGCTTGCAAAAATATATCATTTGCCTGATAACAAATGCTGGAAATGTAAAGAAAATGAAGGTACATACTTTCACCTTTGGTGGACGTGCCCAAAGATTAAGGCTTTCTGGGAGATGATCTATAATGAAATGAAAAAGGTATTTAAATATACCTTCCTGAAGAAACCAGAGGCCTTCCTCCTGGGCATAGTCGGCCAATTGGTGCCAAAGAGGGATAGAAATTTCTTTATGTATGCAACAACAGCAGCAAGAATACTCATTGCAAAGTATTGGAAGACACAAGATTTATCCACCCTGGAAGAGTGGCAGATGAAGGTGATGGACTATATGGAATTAGCGGAAATGACTGGCAGAATCCGAGACCTGGGAGAAGAGTTGGTGGAAGAAGACTGGAAGAAATTTAAAGACTATCTTCAGAAACACTGTAAAATTAATGAATGTTAAAAATGATGTTGGATTGAAAATAAGTGGCATTAGCAACAAGGTTAACAAGAGCATGCAAAATTGAACTGAAAATGGAGGAAAATATAGAGTTATAATATGTTAAGATATAGAGTTAAGATAAACGAAAGAGGGTAAGGATTTGCTGATTTGATTATTTAAATGGGGATACAAAAAGGGGAGGTGTGAGGAGGCCAAGGAAATAAGATAATGAGTTAGGGTTACAAAAATGGATTTGTTTTTATTTTCTTTTTCTTATTTTATGTATTTTTCTATGTTTCTTTTATTGTATTTCTTTCTTTTTATATGATCTTTTAAATTTATGTTTTTGTAAAACTCCAATAAATATCTTTTAAAAAAACCAACATATTCCATATGCTTTGGTCAGCACAGTCCTCTGAACTCTGTAGACATAAAAGGTCCATAGGACATAGGGATTTCCTCTTCTCCACTCTTATTTGCAGCAGCACATTTGAAAGGGGACACATCACCTACACCGTCAGTTGATGCTACATAGATGTTGGATTGGCTCTGGTTCCAATAATCCTAGGATCTGCTGAATTCACTGGAGCCTTGAACATCCTGCAAGTCGCAATGCCATTATGGCCGTGCAATGAACCAACCTCACTTCCCATTCCCTAACCGTATAGATAGATTTGACCTAACACACCATCCGATACCCAACAAAAGTTGGGTTCCAAGCCATTTTAGTGGGGTATGAACAAGTGAGCGAACAATGACAGGTTCCAACTGGACACACTGTTTTTGGGCATTGGGGACAGATGGCAGGATGGAGGTTGATGGATTTGGATGACAAAGGCAGGAATCAGGATTTGTAAAACCACGGGAAGCTTCAAGGCAGGAGAAAAGTTGCTTCAATAAAATGAAGAAACAAATGGTGATCCATACCCTGGTGATCTCCTGATCAGATTTCCGTAATGTGCTATACATGGGGCTACTCTTGAAGACTGTTGAAAACTGTGAACAGTGCAGCAAAAACAAATTATATTACACTGATCTAGCTGGAAATGCACAAGCTGCCTATTTGCTAGTGGGCCCAAAGTGTTAGTTACACACTAAATACTCAGAACTGAACTACATGCAAGAGCACCTGTCCACTTATCTCAGGACCTGGGCCTTCCTTGCAGATCGCTTCTCACAATCCCATAAATGAGTGTTGCCTCTTATTGGAGTGTATGGAATAGAGCCTTCTCTGTGGTGATCCCCTAATTGTGGAATTCCCTTCCTCTAGAAATAAGGCTGTGTCCCTCACTGATGTTTTATAGATGACAGCTTAAAGCACATCTTTTCTCCTCAGACATTTCAAAGAGGTCTATGAAAGATCAAGGATGCCATGAACAGAGGTATTTTGCCATTTGCTATTTAGTGGTTTAATGTTACATACTGACATTGGGCAAGCAAATTGTTTTTATTCTGTCGTGTGCACTGCCCTGGGATTATGTGGGATGAAGGACAGTATGTAAATAAAAATAATAAACCAACAAACAGGGGCTTCACGTCCTGGTGCTGTCCTTGGTGACAGCCTAAGCCCCACACCTCCATGGAGAATGGAATGAACTGAATGGGCCTGGCCTAGCATTCCTACTCTACTCAACAGCCTTTTGGGTGTGTCATCTGTCATAGTAAGTGAGGGATCACACAGGATGAAAGAAGCCTCAGGGCATTCAGCTTGCTTACTCATTGACAGATTCGGGCTGCCCACTTGGGTGGTCAAAGTCACTAGTTCCAGAGCAGAGGCATGTCACAGAGTCTTCTTGCTCATAGGGGTCTAACATCTCCTCCCCTCTCAAACTAGGCTACATCTGAATTTGAGGGTCTGTAGCACCTGTAGCACCTTTGATATTCAGCATTAGTATAGACTGCTAAGTCACTGTTGAAGGGGAAGGTCATTGATGTATATACAGTGTGTATACACTGTGATGTATATACAGTGTGTGATGCATGGTGTGTGAGGCATGGTGGTCATAGTGTTGGACTAGGACTAGGGAGACCAAGGTTCAGTTCCCTACTCACACACAACGCCCACTGGCTGACTTTGTGCCAGCCACTGACGGTCATTGTAACTTATCTCACAGGGTTGTCATGAGAATAAAGGTGAGGGGATAGAACCATGTATGCTGCCTTGAGTTCATTAGAGGAAAAGGCAGAATATAAATGTAATAAGTAAATAAATAATGTTATTTTTGAAGCTCTGCTGGATCATCAGAAAGGCTCACATACAGAAGGTTAAGGAGACCAAACAAATACACAAGTATAAAAATACTGCCCAAATAAGGAGAAGGCCATTGCTTTTTAAGTCCACTATTCTGCAATAACCTTGGATAAAAGAACTAATGTTATGTCTTTGTTAGAGCATGGATAGTCAACGTGGTGCCCTCCATTTGTTGGACTACAATTTCCATCATACTTGGTCATTGACTATGCTGGTCATTGACTATGCTGGCAGGGGAGGATGGGAGTTAGGACCCAACGGCAACTGGCTATTTCTGCATTAGAATGTCATATTAGGAATGGAAAGACTTGGGTTCAAGAAGCTCAGCCCAGAAGCTCACTGGAAGACCTTTGGCCAGTCACTACCTCTTAACCTAACTGACCTCACAGAAATGTAGAGAGGATAAAAATGAGGAACAAGGAGCCATGTACATTGCCTTCACTTTCTTGAAGGAAAGGGGGGGGGGGAGAAATAAATAAATAAATAAATAATAAAAATGAAAGGAGGCAGCCTTGCAATGAACTGAGGTGCTCCCTAAGGAGCACTTCCAAATAGGTTCCTAATAAATTGAGTTGTTCCCCAATCTCCAAAGGGAAGGGAAGACTGTAGAAAGAAATAAGCAGCCAGCTATGTGCAAAGCATGGTGTGGGATACAACTGTACTTTTGCAATGTTAGGCCAACAAAGGAAGAAATCTGACAGCAAAAGAAAATTAGTGACTTGTTTGGTTCCTATAAAAATAAAATCCCACCAGGCATTAACACTTTGTATTGTGGCATTCTGTCTGTTGCAAAAGGTCATGGCTCCCATGCGCAAGAGAAGCATTTAAGAATTGTGGTTGGCAGGACAAATATCTCCTCCTCCCATCTCACCAATCAAAATAAAATATAAAGTGATCCTTACAGGGCCAACCTCAGCCTTCCAATCATAATAAATAAAATTCCTTAGTGGGCTTCCCCCACCCCCCTGAATCTCTGTTTCCTTCACCTATTTAAAAAACTTAAATGGAAAGAGCAAGGATGTGGGGAAAAGACATTTTAGGCGGGCCATTTGTGTTTGTGAGCTGGGTTATCTGAGATACACAGCTGAAACTGGACGTAAGCCTGAAACTGGAGTACAGTGTTGATTTTAAAATAATTAACGTTAATGGTATTTTCAGGACCAACTTCCCCACCCCTGTTCTTTGCCAAAAACATTTAGAGTAAGCTGTTTTATTCATAACCTAATGTGGGTGGGTGTTTTTTTTAATGACCTCTGTGTATATTTGTTATTTCTAAAGAACCTATTGTATGTCACTCAAATGCTGCAAATGTAGATTTAATTTAGCAAACCTGGATGTTGTTATGATAGCTATAACACAATAGTTTCTTGCTTGGAGGTTTTAGCAGTAATTAGCCAAAGACGGATATGGAAGAGTAAGGAAGGAGAAAATAAATTTGAAAACTGGAATCATCAGGCCCTCTAATAGTGAGTTCAGATGGTGTGTGTCATCATGGTTAGAGATAAAATGAGCATGTTTGGGGGAAAGAGGGAGGTATCAGCCAGCTCAAGAGAACACCAAGGGTTGCAAAAGTGTGTGTGTGTGTGTGTGTGTGTGAAATGTATGCCTACACCCACACATAAAGGCCAATGAGGAGTACAGATAGCTTTGCTTGAAAAGTTAACACAGAAATTAAGAGTTGCTCATGAACAGAAAAAGAAATATAATTTTAAATTCATTTGGTATAAGTTTATTCAGAGAGCATGATCTCCACAAGCATGTACAGGATTTGACTGTGGTCACAATGAGCTGGTCTTTGTTCTTTGTATTTTCTTTCAATGATGTAACATGAAGGGAGGGTTAAGTGTTCAAGTTTTGTATGTTTAAAATTTAATAAAGTATATGTATATGTGGATCATATATGCATACAAATATATGGCTGCACATGCTCAGTATTAGCCACAGAACACTGTGTGTCTATGGGAGATGGAAGACTGAGGAGAGGGCAAATTGATAATGGAATATCCTGTAAGAGGGTTCCATTGTAAAATTTCATATATGAAAGTGATATTTACATTACAAATACAGTGGTACCTCGGGTTAAGTACTTAATTCGTTCTGGAGGTCTGTTCTTAACCTGAAACTGTTCTTAACCTGAAGCACCACTTTAGCTAATGGGGCTTCCCGCTGCTGCCGCGCCGCCGGAGCACAATTTCTGTTCTCATCCTGAAGCAAAGTTCTTAACCCAAGGTACTATTTCTGGGTTAGCGGAGTCTGTAACCTGAAGTGTATGTAACCTGAAGCATATGTAACCCGAGGTACCACTGTAGACAACTATGTCCACAGTGTGGATGTTGCAGAATTCTGACAAAAATGCAAACAGGAGCAGAAATTGCCAGTGTTTGCTTATTTTTCCCTATGTCTGGAATAGAAATCAATCCTGCAAATATGTTCACTATTCACTGTGATTGTTGCTTTCATTTTGCAGACCATATGTAATTGACTATACTCCCCTTGCTTCCATTTGCATTGCATTATATTTGCATTGAAAGGAATGAAGAGCAATAACATAATGGTGATATAATTTACATAATTATTTATCCAAGTTACAAAATTTCACCACAGTTGATGGTGAGACAAAGAATGTAGTTCTGGGCAGAAGATGACCTGCAGCAGAATGGAAACAATGCTGCATGCGATGAGTATAGGATGCAACAAAAAAACCCCAAGGCCTTTTTATATCCCTAGTCCACAGTGCTGCTGTATTATTTATTTTGGCCCAGGCTATAACAGGACACCTGCTCAAGACATCCTACACCCAATTCCAATACGGAAGCAAATCCCAAATGTGTAATACTCACTGGATTCACACAGTCTTGCCTTGCTTTTTGTTGTTACTTTCCTGTCATTAATTGGGATCTGAACATAATGTAATGCTGGGCAGTGGATAGAGACCCTGTTTCAGATGTCCACTTGACCATGAAGTCACTGTCTCGCAGTCCAGGGGTCCATCTTGGTGCCCTCCTTAGTACTGCTCCCATCAGCCCTGGTCATCACAATCACAGTGATTATGACCTTGGTCATTATCATCCACTATGATGATGTGACTTAGGCCCCATTTGCACTTAAAGCAGTCTCATATCCCTTTAAACAGTAATGGCTCCCCCCCCCCAAACAATGCTGGGAACTGTAGTTTGTTAAGGAAGTGGGGAGCACTTAGGAGACCCCTATTCCCCCCAGGGAGCTACAGTTCCCATAATTGTTTTAACAATAAAACCCTCTTCTCGGAGAATTCTCAGGATTGTAGCTCTGTGATGGAAATAGGGGTCTCCTAACAACTCTCAGCACTCTTAACAAACTTCCCAGCATTCTCTGGGGGGAGCCATGTCTGTTAAAGGGTATAATATGACTTTTTTCAGCCGGAACTCCCTGAAACTCTGTTTTGACACCTCTCAGGTGGGCACCATTGCCTTTTGAAGAGAACAAGTGAGGCATTCATGGTGAGTGCCAGCACCTCTTTTTCTAGGAAAAATAGCACTGATAAGAGTGCTTTAGAAGTATGGTGCGCAAGTCCACAAATGTTTGCATCTTTGAAAGTAAAGAAGACATAACAATATCGAATTGCATTTGAAATGCAAATAAACAAAATATTTTTTAAAAAAATAGATGCATGGTGCAGATAGGACCTTAGAATTACTTTGTGATTCACTCTGCAGTAGCGCTCTAACTTCTATAAATTTCTCACTGCAAGAGCTTGTATCAGCCAGATAACTTGCTAGAGGAACTCACGACAGAAGAAAAAGTATCCTCACAGATGCCACATTGAAAGACTTTGAAAAATCTAAGAACCTGATCTTACAGGCAACACCTGAAAGAACTGGGTGGGCTGCTCATTTTGTGCATGCGGGATGCCTACTCCGTTTGCTGCCTGCAGCTTTCTACAGCCCAGCAGGCAACTGAAGCTGATTCATAGGACTGGGCAATCCATAAAAGCTGGCCGAATGAGTAAACCTAGCTAATGCTCCCCTAGCTTCAGTTTGTCAACTTCAATAGCGAAAGGCTATTAATTAAGCTTGATTTGTTGCTTGTATTTTCATATTAAGTGCCAGACTGGCAAAAACTGAAAGCATTGTGGAGGTGAAACAAGATTTCTGTGTAAGGGAAAACAAGATTGCACTGCACTTGAGCATGACCTAGTGGCTGGTTCACTGAGTGGCATTCATGGCAGGAACAGACGGTTACTAGTCTGTTTTCCTAACTTCAGAATATGTGAACATCTAACTAGGGTAAGAGGGGAATATGGCGAAAAGGAGAGCAGAGTGATGGAGAGGCAAGCGAGATCATGGGGAATCATGTGCCTCAGACATGGGAGCATAAAACAGACTTATGACTCAGCAAATATTTAGCACCAGTTCGCTAAAAAGAGGGGGGAATTTGTAAAGAAATCTTAGTTGATCAATCATATGACTTTTGGTTGATTAATCTGTTAACCATATTAGTGGGGGTGGGCTGTAAAGAGAAACGATCTCTCTGTTTTTTAAAATAAGAGATGGAATACCTGTTCCATCCAGCGCTCCAGATGTTGTTGTTGGACTCCAACTCCCATCAGCCCCAGCCAACATGGCCAGGGGACAAGGATGATGGGTGTTGGAGTCCAACAACATCTGGAAAGCCACAGGTTCTCCACCTTTGCTGCAGGAGGCATCATCCCAGAAGAGATGCCTCCCCTTGCTCATAATGGAATGTTAACCTGATAACTGATTAATAGGACACAAATTTTCAGCCTGCCAAAATGTTTTTCACTGATTAACCTAATCAATTGTTTGATGACAAAATCTGAGCCATACCATGACATAAAGTCATTTTGGTTTCCAAAGTGTAGAGCTTATTTCAAGAGATAAAAACCTAAGAGAGATAAAATGCTGCACAATTTGTACTTTGATTACTACAAGAATTTCAGGGGAGCTGGAGGGAGAGAGTTTACATTATGAGGGTGGTTGTATTCTTATGTTTACATTTTTTTATTTTTTATTTTCGCATTTACTTATGTGTGAAGCTAAGCACCAGTTGGGGAAAGGAAATATGTATTATCCATACAGTATGTGATTTGCTTTCACAAGAAAAAATATATTTCTTTAGCTCCTTTCATCCATAAATCATGCAAAGCAGGTGCCACACAGTTACCGTGGAGCAGAGCAGAACTCTGCTGCTGGTCCCATTTCCTGCACCCCCAAGTGACCATGCAGGTGATTGGCTAGGTCGAGAGACCCAGGACTCAGGCGGGCTCCTTAGCCTACTACCCATTCACTCACCACTAGTCTGGGCTCTGAGAAAGTCAAATACATCTTTCTTTTCAGAGCCTGGCATTCTCTGCAACATGGCAAGGCATTTAAAACTCAGTTTAAGCTTTTCTAGCAACCACAGCAAACTGGTGGAGCCACCTCCCGCTAAAACCCTCACTCTGAGAAGGACCCTCCTAGCCCTTTCTCAGAGGCCAGGTGCTGAGGGAGGGTGTGAAGAAGATACCAGACCTGTCCCCACAATTTCAGCAGTGAAGATACAGAAGAAGAATAGGGGGGTCAGGGGGAAGAGGTGCTGCCACCCCAAAGGGGAGGGGCAGGCAACCATCGGCAGCAGAGGGCCTGTCAGCCAGACTGTCCCAAGGTCCCAGAATTCTGACACCCAGGGGCCTACTTTGGTAATCTTTTGTAATACCGTGCCCTGAGTGAAGCCAAAATTTGGCACCCCCAAATGGATCTTCTCTATTATGGATCTTCTCAATGTGGCACCCCTGCAGCTTGGTGCTCTGCGGGGGGGGAAACCACCCACTCCACCCTAAATCTGATACTGCTGACACCAACCCTGTGTCCATGGAGATCTGAGCTGGCAAAACCTATGCCTGAGTAGCAGCTTGCACATCTAGATCAACACATGAGCAGCCGGGCCAGCAGGGTGGTGCCACTCCTCATCAATCAAGTGTCACCCCTTCAATCACCTTAATGTAACATTTCCTTTCATATTTGGTTTCTGCCCATGTATCATGGATAGCAGCGACGCAGTGTAGTATACAAACATGCCTTTTGATATTTGGAACGATTTTCACAATATGCATAATTAGGTGCTTCTTCCAGGTTATAAAAACTTGTATGGCTGGTTATACATGAGAAACACAGGAAGTATATTGTAGTTCGGGAGTGTCTAATTTCATTTGATCCTGATAACAGATCAAGAAAGTTAAATGGGCATTCTGCATTGTGTTTTCTTTACTAATTTCCAGCCATATCCTATGAAATATAAGCAAACTGGCTTTACTGTCATTGACACAAACAAAAGGTTGTTGTGCTGGCTGTGAAGGAGAAACATGTCCAATATGAATTTTATAAGATCTTCACCTCATGTTCCTGAAGTATCAGATTTTTCATTTTGTTTTAGCAGCAAATCACTTAGATTTCCCACAATTTAAAAACTGTTTACATTAGCATTTTGCAGGGCCCTTAATCTCATTACTCAGCTGCTCCTTCACAGTGCATTTACCTGGAACTCAAAACCACACACCCCACCCAGTCCAAATCCTAAGATTTTATTCATTATGTTATACTCTGCCTCCCAAATAACAGAATTTGTTTAACAAAATTTGGTCCATCTTAATATTGACTAACTTGTCATACTGTAGGAAAATACAAGATCACCAACCAAACTGATTTATGGGGAAATGGTCTTTGTTCTTTATGTTCTGGAATGATAACTATCAAGAGAATATCCACCCTCTCAATGTTTTCGCCTTGTTATAAATATAGTGCAGAATTTGTGTATATGTTTTGACAAAACTGCAAGTTCTGTTTTTAATTATAAGGTTTTTTAAAAAAAAAAAGATTGTGAATTTTTTTTTAAAAAAAATTAAAGTAAAATGTTTAAGATACACCCACAAGTTCAGTTACACTTGTCTGTATTTCAACAACCTAGAACTTCACCTTGCATTGACCCTTCATTCACAAGCACACATGGAAAGGGAGTCGATACCTAATTCAGGTTATAAATCATTGGGAACTTGGACCTGTTCCTTATTCTTGTGAGCTCAGAGTTTTGGTGTGATCATGTTATTTCATGCATCTCCAAGCTGCCAAAACCCAGGGCAGCTTAATGCACAAATTACCCTGAGCTGTTCTCGCCTGAGAAAATATTGTAGTAGTAGTAGTTACAAATGAACTTATAAATTCATAAGTAGTTACAGAACTTATAAAGGGAGGGAGTTATAGATATTAACAGAGGAACTGAAATAACATTGTCTTTGGGCTTTTCACATGAATTAGATCTATGCAAAGTTTGCATGGCACGCCTTCCATGGAAAAAAAGAGGCAAGCTCTGTGATTCCTCATGCTTAGCTCATGTAGAGCGACTCTTAATTGATACAGGCTTTGCAACACCACCCTTATGTCTGTGATTCAAATTTACAGTGAGACGTATAGGGTGGGGAAACCCTATGAGGCCATTTTCAGTGCACACAGGCTACACATTTTTTCAGCCAAGGGAAGGTTGTCCTAATGTACAAAGCCAAGAACGAAAGAGCAGAGAGAGTAAAGGATGTCATGGAACTGTTTGCGGGGTGGAAAGCCAGTGTAATTGAGCTTCCATCCTACCACCCACAAACAGAAACTTGTCTGGATTTTTTGGAATTATATTTTCAGTCCCAAGAACTGGAAGAGTTTTCCTTGCACATTTCTTAGCAGCTTTGTTTCTCAAGACACTGAAGATGATGGTGGCAGTTCAAAGCTATTTAACCCAAAGCAGAAGGAGGAGTGAACCCAAAGCAGAAGGAGGATTGCACCCAATACTGCCTCTAATGGCACCAATCACCTGTTAGGAAGCAGCAGGGAACAAACACCCCACCCTGCTCCAAGAAATAATTACTCAATGAATGCTGTCTGCTGACAGACCTGTTCAGTAGTGCATGTGTTACAGCCTTCCACAACCTGGTGCTCTCCAGATGTTGTAGGACTCCAATTCGTGTCATACCCAGTCAGCATGGTCAATAGTCAAAGATGATGGGAATTGCAGTCTAAAACCCTGAAGGGAACCAGTCTGGGGAAGGCTAGATGGTGTAGAAGCATATTGATGCTGCCTGTGGGTCCACATCCCTTTCCACAACAAGCCTTGCACTCTCTGTAGTGGAAATCTAGGAATAAAAATATGTTTGTGCTTGCAGATCACATTCATTGGACTGCAGTTCAGCAGCATGCATTTTCCTGATTCAAAGTTTCACTGAACTTAACTGACCTGTTTTTCCTCCAGCAACTGCTTGGCTATGCCAACTTTTTTGCACTCTCCTATGTTACGTTTAAAATATTCAATGGAGGGACAGTGCATCATCACTTGACATCTATATCACACAAGTATGTACTGGAGAATGAGGACCAAAGTAAACCTGACACTCACACCTTTATGAGGCTTTGCATCTCCCATTGCAGATAGCAGACCTAGATCTAGAAAGTTTTGGAATAAGAGGGAGTCCTGTACAGAGAAGAAAGTATGGTATCCCTGACTAATGCTGTTCCTAAAGTGTTCCTGCAGAATGGATAGCTGCCTCAGCAAAAATGGGGCAATGGCCGCTGCTGGGGACTATTTTGGTCTGAATAATCAAAGAGGAAGAGGGAAAGGATGGAGAAGAAAACAACCACAGATGAGCAAAGAACTGATTCATGAAAGAGAAAACTGGCAACATTACAAAGGCAATATTTTCACTAGAATGAAACATCCCTGAACAGTTTCTCCATTCTGACTTCTACGGAGATGAAATCTTGGGCCTCGTTTCCATTCCTTTTTCCACACTGTATCAGAAATCACACAAGACAGGCTCCAATTCTGAAAAACTCTTCAAATGAGTATTGGAAATTGTCTTATACCAAGTCAGACTTTTGGCCCATCTAAATCAGCCTTGTCTATTCTGACAACAGTGACTCTCCAGAATGTCAGGCAGAAGCCTTTCCCTGTTTTGCCACCCAATATCTTTCTGACTGGAGATGCTGGGGATTTCAACGTGCAAAGCATGCCCCTGAGCTCCAACATCTTCCGTGTCATGCCTATGCCTCCTGCTGTTCAGCATGTCGCTTCTGTAAAGGACTTGCTGATACTTACTGAATCTCTGTGCCAGCACATCACCAAGTTGCAATGAGACAGTAGTCTTGCCACAGTGCTAATAATACACACCACATGCCACCCAAAGCAATGTACTTGATGGTTGAAGGAGGATACATTTTATAGCTAGAGAAAACTCCACCCATGACTGAATGCAACCATCTTTGGGGTGGGATGTGGCAAACGTTTCCAATAACCATCTGCTTGGGAAACCTAGATTTTTATGTCAGGAAATAAGCAATGCCAGATCCAACTGAGACTGGAGTAGGACACGTATTGAGAAGGGAGCCCTCTTGTCCTGTTAGCAAGCATGTTCTGCAAGTGCAAATCAATGCTCCTAAAGCATTGCGGGGCACTAGCCATGCACCCCTTCTGTGAGGACCTCCAGCTGCAGGCTGACACTTTCTCATACAAAGCTGCCTTACTTAACCCGTACCAGCTCAGACCACTGATCCATCTAGCTACTGGGGGCACTGATCAGCAATGCCCCAGGAGCAGACTTGGGTCTTTCAAATTTCAGCAGTCCCCTCTGTGAGACCTGAATTCAGCACCACCCCCACCTCTCACCTTTCATTCTGCTCAATTCGCAAAGCATAATTGTGACGCCCTGCAGCATCCCCTAGGCTTGGCACCCAGTGCAGTAGAACTGGTCACACTGCCCTAAATCTGCCCCTGAAAGCCCTTTAGGGTTTCATACAGGAATCTTTCTCAGTCCTTACTAGACTTGCCAAAGGATTGTACCGAAAGCACATACTCTGCTCCTGAGTTTTGGCCCTTTCCCAGTTTTACCTTGTGCAGATCGAGAAAACAAAATGTCAAAAATGTCAATTATGCATCAAGTGCAGTTGGCCCAGAATTTCTAGATGCTTTTGTGTTGTGTACAATGTCCACCGCTGTGGGAAAGACTTAATTTGTGACAAAGTTTAATTTGTAGTAACAAATATGGCTATCCTAATGCAAGATTGTCCTGAATCCCTGGCCTACCTGGCAGCAAGTCAGTATGCCCAATCGAAAATCCAAAGGCCAGGAAACACAATCCAGGGTCAATCCAAGTAGCCAAGTTTGAAGACCCCCAGTCAGGATACAGTCCAGAGTCAAACCTAAAGCACAGCCCTACAGAACGCCAGGTGCATCCAAGCCAAGGTCCAACAACATGACATAGAACCTCAGCTCTGCTTCCCTTTTGCACTTTGCATGCTGATTGCAGCATCTGGGCTTAACGAGGCATGTGACCCTCACCTGTTCCAAGCCTACTCCAGCTGAGGAATTATACCCCTCCTCCCAGTGCTAGTAAGCGCCATCTAGCCAGCTAGGGAGCTGGGCTGTGGGCCCTTGTCTGCTTCAGCCTCCTAAAGCATCCCTCCCCCCTGCTCCCTATGCCTCAGAGCCCACCATATTCATGGAGACAGGAGCCCCTCTGGCTCTGGTGGTGGGTCCTGCTGCTCTGGTTCCAGTGTATCAACCCCCATTCCCCTGCCATCCTCCATCACCCTGTGAGTACTTCCTTCCCCTTCACCTGCTTGCCCTGGTATGTCCCAGTCCCAGCTACACCCCTTGCCTCTTCCTTCTCCCTATCACTTCATGACAAAGATCATAGAATCATAGAATCATAGAGTTGGAAGAGACCACAAGGGCCATCGAGTCCAACCCCCTGCCAAGCAGGAAACACCATCAGAGCACTCCTGACATATGGTTGTTAAGCCTCTGCTTAAAGACCTCCAAAGAAGGAGACTCCACCACACTCCTTGGCAGCAAATTCCACTGTCGAACAGCTCTTACTGTCAGGAAGTTCTTCCTAATGTTTAGGTGGAATCTTCTTTCTTGTAGTTTGGATCCATTGCTCCGTGTCCGCTTCTCTGGAGCAGCAGAAAACAACCTTTCTCCCTCCCCTATGTGACATCCTTTTATATATTTGAACATGGCTATCATATCACCCCTTAACCTCCTCTTCTCCAGGCTAAACATGCCCAGCTCCCTTAGTCGTTCCTCATAAGGAAGATGCTTCTGAGCAGAAGATACAACTGCTAAACTGTCACACACTTTTAAAGCACTTCAGACATTCTGCTTTTTCCAAAAGCAGGAAACTGTATTCACAATGGGCAGGGAGGCTGCATCACCTACTTTTCCTTTGCTTGTTCTGCTCCTGTTGTTTCGTATATGTTCTATGCAGTAATGGGCCTTGCAGAACACAAATACAAATGGGAGCATCTCATTTTCTTCAAGATGTTCTTCATCTGAGTGTCTTGGCAATTCTAGGAACATAGAAATCTGCCTTATACCACATCAGACCATTGATAGGCAATGACTCTCCAGGGTTTCAGGCAGAGGTCATTCCCAGCCCTACCTGGAGATGCAAGGGACAGACCTGGGACCTTCTGCACCAAAACCATGTGCTCCATCCCTGAGCTACTGCCCCTTTGTTATTATGTTCAAGAAATGGCAGGATTTGACACCTGACATGCTTCTTATTACCACTCCTTAGGTGTTCTTGTGAGGTCTTCGATTCACATACTAAACTGACACAACATATGAAGGCGGGATATTGTTTCATTTCTCCCTTGGAACGTGTGGTGGGATTGGCAAGTGGAGAAAAGGTTCCGAAGGCAGCTGCTTACAGTACATCAGGAATACAGCTGCACAATTCTAACCACTATTTTATGGAAACTATGCTGAGGAAAAGTTCCTTTGCTCTATGGCTCTGAAGCAACTTGTTCCTGCACGCTCTGTTCTACAGAGGCGATTTCTTCATCACTAAATTATGGAGGTGTTGCGAGAGATTTTGCTGTTTGAACTGCTAGTTGCAGACGAGGTTGACCTATCCTTCATATATATATGTGTGTGTGTGTGTGTGTATATATATATATATATATATATATATATATATATATATACACACACATACATACACACACACACACACATTGCTTTACAATAACTCTATTTTTGTTAAGATCTTAGATGTCATTTTCCAAATGGTTAATTCATTAAATGTAAAAATGTAAAGGACAATATTCAACTAAGTCCTAGTCGGAGTAGACTCATTGGAATCAATGGACTTAAATTGCTAGTCCTTCGCATTACTCTGAGTGTGGCTAACACTGGATATCACCCAAATGTTTCCCATATTGATCTTCAGAGTCTGGCATTGATGGCTGCTCCTTTATATCATCAGGATTATATTTATTGTATGTATTTATACATTTATATCCCATCTTTCCTACAAGGAGTTTGAGAGAGTGTACATAGTTCTCCTCCCTCTCCATTTTATCCACAAGAATCCTAAGAGGTAGGTTAGGTTGAGAGACTGTAGCTGGCCTAGGGTCACACAATGAGACTGATTGGGGATTTGAACCTTGGTCTCCTGGGTCCATCACTCTAATGTAGGAAACTATCTGATACTGAGTGAGACCATTAGTCCATCTAGCTCAATAGTTATTGCCTGTACTGAGCAGCATCAGCTCTCTAGGGTTTCAGATAGGATGGCCATAGATTGAACGGGACCTTCTGCATCCAAGGCAGATGTTCTACCACTGAGCTATGTCCCCTCCCCAAGCTCTTGCAGAAAGCAAGAGTAATCATAGTACAGCAGCGACTTCCATCCAAACCTGGAAGTACATTCTCTGAATATGGCATACAGTGATTTACCGAAAATGTTTCAACATCATATATGCTCAGTTTATACTCCTATATGTTTGCGTGAAAACAGAACTAGAACCCAGCTCAAATCTACTCCTCCATGATTTCTCCAAAGGCCTAAAAACAAGAACAAGGAGATTTGTCTCCTGGCAGATTTATTTACTTAGAGTTTTAGACATTTCTATGCTGCCTTTCACCTATACCGCCTTTCACATCAATCACAAGCCTGTGAAGAACAACTTTAAAAATGCAAGATCAAGGTTAAGATTGCAATACATAAAATGCACCTGGAAGGCAAATAACTAAAACATATGCAGTGCAAAATTGTGGTTTAACTACATCACAATAATGTGTGCACAAGTTTGTACCAAAAATGGGAGCACAGGAAAGAAAATTAAGAAATGTAATTCCTTTTCCATGGTTCAGTACACCTCCCCCTAAATCTTCTAAATGTGTTGGGGCACATTTAAGAAGTGAAGCTGGCATCCATTTCCTGAACACATCAAAACCATCTTAGGTAGCATTGCACTCTATGAAGCAGCTGTGGCAATATTTTAAACTCTCTAATATTGTTGCTGTTGATGAATTGTTGTCATATGATCTTCTGATAAAAACAGCAAACATCAGCATTACTCAGGTACCAGTCATTAGCTTTCGGCGTTAGCCCAAAATTTAGCTACGTTAACTATAACGGATAAGGCTAATACTGTACATATATTTCTATATTTATCATTTTCATTTGTTCACATCATAAAACTTAAATTGTTTATTGCCTTCTGTAGAAATTGTATTTGGGGATAAGAACTTAAGTTATTTGGTTGTTATTTTGTAAGCCTTGCCTGAACACCAGCTTCTGGATTAGGGTGGAGTATTTCATTATTTGTCTGTATGATGTTGTTATATGTTGAAATTATTTATTTAAAATTATCTATTTAAAATTATCTATTCCATTTGTGAATCACTTCTCATAAAACATCCTGCAGCAATTTAACAATAAAAAATATCAACCATTAAAACATATATAAACACAATCTCAAGTCCCATGCAGCTACAGGTTGTTTTCTGTTGAGATTAACATAATCACTTTACTTGGTTTATCGTTTTTAATTGGTCTACAGGAGGCAGTTGAGATGTGCATTTACCGTGCAAAAAGACTGTGGTTTTGGGGGTGCATGGTGCCTCTTACCCAAGCTGCAAGTGCACATCCAAAGCACCAATTTCCTCTTCTTTCTATCAACACACTGAAAGTTAAAAAAAGTTACCACTGAAAAGTAGCTGCAGGGCTGCAGTTCAGTGAATCTGAGGCCGATATAATTGGTAACAAAGTTACGGTAATGTGGTTTGTTTTTAAAAATCTCACCGTTAAGTTGGAGCTCAGCTTTTTCTTGTCTCTAAAACAAGGCGTACTATTATAACACACAAGCTGGCTGCTAGGATTTCCCCAAACCAGATGTCAAAAGGATTTTCCAACAGTAGAATACAGTAAAATTAAAATCAAAAGCATGTTATAAACAAACCGAATTGCTTTATAATTAGAATTTTCCAGACTGTAGCTTGAAGGCAAATCGGTATATTAAAGACACTGAAATAATTAATTTGGGGTTTTTCCGTTTATTTACTGCCCAACAAGGTAACAAGAAACAGAATGTTAACAAAGAACCAGCTGAAGGGTATTACCCCATTCTACTTTCTAAAACCAAAATTCTAATTTAGGACTTTATTTTCTTTGCTAAACAACAATGGAAAATGAAAACTGCTTCATTAGCAATGAAAGCTGAGCTAGCTCTCTGCGGTAGTAACTGCTGTTGTGTTGCTGCTACCACCCTGCCTTTTTCTCATCCATGGGTAGCCCATGACCTACCTGAATAGGACAGTGAAGAAATGAGATGGAAATCAAAGATGTGCTGGGCTTTAATAAATATATTCTTCCTTAACTAGACTACATCCCCCACATCAGGCTCTTGATTCCCTTTTCTGCTGTACCTAAGAGTGTGCACCAAAGTACCTTAAGAACAACGCGTTCTGCCCATCTGCTTTTGCTCCATACATGCTATTACCAAAAGAATTGCCATTACACAGGGGGCTGGCAGCAGTGACCGATGATGACCATGGAAACCGGAAGGGCAGGAAGACCAAGGCCACATTCACACCATACATTTAAAGGGCTATGATACCACTTTGAACATGCATGGCTTCCCCCAAATAATTCTGGGAGTTGTGGTTTCTTAAAGTTGCTGAGACTCTTGAGAGTCCCATGAACTGCAAGAAGATCAAACCAATCCATTCTTAAGGAAATCAGCCCTGAGTGCTCACTGGAAGGGCAGATCCTGAAGCTGAGCCTCCAATACTTTGGCCACCTCATGAGAAGAGAAGACTCCCTGGAAAAGACCCTGATGTTGGGAAAGATTGAGGGCACAAGGAGAAGGGGACGGCAGAGGATGAGATGGTTGGATAGTGTTCTCGAAGCTACCAGCATGAGTCTGACCAAACTGCGGGAGGCAGTGGAAGACAGGAGTGCCTGGCGTGCTCTGGTCCATGGGGTCACGAAGAGGAGGACACGACTAAATGACTAAAGAACAACAACAAAGTTGCTGAGAGTTGTTAGGAGACCCCCTACTCCCCCCTCCCAGAGCTACAATTTCCAGAGTTCCCTGTGAAGAGGGACAGATAGTGAAGCCACTCTGAATATTGTAGCTCTGGGAGGAGAACAGGGGTCTTGTAACAACTTGTGGTACTCTTTAGAAACTTTAGCTCCAATAATTATTTGGAGGAAGCCATGACTATTTAAAGTGGTATCATAGTGATTTCAATGTATGGCGTGAATGTGCACCAAGGATAGGTGGAGCCACAGCCAATGACAGGGAGAGCCAGTTGATTCCAGTGTTGTCCCCATCCCCAACCTTCCAAGTTTTAGAAGGGTAACCCTGAGACTTAGGAGGAGGAAGCTGACAGCCAGGGCCACCCATTGAACTGGCTGTAAGAAGGCAGGCAGGTGGGGATTACAGATTGTTACTGCCTGATGTTAACATCAGCATGGCTGGGGCTAATGAAAGTTAAGTGTTCAACTACATCTGGAGGATTACAGGCTTCCCACCCCTGGTTTAAATTATCCAGAAGAACCCTATCCTACAAACTCGAAATGAAGGATTAAGACTTGAACAAAATGGACTGTCTACTCAGTTCAGCTTCCTCTTTTTCCAGGCTGTTATATTTTCCTCTAAGGCATTTTTCCTAAAGCTGCATTATTTGCCATAAACATGTGTTCAGTTAGCATACACCTGTAGTTATAGTAACAGGAATGCCTAGGAATGTTCTCTGGATTTCATCAAGTCATGTGTATATTGCTGTTATGTCAGGTGTATATATTATGACTCATAACTACTGCTCTTGATGCCGCCTCCAAGCCATAGTTAGGATATTATACAGTCCTGTATCCTGCACCATACTATTTCTTTAACACTGCATTATATTTGTGGTCATGAAGCCTCTAGCACTGAGTGGCTGGGCTGCTGTGATGACATGGAATGCTCATGAGCATTCCAAGCACAGGCATGTGTACAGGATATGCCAGATGTGCCCCCCACCCAAAGTGACTTTTGTGAGTCCCTGTCTTGCTTAGCTGTAGTCAGGAGCAGCAGAGACATTGGGCAGGGTGAATCCACTGTCTTGGACAGCAAAAGCCCTCAAAGTGGCACTCTCACGGGCTCCCTGCCCGCCCCACCTCATCTTCTAGTGGTGCCAACTTTGGGTGAGATTGTGTCCATTTTTTATGAGCTCTAACCCAAAATTGGCACAATCTCACTTGAAATTGGTTCCAATGGCGGTAGTACTTCTCCATCAGTGGCAGATGGGGCAGAGTACACAGCGGTGGCAGAGCAGGTGGTGGCAGGAGCAGCAGGAGTAGCAGGGCAGAGTGGTGAAATGGGACACACCACCCCTAGCTGCAGCAGCGCACTAGAGTTCCAATGTGGTGACTGCGCCTTCATGCAGCCAACCTCTCCTCTGCCCTTTTCATGCCTCTTCTGGTTCTGGGAAAATTGGGGGAGCTTATCACAGCAGGAGGGGGAGACACCAATGACTCTGCCTGACTTATCTCTGTGGCTTGGCTTCCCTCCTCTCCAGCTTTTGCTCTGAGACTGGGCTTCTCTCGGCCACAGACTCTCCCAACTCACTAAGCATTCTTAACCTCTTCAGCTTCCGACACCTCCTCCTCCCAGTCTTCCTCTTCTCCCTCTGACCACTCATCATTGTCCCACCACTACTCTCTGGGCTCTGAGCCTTCTTCCCTTAGTGTTTCCCCAGCTGGTTCCTCCCACCATTCCTCTGCGTCCAACCAGTCCATGATATCACCTGACAGCAACTGCCACTCTAGCCCCAAGCCAGTTGAGATCACAGGGCCCAAGACACACAGTTTCCAGGATTCTTTGTGGGGGAGCAATGTGCTTTAAATGTGTGGTGTGGGTGTTTCAAGCAGTAACTTTTGTGGGGAGGCAGAAGACTGGAAAGAGATCCTGGGAGGCGGGAAAACTGGAAGACAGGTAGCTGAAGAAAACATATAGTGTAGGCAACAGACTGAGAAGTGCAGACCAAAGCGGAAAGTAAATGAAAGAAAAGTAGGCTCATAAGAAAGAGCAGGAGACAAGAGGCTGAAACACGAAGAAGCTAATAAAAAAAGGAGGATGTGGAAAGACTGAATATCACACGTAGATTTGAACCTATCAGCTAGTTCTTTGGTTCCAGGCTTCCAGTCTAATCCTGCATTACTGATTTGGCTTGTCAAATGCTGGCATTGTACTCTTCGGGTTTGGCTCAGAGACTCTGCTGCTTTTGCTAAGTGCAATAACCACTCAACTTCCTGTCTTTGACTAGAGCCATATTCACACTGTTAATCTATATGTCATAGTACATCAGAGTATATAAAGGCTGCAAATTCTCCCTGCAAAACAGATATACTGCCAGGGAAGTTCAATATGCAATGGATGCTTCTCCTGCTACACACTGTGGCTGCATATCCAAAAGAAAGATTTAAGCAGTTTTATTCAATCCTAAAGGGGTTGTTCATCAAGATAAACAAAAGGATAAAGTAATAAAGTAATGAAAGAATCAGATGCCAAGTATCCTACAAGAATATTGAAAGTGGATTGCAGAAGAGTCCATTGGCCAGTAAAGAACATTAATTTCCTCACTCTCTAGACTTTTATTGGGGTCAAAATGGCAAAAACTGGGAAGCCACAATATCAGCTTTCTCCTCAATTTTGTGTGTGTGCACTCACGCACACACATTACCAACAGAATTTGTGAACAGGAAACAGTGGAGCAACTTTGCTATTTCTTCCTGTACTGATATATCTCCAATAATGTGTGTGTGTTTAACTGCAGCATTCCTTTATTTGAAAATTCTGGGCAAGACCCAGAGGTGTTTGTATATTTAGACCTTTCCATTATTTCCCAAAGATAGGGATGGAGAACCTGTGGCCCTACAGATATTTCTCCATCCCCCATCCCAGTTGGCATAGTCAGTGGTCAGGGATAATGGGAGTTGGAATCCAACAACATCTGAAGGACCACAGGTTCTTGGCCTCTGCCCTAAAACCTCTGTCGTATTGATGCACTGCTGACTATACTGAGCATTATGAGAAAACATTGCTATACATGACTCCCCCAAACCCTTTGCCCTTGGTAGCTCCTAAAACTAAAGGATGCACACCATTATCCTCTCATGCACATTTAAGTCTCTCACAAACTATTTCACTAGACAGGCATGTAAGGATCAGTTGTGATTTGGGTCACACTTGGGTAAGCATGACATCTTTTTGTCAATTATTTTAAAGTTTTCTTCCTCTCCCCTACCACCCCTAGGTTTGGCTGTTACTACCAAATTAAAAACACTGCTATTCTGTGGTGCAAACAGCGTGAGCTTTTGTGTAATCGTCAGATGTAATTTAATTTGCATATTTTGTTATGTCTAGTTAGCTGCCAAACTTATAAACCAAATGATAAATACAGAGTCTTTGGGGATTTGGTTCAATTAAGCTGTTCTTCAGGGTGGTCTTGATATGAGTCAAAACTGGAAAAATGATGCTATGTTTCCAGAACACCTAAAGTGAACGTAAGTAATTTATTCTATGGCTCTCTGGACTTTTACTGCCATGTATTCATGATGTGCTTCAGCTTTTATTAGATGTTTACATATTTTATGTGCTGGATTTCCAGTCATCATTGATAAAGGCTTAAGAGATTTAGCTAAATGGGATAATTCATTTTATTTAATTAGCAAGTACTCATTGCACATTTTATATAAAGCTCCCAACATAGCAGCTAGGAGCCACTACCCCATGTATTCTTTTATGGCAATTACAATAAAACATAACCTCATCAGATCACATTTTCTACAAGGAGGAGACATGTGCAACTATGCTTAACATTATAGCTGATTCGTGCACTGTACAGAACCAAATTTATTAAATGTGATATACGAAGTATGGTTAAAGTAACTGAAATTGTTTTACATAAACTGTTGGTTGAGCACTCCCCCAAATCAAAGAAGCAACCAACACTTAATTAATGAAAGGCAACTGTGCCCAAGCTGGTGCCCTGCAGATGCTCTGTGCTAATGTCCTGGGTGGGGATTTCTGTATAATTTGTTTTGACCCAAATTATATCATGCACTCATCTTTTAAGAGTTTAGTCAGACTAAATTCAAACATTTAAATTCCATGTTTGGAGAAATTGAAATGAGCAGAAAATATGGCACTTGCTAAAAAGCTATTGTTGCTGTCTATCTCCGTTTTCTAGAAGCCTTGCTTCTAGAACCCCACAGGTTCTCATTTTTCCAATCTTAAATTCAGTTCCCTACGTTTCAGCAGCAATTTGCAATTTTTTTATAAAAAGAAAACCTCATGAAAATTCTTCAGCATTTTAGAGAAGATGTCGCCTAATAAACACATGTTGATGTAATTTTGACCAACGTACACATTTCTGCAAGTATTTTCTCCTAATAGAGTGCATCCTTGTATGTTATTTTCACTAATGTATTTATGTTTTTGCACACTTTTACCTAATATAGTACATTTTTGTAAACACTGGTTGGAGAACTGCTTCACAAAATTTGGATAAGTGTGAATTTGGAAGGGTGGCTGATTTGGAAAGCACAAATTTGATAGATTCACCCTTTATATGCCAACTCATTTGAATCCAATGAGTTTCCCCATCCAAAATAGAAAAATTAGTAACCAGGTGCATAAGAAAAAAGGTATTTAGACTACACACATATATACTTTTTGACATTTTAATGCAGACAGTATTGAAACGCTACCATTATAAAATATGCATGGGGGGGCGGTTATCTTCATGAAAGTAGAAATCTGTTCCTAAAGCTAGACCTCCCTGGAAATTTTGAGTCAGTAAATCTGGATTTCTCACTTGGGCCTGGTTTTAACGACCATTTTGCTTAAAAAACAAAACAGATACAATAGTGAATGTGATCCCAACTTTAATGCAAATATAAAGAATCCTATAACTATAAAATGTCACAGAATAAATGAAATATGGGTGCTAATTCAAGCAATTGAGTTTCTGTAATACAGACATCCCTATAAATGTCCTGTTAATACTAATAGAAATGGCCTTATTGCAAAATAATAATAATCCACACACCTATGGCTTGTTTCATTTCCATTTTATACTAGATGTAATGACTTCAGCCTGGAGCATTTCCTGCAGAATAATGACCGTCTGTGTTTAATGGCCCCCAGTTGAGCCTTGGGCCATCAACTCCTCTTAACCAGCCATTAATCTCAAGGAAATACCTCCCATCTCAATTGTTATTGCAGATCTCTGAAGGAAAAATAATGTGGATTTTTTCCAATCAAAATGTAAATGCCACTATGAAGTTCTCTCTGTCACAGAGTTATGTCAGACACAATATGTTACAGAGATTAAGAAATCGTTCACTTCCATTTCTTTAATACTATTTCCCAAAATCAACTAAATAAAGGTTCTCTTGATCAAGGGTTTTCTCAATCTCGATCTCCACCCTGCCTTTTAAAACTTTTCTGAAGAATCTGAAGTCTGAGAGTATCCATGTCAGTGAATAATACAAGTGCTATATAATATTCTGCTGCATCTCTAGTTTGTTTCTACTCTGTCATTGATGTAAAAGATCTGAATCAGGCAACTCTAGGGGATTAGTTGTCTAAAGTTAGCCCTAGTCCTTTCATGGAATAAGGACTTGACTCAAGTGCTGGACACAGTGGTGATTACACATCCTTTCCTAGCCACCAAACCCCTGGTCTTCCCTTGGTTTTCATAGAAGAGTGCAGGATATGATATAGTTGTGATGATGGCTTGAACATAAGTGGAGCAAAACTTGGTACAAATCTGTCCTAATGTGTCTTAGAACCATCTGAAGCAATGATGTTGCATCTCATTGCATCTGCACGGTCTCATCCAACAGGGCTTTTCCAGATGGAAAGGGGCTTTTATTTATTGGTTTATTTGATGCAGCCTTTGCCATGTGGTGGGTAGGGAAGATGAGACAAGTAGTCTAAAACACCTGGAGAGTGCCAGGTTGGCAAAGACTGACTTAACAGGTTCATACCACACCCCTCAACAAGCGCCAGGACAGTATTCAACAAATCAAAATTACAATAAAACAGAGTAAAAAATATGTAACATAAAAGAGTAGTGAAAAGTTGTCAGCAGATAGAAACAAACACAAAGCAATATAAAAGTAATGTGTGGAGGATTAAGAACCCTGGGGGGGAAGAAGAAGAAGAAGAAGAAGAAGAAGAAGAAGAAGAAGAAGAAGAAGAAGAAGAAGAAGAAGAAGAAAGTATTGGCTTATTATCAAAATGACATCCAGTTTGGTACCAGGCAAGTCTCCCTGCAAAGAGTTTTCCGTAGCTGGGATATACCACCAAGTAGATCATTTCCCTTGCCACTCTCCACTACATTTCACATGGTGCTGGCACCTAAAGAAAGTCCTCCACTAAAAATCCCAGGGTGTGGGCTGGCACATATGAAGACAAGGAGTCCTTCAGGTGCACTGGTCCCAAGTCATGAAGATCTTTAAAGGTCAAAAACAACACTAAGATGAGCCTGGAAATGAACTGAGTTCCAGTGCATTTGGTGGTACACAAGTATAATGTGAACTTAATTCTCTTCCAGATGTATTTTGGGCTGATTTTCATTACAAAACCATCTTCAGAAACAGCCCCACAGGTAGATTGCAGTAGTCTACTTCTGGATGTTACAGGACATAGATCCTTGAGGGTAGGCTATTTCTGTTCTGGTGCACCACTCTGAATTGGTAAAATGCAATCCAGAGGCAACCTGCTGTTACTAAGAAGCTTGGTTCAGCTGGAACTCTGCAAGGGCCCTAGGATCATGTTTCTCTTTTGGCTTTGTCTTGGCAATGAATGTGATGCCATTGCAAAGTAACAGAAAAGGTAATGCTAGTTTAAGGATAGTATCTCACAGCAGCAGCTATGCATGGAGTTGAACAGTCACATGGACAGCAACGTGCAAGGTTCATTTGTCCTCAGAGCCCTTGCAATATCTCATGCAAACACACACCCTTATTTGGTCCTAAAGGCTTCTTCCTGCAAATATATTCTACTGGTAATTAGACTAAGCCTAAATCTGCATATCTTGGGAAATGTTACTGCCTTTCTCCATGAGGGAAACCTCACTTACTTTGCTGTAACTTTGCCAGAGCCCCTTACAACCTCCTTGCCACTTTGCAGCAGGAGGCTATTGATCTATTTTGTAACAACTTGATACTTGAATTTATTAGCATTCAGAGTTCCCTTCCATGAAGACTTGTCATTAAGGTAATCAGCCTTGTTGTTACAGTGAACGCCCATCAGGAAGTTTCTTTTCTATAACTGGACATCTTGCAGATCATCACACTGTTCCAAGATTCAATCTCATGGGCTTAATGCTCGCTGGACAGCTCCACGTGTCTCCTTTCCAAACTTGCTCTGACCCCATGGATGCTGCAGCTAGCTCCCTTCCCTTGGCTCTTGTGCCTGTCTCCTCTGTTTCTCAGCCACATTTGTTATTTTCATTGGTTGAATCCAAAAGCTTGTGAGATGCAGAAGCCAGTTTTATCCCATGAGGAATTAAATCAGCTGCTCCATCCTCACTCTAGCCTACTAGGTGTCCTTTCAGAAACCAGAGGAAGCTAGCTGTCTCTGCAACCTGTGAAGGACCCCCTGCCCAAGTCAACTGACTCACTGCCAGAGTCCCAGAATGAGTTGGAACTGTGCCACCACAGGTCACAGTAAAACTCAGAAAACTTCTCTGCCTGTACCCTAGCACCAGCCACCGCTCCATATATGGCAACCTCTGCACACTCTATAATGGGATTTGTGTCAGTATGAGCTTTCCTACCAAGCAACATAGACTTCCATAGCCTGCGTAACTTATGACAACTAACTATGGTGTTATTTTTGCACCTCAAGCCACAAAGCCATTTTATTTAGGTTCAACAGAGTTTTGTGGAAGTTCACTGCTGTGTTTTTTAAAAATCAGTAACACTTACTAGATATTTTGAGTCATTATATTGGTTTCATTTAAAGTCAATGTTTTTTAAAGAATGCAAGCAGTTCTACTAGATCAGAAATTAAAAAGACTGAACATGCTGTTAACAAGTACACCAAGAAACTTATATTAAATGGGTACTCAAAAAAAGTACAGCATTAGCCAAGGATTTTTCACCACCCTTACAAATTTTAAATTATTTTAGCCAATTTCAACATTTAAAAAACTTTCTCTGGTCTCAGACGGGCCATTAAGTCTATGCGTCAGTGATTCACAGTCTGCTGCTAGTCAATAAAATCTGGTTTTAATTCTATGCAGCTTTTTAATACAAAAATCAAGTGAAGTTTAATACTTTAAAGTTTTCTCAAGACCGAACAAAGGGAGAAAATATGTCGAGGACATACAAATTAAGATGACTCACATTCTTTACCACCTGTTGGTTCCTTTCATAGACTGCTCCCCAGTCCCCAATACTATAATAAACACTATTATACTGTACAGCATAATTTAGGAATCAATAACTTAAGTTCCTAGGGCCAAAATGGTGACTCATTATTCTGGTTCTGGATACCATCGCCATCGCTTTCTTTTAGAACATTGACTGTTATCTTTCAAACTCTTTTTCGTTTGTTATGACAATTAACAATACAATAAGGTTGCATACAGAACTACAGTCTACAAGCACTCTACTCTGTTGGAAGTGAAGACAGATATAATATGAAAAAAGTACCTGAAGTCAGTTCCTGAGTCACAGCCTGAGCCTAACTTCTTCCTGGTTTTGCCAATGACACATGTGCATGCCAGCACATGGAATGCTCCATCAGCCATGAGATTTTCTCTTCCTTACATGCTTCTGGCAGCTGGCAGCCTTTTGTGGGCAGGTGGGCGGGGTGTCACATGTATTTGTACCTTATATTAAAAATAAATGAAACCTTTTTTTAAAAAAGTGCTATAAAAAGTGGAGCAAGTCTTCTTTATGGCCTCAGTGATGGCAGGCTATCAGCATCATCCTCAGCCAACTTTTGCAAATTTGCAGAACCATTTTTTTCAGAGCTCAGCCCCTGCAGAGGAAAGGTACATTTGGACTGTGAGCAAGAACCTTCCAAGTTGGCCCTATTTTTCTAAAAATGTTACATCTCTTCACTTGCAGGGTCCAGTGGAAGTCTAATGACACTATAGAAGAACAAACGTGAAAGCCAACAGAAGATAAATATGGCAACATCCCATTGAAACCAATGTGGCTTAGCCTGCAATTCTATTCAATTCAATTAATAGCGAAGAAACTCCATTGAACACAATGGTACATTTCTGAGTAAACATGTATGAGATTGCATGTTTAGGCATGAATGTTCAGTTGCCTATTTTTTTCCTGAATTGTGACCCAAATGCACATGAATGTGAAATTTCTCTCTTTGCGTTACATGAATTAAGTGGATAATAATTTGCACATAGAGCTTGTGTGTCTCTCTTGAGGTTATGGAAGTATTTTGTTCATTAGCAAGAAAAATTATTGGTGCAATTTATTATAATTTAATCCTTATGCACTGTGGTTAGAAAACGGTTTATGTTGGCTACACCCATTCTCCTGTGTGGTATGAGGATACCATTTTGAGCAGTTTAAAAGAGGAATGCAGCACTGACCTTTCCCATATCCCTCACAGTAAGGTTCCTTGCAGCTGAAGCTAGACTTAACATGGAGCATGTGGAATGGATTTTCCTAGTCATGGAGCATTTGGGTTACAGTAAAAAATGATGATTTTTGCAAAGGCACACTAATTTGACAAATACCAACATTTTTGTGAGACCAGAGTTTGCTCCAAACCTGAATGTGTGTGGTTGCACACAAATATGCTAAATGGATGGTGAAATTGCATTTGTCTACAAGACTGATGGAGAGGTAGAAATTGTGGGCAGACATGTCAAACGCTTGGGATGTGTACTTGGAGAGAGGTTCACAATCCACAGCGATAGTTATGCTAATGACAGGTAGTGTATTATTGCACAACGGATTTACATGGGTGCCTTAACTCTTGCCTCATTGTTCAGATAAGCAAAATATGAAAAATGGGCAACCACATCTAATCCATCACTGGTACAAATCCCCAATGTAATTAAATGAAAATTGGAAACGCTTCTGCCTAATTCAAAATAGCCAATGATGACAGTTGATTCATTAATGAAACGAAGTTTCTGCGTAATAATTTATGCAATTGACCGATTCATTATGTCAGTGATGAAATGTTCTGCCTAATTCAGGAAAGACTTTGCTTATTCCATGAAGTAAACAACAATGTTACCAGTCTGCGAACTAGGCAGTACGGTTATATAACTCGGGGAGAGTATTTGCATAAATCACAAATTACACATTTTGTTATATTCCATGAACAAAGCATATTTATATTGTTTTTAATGAACAAAACAATGTTGTTAACCACCCTGAGGAAAATGCCAAAAGTGGGATAGGAATTCCTAAAACAAACAAAAAAATACACCAAAAAAGAAACCCCAATTAAAATTAAATGTTTCAGTAGACAACACTGTAACTGTCATTTATCCCTCAGCTCCATCGAGATCTGGCATGGTTTGACAGCCCCAGATGCAAAAGACTGAGGAGGAAGGAACAGGTGCAGATGTGGGGAATGGAAGGGCTGAAGGACAGAGGTCCTCCCCTTATGACTCTAGATATCTGAGAGAAAGCAGACCTGCTAGCTCTCCCCAACACCCCTCCTGTGGAAGCAGGAAAGGAAAGATCCTTCAACCAACTAGAGGGAAGGACAGAACAGGATGAAGTGATGGCAAAGCTGGAGGCAGAGGGGTAGAATATAGACTTCTTGCTGAGAACCAGGCAACACCTTTAGATACACTCCCCTCCCCAAGATGGTATGTGCATGTGCAGAGGAACTGTAGAGGGGGAGAGTGTTAGGCAAAATTGCATCCAAAAATGTATAAATCAGGAGAAATTTGTGCTAAGATGTTGAAGAATTTTCTTGAGGACATTTAAAATACCTGGAATCAGTCAAAATGGGTGCAAAAAGGATGCCGAAATGGCAATATTTGCCACAGTGTAACACCACAGGTGGAGATTGGGAAGGATGGGTAGAGAGAGGGGTGGCCCATCCTGTATCGCCGCCTGAGGCAAAACAGGAAGGTGCCTCCCCACCCCACCCCCACAAAAGCTCTACACACATACCGCTGAAGCTTTCTTTACCTAGGTCACATGGCGGTGCCCAAAAAGCAGCAATGTTAACAGGTTCTGGTAAGATCTCACGGAGCTCTTGTGAAATCTCACAAGATTTTTGCGACATCTTGCCAGAAGCTGCTGCTGCTTCACCGCCACCTCTTTGGGTTCTGCCACCTTAGGCAGCTGCCCCATCCTGCCTCATAGGTGGACCAGCTCTGAGTGGAGGGATACCGCCGCCCAATCCACACAGACAAGACACACAGAGCCCAGCAAAAAGTGAGGTAAGATTGCAGCCTAACTTGAGTAAGATATATTGATATTGTTGCCACCTAGTGCCCAAAAGACAAATCCCTTTGTTTATAAAAGTCAAGACTAAGAATGCTTAAGGTGTGTCCCCCCACCCTCCAAAATGTGAGGGACATGCAGATAAAGAACAAAATTTAGCACAGTCATTACTTAACATTGCTGGCATGGACACAACATGAATGTGTTTGCAAGTGGCCAAAGTTGCCAAAAACAGGAAGTGCTCTTTGACATGAATAAGACAAAAGAAGGCGGGTTGTTCAGTTCATCCCTGTCTGAATTTTTTAAAGTCCAAAACTGTTAGTAGATGAACTCATAATTGGCACAGACAGGGTTATATGAAGCTATGTGTTCAGTAATCTGGAAAATGTTGTTTTATGGATCTGTCATGACATAAATTATGCTAATGTAGTATGAGTTTAAAGCACAATACTTAACAGAGCTTGAGAGAGAGAAATATTGGCTATGGGAAAGGCACTAAGCAGGCTGGAACACAGCCTGGGTTACAGTTCATTAATACATGGTGAAATAAACAATATATAGAAGGGGGAAAGAGTGGACTGTTTCCATGATTTGCACTAGATTTATTCCTGTGCCGCAATATGTATGTTAAAAAAGGTGCACGGGAATTTCTTGCTGAAAAATAATACCAGGAATTATTCTTCAAACCTGATCAACATCTTCCCCCTACCTGATTTCTCATAAGATTGACACCAGCGCTAAACAAGCAATCAAAACTAATTTTAACTACTTGTTACAACAGTGGGTGAAAGTGGGTGTGGGTTACAAAGTAGGCAAAGTTACCATCCTAGTTGAAAAGGAGTGAAAACAATGTGATCACTTATGTTGCTGCGACTGCTAAAACTTGCAATGTGTGGTCCATTGTACAGTAGATATGGTACTACAATTAGTCTTGGGCCAACAAGCTGCCTAGTGATTTTCATAAACAGGCTAGATGAGAGGATGGACGATGCTATTAAATCTCCAATGACAGCAATTTCAGAGATATTAATATAGGACAGCCATCATACACTATTAATTGGAAAACCTTATGAGCTACAGTAGATTTGGGAGCCATAGGCACAAGAAACAGGGATGCAATGCGCTGAATATTCTCAGTAATACCAAGTGTATTAATTAATAACATAATTTAATGGAAAGTTTAATAGTGCAAACTGGTTGCACTGGGAAGATTTGTTACCTGGGTTATACCGTATTTTTCGCCCTATAGGACACACTTTTCCCCCTCCAAAAATGAAAGGGAAATGTGTGTGCGTCCTATGGGGCAAATGCAGGCTTTCGCTGAAGCCTGGAGAGCGAGAGGGGTTGGTGCGCACTGACCCCTCTCGCTCTCCAGGCTTCATGAAGCTATCCGCAAGCCTTGCAAGCCCGGCGGGAGTTCCCGTGGGCTCGCAAGGCTTGCGGGCAGCAGCCTGCAGCCCGAAGCACGGGGGCGCTGCACAGCCCGCCCCGGGCTTCGGTTCCCCGACCTGGTTTGGAGGCTGGCGGCCCCACCGCCAGCCCCACAAGCTCGGGGGACAGCGGGGAGATGCAGCGACGCCATGCCGCTGTTCCCCGACCTGGTTTGGGCTTCAGGCAGATATCCGCAAGCCGTGGGAGCCCGGCGGGAAGTCGCGCCGGTCTCCCAAGGCTTGTGGAGAGCTGCCTGTTCTGGGGGCTGGGGTCGGGGGAAGCTCAGGCTTCCCCCGCCCCCGCCCCGCACCTGGGGGGGAAATAAAAAAAAATTTCTTTATTTCCCCCCCAAAACTAGGTGCGTCCTATGGGCCGGTGCGTCCTATGGGCGAAAAATACGGTAGATCTTCTATCTGTTTTATAATGTAAATTTCTTTGAGATGCCTTGTATGAAACAATTCATAAATTAACTTTAAAAAATGATAATCTTTAAAGCAAAAGCAAAACAGGCAGATGCTTAAAAGGCCTAAGTTGAGGTGTTTTTCTTAAAGAGACAAACTTCAGTTCAATTTGTTTCTTTTCCATTAGTACTGGGGCTCTGAATATATCTGGATTGACTAGTATATATGGGATCCCATTTTCAACCTACTTTTGTACAAGGACAGCAACACCTGTGTAGTAAAGTACATAGGTATATATATTTTAATCAGAAAGTGCCTAGAGCAAACGGTTTCAACATCTGTAAACCCTTCTCACATCTTGGGCTATGTATTTATTTACTATTATTATTTTGAAATATGGTTGGTTCTGCCCTAAGTTCAGTCAGAGTTCATAAGGGCTTGATGTGCCTTTGGTAGAATTCTTTAGGGATAAAGTAGTTTTATTCTCATATCCGAAATTCCTGAACAAATTGGCATCTGAATTTGATCTAAGTGACTGCATCAACCTGCTTACATTTTCTCTTAGAACAAATATTTTAAAAAATAACAATCTAAAATCTTAATTCACATATTTACCTAGAAACAGCCATGACACTAACATCTAGAGTATTTGTAGCACATGTAGAATAATCCAGGAAGGTGAGTATTTCTTCTCAGAATATATTTAAGAGGTTTAATGTCAGCGGATAAACTTTGGTGACTTAGCACCTGTCAGACTCTGGATGCAACCCCATTCTTGAGATATGCCGGCTGCAGGATGGGATGGGAATATTATTATACAGCTGTCCCACTTCAAGATGTGCACACTCCACCAGTAAAGATCTATAAGCATAATTTTGCAGATACATCAGCACAAGTTCAGGTTGGCATATTTGTACTGCTGATACAACTTCACCAGTGAAGGGACGACCCAAGTTACGTGGAAATGGGATCATGATAGGAAGTTGTCAGGTCCTGTGCTTCCTCAGATCCTACCTCCAACACTGGCAAGTTATGGAGTAAGTCAAACTCCACTGACAGAACTCAATGGAGAGCAAAAACCACCATCTTCCAATTTACCCACTTTGCCACAATGAAGAAGAGAATCCAGACTAATTTGGCACCCTGTCATAGCATGCCAACACTAGTAAATAAATCATTGATAAGGAGACCATAACTCAGAAGACAGGGTGCAAATATTGTGAACCCTTAGAACACACAATGGATCAATTTGGTGGCAGGAACTATGGAGACAGAACATTTTGTGTTACAAAGGGAACTTTTTGTTCAACTAGGCCACAGAACACAAATAGGAAGACTTTACAATATGACTGATACTTCCTTTTCAGTTGAGAATAAACAATCCATGTTTTATCCTCATGTACATCTGATGTAAGAATTATGTTTATGAACTGGATGCAATGAGAGGTTGCAGGCACAGCTGCTCATAAAGCCTGATAAATACTTAATTTAGCATGACACTAAAGGGAAAGGAAATAATTTTTATCTGTTCATTAGTCATCCAGCTACTGGGCTAGCCCTGCACAAGTTATACAGACCACATTTCAATTTCAATGTGGCTTATATTTTACTGCTTCCTTCTCACTTAGTTAAACTGGGAGGTGTGCGGCTGATAAGGTTTTTATGTACTCTTGCATTACCTTTTTCTTTCTCAAGATGTTGCAAAGCACAAGATGTTGCTGGCAATAACATTCAGAGTGAGCCTTGAGCTCAACAAATTTCACAGATCCACATGGTGCAATTTCTAGCTGTTGCCAAAAGGAAACGAATGCATTTGATTTGCAAATTTGAAAAGCTGTGTTTGTGTCAGCCTCACAGTTTCCACAGCACCAGCCTTAAACTGATAGCACATGTTGCAAAGGGAAGATTTATGGAACCCACCTAGTGAGCTCTGATCCTTCCACTCATCTAGTAGTACACGTGTATATCATAGAAGCATCCAGTTAACATCAGAAAAACTCATGAAATGAGAAAGAATAATCAGTTTTGCAGCCTATTTTACATTAAACCAAAGAAAAAAGATCCCTCTGCTCCTTCTCACCTGTAAAACCAGTGGTGACTTTTCCCCAGTGCACAGAAGCTGCATGCACAGAAAAAGATATAAAGAATTAAGACCATGCATATACATGCATGCACAGGTATGTATACATTCTGCACATACTTGTTCTACTGACCCTGTCACAACTTCCAAGGAGCCAGTGCCATCAAGAAGATCACAGAATGCAACCTTCAAGCTGACTTTAAAAGATAAAGGGTAAAGGGACCCCTGACCATTAGGTCCAGTCGTGGCCGACTCTGGGGTTGTGGCGCTCATCTCTCTTTATTGGCCGAGGAAGCCAGCATACAGCTTCCGGGTCATGTGGCCAGCATGACTAAGCCGCTTCTGGCGAACCAGAGCAGCACACAGAAACGCTGTTTACCTTCCCACCGGACCGGTACCTATTTATCTACTTGCACTTTTGACGTGCTTTCAAACTGCTAGGTTGGCAGGAGCAGGGACTGAGCAACGGGAGCTCACCACGTCGCGGAGATTCAAACCGCTGACCATCTGATCGGCAAGTCTTAGGCTCTGTGGTTTAACCCACAGCACCACCTGCATCCCTAAGATGACTCTAGGACATGTTAATAACTTATACAAAACAGAGTGTATTTTGGAAAGTTGTTTTTCTATTTGCAGTGGATGTGGACATGTCTTAAAATATCTTAACCAAATTTTGAGGATGATGGTTCCTAAGATCAAGGAACAGGTTTTCATCAATGGTGGGCTGAACCATTAAAAACTGCAATTAGGCTGATAGCTAATTGAAGTAACCCATGCACTGCTTCCGTGGAGCCAGTTTCTGGGTGCTTCAGTCCATGCTAGGCCCCTTTCATCTCACAGGGATAAAGAAAGGCTATAAAATATGTACAAAAACATTATTTACTTATTTGAAAATTATGGATCTCCAATTGTTGATATCCAAGGCAATGAACAATTACAATGAACAAAGAAAAAAGAAAAAACACCCTAGTAGTGTTAAAAACAACATCCATTGGGGATGCAAAACCATATGGAGCAAATCAAATAAATAGGATAAACTTGGCCTGGTGCCTAAAGAATAGTTGGAGAGGCAGTAGGTGGGTCTCCTTTGGGAAGGAGATCCATTATTATTATTATTATTATTATTATTATTATTATTATGGAGCACAGAAAGACAGACACAACCCCAGAGTTTTTCCTTTCTCTAGTAGCCGTCCAGCAAATCTCTGCAGGTGAGGGCTTCCAGGAGAGGACATTTAATTTATTAATTTGTTTAACAAAATTTATACACTACTTGATTGTAATAAAACCTCTAAGCAGGTTTACAGGAAATATTAAAATCACATTACAGTGGTACCTCGGGTTAAGTACTTAATTCGTTCCAGAGGTCCGTTCTTAACCTGAAACTGTTCTTAACCTGAAGCACCACTTTAGCTAATGGGGCCTCCTGCTGCCGCCGCACCGCCAAAGCACGATTTCCGTTCTCATCCTGAAGCAAAGTTCTTAACCTGAGGTACTATTTCTGGGTTAGCGGAGTCTGTAACCTGAAGCGTCTGTAACCTGAAGCGTATGTAACCCAAGGTACCACTGCATTACTGTTAATATTAAAATTAACAGTAAAGACACCTCAACAACTACATGTCAAGATCTGATAGGCCTGCCTCAGCAAAAATGTTCTTAGCAGGTGCCAAAAAAAAAGAGAGAGAGAGTATGGAGACGGCGCCTGCCTGATGCCAACCAGCAGGGAGTTGCAAAGTGTAGCTGCTGCCACATGAAAAGATCTTGCAAATGCAGAAGGAGTATTATGCGGCACCTGTAACCGTGCCAATTCTGCAGAGCGGCCAAGTGGGCTACCTCACACTATACTGAATTAATTGAAAGCACAGGAGGTCTGCAGGCATTGCAGAGTTAGACCAGTCCAAGAGGGACATCTAATCCAACCCCTTGCAATGCACAAATCTTTTGAGGAGGTGGGGGGGGTCCTTCTATTCTTGAGTACTGCTCAAGAAGGGTCCCTGGAGCCACGGGCTGGCTAGTCCCTCAAGTTTCCTCACTCGCCTCTTTCCTGTCCCTCCTCACAGCGGCTGCTGCTATTGTCGCTGCCGGACCTTCCTCTCAGCCAACGGTGGCTGCTGCTTATGTGCCCCCCCCCAACCCCGCCACTCTCTCTCTGTTCCCTCAGGCATTTCGGCCCAGCGCGCGCGAGCGCGCCGACCAGTCAGACAGCCGGCCCGCCAGTCGCCTCGTCCGTGCGCGCGCGCCTTCCCCGCGCGCTCGCGCCCCGTGACCGTCCGCTTCCCCTCTCTCCCCAGCGCGCGCGCACGGCCACACACGCACGCACACGCTCTCTCGCTCTTCTCCCCGCTAGTCCCTCTTTTCGGTGACGTGAAGGGGCGCGCGGTGGCAGCACCTCCCCGCGCGCTGCTTAAAAATAAGAAGAAAAGAGGGAGCGAAACATGAGAGCCCTAGTGAGCTCCAGCTCCCGCCGGCAGCAGAAGAGGAGGCATCACCCCAGCCAGGCTGTCCTCGCTGAATTGCGGCCGCCTTTCTATGGAACGACCAGAAGGGACTTGCTGCTGCCGCCACCGCCACGACCACCAGCACCTCCTCCTCGTCTTCTCTTTCGCGCGTCAACGCGGGAGCCCTTCGCGCCGGCAATTTCGACGCCTCAGCCGCGCCAACTAAACCGGCCCTCGCGCAAACTTCCCCGCGCAAACTGCGCGGCACCTTTCCCTCGCCGCCCCCCCTTACACCACACGCGACGTGCGCTCTTTCCCCCCCTCTTTTTTTTGGTCCCTCAGACATCACTCCCTCCCTCCTTGGAGGCCTCCCCCCCCCATTCTCTCTGTCTCTTTCTCTCTCCCCCCCTCCACCCCCGAATCTAAGGGGTTTCCCCCACACACACACGACACGGAAAGCTCTCGCTCTTGGATTTGCCTTGGGATTTGCCAGCGAAGCTCGCGGAGGCATGGTCGCTCTGAAGATGCTCCCGCTCAAGCTGCTCTTGGTGGCCGTGGTCCTCTGCTTCTTCGAGGGGGAGGCCCGCTTTGGGGAGAGCGGGGGGGCCAAGAGGAGAAGGTGCCTGAACGGCAGCCCCCCCAGGCGCCTCAAGAAGCGAGACAGGAGGTTGATGCTGCTGGAGCCGCCCCTCGGAGGGGAACTCATGTGCCGGGGTTTCTACCCTCGCCTCTCCTGCTGCCCCAGGGCGGACAGCCAGGGCTCGCTGCACGTGGAGAACAAGGTAAGGCGCGCGGCGGCGGGTGGGAGGGCTGCACACTCCGGGGCTCACCTGAGCAGCAGCAGGAGGAGGAGGAGGAGGATTTTTTGGGGGGGGGTCCTCCTTGTGATCTGGGAGGGTGGAAGGAGACTCCTGGGAGAGAACCAAGGAGAGGTGGACCTGTATCTGTCTGTCTCTCTCCTCTTCAGCAGGCTTGCAAAGGTAGTGAGAAGGCCAGCAGCTCTAGGGAGGTGTCAAGGGTGGCCTGAGCTTGGGTGCTTCAAGCAGTAGAGGAGAAAGGTGAAGGTGTAGGATAGGTAGATGTCTTCACCTGGACTGATTTCTGTTGGCCAATGAGCCCATGAAACTCTGGAGTGGCTCAGATCTTCTTCATCAACCCACATGTTATCCCAAACTCAGGCTTAGCAAAGGAGAGAGGGCTGCAATCCCAAACGGACTTTTGCCCGGGAATAAACTCCGTTGAACTTTCTTGCAAGTGAACTTCCATTGGCTCGCACTGTAAGCCCCATTAAGTATAGTTTGACTTAGTTTTGAGCATAAACGTGTAAGAAAGAAAGCGCTGTTGTTCCTCTTGGATACTGGCACCTTTGATACTGTTGTGCCCTTGTTTCCTTTCCGTCTCTTCTAGGATGGGGTGCTAATTTCAGGAGCACGGGTGGGTGGGTGTGTGTGTGTGTGTGTGTGTGTGTTGGTTCCTGCAGGTTTCTGTTGTACCTCAAGCACAACAGTCCTTGGAAAACTTGTTACAAGGTTTTGGTTGGTCGCTGATGCTGGGTCTTCAGAGAGTGGCGATGTCAAAATCTGGACGCGGGGCAGATAATTAGTTTGTACAAAAAAAACCCCAAACCTTGACCGCAGGTTAACAATCAAGGATAGCAATTTATTGGGGGTGGGTAAAATTGGGAAATTTTGTGTACTACTGTATAGTGAAGGGATGCTGCAGCCCCTGGAAGCCCCAATTGTTAGGTGGTCCCATCTAGAAGAGAGCAGAAAGAAGCTGAGTTAGAAAACAGGTAGACTTTCGTCCCGGTCTGGATGAGACATGGGACGGGATGGGGGGGGGCAGAGATGCTGCCAATAAAGTCTGGAGGGTTTTCTTGGAGTCAGTCAACGCTCCCTGGCAGCCGTGGGACTGTAAATTAAGGTGGCGGTGGTTTCCCCGTTTATTTTTTCTGAGGGTAGAAAAGTGTGTACGATTCTCTCCACATGTTTGGTCAGGAAACTTCGGGTAGCAGATGGTGATTGGGAGAGCAGATGATGCCAGGACGCTGCAAACTTTTTACGAGCTCTTCCACCGATTAGGTCGGTCCCTTGCTCTGGAGAGAGAAAAGGGGGGGGGGGGGAGAGGATTCCCTGAAGTTGTTCCTCGACAAACTGGAGCGGTTGCAAATGGATCTTTCTTAAACGGGATAAAAGGAGGGTATCTACTGGACTGTGTGCGTGTGGAGAGAGAGAGAGAGAGAGAGAGAGAATTTGCTTTTTTTGCAGCATGACAGTTTTAACGTCATTAGACTTGATGGCATTCTGAGGATGAATGAAATATCCTGGGCATCCTGGAATAAGAAGGGCGCCTGTTCAGGGGTCTGCTGTTCTTCTGCGTTCCAGCGTGTTGGTGTTCTCTAAGTTTTTCAGGCTATTGTTTCGATCAGAAGGGCAATGTGTAATGCTGGATCTAGGGAGGGAAACGTGATGAATAAATGTCATTGAGAATCACTGCACGTGAAATAAACAATCAGGTGTCTTTCTCACTGCCCCCTCTTTCCCCCTGCTCCCCCTTCCAGCTTTTAGGTTTAATTAAGAATTCCTCCGTTACAACACTGCAGTTGTCAAGGTCTGAGAGCGTCTTGGAAAACTTGTGTTTCAGTCTTTCTGGCCCAAGCATAATAAAAAAAAAAAATACCCAGCCTGAATCGAATTTTTATGCTCAGTTCACGGTAGATTTCACTCCATTCTCATGTAAACAGCTTCTACGAATCAACATATGTGTCTGGGTGGTATCTCTCACTTTGTTTTGTAACAAAAAGCCATATTGCATCATTTAATTTGCTCAAGTCATGCAAATAGGGAAAAAATCAATAGGACAAAAAGGGGTCGACTTATCCTCCTCCCCACTAAACTGCTGCCCACACACAGAGTCCTGTTGCTTATGGCAAAAGAATAACAACAACACCATTGTATTTGTTGGTTGGTTCGCTAATGGGTGAAACTGGAGAACATCATTCTCCTTCAGTCCCCAGCTCTGTCCAAATGCTCATGCCTTTTGAGAGAGCATTTGTCCTATCGCCTCTGTTCCCAGATGAGCGAGAGCTGTCTTTGCTGCAGGGATTTCAGCAAAGGAAACTCTATTCTTACCAGATGCAGCAGGAGTTTGGTTGAATATTTTCTCCGCATGTTTGGCCAGAGGTAGTGTCAGCAAAGCTCCTGTGTGGTAATCACATTAAACTACACACTAACTACATTCAGATAACCTCCTAAAGTCTCTAACTGAAACCCACAAATGCCAGAGTCAAGCGGGGAGGGGGGTGTCCTTAGTTTATCCTGTTAGTAACATCTAGAAATGAGCAGCAGCATCTGCTGGATGGACTCTCTGAAATCTCCCTGTAATAAATAAGCTCTCTGTGGTGGATTAAAGGTGAGACAGACTTTACACAATACTTGCATTTCTACCCAGTTACGGAACTTGATTTCTTAGCACTCTTTCTTTTGTGGCTGGTGACATCTAAAAACACTTTTAACTGGAAGGACATGATTTAATGTACATCTCAACCCATCATTTCAGGCTATGTCATATCCATATATATCATATCATTCATTTAAACAAAACTTGGCAATAAACATTTTTGCACGTCTGTGTACCAGATGGACAAAAATATGCATTTTTTTTCCATTTTCATGTGCAGTGCAATCCTATTCATGCTTACTCAGAATCAAGTCCCATTGATTTCAATGGGATTTATTCTCAGGTAAGTGTGCTTTGGAAAGTTTGCTACTTCTGATTCACGTGACACATAATGGATGACTTTCCAAGCAAAATGCGTCTAGTGCATTTAGTGATAGCAGACTCTGAACAGGGTGCTCTGGAAATGCTCCAGGAAGTACGTCTCTATGGCTGTGCTGTGACACTGCACTTATGATATACCCACCCACAGACAAGGGTAAGGGTGATAAGAAATAAGTGTTTCAGCAGTTTTTAAAAGTAATGAAGCACACTCAGCAGTCATTTCTAATTGCAAAAAGCCTCTTGGTTTAAGACTACATTTGTCAACCCTCTGGCAATTTAATGATCAAATTATTGATCTGTATTTCTAATGAAATGCTGCCAGCCTCTTAAGTAGTGCAAAGCTGCAACAGAAAATGCACAGACACAAGAAATTACAGTCTCCCTTTATAATCTTTATTTTGTTTTGTTTTATTTGCATGATGTCATTGACATTTTATCCCTACCTTCTGGTGCTCTGGATTATTCTCCATTTACCATTTGATTCTCTAAATTCATAAGCAAATAATGACATATTAAAGTTTTGTGCATTTTTTTTTAAAGTTTTCTTACAGGCTGTCAAACACAGTGATCTTCTCTACCTTAGTTGGTTTCACAGCCAAGGCTGTCAGGGAATGGGTGAAAAGTAATTGTTTTCAAGTGTGCCCTTTTACAATCATTTGTTTGCTCTGGCTCTTTCTTCAACAAAAGCTATTGTTGAACACATCCAACTAAACAAATAACTCATCTTGGGGTCCCTGTAACAGCTGCCTTGGTACAATGATCTATTTACATATTGTCCTAAAATTGAAACTGAACTCCTTAATGACATAATCTAGTACTATAGTACCAAATGAAGCATATGCTGAAAGTAGCAGCTGAACCATCTTGAAAGCATTCTGTTCGCAGGAATAATTACTTGTATACCAAATACTGCTTCATATTAACATCAGAACTGAATGCTATGATTTTTCTGCTGACTTGCCTCCTTGCACCCATGTGAAATGGTACAAGTTGTGTTGGCCAGATTCTCTTGTAAAATCAGAAGAAATTATGCTCCTATATGTCTGTTCCCTTTCACCTTTAGCTTAATAGTCCCAACCCAACTTTGCAAACTACAAGTCCCTGCATATTTATCTCACCTGTCTTCTCTTGGCTTCTGCTTCCTGGGTAGAGATTAAAGGATGAGTTAACATATGTTATGAATCAGTCAGTAGGCATAATAATTAGTAAGCATACTGCAAGCTTAAGCCACTATAATTTCATGGTTCTACATATGGCTTTTGGAAACAGCAAACTAATTTGAGTATAACAAATCTGATTTTTTTAAAAAATGTATGCTCATTCTTAAAGATATATTTTACATTTGGGGGAAGGGGCACATTTATTCAGATTAATCCACATTTGCCATGCCCATGACAGATTTCCCAGTGAGCGAAACAGGGTCTGTAGGAACTGATGCATGCAGAAAGTCCCAGTCCCTGACATCATCAGTTAACAGGATCTCAGGTAACTGATCTGTAATCTGAGAAGGAATCATAGCTCAGTGGTAGAACACCTGCTTGGCATGCAGAAGGTCCTAGTCAAAAGAATAAGGCAACAGATTATGTGAATGGCCTCAGGCTAAGAGCAGTTTGCCACTCAAAAGTAGGAAGTATTGGGCTGGCATAAAGCTGACCTGGTATAAGCCTATTTCCTGTGTACCAGAACTCATATATTGCAAAGTAGGCCAAGTCTGCAATACGAGAGCAGTATGAACGAACATACCACACAGAGACAAGATCAAGTAGGGCATGTTCACATAGAGATTTCCTCACACCCCATTAGGCCTGTTTCTCTGGGCACACCTTTGATGCTGTGTGTGTGTGTGTGTGTGTGTGTGTGTGTGTGCGCCACCATAGGTGGGGGAAGCCCCTGTGTGAGTGTGTCCTTAATGCGTATTTCATAGGGCCAATCCAACCATAAAGGCAAACTAGGCAAATCTTGAATGTCACATTCCAGGGGTGCCCACTACAGAGCTGCTTCCTGTGCTTTTGGAGGAGGCAAACGGGGCAGCTTAGCAGATCAAGGCCTGTGAGGGAGGAACCCCTGTGTCCCAAGAGCCTTAAACACTGTAGTGAAAAGGGAAGAAAGTAATGTAGTGAGAGATATTTAAAAAGAGGACACAAAAATTACATCCTAGTCAGCTTTTGTTCATTTCATGTGCAATACAGTAGTCTGAATTTTTGCAGGACACAGCAGCTGCAACTACCAAGTTACTTGTGGGCATTCCTTGCCCAACCCCTGCTCTGCTTCTCCTCTCTCTCATGCACAACAATGCTAGCCTTCCACTGTCAGCTGTGCAGAAGTCCACCCCTTGCTGCTTTGGGTGGAAGCCCTGCCTGCGCTTGAGTTCTGGGAGCTGAGGGTGCAAGAGCTGGGCAGATGTGGGTGGCACCACTTTGGGGAGGACTCAAGGTCAAGGGCCACCACCAGTAGATGCTAATCTACTGAATGAGGGGCTTTATGTGGGCCTTCTATTCTGTGACATTGGCTGTTTTGCCCAGTTAAAATTTAAAAGCACAGTCTGGGGTCTTATTTTTCTTTTGAGTCTTGGGTTGATGATTTTTGATATGTGTCTGCAGTAGTATCCGTTGGGGAGAGCTCAGCAGGCCCCAGTTGCAGTGACAAAGTATGGTGTGAGAGAAGGGTCATGCCAAGTAAGGGGGACTTGACACAGAGAGTTGGTGGCTGTGTCAGCTTCTTCTCTTGCCAGAGTAATTGTGGTTGTTATCAGCCAGCCCTCAGATGCTGTTATCAAGTACCAGGTCAGTTTTGAATAAAATCTCCCTCATTCACAATTTGTGAATGGTGAAGCTGACCTGGCTTGTATTACCAGTACTTGCTGAGATTAACTGATCTTACCCAGCTTTCCCTACCTGAGTACTTGGTACAGTATCAGGGCAAACTTGGGGGTCAGGGAAGAAGGGTTGCTGTGACAGTAGAAATTGTGTATCTCTCTCTCTCTCTCTCTCTCTCTCTCTCTCTCTCTCTCTCTCTCCCCCAGGCTTCCTGTTTTCTTGAGTGGGAATCTAGTGTGTCTGTGCCTTTTATTGGGCAATTGGAACAGATTAGGGATTCTGCTAGTTTACCATCCAGCTTGCTGCCCAGCAGTCTTTCTGCCTGAGCTAACAGAAGTGGTCTTGGAGATAGTGTTGTCCCACCCCGACCCCGGGCTGTTGATCCTGGGGAACTTCAGCATTCATGTTTAGGCCACTAAATCTTGGATGCCTCAGAACTTCTATGGTCACAATAATAACCATGGGGTGCTATCAGCCTAAGGCATATGGCATATGGCGGACTCTGGATCTGGTCCACCAGCTGGGAAGAGGGTGATTTGAAAGTGGGGGGTTTTAACTCCAGTTGCTTGTCATAGTCTTATAATTTCCTGTTCAGATTTAGGTATTCAGCTGCTTTCTCCCTCTTCAGCAGCTGGAGACCTAATTAGAATCATCTGCCTTTTGGAGGCTGATGGATCCAATTGGGTTCCAGGCTACTCTGGGAGATACTACTGTCAAAATCCTGGCTAACCTGTGGACGAGGTGGATGATGTGGACTATGGTTGCCCTTGAACACCCTGTCCTGTTTGGTAGAGCCAAATTGACTTCTTGGTATCACCAGAGCTTAGAGCAATGAAACAAACAGCTTGAGTACACGTAGAAGAAAAATCCAGATGAATGCAACTGAACACTAGTGAGTGTTCATTATTGAGTCTCTTCAATAGCAGTGAATATAATGAAGAAGCACTTTGCTGCCTCCATTGCATCCTCACTATGCCGCACAACAGAGCTTTTTGGGTAGTATGGAGCCTTTTATACTCGGCCCAAAGGAGGTGGATGAACCAATGTGACCCATTGTGACTTTTGTAAAGCATTTTGGGGATAAAATCCCTTGTATCCAAGTAAGGTAAAGGTAAGGTAAAGTATCCCTGCATGGTTAAATCCAGTCAAATTCAACATGGAGTGCGACGTTCTTCTCCACTTTCAGGCTACGGGAGCCAGCGTTTGCCCACAGACAGCTTTCTGGGTCACAAAACACCGTGACAAACGCCAGAGCACACAGAAACACTGTTTACCTTCCTGCCACAGCAGTACCTATTTATCTACTTGCTCTGGTATGCTTTCAAACTGCTAGGTTGGCAGGAGCTGGGACAAAGCAGGAGCTCACTCCATCACGTGGATTCAAACTGCCAACCTTATGATAGGCAAGCCCAAGAGGCTTCGTGGTTCAGACCACAGCGCCACCCATGTCCCTGTCCCTTGTATCCACCATGCCTTTCACTGCAGCAGGTGACTCTCAATAGATATCCAGAACGCTATCGTGTCCTGTTTTGTTAAGTTGATATGGCTTGAGAATATGGACAAAATTGTTGGATCTTCATAGGTGACCACATTTGCTCTTGACCCTTGCCCTTCATGGCTAATGAAAACTAAGTAAAGAGTGGGTGGCTAGCTCAACCAGGGAGGTGATTAACATCTCTGTGTAGGAGGGGGTTATCCCTAACTGCTTAAAGGAAGACATTAGACTTAAGAAATGCTCCCAGGATTCAGAGAATTTAAACAACTCTTGACTGACTGCTACTGTCCCCTTCTTGAGCAACATTGAGTAAGTTGCTGCTAACCAGATTCAGGCTCTATTGGATGAGACTGATTGTCTGGATCCATTTCAATTGGAGTTTAGGCCTGGCTTTAGCATGGAAACTGCCTTGGTTGCCCTGTATGTGGAGAGACAGGCAGAGTATGATGCTATTGATTCTCCTTGATCTCCCAGAGACTTTTGATACCATTGACCATAGTATCCTTCTGGACATTTGTCTGAGTTGGAAGTGGGTGGTACCACTTTACAGTGGTTTCAGTCCTACGTGGATGGTCAACTTCAGACAGTGGTGCTTGGGGATGTTGTTTAACCCCATGGTCCTTCCTATGAGGGGTACTGCAGTGGTCAATTTAATTGTCAGTGCTATTTATTGTGGCACCTTAATGACTAACAGATCTGTTACAGCACAATATTCCATGCGCTACAGTCCACTTCATCAGATTGATCAGATTTCCTTTGAAGCAAAATATTTTAGTGCATTGTATGTGGTAATTGTCTTACCAAAGTAAGGATGTCTGTGTTATTAACAACTGCTTTGTGAATTACCAGTCTTCATTATGTAATTATCACTGTCTGTATTCTTTTTCTGCATTTCATTTCCCTGTTTTTCATTTCCTCTCCCTGTGTATGTATATACCTGTAAATTCATGCACCTGATAAAGTGGACTGTAATCTACAAAAGTTTATGCTATAATAAATTTGTTAGCCTCTAAGGTACCACAATGCTCTTTGTTGTTTTTAAAACAACAGTGTTTTTACTTGTCTGCAGAAATCAGAAGGGAGGCTGTTAGAATTACCCTAGGAGGGGAGTTCCATGAGAATTAGCTCAGAGCTTGAATATTCTAGTGAATTACCTCCAACAGCTGCTTAAAGCTTGCAGCTGCCTAGAAGAAAACACAGCAGTTACCTCTTGGTAAAACTTGAGCTGTGCACAGCCCATCAGGAAACTATGTGTAATGTTAATTTTATAATTTATTAATCATATTCTACACATACATACACATCCTAACATGATGTACAAAACGCAATAAAACACAGCCAAAAACAACACAGTAAATAACTGGATATAAATCTAAAAGTTTATATCTACATAAGTAGAGACCCATGGCAGAGGCATTTTCATCCAAGCTGGGAAAGCTTATCGGATAAACAAATTCAGTTGTCTCCAAATGCAGATAATGAGTGTCTCCTCTTGAGAGGAACACTGTTCCACAGAATAGGGGAGTCACACACAAAAAAAACCCCTGTTCTGACTTACTGTGGAAAAGGCTTCTAAGATCGTTGAAACTTGAAAAAGAATCTCTCCCACAGACTGCAATGATCTTCTACTGAGTATGTAAGGGATAAGGCAATCTCTCAATTAATGAGTAATCAGTTGTCCATCTTTTGAGTTTTATTTGTGGACTTCTTTTGCCTGGCCTAGTCTGATGCATTTTTCTTTTCTCTGTGGTCAAACTAACATTAAAAAATCTGTACCCCTTCATCTCAGCATACTATGTGTCTTTCTCCTGGTTATGGCTTCCTGCTAGACTCAGACAGTTTTAGCTTCGTTTTTCCAAGCTGCTGCTTCTTTTCAGGCCTGGTGACATCAGGTGATGCATTCAGGCAGTTACCAACAACTCAGTGCTACCTTCTCCTCATCATGCTCTTTATCCCTTATCTGTGCTGCTTCCATCACTTCCAGTTCCTCCATCGGCAGTGGTGCCACATCCACCTCCATGGAAGATGTAGCAGTCATTTGTCCCAGGAAAAGAAGTTGTGAATTGGAAGTGCAGAAAGCTTCCATTTGGACATACCCTTTATGACCTTAAGGATGAAGGGCCAACTTTGCTTTGAGATGCCAAAATCTAGTGCGGAGACAAGTTGCCACACTGGGGATTTAAACAATTAACAGTATATAATAGAACTAAAGGAGAGTACTGTACAATTTTCTGAATTGTCAGTGCTTCACAAGTGCAGGCTATCTTGAAAAATATGCTTGCAAGTGGTTTAAAATGTCATATGGTTAAATTTAGGTGGGTTTTTTTGCTAAGACAGTTCCAGTGAATTGAGTGCATTTCACTGGCACAAGTGTAATGAAACCACTGACAGATCACTTAGCACGATGAAACACTCTCTCTGATCTAATTTGACTCCAAGTTTTATGTGATTGCCACCAAGCCAATAAATGTGATGACTCCAAACTTTTTTACAGTACTGTGGTGTCTCAGAAGAGCCATGATACAATATACACTAATTATGGGCTGACTCCAAATTGAATTAAGTAATAGAGCTGGATTTGGCATAGAAAATGTTTAATTCAAGCAGAATGAATGGAGCAATGTAGCGAAAAATTACTGTACTCTTTCCAAAAGAACTGCTCAGTATGACGTTACAGAGACTGAAACACCACATATCCCACATACTCCATGGTCTGAATAACATTGTTAAGTGTTGAATATCAAATTGATTCTAGGTTGTAAAATCTCCCAGAATGCAGAATGTGGCTGGGACATTATCCATATTATATTTTTAAAAATCTGAAAAAAAATATAAAAAGACATCCATATGCATGCTGAAATAAATATTGCATTTGACTTTCAGGTAGTAAGTTACAAATAAATGGGAACATGCAAGGAGTGAAATATTGTCATGTCTTTTTTATATATAAATGCAGTTGCTTTTTGACTGTAGGGCTTTTCAATGCAAAATGGTTTACTGGCCAATTTCTATATTCTTGGGGGAGCCATAATATTTTCCAGATAGTGGCCTACAGGCAGAAAATCTCTCTTATGAGGGATGGGGTCATTTAATAAAGTTGGTGTCATCTAGGAGGAAGGATTTCCCTGTTATGGCACATACAAAATCCAAAGAGTGTTGGAACATTAAAGTCTGGAATCACATTCATGCACACTCTCTCTCTCTCTCACACACACACACAAAGAAAGACCTTTTGATAACAATTTTCCTTTCAAATGCAACTGCTGGCAATATTTTACAATCCACTTTTAGAAAAATCTATTGACTAGATTAATATATCTTAACATAGACTGAGGGCTTCCTGTTGACCATCCCTGGTATGGAGTTTGTCATGTAAGTATATCACAGAGGACTGTCATGCATGGGAGAGGGAAGGAAGGGAGAGAGGATTTAGATGACCATGGAAAGGTGAAAATAAACTAAATTGTTCGCCAGTTTGTATTGAAAACTAAACTGGAGAAAAATTATGAATCCTTATTTGAAACATTATGTGCCCCCAAGTTTCATACTGACAGGACAGGAAATATGAGATTTGGTGAAATCACTATGCCAAACAATCTAAACCATATAAACCAACAGCAGTTGTACCTACCAGAAACGCAGTAGCCAGCTACCACTACCACCTTCATGAGCTTCTCTGTTTAGTATCCCCACGTTGATCAGATTGGAATGAAAACCAAAGCAGGATGTGGCCAGTTCTATGGATGTGTTGCTGGCAAAAGGGAAAGTTTAGTCATTAAGCCTGAGGTTCTCTATTGCTATTCAACTATGAATTTAATTATGACAAGTTTCAGTGACTGTTCATTATACATTGTGCATTCATTCAGATAGTGTTCCAAATGTTAAAAGCAAAAATACTCATATTTTTGTTGATGAATGTGGTTTCTACTGTGCTGTAGATCAACTTCATAAGATGATATGGGGCCAGTGATAATCAAGCAGTCCCATTCTAGAGCTGGCAGTGAGTTGGCTTTTGACTAAACTGATTGGCTTTCAGGGCTGCAGAGAAACTGCACAGACTTGTGCTAAAAATACTGGTAAATTATGGGTGCCCGGTTGCTTAGACATATGTGTGTTTGCCTGTGACATTGCTGCTTTTACATGTATTTCTGTATAACTGCCCTGATTAAACTGGCATCAGATATTTGCATTAGTTCACAGGCCTTTTTGCAGAAGGCGGGAAAGCTTATATTTCTCTGGTTTGTGGCTTGCAGATCTTTTCAGTTACCAACAACACAGAATGTGTGAAGATGCTGCAGGAAATCAAATGTGCACACTGTTCGCCGAATGCTCAGAATCTGTTCCACTCAACTGAGAAGGAGGCATTGGGAAGAGAACTAGACCTTCCTTTCCTGTGCAAGGATTATTGTAAAGAATTCTATTACACTTGCAGAGGTCACATACCAGGTAAATCAACATTGTAAATAGTAACGTATTATAATTGTGTATACCTTTTATTGCTAACACATTGTGCAAAACATCCTATGTGTATCCTAATGTGTTTTATTCAGAAAATACTGTTCAGGGGTCTTACAATTTGATCTAGATAATCAGATAATCTACAGTTAAGTGTTTCTTTTCTTAAAATTCATTATGTTAACTTGGCATAGTGTACAGTTTGTCCTGTTCTCCCCATGGGACACTAAGCCATCACTCCTGGGCACTGCCCTTTATCCAGTTGCTTAGTCTCAAGGCAACAGGATCTAGGCAACAGGTCCAGAGTGCAAACTCTGGTAAATCAGGATTGAGCACAGGCTCTGCAGGACCTGGGAGAGCTCCCAGTGGGTGTTCCCAGAGAAGGCAGAGACCAGCACCTAACTGACAACTTGCTTCCGGCTTGAAGCATCACACCTGTGTGCAAATGAATAGCCTCAGAATGTGCATTATTATTTCTCTTCTGAGGATCTCTCATGTAGAAGAGGCCTGTTTTATACCTTTCGCTGGAGTGTTGTGTGTCAGAAAAGTGGAACTAAATGTGAAACTGTTCTCCTGCTTCTGCAAATACTATAAAAGGGTCACTGCTTAATTTTTTGCATGCAAAAGGTTCCAGGTTCAATCTCTGGCATCTTCTGGTAGGGCTGGGAAAGACTCCTGACTGAAACCCTGAGGAGCTGTCACTACTTAGTGCAGACCGTACTACTGAGCTGAATGGGCCAGACTCATTATAAGACATCTTCCTATATTCTTGTGCACAAGCAGAAGAATGGGAACTGCTGTCGAACCTAACCAACTACAGCACTGCTTACAAAATAGCATTAGTGGGTTTTTTATTTTTTACTCATGGTTCTTTCGATTCAACCCTATAATTTGGATTCAAAGTGGAGTTATCATCATCATCATCATCATCATCATCATTACAATATTTATTATTTTGTATAGCACTTAAAATAAACTAAGCATTTAGTTGCAGTTGAAAGCTGCCCAAAGACATTCAGCCTAAATATTGACAAGCCATTGGGGAAGGGGACATAGAAAAAATATGCAAATATGGAAATGGTATATGGGAGAAACTGTTGATGTAAGTTTAATATTATTATCACACTTTTAAAAATTGTAAACAACAACAACAAAAACACACCCCGAAAAGCAGTAAGGGAGGAAGACCAAGAAAAAAGGTTGGGTTTTCAGGAATGTTCCAAACGAAGTCACAGAGGAAAGTAATCCCAGCCATAGGGAGAAATGGAAGACCAGGGAAAACCCCTCAGTCCAAACAGAGGATCAAAGGAAAGGCAAGCAAAGAAACAGAAGAGTGCCAGGTAGCAATAAAGGAAGTTGATGTCCTGTCCTCTTTGAAGCACTGTGCTAAAAGGGCCATATCAGAGGTCACAGGCAGCCTCAGGTGGAATAGTGGGTGTTAAATCATCAGCGAGGAGCCCCAAAATGCCTGATGCCTCAGAAATGTTCACAAGAAATGTTCACTTGAAATTTTGAAATACAAATATGGACTCAGAAGACTACATGAGATGTCTACTTCATTTTTTGAAAAAGTTTGTTGTCCTTTTAAGAAAGCTGATTTTGTAGTAATATAAGTTAAACATATCTAGAGGACTAAAGCAAACCTTCAACATATTTGCAGGATTTGGACCAGTTCCATGGTGTTGCTAAACACATTGGGCAAAATAGTGGCGTTTGATAAACACATGAGACCACAGCATAGTAAATGTTATTCTTAATGTATTATGTAATAGAGAAGAGAATCTAGGCCACAAGATCTATGGTGACCATACATGGGACACAATCCAGATAAATTTACATTGTGCTTAAGTCCTTTGTCACCAATGGGTTTTAGGAACACTCAACTTTTTCTGGATTGTCCCTGTGGTCTACTATCACCTTTCTCGGTACTATCAAAATGTTTTGCAGGGGATGTCTTATCCTCCAGCTGCTCCAACTTTAACCTAATTATCATAAATTATTCTGCTTTTTTTTTTACTTTGCATATATGCTACTGTCCCCTAGCAAAGGATTATGAGCACAGTGCAGGCAAAGACAGACACTTTTAATTCCCACTGTGATTGTTCCACAGTGCTTAAATGCCTTCCATTTAAATTTATGAGAATTAATTTGCCTGGGCCACAGACACTACTTGTTGCTTTTTAAAATGTTTCTGTCCATCTCTATCCACAAAATGAACTGTGTCCTGCTCTCTGATATTGTACCACCTTTTGAAATACAAAATTGTGACTATATAATTGCAAAGCTGTTTTTCCTTGCATTATCTCTTTCCATGTTTACCTTAAAAGTGTAAATTATGTTGTTGTATAAGAAAGCTGAGGCAGTAAGACTCTTAATGCCGTGGTTTGGCACTAATGTGCACAAACAGAACTGTGTAAAACTGAGTCTCAGCCTTGTGTTCTCCATCCTTCCTCTGAGGATTCTTAAGTGACTTCCTCTTAGATCCAAAAGCAATGAATATATTTTGCTCAAATCATAGTTTGCTCTTAAACTAGGATCAAACTGTGATTTGGGATCTTGGTTTAAGAGCATACTGTCATTGGAGCAAACCATAGTACACTGCACTTGGACACAATGGGAAACTATGGTTTGTTGACAAACAGGAAATCAACTTTAAAATCCTTAGCACATGAGGGAGGATAGCTCAAGCTTGATTCTCGACTCTCCTTAGCTCTGTCCATCTATCTATAGCCAAACTATGGTTTGGTATTTCATCTGAATGCAATCACTGTAATGTGAAGAGTAGAAGAAATTAGCGGGTGCAACTCTATCACACCTTAAGTTGTATAATAATTATTTATGAAATTTGTGCAGCTTTTTAAAAAAGTTGCATAAATAATAAGAGTTAAAACAAGGCATAGGCGAATGTGAAGCACTTTTGGAAAAAAGGCTTTTCAAAAGAATATTTGTGTACAGTGTTCTTGATTTCTTTTAACTCTCAGGGATGCAGAACATTTTTGTAGTGTTCTTTGACTTGAGAAAACATTTTGAAAAGGCTTGATTTTCCCCTTTGGTGTGGTTTAACATGTATCTAAACTCATTCAAATATGAAAATATTATTATTGTCTTTGTAAACTACAGAGACGTTTCTAAGACTTTCCTAAACCAGCTGTTCTTTGCTCTTTATTGCATTCCCCAAAGCAAAGCAGAATAGATCAGAGTTGCCAAGACTGCCTGCTGAGCAGCGATAACAGATTAGATTAAAAGTTTGGCTCATGCTGGAGGCCACTAAGAAGAATTTCTTTTTATTTTTATATATTTTTAATACTATTTAAATAAAAATAATAATTATCACATATGAGAAGCACATCCTGCTAAACTTTAACATTGTGTGTGTGTGTGTGTGTGTGTGTGTGTACAAAAGTCATTGTTTCTGAGGAAAATTTTCTTTCACGCTATGAAAAGAATAAGATGCTAAATGCTAAAGGAGGTGGAGAGAGGGCGATCTGAGCTGCACAGGAGCTGGAGTCGAAAGAGCCTCACTCCCTAGATCAACATATGTGGTGACGAATGACAAATTTATTTTCCTACAGAGCTTGTGTATATGTAAAACTGCTGAAGTGCATCAAGATGTCAAGTGCTTTTTGTGACCACCCAGGTTGCCTTGAAAGATAACCAGATGAAAACATAACTTTTAAGCACTGGGCTTTGGAGGAAATGGCTTACATGCTGTAGCATCAGCTAGAGTAGGATTTTTCCTACATCAATCAGATGCTAATAATCATTATAAAGACTTGTTCTGAAAGTGGGCCACAAGGACAATAAATAAATAAAAAAATACACCCATGTCCAACCAAGTTAACTGATTTGTTTGGCAGAGTGATCATTCAATGGTTCCTGAAAGTGGTGTGCTGAGGTTTAGTTTCTGTTTCTGGGACAAATAACTGATGGCTCAATTCTATAGTTCTGTGATATTAAAACCGGGGAGAGGAGCAATTTTTAACAGAAAACACATATAGATTTCAGTTTATTTGATATTTGCATCTCTTTCTAAGATCTGTAACAATTGCCAGAGGAGTAGTCTTCTTCAGCAAAAACAACAAGAGTAACAAATTGATTTATGGCATAAACTTCCATTGCCTTAAGGCAGCAAACCTAACCATGTCTACTCACAAGTAAGTCCTATTGAATTCCTGGGGCTTTTTACCATGTAAGGTTAGGATTGCAACCTAAAATCTCTAGTGAGCAAAAGCTTATGCCTGTTCACCTTTAAGCTGTCATAGGACTCTTTGGTGTTGCTTCCTAACAGCTGAATCCATAAGAAATATGTATAAAGAATTTTTTTAGTACCTGGCTTTATTCAGCTGACATTTATTGCTTTCCTGAGAATGGGAAACAAAAGGAAATTTTACAACAGCCTGTTATATCTCAAAATGGAAATGTAGCTGTGTTGGCCCATGAGAAGAAGAAAATCCAAACTTCATAATTGGGCAACAGGACGAACCAAAATGTCACAAAATCATGGCAGGCTTTGAGAATAACTTAGAAACATTAACCAGGAATAAATAGGCTTATAAAGGACACTGAATTAGAGTGCAAAGGATCAAAGCACCCCACAACTGATTCTACCAGTCACAAACCAATATTTGTCATAAAAATGCATTATCACCAGAAAAGGTAAAAAAAAAAAAGTCCTTTGAACTCAGGTTCAGATTCAATTTTCAGTGGAAACTTACTTGGAAGAGGGGTTGGAATGCCATTTTAATTTTGTATATTTGTTTTTGTTACCTATAAAGTTATGTTAACATTCCCATTTTTAAATGTAGGCATTTTTTTAAAAACTGGGTGAATCAAGGGAATATAGCTTGTTCTATTATTCCCTATACCCGCAGGTGCCCCCTCTTCCCTACATGTTCCAAATGCATAAGCAATACACATTTAAACCCTTCTTTTCTAGTTGAGCTAGAAAATATGAAATATGAAAATATGACAAGCACTTATGGGAATGCATCACTGTCCAGTGGCAGTAGAAAAAGTTAAGAATCCAGTGAGAGGAGATGGAGTTCATCACCGTTCAATTATAAGCTTACCTTAGTACTGCAGAGTACCAGTTGCATTCTGCAAGTGGAGATACATTCCTGAATGCCTTTGGAAACTCTGAGTGGTGCATAACTAAGTACTTTTTCCTAGTATTTCTGTTTGCACAGTGAACTTCCTTTCCACCCCTTTCCCCATGTGCCCCTGTGCCCTCCCCAGATCTGCTCTAGAGGGTTATGGGTAAACCCATAGCAGATTTAGGGAGCATACTGGGAGAGGAGAGGGAGCAGAAATTCATCTGCATTGTCCAAAGTCCTTACACTAGCGGACTCACTTGGATGCCACACTCTGTCAATTTCATTTCAGGACTGGTTTTAGTGTATCCAAATCCTCATGTTTCCTCAGAGCTGTGGCTTGGTTTGCTGTCTAGTATCGTGTTTGTTTTTCTTACGAAGAAGAGTAGATGTTGTATTGTGCCTCTGGGATAAGAGGCATAAACATGGCCACCTTCCAGACAGGGTGCCCTGGACTTTGTCTGCATCACATTTTCATGGTTCTATCTGTGATGAAGTAACTCAAATATTTGCATATCCATATCAGTGAGTGAAGCCTAAGCATCCTTATCTATCAAGCACTAGGGGACTTTAGTGCTGGAAGTGGTGTCTTGGTGAAGTCTCTAGCCATTACTGGATGAACTCCCTTAATGTCTTAGTAGAACAGGGTACTAGGAAGAGCCTTAGTCTGTGCTTGGCTGATTTGTTTTGTGACGCTAGAGGGATTGTGAGCAGAAAGAGTAGGAGAAGCAGAAATCTAAGAATGAGGGAGTCAAGATCTTGAAAAGGCAGTAGGCTTTGCTTCTTTATTATTGTATTTTTATGCCAACTTTCCTCCAAGAAGCTCAAGGTGGCATACATAGTTCCCAGCTCCATTTTTATCTCACAACAACCCTATGAAGGGAAGTTAGGCTATGAAATATTGACTGGCCCAAAGTCACCCCAGGGGATTTGAACCCTGGTTTTGCCCAGGTCCTAGTCTAACACTCTAATCACTGTGCCATACTGGCTAAGGTGCTTTGTGACTTCCTGTGACACTGGATGGACCCTGAGATTGACAAGGGGAATCTATAGAAACAGGTGGATAAGCAGGATGTGGGCAATTTACCTCAATTTCTGTCTGTGAGGTCACATCCACACCATATATGCAAAGCACATGGCTTCCCACAAAGAATCCTGGGAACTGTAGTTTCAGAACTACAATTCCAAGCACCATTAACAAAGTACAGTTGCAAGGATTCATGAGGGAAAGCCATGTATTTTATGTGTATGGGAGGACGTGACCTGCTGCTGAAGAGGGATCACCTCAAACACAGAATTCATTGGCCATATAGATACAGTTCAGAAGTACATGTTCATAATGAAAGGGAGATGAAGAGAGGAGAACATTAAGGGGCAAACAATTTCCACATAGGTAGATGGAAATATGAGTTCTGCAGGGAGATTGAGCTTGGTATTATTGGGTAAAATGAAAATTCATCTGGATTAGATTCCTATGAATGGCAAATGAGAAACCATAGATGGGCCGAAAAGCTGAAACATAATGAATCCATATAAAGTTGTCATTCAGCAAACTGGGTAGAAGTATAACTCCATCTCAGTCAGTCAGTTGTATTATGAGACCACACTGACTGTGCCTTATTGTTGTTTTGATATTGGATATCCTGCCATTAATTGTTTCTGTAAATTATGTTTGTAAATACATTAGCACTGTGGTGTGGTTTATTCAATGTTGACTCTAATTCTGAGTTTTTGGCATGTCTTCTAATCAGATTCTTTCTTGATCTATTTATTCATGAGATGGTGTTTCACTGCAAATATGCAGTCACCAATCAAGAAAAATAAACTTGTAACAAATGTTTGACACAAACCCATGCATATTAAATGCTTTGAGCTAAATGTTTAGCAGGTTATTTTTTTAAAAAAATACATTTTACCCACTTTACCACCAAAGCTTTTAGGGGGGCGTACTTGCCGTCTCTTTTATCCTCAAAATAAAGTGAGGTAAATTAGGCTGCAAGCCTAACCATACCTACTTGGGAGTAAGCCCCACTGAATTCAGTAGGATTTACTTCTTACAGGCACGGTTAGGATTGCACTGTTAGGCTATGAGATAGTGACTAGACCAGAGTTGGTAATTTTTGTGGCTGCCCAGCTGCTCTGCTTCTCTGTTTTCTACTGTGGAGTGTTTTGGAATTTAAAGGTGGAGCTACTGGAGAAATAGAGCAATAGTTATGGATTTTAGTGACTGCTGTGAATGGCTCTGTTGTCTTCATTGGTGTTATCTAAGTGGCTTTAAGAATTGCTAAGGCATTCATATGCCATGACGTTTTACTGTATCATAAATTCTCTTGCTGTTTGCCCTTGGTTTTTACACTGATGGGCCTTTTTCAACAATCATTTGTAAAATAGGTAGCAGAATGAAAATACAAATGAAAATCAATATTACATTCTTTTTTTAAAAAAAACACAATAACGGTATATAAGATGTTTGCATGCAATAATATTTTAAAGTTTCTGTTTGTAGATTCTTTGATCAGTCTAATTCCTAAAATGGAAACATTGGATTATTGATACTCAGAGTTGAGCCATTGTAATTAATAGACATGACTAACTTGGACCCATTAATTTCAGTAGGACTACTCTGAGTAGGACTAGCTTTAAATACAATTCATTAATTTATCTGTTAATTTCTTAAGTATTTGAGATCATTCATTGTACTGCTGAACTGTCTGATAATAAGCCACAAGAAGATTTGTTTGTTTTTATTTGTCCATATTAAAGAGAGTCTTTTGCAAGATGAGAGGCATTTTTTAAAAATTCTCCTTTTTAGTCTATACAAAGGCTATTTGTATATTTATGAACAAAATATCAATATTCATTAATAAGCTAAACATTTTTTCCTTCACTTTTAAAGGTTTCCTCCAAACTACAGCAGATGATTTTTGCTTCTATTATACAAGAAAAGATGGTGGCTTGTGCTTTCCAGATTTTCCAAGAAAACAAGTTCGAGGACCAGCTTCTAACTATTTGGACCAGATGGACGAATATGGCAGAGTAGAAGATATCAGCAGGTTCATAAAGATAAATACTGCTTAATCTAAAAAATCTGACAAATCTTTGTAGTTGACATTGAGTTGAGTCAGTCTTTGCTTATGCTTCCCAGCTGTGTCATCCAGATGTTGCCTTCTCTTGCTGTTGTTAGCAGTCCATTCTTTATAATGTATTGAATTCTTGTGTAATACGTACTTTACTAATGATTCATTGACTTCATTCTGAATCAAATACATTGCAGATGTGTTATCTGAAATGTTATCTAAATTTAATTGTTGGTAATTTGATTTTCCCCTCTGATTTCTTATCAGTTAACCACTCCTGGTTGTTGTTTTGCCCCTCTTCTACATTATCCACTTATGACCCCAAATGGATTTCCATCATTTAAGTTTAGTGCAGCAAATATTAACTGCCCCCCCCACAGGCTGAAGGGTTCTTATGTGTTCAGTATTTAGTACTCATCCCAGGGTAATGGGAAATTTAACCTGTGTTTTGAACACAGAGAGATTAGGGTCAGCATGAGTTTTGAGCTGAAAGGACAGTCTCCTTTTTCATAAATTTGCTTCAGTCTCTCTCTTCTTTTTTCCAAGTTCAGTTTTAATTCTAACATCTATACTACCCCATGATGGTCAATTGACCCCTTGGGTTAATACTTTGTGCTTTTTTTTAAAAAAAAAAGGTTAAAATTCAGATAAAAGTATATTTGCCCCTAATTCTTCCAATTCTGGAAAAAAAATCTGTAAATAGTATTTATGTAGGTGTGTATTATATTATCCTGTAATATATAGTGTATTATATAATGCATAAAATTTAATAATAATATGTTATGTATTATACATTCTGTTGTATATATTATCTCTACAAGCTATTGGGCTTTATTCTGTTTATAATTACTGTTAATTGTAACAATTTCAAAAGTTAGTCCTAGTCCTTTTTCAAATAGTGTGATGTTTTTAATTTAATTTTGAATATGTTGGCATTTAGAAATTAACAACATGTTGCATTTAAGTAAGATTATGGGTCAGTTATGCATCTGCCCATTACTTTTCATTTACCATTGTGTGCACCACAATCCTATGTGTGTGAACACTGAAGCAGAGCACAACAAATACAAATAAGCCACACATTCAGCAGGTGGCAGTCCCCTCCCCAATTCTAGTTTGTTGTTGTTTAGTCATTTAGTCGTGTCCGACTCTTCGTGACCCCATGGACCAGAGCACGCCAGGCACTTCTGTCTTCCACTGCCTCCCGCAGTTTAGTCAGACTCATGTTTGTAGCTTCGAAGACACTATCCAACCATCTCGTCCTCTGTCGTCCCCTTCTCCTTGTGCCCTCCATCTTTCCCAACATCAGGGTCTTTTCCAGGGAGTCTTCTCTTCTCATGAGGTGGCCAAAGTATTGGAGCCTCAGCTTCACGATCTGTCCTTCCAGTGAGCACTCAGGGCTGATTTCCTTAAGAATGGATAGGTTTGATAGGTTTGATCTAGTTAATTTAGGCCAAAATCTCCAACCAAAACCTCTAAATGCTCCCTCCTTGCCTCTCTATTCAAACCCCACCCCCACTTGTAGCTGTCCTCTACCTCCTTCCTTCACCTGGAGTGATGTCACCTCCCTGGAGGTAGTATCTGTGTCCAAATAGTTGAGAGAGATTCTCAGATATCAGGAGACCTTAGTCCTGTTGTTAGCTCCCATAGCAGTCCTGGACTATTGGTGAGCGATTTGGCTTACAAGGGACTGGGCAGCCAGCAGCTGAGGCATGTTGTCACATCGCCCTCAGTCTGTCAGATTGAAAGCTACCTCACCTTCAGATTGAAATATGTGATACCCAACATTGCCTTTCCTTGCCCTGCTGAATACAGCTAACCATGTGAATAGTAGGAGCAAGACACTGCCTGTTGTAGCACATGCTCTGATTTATTGCAAATTGCTTTTCTTGCAGGACATTTTAAATAGGGAGGCAGTAATCTATAGGTATAACAAAAATGATGTTTTATTACTTTTTTTAAGGAAGCATAAACACAACTGCTTTTGCATCCATGAGGTTGCAAGTGGCCTGAGGCAGCCTGTTGGAGCAACACATTGTGGAGATGGATCACAGCGCCTGTTCATCCTGGAGAAAGAGGGATATGTAAAGATTTTCACACCTGAAGGGGATTTAATCAAGGAGCCATTTCTGGACATACACAAGCTTGTTCAAAGTGGAATAAAGGTTAGAATTCTTTTTATTTACCATTGCCTGCCTATTTGCTTTTTGATATACTCACTACATTACTTTTTCTACAGCTTCAACTTTTGCCACCTTTGATTTTAAAAGATAAAATAGTATGCAAATATTTTAAAAGGAGAGTGCCAGCTAATTGATCTCTTAATAAAACATCTCTCCTCTTTCTCTTCATAGTTCCAACCCAATGAACATTCATTATGCTTAAGATTCATTCATTTAGACTTATATTGGCCAGCTAATTCAATAGGTTCAACAGCAATATAGTTACAGTGGTAGGGCATATGTTTTGTATGTCTACGGTTCTGAGTTCAGTCTTCAGCACTGCCAGTTAGCAAAGGAGCTCATGTGGCAGGGTTGGAGAAATCCCTGTCCCTGACTGCTTAGAAGGCTGCCACCAGCCAGAGGAAAAGGCATGATTTAGTATAAGGCTTCATATAGTAAAATGCTCAGCTCCATTGACACCTATAACTTAAACCTTTCTATTTAAATATTTGTTCTTTATCACATAATTGTGTGCATAATATTATCACTACAGTGAAATAATTTGAATCCAGGTCACAAATTATTCCACTCTGAAATGTGGTTCTTTATAGTTGATTTCTGTGGAAACAGTTTTGATCCTTTAGCTATTTTTTTCTTGACACCTAATGTGGCTAGCCATTCTCGTTGTTGAATACAGAAGGGGGAGCTCTCACCGCATCAGCTACTTAAGAGGATGGCTCTTCCTTGGCCTTTCGGTGCATGATAAGATGCAACTATGCTTTGTTCTCCTTCTTCTTGAATTGATTGGATTTTAAGTAACTTGCAGCTTTTCAACCTCCTGAAATGTGTTTTGCTAAATGCAGCAAGTTAAAATAAAAAGTATTGCATCATTGAACACCAGAAGCTGTTCTCCTTTTTGTTTTGCTCATTTGAGGTACAGGGTTCCCTTATTTCATTACTGCTTTATACACAAAATGGCATTTAAGTTTTGTGGTGAGACTTGGTATAGAAAATTACATTACTGAAGAGGAATCTGTTCTCATCTTCTGTGATTATCTAGCTATGTGCGATTCAAATCTTGTAGCAACGCATACTACATATGACCTAATGAAAATGTCTCTTTTCTATTAAAAAAAATCCAGTTGGTCTGTCTTTCTGGGCAGTGAGGGATATTGACACATTTCATAGCTGGTATTATTAATCTGTCCCATTTTCCGTATGTATTAACTTGCCTCATAAGAAATAACCAAAGTGACTAACATAAAAAATAACAACAATAAAATCACAAAACTTTTTTAAAAAACACACAAGGGCAGAAATACACATAATATATCAAAATCATTTCAGGTTGCAATCCTATGGACACTTAACTTGGAAGTATGTTTCATTATTTCTGAGTAGACACACATAGGAAGGTGCTGTTGAACTGTTGTCACTAGACCTAACAGGTGAGAGTTGAGCATGTTCTTGACGCTGGCACTTATAATGAATGAAAATTACATGCTGATTACAATTCCAACTATAACATTCATGGGAAATACATAGGCTGCAACTCTATAACACTTACTTAGGAGTTAAGTCTTATTGAACTCATACTTCTGAGTGAATAAGAATTACTCTGCAATTCAAAAACATGTATGCATATTTTTCTTGTATCCCTTAAAGTACCTCCCATGGTCTGATTGTCCACCTTTTTCCAAAGAAGTTTGGGAGTTTGGTGTGAAAGCTACTTTAGGGAGAAATGACTTTTCGTCTACCATGTGCCTGCTTTTTCATTTCAGTAATTTTCACATCAATTCCAAATAAATAAATAAAAATCATGGCAGTTCATAGAGTTTAGGGATTTGGTGAGCAAAGTTATTTCAAGGAAATTTATTGAAATGGGTGTGCAGATACCATGCATGTGAGAACCTCTGGAAAATGCTCTCAATGTATTTTAGTCTGCAAGGGTGGGGGAACCTGTGGTCCTCCAGGTGTTATTGGACTTCATTTTCCATCAGCACCAACCAGCATGGCCAAGTGGTCAAGCATGATGGAATTTGGAGTCCAACAACATCTGGAGGGCTACAGGTTCTCCATCCGTATGGCACACACCTGCTTAGGAGCCAGCATCATTGATCTCAGTGGGACTTACTTCTGAGTAGACATGTATAGGACTGTGCTAATTGTCTATTAGGAAATTGATTGACCCATAATACCGAAATGCCCACAGAATAAGTTTCAAGTGTGCATCTCTGTGGGAAAATATATATTATAAAGACAGATATTCATTGACCTGTTGCATGTCTTATTCTGTTAGTATGAATGGTATAGCAAACCTAGATTAATCATAACAGAGAATGCTTCCACAGTCCTACTACTGTGGAAAAAGAACTGTCAACAGACAAAACTGACTAAGAAAGGTTTTACTAGTTTCAGTGGATAAGAACTGAGAAGTCTGAGGAACTTGTACTTTTTAATTCACATTTTCATATTTCTCTTATTAAAACTGGTATTTTATTATTTTGTATTCCGTCAGCACCACTAATTTCAAAGCAACAGCAATAACATATTTTTAAAGCATAACACATTGTCTGAATAACAGTTTTCAGGAAATGTCTAAATGATTTCTAAGAGATTAACATTCTATGGTCTTTTAAACGTGTTAGTGGGAAGGGGGTTATTGGTTTCCTTGTGTTTTATTACATATTTTGCGTTCTCATTTTGTATTTTTATGTTGTGAACTGCCCTGTGATCTTTGGACGGGGGACGGTATGCAAATTTAATTAATTATAATAATACAGTAATAACAATATACTATTTTGGTAACTTAATTATATGAGGGTATAGAGTCATAACATAGTCCTTTTGCAGTTCTTATAAGACAGTATTTGCCCACCTGGTGCCTTCCAGCTGTTCTGGTCTACAATTATCATCAGCCCCAGCCAGCACAGCTATGGGAGTTGCAATCCAAAACATCTGGAGGGCACCAGGTTGGCAAAGGCTGCTATAAGACAAACTTCCCCTGTTTTTCTTTTAGACAGCTTGAGCAGCAGACTATGGAACAAAACGTGTCCCTTTGAAACTTACAAAGCTATTGTATCAAAGTTCTATTGTATTGAGATCAACCGTTTAAGTAATGATAGTAGTGTTTTAATAATAAATCTAATGAAAACAACATGATAAAAGCACAAAGCCTCTGAAGAGAATGAAAGAACCCCCATGAAAGAGAAAACATATGTCAGGGAAATGATACTGAAGATAGGCTCTTAAGAATATATGAGCTAGACTCCTTGACCTCAGCCACCTTCTACTCCCCTCCAGGCTATGAACTGTTTTTGCTTGTCACAATGGCTTAAATTTTAATAGAAAGTTTCCCTAAATCTCGAACCACATCTGCTTCTTTGTTTCTTTCCGCAGCCAAATCCCTCAGCGAGGCCAACTATACATACTTCAGTGTTTCCATATATATTTTTTGTTGCGGGGCGGAGGGAGGTAAAATATTCTTATATAATTCCTTTAGGAATAATTTCGAAAGTTCACAGTTTGCCACAATCACAGTGTATTACAGATAAACGTAAAGGTATTTCAGCTATGCATATTGAGTTCTTAAGTCGATTGCCTGCCAACCGATTTTTTCACAAGCGCTGGCATTTGCGCATGCGCTCCTTTCCAAAGCAGCAAACTTCAAACAGTTTCTATTCATTATTGAGGCTTTCATAGATTCTATGGAGTTTCTACGAAGAAAATAAAGAGATAAATAAGGTGCATTTTACACTTTATGCAGCAGTTTCCCCTCTATCACTGGCATTGAACATTACAGTGGTACTTCGGGTTACATACGCTTCAGGTTACAGACTCCGCTAACCCAGAAATAGTACCTCGGATTAAGAACTTTGCTTCAGGGTGAGAACAGAAATCGTGCTCCGGCGGCGCGGTGGCAGCAGGAGGCCCAATTAGCTAAAGTGGTGCTTCAGGTTAAGAACAGTTTCAGGTTAAGAATGGACCTCCAGAACGAATTAAGTACTTAACCCGAGGTACCACTGTACAACATTTGTGAGAGCATCAACATATTTGTCTATAGACATACTTGTGCACTGGCTGTGAAATGGGGCAGCAGCTCAAGCTGATTTCTTTTTTTGTGCAGGGACGCCACTGTTTAATATACCAAAATTGTCACTATAGAGATGATTTCTATGTGAAGGGGTTCAGAAACCCCTCTTTCTACACAGGGTGACAAGCCTCCAGAGGTTGCAACTCTCATACAACAGCTGCATTGGCTGCCAGTTTGTTTTCAGGTCCAATTCTAAGCAATCATGCTAGTGTTTAAAGTCCTAAATGATTTAGACCCCAAATATCTGAAATACCAGCTTCTTCCCTCCAGACCCTCCTGCTGTTGTGATCAGCAGAGGGGGCCCTCTTGGCATTTCCACCTCCCTCAGAGGTTCATTGGGGTGGCCCAGGAGAGAGTATTCTCCACGGCCGGCCCTAAATTTTATGTCTGACTTCTTCACTATACAGCTTTCAATAAATGCTGAAGACACACATCCTCATTTTTATTTTTATTTTATTTATTTCACAAAATATATGTGCCTCTTGATTGTAAAGAAACAACAACCTGGCCTTTGACACCTCGGATGTGTCAGGGCCCCACACTGTTACCATGACTGCACTCTGTTCTATTTTTAATTACGAATTTTAAACTGTTGTAACCCACCCTGGGACCTGCTGGTGAAGGGTGGGTAATAAATTTTAAAATGTTGTTGATGATTATGATGATGATGATGATAACCCCTGGTCATTGGCCGTCCTTACTGGGGCTGATGGGAGTTGAAGTTCATCAACCTGAGGGCCACAGGTTCTCCATTCCTGTTCTGCAAGATCTGGCTTTCCTTAACTTGCTCTTGCGGCTGCTTCTGCTGTTTATTTCTAGTATACCAAATGCAGAGGGAGCTAAGAAACTTTTGCCTTTGTAGAATCTGAAGGGATATGTGCTCAGGTCAGACACAGGTGAACCGAGCTGTTCCTACATTTTTACTGTACTTCTCTCTGCCTCACAAGAAGATCTAGACACCAACACTTTCTATATTATGATTTACATCACAAGAGTGTCTTGGCAAGAGAACCCTTGCCTGAACAGCCTTGTAGCCACAATCTTGCACGAAGTTATGCAAGCTTAAACCACTGAAAGCGACACAAGTGGGTTGAATGGCGGCCCTATAAATGGAAAATACTTGCCCTAAATTCTGATCATAAATGCTTTTATTTGGGGACCCCAATATGTGGGTCAGGGAACCTGGATTCCATGCAGGATGCTAGGAGGGAAAATCAGGGGGAATGGGAGTAGCAGAGAGAGAAAGTGAAAAGATGGCGACTGAAAGAAAACAAAACTGCAGTGCCCCTGCGCACCATTGTCTTTGGCCCCTGCTCACCACTTGCATGCAGTCTCTGACTAATTACTCCTGAGAGAATGTGGCCCTGAATAGAAAAAACATGTTCCCCTTACATTCAAATATTCAAGCAAACAGGCAGAGTTACAGCAGAGCGGATACCAATCCTTTTGGCCCCCACTGAAGGTCAGAGATAGGATGAGAGTCTTCTATCCAACACTGCATTGGAGTGGAAAACATTTTTTTATCCTCTCCCTTTCAGAACTGTGATGAGGAGCAGAACAAAGTGTTTTGAATGTTCTCTTTTCTTTCATATGAACCATATCTCTCATTGGTGTGGCACCACTGTTACTAGATCTTAAAAGAGAAGGAAATGGATCGTGCTGATAGTTTGGTAAAGAAGGGTGTGTTGTTGACATTTTGTGAGGATTAAATACAGCTTGGTGTTTTCTGAACAAGGATGTAGGAAGGCAGCGATTTCCCAACCTGTGTTCTTCACAATCAATGCCGTTTCCATTCCACTGTAGTTTAAAGGTAAAGGTAAAGGTACCCCTGCCCATACGGGCCAGTCGTGACCGACTCTGGGGTTGCGTGCTCATCTCGCTTAAGAGGCCGGGAGCCAGCGCTGTCCGAAGACACTTCCGGGTCACGTGGCTAACGTGACGAAGCTGCTCTGGCGAGCCAGCACCAGTGCAGCGCACGAAAACGCCGTTACCTTCCCGCTATAAAGCGGTACCTATTTATCTACTTGCACTTAGGGGTGCTTTCGAACTGCTAGGTGGGCAGGAGCTGGGACCGAACGACGGGAGCTCACCCCGCCGCGGGGATTCGAACCGCCGACCATACGATCGGCAAGTCCTAGGCACTGAGGTTTTACCCACAGCGCCACCAGCGTCACTGTAGTTTAGTTTCTGCCAAGTACTATGCCATTCTCCTCCCTGCTATTTAATGTAAGTTATGCAACTTACATAAACTACGTAACCATTTACATAACTTACATTCATCTCAATGTAAAGGAAATGTCAAAACAATGTTTTTAAAAGCCATGAATTACACACCATTTGCAGACTTTTATATATATATAAAAAGAGATGATGTGAATGAATACTGATCATTTTTGCTTCACTGATTTCCATTCCTGACAACAGATGAACATGTGAACTCCAGCATCCTTCACTTCCTTTTCCATTTTTGTTGGAATAAGATGAAAAATATGGAATGCACCCAAGTGCTATAGAGACCTGTAGCTCTGAACAAGATAACTATTAGCTTTTGCTTGCAGTTGTGGAACACTGAAGTAATATTTAGGCAGTCTGTTTTACACTAAATACATTATGGCCTTTGTTGATTTTGGGCCCAGTGTCCTGGGTTAGAAGAACCTAGATGAGGATGATACTTTATCATTTTCCATGAACATGTGTAGGTTTAATGCTCTGTGTTTCCTCAAGAGGAATCCCATGGTGTCAATTAACTGAACTTGTTCCAAAACAAGGCTCTATTTGGAAAATATAGTTTTCATTGTGGGTGTTCCTTGAAATTGTATGCCTTATACCCTGCTATTATGGAGATGTGTGCAGTAGGGTGAAGACTGCCAGCTTCTTTTCCATGCAGTGTATGAATTAGAGCTGCATCCCACACACAGTGCTAGATAATTTGTGTTTCAATTTTGCTATGTGTACAACTCATTTTAGAGCATTCAACAATTTTAAAAAGTGTTTAAAAAGTCTTCTTCTGGCATGTCATTTGTTGTAAGCAAAGGAATATTCTATTTAGAAATTTTCAAAACCAACTAAATGAGATGTTATTTAGAAAATGTAATTAAAGAAAGGAGGTTGACTGTGTGTGTGTGTGTGTGTGTGTGTGTGTGAGAGAGAGAGAGAGAGAGAGAGAGAGAGAGAGAGAGAGAGAGAGAGAATAGCCACATCCTGAGGTCCTTTGTTGAAAGTCAGTACAAGCAATGGAGGCACAAAGACAGGAAAGACTAGCTGCGGTTACCTATGCTCTGGTAACCTCCCGACTGGATTGCTGTAACAGGCTCTGTGTGGAGTGACCCTGGAAGATAATTTGGAAGCTACAACTTGTGCAGAGTGCAGCGGTCAGGATGCTAACAGGTATCAGTAAGTGGACCCCTATAATGCTAGTTTTCCAGGAACCACACTGGTTCTTGATTAGCTTCTGAGTCAAATTTAGGGTGTTGATGTTAACTTATAAAGCCCTAGATGACTTGAGCCTAAATGATGTGAAGGAGCACCTCCTCTGATATCAACCTGCCCTGGCCTTAAAATCTCTATGAGGGGCTTTCTTGATGGTCCCACCCACAGTTGAGGTACAGGGAGTGAATGCAAAGAAAAGAAAAGGGCTTCCTCTGTGGCAGCACCCCATCTCTGGAATGACTTACTACCAGAGGTACATTTGGCATCAGTGCTGATGCCATTCCATAGGCAACTGAAGATGTGCCTCTCTGTGCAAGCATTTTGAAGAAGTTCATTTTTTTTTTTTGTTCAGGATATGCTAGCTGTGTATTAGATTTTACTGTTTCCATTCTAGTTTTGATGAAAGCTTTGATATATATTGGTTAGGATCCAGTTTTAGATCATTTTTGGTGTTTTAATTCATGGTTAGGTTACTGGAGGCTGCCTGGTTGACATTGACACATGCCAAGGCCTTCTCAGTGATGGTTCCCCTTTTGTGGGAATGCCTCCCCCTCATCTGTCTCCTTCATTGTTGACTTTCAGGAGGAAATTTTAAAAAAAACCCTGTTTACCCAGGAATTTAATGGGTAAACTGTTGCTAGCAACCCTAAAATTATTGACACAGGGAATGTGAGGGTTTTTAGAATATAACTGTTTGGGGAATGTTTTAAATGGTATTGCTGTTGATGTGTTTGCTGCCCTGGGCTCCTCTGGTAGGAAGGGCAGGTTATAAATTGAATAAATAAATATGTAATATGCCTTGGGGCTATCAGTGAAGAACGGGCTTATAATTGAATAAATCAAAACAAAACATCAGGGTCATGAGGCATAAGGATCTCACTATACCATTTCCCCAGTGTGTTTTTTTCTTAAAAGAATACGCCCTTTTCCACCCCAGCTGATGTCCTCAGATATCAGGAGAAATGAACTTTATCTAAGGTGGGAGTGGGGGAAATTGTAGCTCTCCAGATTTTGCGGAACTATATCACTGGAACATTGGAAGCTGCCGTATAACAAGTCGGTCCATTGGTCCATCTAACTCAGTACTGTCCATGTTGACTGGCAGTGGCTCTCCAGGGTTTTGAAAGGGGACATTCCAAGCCTTACCTGAAGGTTCCAGGGTTTGAATCATGGACATTCTGCAAGGTCTACTACTCAGCTGCACCCTTCACTAATACCCACCAAACATACCACCAAAGGATGATGATCAACTCCCATATCTCTGAGGTTACATGTGAAGGGGTCAGACACCTAGATTACTTAGGGTGATTAAGTTATACACAGTGTGATAAGTTATTACATTTCCAGCTCCATTCTTTTCCTCCTAATTCACAGGCAGAGCTCTAGCAGGATATAACATGATTTTTGAAAGGCTAAACCTGCTGACAGATGGTTTACCTTTCTGCTCATCATTTCTACCTTATATCATATGAATCTGGTCTTAGTTTCCATAGAATCTTTTAAAGTGAAGATCGCGTTCTTCTCCTATAGTTGAAATAAATAAATAAATAAGTGCCAAGGAGAAGCTGAAGCTGTTTCGGCAACAGCACATGTGTGTAATTTGCCAGCTAAAACTCACATTTTTCCTACTTGAAAATAAATAAATTGCCATTAAACCAATATTGGCTATTATATTTAATTTGGGAAAGTGGGTATATGATCTGTGGGATCTGGTTGCCCATTTGTTTTTGATTTAAAATAGAAGTTGTTCAGACTGAAATAAAATTCAGAAGCTGAAATGCGGGGTGTGTTTTTTTAATGATGCTAACCAAAAGGGCTCAGTAAGAATAGAAGGAGCACAATCCACCTTTAAAATAATTTCAATCAGTAGTAAGTTCTGGAAAAAGAGCCAGCAGGGGATAGTTGCCAAATTACTCCCACCAAGCCAGCCAATCAGGAGTTGGTGAAGGAATCCAGTTATATATTTGTGCTTTCTGTCTGTGTTGCTGTATGTCTGATCTCCTGGATTCATTTTATGCCACAGGGGTGGTGTGGTGCCGCTGCTAATAATGCCAGAGTGGAAATATCACACAAGAAGGGACCACTATGTGATTATATTGCAGGCCACAGTTCTGTAACCTTGGAAGTGGAACATACTTACATGGCAAGTGACCATATCATTGTCTCCTTTCCAGTAGCAGATGATGTGGTGGGGTGGAGATGCCTTCCTGACACCAGGAGGTTGCAGCTTACCTTGATGGGGACAGGGTGGTGGGTACACTGAAGTACTATCAGAATCGCTGTGTTGCCTTCACAAGTGCAGCCACGCAGCCCTATTTTCATCCTCACTCTGCCCCATCCTGAAAGCTGCACAAATGCAGCTTTGGGGAGCACTGTTGGAGAGTCACAGTGCCTGCTGTGGCTGTAGAGACCAATACGGGTGAGACATGTTTTATTGCAGCTGGGGTAGATGAAGGCATCTGGTTTCGCAACTATAGGTGCACCATGGAGTTCCTTCTCTGTGTGCTCCTCCCAGTGGTCATTGCTCCTCTGTTCATTGCTCCTCTGGTCACTACTGTGGATATACGACCTGACTGTCTGTCTCCAGGCACTGCACTTGTTTGCAAGGGATTCCCATATGGTGGGGTTAATATTGCCAGCCTTCATGTCATGTTTGCAGACAACTTTGTAACATAGAATTGGTATGCCACAGGCCGAGTGCCTGAAGCCTGCTCCTTGTAGAGCGCATCCTTGAGGATCTTGTCATCTTCCGTTCTATGTATGTGTTATTCAAACCATATTTTGACATATGATTAAGTGCGCCAAGCTTCTCTGTGTTATGCAGCACACAATGCACAAATGACAATCAGAAAACTAAGTATATCTGTGCCACAGACCTCTTACAAGGTGTAAACATGTTGTCAGTTGAATCCTTGAGAGCCAGTGTGGTGTAGTGGTTAAGAGCGGTAGACTCGTAATCTGGGGAACCGGGTTCGCGTCTCCGCTCCTCCACATGCAGCTGCTGGGTGACCTTGGGCCAGTCACACTTCTTTGAAGTCTCTCAGCTTCACTTACCTCACAGAGTGTTTGTTGTGGGGGAGGAAGGGAAAGGAGAATGTTAGCCGCTTTGAGATAGTGATAAAGCGGGATAACAAATCCAAACTCTTCTTCTTCTTCTTCTTCCTTATGATAGAAATTTCTACTGAACTTCTGCTTGAATTCTGTTCAATATTATGGACTTCATTTCCATAACCTGTGGTGTGAACCAGGCATGACAATGAATGTGGGATCCCTGCCCCAAAAAGCAAGTCAGGCTTCCCCTCTTATGACAAGGATCGTATTGTGAGAAACATTTCTCCGGCATCCTACCCACAACCCTAGCATCAGCCAGTGATGTGAACTGAAGAGAGACACATGGTTTGATTATGTTACCATAGTATGGAAGTATCCCAAGACTGGGTATCCCAGGGTTGAATAACTCTGCTTTATTGTAGTGATGTTCTCAACAGGAAGCAAGAACCAGGGCTCTTCCTGAGATAAAAGCAGCAGTTCTTAAAGCAAAGGGGGAGACCTTGACGTAAAAGGAAGAAAGGCAAGGGCATGTTAGCTTTTCAAGAGGTATCTGGGAGCCACTGCAGGAGACAGAATGCTGGACTTGATATGCCTTTGGCCTAATCCAGAGCTGCTTGTCAAGGTTTTTGTTACGTTTAGGAGGAGCTGGCCTACACGATGTCACAAGGTTATAAAATAATATACAGTGGTACCTCAGGTTAAGTACTTAATTCGTTCCGGAGGTCTGTACTTAACCTGAAACTGTTCTTAACCTGAAGCACCACTTTAGCTAATGGGGCCTCCTGCTGCTGCCGCGCCGCCGGAGCACAATTTCTGTTCTCATCCTGAAGCAAAGTTCTTAACCTGAAGCAATATTTCTGGGTTAGCGGAGTCTGTAACCTGAAGCGTATGTAACCTGAAGCGTATGTAACCCGAGGTACCACTGTATAAAGTAGATAAATTCAGAAAAAGAGCACTATACTTCTGTGGGTGTTTTTCTTCTTCAAGTGAAGCACCAACATTCAGCGATCGAATTACTTCAGACATTTCATAGTTTTAGCATCAGGGAGGTCTGTTATGACAACACAGAGGTTTATCTAATCTAGGAAGATCAGGTCCCTGAATTTACTTTCTTAGGTATTTATAATGTGCTAGCCATCATAGTGCTAAGCACAGATGTGTTTGCTTTTCCTTGTATGGGCCTTTGTACTTGATATAATCATAGGGAAATGTTTCTTCTTGATGTGCATGTTGTGCACTTTGGTGGGCTTTCAGCTGGCATGTTTTCAGCTATGCCCCACAAAAAGTCACAATGGTGACGGTATGCTTTATGCTTCAACCGTCTGAAGCAAATAGCAATTGCTGTAAGCAATTCCCAAGTCCTGACAAAACGAGGATACAGCTAGTATACTTCCATTGACATATATATTGTGCAAGAGATACAAGGGGCACTGAAGTCAACAACAATATCAAAATATATGCAGTTTTCATGGCAAATCTGGAAAAAAGTGGAGGAGAACCTAGGAAAGGGATGAAGACCAAACCATGGTCATACTAAAGGTGGTCCAGATGGCCTATCATACCCCAGTGTGTGTCACACAGGAATTACAGTATGTCAGGCATTTATTCCATGTAGTTGTAATCACTGGGAGGGGCAGAATGAGGTTGTTCCACCATTGTGCCTTTCACATCCCTTTCCTCCCCCTTCCCAAACCATTCATTGAAGAGATCATCTAGAAAGGATATGGTCTCCTCCTGGCTGAGAATGCTCATCATGCAGTATCCCCAACCTTTTCCAGATGTCACACCTCGAAAGAAGGCAAGATCTGGGCCTGGAAAGGGATGCAGGGGCAGAGTGCTGCCCCACCACCATGGAATTATAATTACACAGAGGGAATATCTGAAAAGAGCTATGATGTGCTTTTTGTATGTCAGTACTAGTAGGTGCAGTCAACAAAATACTTTGTACTACCATATTGCCAGATAGAAGGAATTCCTCCTATTTATGAAATCTGACTTAACAAATGTTGTCCCATGTTGAAAGCTGATCATGTGGTGTGGGCACTTCCCTTTCAGAACCTAGAACTTTTACCGTATCACAAGTCACATTTAGGTGGCTGGTTTGATTAAAATTAGAGGTTCTGAGTGATGAGCATCTTTAGGTGAATGGTTCACCAACAGAGGAACCCATTTCTGGTCAGTTTTAAGGCATTCCCTCACCCACTTGATCATATTGACTAGCCTTAGTTAAGTCAGAAAAAGCTATGAACCACTGCCCTGAGGTAGTCACTCATAGGATGTGGTGAGTTTTAGAATCTGTCCCAAAGCATTGTCTGGAGGCACATGATGCAGCTGTCTTGTCAAAGCAACATATTTCTGGGTGTGGGTAATGTCTGGATGGAAGACCACCTGGGGACCAACTGTCTGCAGTCTTGATTTCCATTGTGGAAGAAAGCTGGATGCAAGTGTGCTAAATATATAAAAATAAAAAATTGGCACATGAGCTACTTTGGTGCTTTATACCATTGGTTTTCCATGTACCACTGCTAAACCTCAGGTCCTGTTTGTGGACTTCCCATAGACATCTGGTTGGCCACCGTGAGAACTAGATGGCCTGATCCAACAAGGCTCTTATTATGTTCTCTTCATGGCACACAGTGCCATACACTTTCCATTCAACAGTGGAAGAGAGAATGGAGGATCTCTTCCTTCAGCTTGTGTGGCATCCTTTGGCCTTTTGCTGCATTGGAGGAATGGAAAGCAAAGCAAAGCAGTTACTTTAGCCAAATACTTTTTAAAGAAGTGTGATGGAGCTAGCCACTTCCATCCTGCTTCCCAAGTATAATATTTGAGCTTCAGCTGGAGCACTGCAGCTTACATCACTGCAACTCAAGCCAGCCTACAAGACCAGATTATTTCTTTCTAAGGATGAAGATTGTACTTCTAGGCCTGTGATGTGTACAGTGACAGGTGCTATTAGATTTTATGAAAGACTCCTTGCTACAAGGAAAATCAATGACCTTGTTGTTAAAGGACAGCACTTAATTCTCTGAAATGCTTTTTCTTCTTTCTCCCCTGCTCATTGGTTGAGCACATGCCATGCATGTAAAAGTTCCCGGATCCATTCAGCCTGTGGCATCTCCACAAGGGGCTGAGTCCTCTCTGAAACCCCAGAAAGCTGTTCCCAGACAGCATAGGTGCTGAGTTAAATGCACCAGTAGTCTGACTCTGTATGAGGTGGCTTCCTGTATTCCTCCCTTCTTTGGCAAATATTAGAATAATAATAATAATAATAATAATAATAATAATAATAATAATAATAATAATAATAGTGGCATATACATGGTTTCCCTTTAGCAATTAGGATGTGAAATATGAGATATGATTTTTAACAGTGTGTGCATGTGAAGCATTTTTCAGGATACAGCCATAATCTTCTGAACTTCCCTGTCCAATTTCAGATAGTGTTTACCAGTAGGCACACAGACTAAACCTTGGACACTTTTAAAGGACTGGTAAGGAAAAAATCTTCTAGATTTGTTCAAATTCAGAGAAATCTAATTTGATTAGCTTCATTTTTTGCCCCTAAACTTTATCTGCAATATGCATTTGGAGAGACGGTTAGTGTTGCTACAATCATTCTTTAGCATCTGTTTTCTCATAAACTTAAGCTCTTTAAAGTGTGTGTAAACAAGCCTTAAACTTCAAATGCAAGCCACCCAAGAGATTACACAAAATAATAAAAGATTGTTAACAAACTTAGTATGGAACAGCACAAAATTATGACCAGTAGACAAACATATTCAAGGACCAGGTCAAATGTCTGGAAAAATGGGATAGACAGACTTCTGCTTGCAGCATTAACCTTTTGTTACAAAGCAGTCCACTCATGCAACTTCTTTTCATGGTGAATAAGTCCTCTCTCTCTCTCTCTCTCTCTCTCTCTATATATATATATATATATATATATATAGTGAATACTTAAGATTTTCCATGGTTTGTGTAGCAAAGGTAATCCATATTTTCCATTTGGATAAAGAGTGCAGGATTTGGTCCCAGTGTTCAACAGGCCCCACAAAAAATTATAATTCCTGCATTTAAGCAGAAGCATGAAATAGACCCGGAGCAAATAGATAACTATTACATCCTAACTTATTAGCACCAAGTCAGAGTTTTCTCTCTGAGTCTAGTTATAGGATAGACTAGAACTACTGGACTTATCAGAACTATGGCATCATTTGAAAGCCCATACCATAAGTATATTCATGAATTCGCCAAATAATTTAGCTCAAAGTTGTCCGTGGTCCTGCAAATTCATAATTGGTGGTTTTTCTATTGCTTCTGTCTGGCCCAAGACTTGCAGAGTCCTCTGTGACTTCAGAAAAACTAAAGCAGTGGCAATCAAAGGCTATGACAGCTGGGATCTGCAAAAGGCTCTTTGATGTCACAGAGAACCTTGAAGGCCTTGCTGACTTACCTGCAAGAGTATTAGAAGCACACTCTGACATCAGAGCAGCTCATCATCCCAAGGTATTAAGTGAGTCAGAACAAGAAAAGAAGAAAGAAATGGTAGCAAAGAGATTCAGCATAACACCAAGCCAAACTGTGAATTAGCACAAGCAAGCAAATGTGTGGGTTCATGGAGTGAAGATCATGGTTGCAGTCCGCCCCCAGTCCTGTTATTGCCTCACAACCTGGAGCTACGGTACTGTTGGGCTTAGCATTATATCTGAACCTGGGCTGATGGTTTTTCTCCTCCAAGAGCAAACTTTTATTACAGTTTTTGGTTTGTCTGGAGCTACATCTGTACTGGGGGATGAGTGCTTCAGCTTCAATCTTCATTCTAGGAACCCACACATTTGCTCATTCACCCATATTTGGTCAAAATGTTGGTCAATGCATTTATTCTTCACAAACAGCTAAGGTAGCAATAAAAGCACAAAGTGTTCCATTTTCCACAACTAGAGTGGCCCCATTCAAGGAATGGGCCCTAGACTATAGCCATAACACTTGTTCAAACTGTATTTTCTTCCACATTTTGTTAGTTTTATAGTTTGGACATACTGTACATATGACAGAAAAGACTCCCGGTATTTCAGATTCACTGTATACCCTTTCAGCTACTATACCATGCACAACCATATGTAAATATCAGTTCTTTTAAATAAAACATCCTTCATGTGTGAATAATTTGGAAATATGCGCAGGAATACAGCTAAATGAATTTGCAATGCAGAGCCTAAACATTCAGTAATATCACCTGAATGGAGTAACATTTACAGTTATCTAAACTAAATTCTACTTCATATATTGCAACAATTCAAATTTTATTTATCCATGTATTGCATTTCTCATTTATTCCTTAACTATGAAGAAACCTATAAACCTCCTTCTGGTGTATTCATTTAGTCTTCTCTTTGTAAAAACAAAAACAAAAAAAAAGGATGGCTATTCACAGAAAAGAGAAAGAATTATTTGATTAGCAACTGGGATCTATTGTGCATATAGCAAAGCTCTGGTTCCCATCAGATAAATAGTTTTTGAATTCCACAACCAACTCTGAAAACAGGTTCCATACTGCTTTCTTCAAAGAATTTACATTTCCAGTAAGCAGCCTGAGAAGCAGTCTAAAACTGGTGACGTCTCTGTTAAATAGTAATACTCCTTAAAGAGTGTAACAAAGCTGGACAGCTCGTATTTCCCAGTATCTGAACTTTACTAAGTTCGTTGAATAAGTATTTGCTGCCCCACACCTGCCACTTACCTCTTCAGCCTCTCTTCTTGAGTGCTTTTCAGCCAACTGAGGCCATGTCTGTTATTGGACTTTGGCCTATTATTTATTAATTCTATTTATAACTCTTCACCAATTGGTTCCAGGGCAGGGTACCTACAATGTAAAAGTAACAATCAAGCTTAAGAGTAAAGCTTGTTGGTGCAAAAAAAATATTAAAAGAACAATTCCTGGATGCGAAGATTCAAGTTTGGGGCATTAACTATTTCAGTACATGGTCAGCTGTGAATTTGCTGTGTGTCATGGGCTAATACTTGTATAAATCAACCCTAAACTGCTTGTTAATATGGGGGAGGTGATGTTCTTCCACTAGTCTTATCCACTAAATTGTTTTCCTTCTGAGGATATGTGCAGCAAAAAAACATATTGCTCATAAGCTACTTCTGGAAGACTCAAGGAAAGAAATTGCTCTTGACAAAAATCATGTCCGATTCAGGAAATATGTGGTTCAGCCACTTGGTAGCAATGACCATAATGTAATTAAACTTGGCATCCTCCCATGGGGATCATAACATAAACCAATAATTTCACAGGAAACTTCATTTTTTTAATAATACGGAAACCAGAAATAGCCTAAAGGGGAAAGTTAGGAAATTAAAATCTATATGATCAGAACAGAGGCTGCTTAAAGATACCCACTTACGTATGAAAATTTCTGGAATGTGAATAAAATAAAAAGGTGTTACAGCAAGGTGGATGAGATTATTAAGACCGTACACATTGTATCTGGAAAACCATTTTAATTCATAATTAGGCTGTAAACTTACTGTAAAATGTAACAGCAATATCGTACTGTCATTGAACTAGCCTGCAGTGTTGAAAATAAAGTTAAATACTTGAGGATTTTAAAAAAGGGAAAGGGGCAAATAACTAACAATTGGTATAATGACTAGAGCACAGTCATTATACATTATACAGTGGTATCTCGGGTTACAGATGCTTCAGGTTACAGACTCCGCTAACCCAGAAATAGTACCTCGGGTTAAGAACTTTGCTTCAGGATGAGAACAGAAATCGTGCGGCAGCATCGTAGTACCTCGGGTTAAGAACAGTTTCAGGTTAACAATAGGAAGATTTAAAGGAACTATTGGAAACTCAAGGCAATAGAAATATGAGATGATCAGAGCCCCCCCGAACTTGAAGCATGGGAAGTCCCAATAAAAAATTATAATTTGGCAGAATATTTGGACTATATGATATGTATTTGTATAATTTGGAATATTTAATGTGATTTGATTGGATTGTTAAAATGGAAAATTTAATAAAAAATTATTATTATTATTTTTAAAAGAACAGTTTCAGGTTAAGAACGGACCTCCAGAACGAATTAAGTTCTTAACCCGAGGTACCACTGTACATGCTAGAACACAGCAAGCTGACATATTCACAACCAGTGGGATGTAGTTAGGGTTAAGAGCATAAGAACAGCCTACTGGATCAGGCCAATGGCCCATCTATCCCAGCAACCCGTTCTCACGGTGACCAACCAGATGCCAATGGGAAACCAGCAAACAGAACATGAGCAACTGGTATTCAGAAGCATTATTGCCTGTAGCTGTGGAGGCAGAGCATAACCATCATGTCTAGTGATTGATAGCCCTTTCCTCCATGAATTTGTCTAATCCTTTTTTTAAAGCAATCGAAGTTGATGACCATCACTGCCTCCTGGGGCAGCAAGTTCCACAGTTTGACTATGCACTGCATGAAGAAGCATTTTATCTGTCCTGAATCTTACAACATTAAGGTTGTAAGGTGAAGCTACCAACATGAGTTTGACCAAACTGCAGGAGGCAGTGGAAGACAGGAGTGCCTGGCGTGCTCTGGTCCATGGGGACACAAAGAGTCGGACACAACTAAACGACTAAACAACAACAAAGTGAGAAGTGTGGTATGCTTAGCTACAGTGCTAACTTTGACCATGGGAAACTCAGGTTCTAATCAACCATAGGGCTAAGCCAAATAATAGCAGTATCAATAGTAATAATAGCAGTAGTAGCAGTAATACTGAAAACCTCAAGAAATCTTCACTATGGCTGGATGCAGTCCATCAACACAGATGAACATTTGGTTAATTTTTATGTCTAAGTTTCTCTTATTCTGAGTATGTAATAGTTTTGAGTGGTCATACAGTTTGCTTCAGGCATCAGACTTCTAAACAATGCTATTCTTTTATTATTTCATTTATTGGATTTGCCAAAGTGCCAATGCGACAGATGCCCAGAGAAGTTAACATGAAATGAAATAAATGTTACAACTGATCTTATGTAATTAATGGTGTTATAAAGTTCACTGACCTCAACAGTGAAAAACACGGGTGTTTGTTTGAAGGAGACCAACCCTCACAAGGCAAGGAATCCATGCTTGAGTTTACTGGAGTGGATTTCTCCCTCATCCTTAGTGAAGACTTCCCAACTGTTATCAGATTTCAGCCATATAACCATTCATTATGCCCATATACATATGACTTAATGAAGATCAAGGCAGCATGTAGATAAATCATAAGGGACTGAAGAAAACCTTTGGTTTTTCTGGCCAATGGAATGGTTTAATATAATAAATAAAAACATTAAACAATATATGGGAGGCGTTATTGCTTTTGTTTGTTACTGTGTTATGTATTTTTGTGTTTTTATATTGTAGACTGCCCTGTGACCCTCGAATGAATGGTGGTGTGGAAATTTAATAAATAACGTAAATAAATCGTTTGCTTCAATCATTATGGCATACATTCGATTTTCTATAATCTGCATGTGCTGTTATATCTAAAGGTGCCCTTCTGCATGTGGAAAGTATGTTCCACTCACAGATGCAGTGCTTCCCACTGTGTGAAACAAATTAAATGAATCTCAAAGGATATTCTTATGCTTGTGTAATCTCTTGCACCAGTGGAAATGTGAGTACTGTTATAGAACCTGCCAATTAGAGCACTGTGTAAACCTTTTGTCATATATTTGTGGAACTGCACTAATTTTCTTTCCACTCGTCATTCTTTGGAGCCAGTTCAGTCCCCCCCCCCCACCCGCCACCTTGGTTTATCAGTTTTAAGAACATAAGAAATGTGAAGGAGTATTTCTGCAGTTATAAACAGAGGAAGTTATTATATTGCTTTTTAATGAATGCTTAGGCAGTTTCAGACATGGTCCCCTGGTTACAATTAAGTTACTGTAGTTGTTTATATATATATTACCTACTGTTTTAAAAAGTAGCTATTGTTGTTTGCATTTATAGAAACTGTTATTCCCCTTCCTTTCCCCTTTGTTAAAATTAAGTTATTTTTCAAGTTTAGTACTTTGTAACATGTTTGCCTTGTGGTCAAGCAAAATTGCTGTTCTTGTTAATCCTGCCCACTTCCAAGAGAGCTTCCAGTATAGGACATGATTCCTGCCCCCCAAATTTATCCTCACAACAAGCCTAGGTTAAGCTAAGTGATGCTAACTGGCCTCAAGCATTGTAAACACTGGGAACAAGCAGAGATTTGAACCAGGGTCTTCCCAAGCTAAGTCAGGCAGTATAACCACTTCACCACACGAGCCCTCTGTAATAGCCAAAATATCTGAATGGGAACTGGCCATCTTTGACTTGAAAAATGGATCTGACCAGTGTCCTTAAGGACCCATCTCTGGCCACCATACCTTTGATGTTTTTCCCAGCTTATTGGTCTTCTGCTCTCACTGTCCACTCCAAACTACTGCCACACTCACCTCCTCTGTGGTCTAATCCTCGCTAAATCTGACAAATGTTCTGTTCAGTTGGGGAGAGCAGATCATACTAAGTCAACATTTATTTAGGGTGATGTGGTGACTGTCTCCAAGTGCCATATCTTGTCCCAGATACAGATAGCCTGGGTACACACTGGCTCTTGTGACTCTTGTCTCTTGGATAGTGCATGGGAAGGCAATGCACTTTTTCTCCTTGGCATTATTCAGTGCTTTTTTCTGGGGGTGCGCAGGGGTATGCATACCCCTAAACATTTTGGGAATCTTTGTACTTTTGTCCATTTACTGTATTTATTTCCCCCGATTTGAAATATAAAATGGTGGTTTCCTTGAGTCAAAATGTGCTCTAAACATTTTTTTAAAAGAAAAAAAGACTGGCATTATTAGTAAAGAGAATTAGCTGTCTCTGGATCTTCTTTGTAGCTGAAATTGAAGAAGGATTCCTAGTCATCACATTCAGAAGCACCCAGGCAAATATTGGTGCTGATATAAACTGGGGTTGCATTCTGCCTCCCATTAAAAAAAAAACCTGAACCACAAGCAAATTCCTCATTCACATGTATATTTTAATCCTACTAATGAAACTTTTGAGAGCCTTTCCAGACACTCATTTTCTTCTGGGCATACATCATGGATTCCCACAGATTATATTAGTTTTGTTCACATTGAATTGCTGTTTTCCAGCATTCACCTCACACTGGCATTAAACTCTGAATGAAATCACATGAATGGACATTCCCTGGGGAACTGGGCATCATCCTACAGTGTTACTTGAAATGACCAAGATTTTCTGGAAACAGATGTTTATGAATGGACATCATAAATGTTGCATACTGATTTTTCAGTACAGATTCAACAGTTCTGCAAAGATCAGGATCTTTGACTTTTCTCAAAAAACAATCATGACTTCTTCTCTATCAGATTCTAAAAAATAATTTAAAAAATTGTACGCCACAGCATACCTCCGATAAGCTTGGTTACATCAGCATTTTGTAGTTAGGCCCATAATTGTGATCAAGCATTGTGTATGGGATTTTTTTTGTTTAGAGATGATGAATTTCCTAGGAAATGAGCTTTATTCATATTATCTGGACTCTTGTTTTCTTTATGTAGCTATGGATTACTTTAACACAGGATGGAGTCCTTAATTTGTAACACATGATTAAGTTTTTATAAATTGCTACATTGTATCTGTATCATTCCTGGTCTGGTGTGTGTACGTATGTTTTAACAAAGATGGCTTAACATAAGACAGATTTTTGTTAATGGAATCCATTCCACCCAGAAGGTGTTCTTTACAACAAACAGGAAACACTGCTATATATAACACAAGGTCTGAGCAATGGATGATGTCACTTATTATAAATATTATTTGTACCTGCTAGTTTATTTCAGGGGAAATTAGGAGAGTGACATCATAATGGTGGCTGACTTTTATTAATGCTCGCTCTTCCTTGCTCTCATTCATTCCTAGATTGTAAATTGTTATAAAGGGAAGAAGCAGCCTTAAAAATTCTGCCCCTCTTATCTTTGTTGTGAGGATTGTTTATACAAAACATACAGTTGATACCACTAGCTCTGTTATTCTTCCCATTAGCTTTCATGTAACTCAATTTTGATATACAGTTAAATGATTTGTCATGGAAAGCAGGATATGATCTAAGCCAAGGGACAAACAAGATGTGCTGTTGGAGATGAATGAAGTCTCTTGACATTTAGGGGGTGAGGATTGGTGGGTTGTTGTTTTCTTACTGAATTACAACTTGGGAGGCAGCAAGCTGGAGTTCTGACAGTTTGCCCAAGCCCCTGTCCACCCCCCATGGATCCAGCCTATGTGGTTCTGCCCTAGTTGTACTTCCCAGTCCTTTCTTCATAGCTGCATATGTAAAAAGTAGATATACTGAAGGGCAAACCATGGATATTGCTTTTGCTGGACTGGTGCAACTAATTTCAGTTATTATTCTATTTTTCTCCACTCTCAACTTTACATTTAGGGTAGGCTGTAAATGAAGTAAAGATATCAAATCTCAGTTTTAAAAATTAGCATATAAGCAGACTGGCATTTCCTCAGCATTAACTAAAATTTGATCATTATGAACCATTTGCCTGTCCATTAAAAGATATGTGTTTAATAGAGCTCTAGATTATATAATTTACTATTGGCCCAGTATTCTGTATTTTGTAAAGGGGGTCATAGGAAATGAACTTTATATGTTATTCTAGTAACTTATACCTTTTAAATTGTTGATATGAACATTGTATAAATAGAAATTTTATAAATCTCTTTAAAATGTGTCTTTTAAAAAAAAGTATGACCTTTAAGTCACAACAATCTGTTACATAACTCGGCAAGGGAAGTCACATGGTCGTAACCTCATATTTCCTTAAATTTATGATTGTTTCTTGGTGGTCCAAAACACATTTTAAAAAGTTCCCTTTCATAGTAGTAATCTTACTGAATTGTTTAATGTTTAATGTTTGCTCTAATAAAGGTCAGCACAAGTTCTTATTTAGATTTACAATGGGAAATATAAAATCTCAGATACCAATGAAACCTCAAGCAATGAAGTCAGGGATTTCCAGTGTTATGTTTCATTCTAATGATGCGAAGATAATGCCTTTAGCTGCATGACCACTATATTAGCTACAGACCATAAAATAATCTTTATGGAAACAAGGAGTCAGAAACCACGTATTTCTTACTCCAGCCAAGCATTCTCATCAGTAGTAATATTTGGTTGGTAAAATCCCCCAACCATTTCAGTATCTCCTTCCTTCTTTCCTTCCTTTCTTCCTTCCTGCATCAAAATATGAGGGTGTGTAACAACAAGAGAGTAATCATTGTGACATGTTTTCCTGCTCTTGGATCATAGAAATATATAGAACAGCCTGACGCTAGGACCGGTGGTACCCAGAAAAAACACTTTGGGTTGTACAAAACATGATATGACACTTCTGCTGCGGGAAATTTTACAGGTGTTGCAGGCAGATGTAGTGTGGAGTAGATTAAGGCATTTGGTTGTGCTGCTGCAGATGCACCAGGGTGTTTCTTCTCTCTGTGGTTGTTTCTCTTCTGCTCACTACTATGGATATACAACCTGTCTGTCTGTCTGTCTCCTGTCTGTCTGTCTCATCTGCAAGGGTGATGACCCCACACGGCAGGGTTGAGGCTGCCACAAATAGGTTTATTGAAAATATGGGCCGAGTGGATCCATATAAGTGGTAAAAATGGCCATATGATGGCTTTACAATGGCCGGGATGCAAAGTTCTGTATGCAATTTCCAAGCATGCGTCAGAGATTTTTCGGTTCTCTCCCCGCCCATTTCTAACAGCAGCTCCCTTTGCCCCTAAAATGCTCTCCCAAAATTAGGACAAGGAACCCTCTGATGTAGCATCCCACAAGGCATTATCCACAAAAAGCACATTGTGCATCCATCCAGGTTGCTCTTCTCCCAGACTTGCAACTCAGCCTGCATTTTTCATGCTGCAGCAATGTGTACCAAAAGACATGGCAGCTTCAACTCTTCAACTTTTTATGGGCCATAGTGACTTCCAGCTTCATTCATTCATTCATTTTATATACGAGTGTTTATATACTGCCATCTCATAAAATATCAGGGCAGTGTACATCAATTTAAAAGCATTAAATAAAAATTAAAAGCAGTACAAAACAATTCTTAAAATGACTAGCTACTCAAGAAAATTTCAAACAGCTACATAAGCCTATCTTCAAGGTTCACTTGAATGCCAAAAGCGATGTTGCCTGCTGAATCTCTGCTGGAAGCATGTCTCACAGCATGGGACTGGCGACACTAAGTGGTCGATTTTTGGTTAAGGTCACTTGGGCGTCTGTAACATGGCGGATAACTATCAGTGCTCCTCCGGATGATCTCACTTGGTTATGTAAACAGTGGCTCCCTGGGTGAATCTCAGCACACTGAGCTTCTTCCACTTGATCACAACCACTTGAAAAGCAACTTTGCTGCAGAGTGTCAACAACCAATTCCTCTTGAATTTGTTGTGAAGAAGCATGCTTGATGTTGGCCCAAAAGGTCACATCCATAGAACAGATGCTTATCCGTTGCATAGCAAATATAGGTTGAATTTTGAGTTGGGAACATGATGAAGCAATTGCAGCTTAAATATTCTCAACATAGCTATTTGAATTATGCATTGGCTGTTGAGAACATGCAGACTGCATTCATAGCAGGTGGCTATTTTCACTATAGAAAAGTTAAGCTACAAACATTCACCTGGGTATTGGCAGTATTTTTTTCTATTTTTTTCAAACAGTAGTGTTATGAAAAGCTAAAGTCAAAAGGTTCTTCAATGATCAGTAGTGACTAGCTTATTAAATAGCCATCATTATCCCATGTTTCTATAACATCATTAAACCAATGTTGCTAAAACTGGGCATTAATGGACTTTAATGCAAATTAGATCTTCAGACTATAGCAGCTCTTCATGACGCCATTCAGGGAAATTGGCAGGGCTGGAGATCACAAGGAATGAATGAAATGCATGTATTGTATAAACATAATGTGCAAATATGAGTTCAAATGGAATACACTGCAGTGACCTCAGATATTAGGTTCAGGATAATCACAGTTCAGATAACTGGTGTTCCATTATACTTTGCGTAAGGATACTGAAATCAACATGGCAGCAGCTGCGGATTGTTTTTGTTTATGAACTTAGAAAGAGGATGGATGGTTTACCAAACCTTTCATCCTAGAGGCTGCTAATTGAATGAGCACTTATGAGGCCATTGAAAGTGCAATGTAATTAACTGTTGCTGGGATCCAAAGAACCATACTGGGAATGTAGTGGGGACTTTCTGAAAGCAGCTCTCCACGTTACTAAAAAAACAAACAAACCAGCAACCCAAACCCAGTGGAAGTCCAACAATGGTCTCTGATGGTGGCCTCTAATTTAACATAAAGAGGGGGAAATCATAGGGGGAAACAAGGGGTTCCATGGCCCACTGGTACTTGCAAGGAGGTCCTGCATGTTCCTAATGGGTTTTCTTGATCTTGACCCATGTCTTTGATTTCAATGGGAGTTGAAGGAGCTTAACTTTGCATTAACTTTGCATTTAAGTCCATTTTTGCACCCAGTTGCATATAACAGATTGGAGTTGGTTATGCCTAAAGTAGACCCACTGATATCAGTAGGATTTAAGTTATGTCTTTATAAACTTTAGCCCCATTGATTTCAGTGGGGATAGTCTATGCATAGCCAAGTCTGGATCCAACCCAAAGTTGCAGAAACTCTGAAATGTATTGATATTGCTAAGTCAGCAATAATAACAGAATTTCACCTTAGAGGTCACAATCTGACAAAGGATAAGGCATGTTTCAGCCCATTGATTTAAATGGGTCTAGTTGAGGCAAGAGTCTAGCTCCAATTCAAGAGTAAAGAACTGATGTAATTGTGCCATTAATGAAAATAATGTTTTCATGCTGTAGCTTTTCTTCTTGAAATCATTATAGAATTTCACAACCTGCAATCTATAAGTTAACCCATATTTATTTTAAAGGGCATAAAAATGCATTTCAAGTTATGCAGATTGTACAGTTTTGTTTGTCAGAATGAAAGCTTGCATTCTGGCCCGTTGTACAAACAAGAAAAAGCATCCTGAAACAGAATAGTGTAAAAATATTCATATACAAAGTATTCATGTCCTATTATAAATGTACTGGTATACAAGCACAATCTCCACATACAGAAGTAAATTGTATCATATTTTATCATGGATGATTTGTCATATTAAGGAACTCCATTTCAAAATTATTCTTTAAGTACAAGTAGCAAAGAAGAAGAAGAAAATGAACGACAATATATCAAGATCGCTAAAGGAAAGAATAACCTCACTGATAACAATCATTATGGTGCATGCCTATACATGCCTACTCAGAGGTAAACCCCATTGACTTCAATGGAACTTACTCCTTGGTAAGAGAGAATAGGATTGCAGCCTTAAATATATCATGCTGCAGGAATAACTAGAGTGAGACGGCCTAAGAAGCACCTCATAAACAATAGCGTATTTAACTTATGTGTGAAATACTCATTGTGTTCAGGAAATTCTTTTCTGATCATACCCCATTCTGTGTATTTTTGAATCTCTGTTTGTATCAATACTTATTAATTAGATATTTTCTGTACAAAAATACATTTATGCTAGTATGCTTGGAGGGTGCTCTTTTGCATTCTGCACTTCAGAGCTCTGAAAGATCCCCCTCCCTTTCCCTCCCACCCCTCCCTTTTCGGGGTTGGGTTTTGTGTGTGTGTGTGTGTGTGTGTGTGTGTTTTGCTGCATTTTGTTGCTGGCATTTGTATTGTCACAGTACATGAAACTGATGCTAAACATATAACGGTACTAATCTGTGTGGCATACATAAATAATGAAAGAAAGATGTTTGGGCATTTTCTATTTTTGTTTTTTTGAAATAATAAAATCCTTTGCACTATGGACCCCCCTACAGAATGATGCTTTCATGCAGTGAGAATGGAGGCTGCTTATTACCTACAGTATGCTAGCAATGATGAACAGACCACCATCGTTGTGACAAGTGATGTAGTTGCCTCCAGGGTAAAACAAAGGTTTACATATTACACAAGCAATTTAACTGTTTTCTAAACATATTGCCAAGACAGTGGGAGTTGGCACTGTGTTTCAGGGCTTGGATACTTGGATTTGAAGTGACTGCTGATTATAGACCTTTTTCCTAATTTGCCTTCTGCTTATAACAAGCAACCTAGTAATCCAGGAAAGAATTCTCTGCAGCACTTAAACTTGTCTTCATGGCTTCCCAAAGATCTCTCCATAGAAAAGGAGTGAGGAGGCTTGTATACCAATAGCTACACAAAACAATTGTTCTCTTCCGACTCTCAAGGAGCAACAACCACTGCCGCCCCTCCTCATTCCCCAAACCGGATGAAATGTTTTATAATCCTTTTTTGTGCCATAGTTAGAAAAGGAAGAAAGAAAAGAAGAAAGGAGGCAGCAAAGATTACTCACAAGAAAGAAAGAAACTTTTTTAAAGGGGGGGGTCCCTCTTAAACACAATAAAGAACATAATTAACTTCACAATTCTTTGTTTTGCTTTTTTCCCCATTTGACTGCAGGGTGGAGATGAAAGAGGGCTCTTAAGCCTTGCATTCCATCCCAATTACAAAAAAAATGGAAAGCTGTATGTGTCCTATACCACCAACCAAGAACGATGGGCCATTGGGCCACATGACCATATTCTTAGGGTTGTAGAATACACCGTGTCCAGGTACGAATTTTGTAAACAGCTTCAGCAGCAAGTTCCCATATACAGTGTACTTCAGCTTAGTTGTGTCATATGCTGGGAATCTGTCAGTCCCCAAGCCCAGTTTTTCTGCTTTTGCATGCCTTGCTTTTAAACAGGTTGCCCCTCATTTACATAGGATCCATTTGGATACTGTCAGTAAACCTCCGTGACAGATTTCAATCAAACGCTGCTCAGGAAAGCAGCAAAGTGCAGTGCCTTGCTCTCTTCAATAAATCCTCTTTATAATATAATGATTAATGCTGTATTATATTCTATCATGTTATTGTTATTAATTGTTTGTAAGCCACCTTGGGATTTACCTGAATGAAAAGCGGCATAGAAATATAAACAATCGAACCAATCTTTATTCAAATGTATATCCCAAATAATTTCAAAAAAAAATACAGTTAGTAATGCACATTTTTTGTCTTTGGTACAAAATTTTAGTCTTTTAGAAAGATCTGACACATCACTATTTTTGGAATTAAGAAGGTTGACTATTGACTGAGGAATCTGCAACAAAGTCTGACTCCATGCAGGACAATGCTATGCTAACCTACTACTCTTCTGATCTAGCTTATTAGTGGCATTTGAGCAACAAAATTCATCTTGATGGTGGTTTCTCAAGTCTTAATATGGCTTAAACTGACCATACCCACTTCCTTTTTTCCTGGACATGAAGGAATGAGGAATGTTAGCCTCAAACTGAGTTGGCAGCCATACTACATGTGACTGACTAGTTACTGGTATGCCTCAGAATGCTCTTTAATGAGATCCCTTTGGAGAGTGGTTCAGCTGTGCCTCTCTCTAACGATCCCTTAAAATCCACTATCAATTTATGTCCTCACCACCTACAACTGTGCTGAATAACATTTGTTTATTTATTTCCATGTGTCCCACCCTTTTTCCAAGGACCTTGGGGTAGCATACACATTTTCCCCAAATTTATCCTCACAGCAACCCTATTAAGAGAATAGTGACTGGTCCATGGTCATCTTATGACTGAGTCACCCCAGCCATAGTCTAAGATTAAGTCAGGGAGGAGGAACCTGTGGCTGTTCATATGTTGGACTCCAACTCACATCAGGCACCGGCAGCGTTGCTAGCGTTCAGCAATAACATCCAACATCTGGGGTGCCACAGGTTCCCTAACCCTTCTCTATTATACCACACTGGTTATCTCTTAATATCAGCAACAAACACCTGAGATACATTCAGGATGCAAAACCTTTGCCACATGGCAAGCAAAGCAACAAAACAGTACCAAAAAACCCCCCGCACAGTGTTTGATGGCCAGTCACAGTCCACTAAGGAATCATTGGCACCCAGGCCAGTTGAGTGGAAGCTATCATGCCTCACCCATGTTTAAAAGGACCTAGGACAAAGCTTTATATCAAAAACCATATGTCCCTGCCGTTCTGAACTAATGCAAGGATGATTCTGGGGCAGAGAAGAAACATTTTAAACATAATTTTAATGGAGATTAATTCCACAATCCTTCTTCTGTGCTACAGGAAAAATCCACATCAGGTTGATACGAGAACAGCAAGAGGTTTTCTAGAAGTTGCAGAGCTACACAGAAAACACCTTGGAGGACAGCTGCTGTTTGGCCCTGATGGATTTTTATACACATTCCTTGGTGATGGGATGATCACTATAGATGATATGGAGGAGATGGATGGTTTGAGGTATAATAATTACCAGTGGATAAAATCTTTCTTATTTATTGTTTCTTTTTCAGCACCATACCCGCTAAAATAATTCTACCATTTAGATGTCCAATACAGATCAGTAATATAATCTTCATCATTGAAAACATGTGCCAATCCCCCTCACTCACTATATTTATACAATTCATGTGCTGATCACTTCAGTGAAAGAATTAGAATAGCAAGATGCAGACCACCATAGAAGTATTAATGCTTAGTGGAGGAAAATGTATTTTATCCATACTGCTCTGTTTATACTGCTCCCCGCTCAATATAGCTAAGCACAAGTAGCAGTCCTCCAAAATGGAGGAACTCATTTGAGCAAATGTGTCCAGTGAAAATCATAGGTGCATGCAACATGTCATTTCTGTCTCTTAAAGAGGCCAAACTGAGACTTAACAAGTTGAGGCAATTTAGAGCTATGTTATCTCACAGAGTCAGTATGCTGCATTAAACCCTCAGAGATTACCCTTTCGTTGGGCAATTTCCTGTTTATTTCACTACTATTTAAATGAATGCTGCCCAGTAAAAATCCTTTTAAAAAACAATTGTGTTATCCTCCAACTTTCTCAGTGATTTTACAGGTTCTGTGTTACGCCTGGATGTAGACACTGATTTCTGCCATGTGCCTTATTCCATACCACGGAGCAACCCACACTTTAACAGCACCAATCAGCCTCCTGAAATTTTTGCCCATGGACTCCACAATCCAGGCAGGTAAGTAGGTTATATTTCTTTTTCAACATGACCATAAACTAACAAGGAGATAAACACACTTTTAAAAATTGAATATTCAGAGACAATCCTTCATCTATGCCCATAGGGAAAAGGAGGAAAAAGACAAGAAAATAATTTAACCGAAAGGGTGTGTGTGTGTTTACTTCATGGGGATGTATATTTGGAACAAGGTCTTACAACTGTGAAAGAAGATCCATGTGTTCGTTCGGAAATACTGTATTAGTATGTACATTACATTCCAGTCTACTAAACAAATTCCCTGTGGTGAATTGGTGTTGCCATAGGGAGATTAGAGTTTAAATCACTTTGCCAGCCATACATCTAAGCACAACAAGAACATGCTCTATGGAGAGCTGGCTTCAGGCACCAGGCCTGTTAGAAGACCAACTCTTCACTAGAAAGATGTCTACAAACGAGACATGAAGGCTGGCAGCATCAACCCTGCTGTGTGAAAATCCCTTGCAAACGACTGCAGTGCCTGGAGACAACCAGTGAGGTTGTGTATCCACAGCAGTGGCCAGAGCAGGAATGACCACTGGGAAGAGCACAGAAAGAAGAAAAACCACGGTGTGTCTGCAGCAGCACAACTGGATGCCTTCATCTGCCCCAGCTGCAACAAAACATTCTCTTCCTTATTGATCTCTACAGCCATCAGGTGCTGTAACTCTCCAATGGTTTGATTTCACCCCCAAAGGCACACTCTTCCATTGTTTCCCAAGACAGGCGGATGCCGAGCATCAAGTTGTATGAATTTCTTTTGGGTTTTGCACAAATCAGAAACAAGCACTCTGGTCCAGGAATTTTCAAAATGGGTTTTTGTTTCTGTCAAAGGGCTTGTTTTTCTAATTTAGTATAAAATATTCAGGTAGTCCTTAAAGAACACAAGAAGAGCCTGCGGGATCCAACCAATGGCTTAACTAGTCCAGCATCCTGCTCTCACAATGGCCAACCAAGATGCCTGTGGGAAACTTGCAAGCAGGATCTGTGTACAAGAGCACAGTTCCGAGCAACTGGTATTCAGAATTTTTACTGCCTCCAACTTTGAAGGCATAGCATGGCCATCATGGCTAGTTGTCATCAGTAGCCCTCTCTGTGGATCTGTCTAATTCTCTTATAAAGCCATCTGGGTTGGTGGCCATCACTGCCTAAATGTAACTTATGAATTGCAAATGCTTGATACTCAGACTTTAGTGAAACTTAGTGGTTAGCTACATATTACAGTATACATGTAACAGAGGTCTGATTTAAAAGAGAAACCTATTCAGGAGGCGTGAATCCGACGGCGAGAGAAGCTGCAGAAGGAGAGCCTGTGTTTCCTGTTCCAGTTTCTCCACTCCAAATCCCTTCTCCACTCAACACTAACACATACCCCAGGTTCCAAATGCATGTTTACCCCTTAGTTTCACCACAATCCCAGTATAAAGTATTATAGATTTCCACTCAGTAACTCAAACCAGCTGAATAATTTATATAAAATTATAAATAAGTAGTACATTGTAATGCTGCAGCAATTTCCCCGCCTGCGTCAGCAATTAACTCATTCATGTTCTACAACAGTGGCTACTGCATGCATCATCAATAGCAAATCCAACAACATGACAACAGTAGGTTATAGCCCAGCCACAAAGTAAAAGGCTTCTGCAACTACACCCACACACCGCTCCATCTTTCCAGCAAGAGACATTATGACAGTTCAAAGACACATTCCAGCCAGGCAAAAGCATTTATGGAGTGCTAGAGGCAAAGCCAGAACGAGTTGTGGTCTGGGGTGGGGTGGCTAAAGGATTGTCTGGAGGACCATACAGAGAGGCCCAGAAGGTCAGAAGGCCGTATTCAGCTCCCAGGCTAAGGTTTCCAACTTGCATAGTAAACAAACCTTATAAGAATGGTCATTTACATGCACTTGAGGATCAGCATTTCAGCATGGAAAGCATTGTTTTGTATTCTGGTATAGAAGCAAAGTGGTAAATGACAGAAGGTTTGCTGTTTCATCTCTCTTTTAACATGCTGTTGAACAGGTGTGCCGTGGATCGTCACCCAACTGATGTAAATATTAATTTAACAATACTTTGTTCAGACTCCAATGGGAAGAACAGGTCCTCAGCAAGAATCCTTCAGATAATAAAGGGGAAAGATTATGGTAAGTCCTATAATACGTACAGTATATTTAGATAGCCTTCCAAGAATGTGTAGGATAGTGAGTACAGCCCTACAGGCATATCTAATATGTTATATGTGAAAGGGAGCAAAAGGAAGATTAAAAAAATATTTTTACCATTACACTCCTTTCAAATTAAAGTATTTCTAGTCTCATAGTTACAGATACATGATTTTAAAATGTTGCAGCATTATCTACAGCCCAGAACAGAGTTATGAGCACTTAGGACCCGTTGAAATCAGTGGAACTTGAGAGCATGACTAGCCCTCTTCCAGATTTCAGCTTTAGCTATTGTACATATTTGTGGGTACATTTTATAAATGCCATACTAAAGAGTGATGTGGTTTGAAAAGGGATTTATTAAGCCACAGTTCCAGTGGAATTCTGGGTGATTCTAATGAAGATGAAACAAAGCAATTTTGTGATGCAAAATTATGACCACCCAGGGAAGAATGCAATTAGAGTAAAGTACTGTGGTCCCTTGCTTAAAAGAATAATTTATCAGATTGCATAATATTGTCTTACTTACCCTAAAAGCTTAACATGCAAATTCATTTTCCAAAAATTAAGGAAAAAGTAAGTGCAGTAGTCTCCAGCTTGCTAGAGTCTAGCAAACAAAAATCATGTCTCTGCAAATCATTTAAAATTATATATTTTGGGAAAACAAGGAAGAATCTTGTGGCATCTTAACGAGTAATGAAAATGTAAGATTTTGTAGACTAGAATCCACTTCATCTGAGGCGTGAAGTGGAAAGAGAAAACAGTCGTGCAAGATGCAGTCAAATGGTAATGAAATGCAAAAAGTAGACTGTGAAAATTCAATTAAAGCATGCATAGGGTTGTGCTGCATAAGATCTAATGCTAGACAAATGTTGCTGACTAAAGAAACTGTAATGTTATTTTAGCCTAAATTCTACCTTGCATTTTCTGGTTTGCAGCACTGGGGTTGTTGAAATACAAATATCCTGATTTTTTACTCTCCTCTTTGAATTAAAACATATCTTTAACAAACGAAATTGCATTTAATCTAACACTGTGGTAGTTCCTTTTTAGAAAGCGAGCCTTCACTTTTGGAATTCAAGCCATTCAGTAGTGGGTCATTGGTTGGTGGATTTGTATACAGAGGCTGCCAGTCTGAAAGACTTTATGGAAGTTATATTTTTGCAGACCGCAATGGGTAAGTTTATTTAAAACTCACACAAAAGCAGTACAGATGTTGCCCCCCTCGTAGTAAGCTCCTGCATCTTCTTCCTCCCACACATGGCAACTACTAAGCACCCTTTTCACCCATTTATGAAGTCACCATTTCCTCTGATGCTGTAGACTGTTTTGTGCCCCTGCTTTCACCTTCGCCTACATTCCCATTCCTCCTCCTCCCGCCTTTTCTGCAACCACCCCTTTTTCTCCCTGCCCCCTTACTTTATCTCAACTGTCCCTTGCGCATAGATCACCCCCATTTCCATGCCTTCTCCTCTCTCCTAGTCTGCAGTCCCCTTTGTGCACACATCCCATGCTGATATATGCTACTGTATGTTTAAGATGAACAGCTTCTTAAGAGCAAGCCTGCCGGTTAGTTTGTTCAGTTAGGGAAGGTTATGTTCAGTTAATGGATGTTGCACATGTATGGGTGTTTGCTTGTTAGAAAATATCTGGTTGAAATTACTACATTGATTCTGGGACTTCGTGTTGAAGAAAGCACATGGTACCAGGAGTGAAATACACTGTGTGTAGGTTCTGTGGGATATTTGAGGGCTCCACATCTTTCGGTGAGTGGTAGATCCGTTGTTGTTCCCAAGAGAGGCGGAATCAAAAGCCCCACCAATCAGGGGCGGAGGAAGGGGGTACGGTGGGGGCGGTCCGCCCCGGGTGTCACCACTGACGGGAGTGACAAAATGGCAGGTGGCACTCACTGTTGGGTGTGCAGCGCACCCGAGCCATGCATCTCTCCTGGTCCACCCGCCTCCTCCTCCCCGGCTATAGGGTGGCTGAGTTGGAGGAGGCAGGCAGACTCCTCGGAAGCCCCACAGAGTGTCCTGCCCTGGCTGGCCCCATCCCCGCACGCAGCTGGCCCAGCCCCTGGGCGCAGATCACACGCACCACCTCAGGCACCCGATCAGCTTGCTCCGCCACTGCACCAATCATATGGAAAGCCTTTTAGAGCACCTCAAGTAGCTTTCAGTGACCAAAGCATAATAGGTCTGGATTCATCAAAACATTGTGCTATGTCAATCCGTTTCATATTTCATGAGAATTTATCAGTGTTCAGAGGCACAAAGTATAATCTGGATTGTAGGTTTTATGGCTCAGATTTTAAAGGACCCCATCTTACATATGTTCATTATAGTTCTAGATTTTATTGGTGCAAAGCACACTGTGTAAGATTTTGTCCCTTTTTTTTATTTGTGTTTACAGAAATTTTTTAACACTGCAACAGAGCCCCGTGACCAAACAGTGGCAAGAGAAACCACTGTGTCTGGGCAACAGTGGTTCATGTAGAGGTTTCTTTTCAGGACATATCTTGGGATTTGGTGAAGATGAAGTAGGTAAGACAAAAACAGCTTATTTAGGATATTATTATATTTAAAGGAAAAATTGGCTATCTATGTGTGCATTTATAAAAGTTCTATATTGCAGTTCAATACATTATTATCAGGGTGGTTCACAAGAAAAAAGAAACAAGATAATATTTTAAAATGTAATAAAATGAAAGCAAACAATAAAACACTAGGATTTAAAAGTAGCAATAAGATACTCAAATATTAAAAGCTCATCAGATATTAAAAGCCTGGGGAAATTTAAAAAATCTTCCCCTGGGACCCAAAATAACTTAGTGTAGGCACCAGGAGAGCCTTCCTAGAGAGAGAATACTATAAACGGGCCAATACCAAAAAGGCCCTGTCACTTCTTGCCTCAATTAGAGATTTTTTATTTATTAAGCAATTTATAAATGCATTTAAATAAATAAAAACTTCAGGTAGTGTGGGTGCTTAAGAAGGGGCTCCAAAGATGGAAGTGGACTTTCCTTCTGATATCCACATCCTGATCTGTGCAGAGCCTTAAAAGTAAGCACTGGCACTTGGAATAGTACTAGAACAAAAGCCAAAGGAGCTACATAAGCACAGACAAGCTATATTCTCAATAACAGCTCCAGAATATATCTAAACAGGAGGTTTCCAGAACATGGACAAGCTATCTCCGTAATGTGCAGTGTACTGAGTATATCAGTTGCATCATATCTGCAGAATGATTGATTCTTCATTTTTCTAAACTAACAAAACTCTACGAATTGTTTTCCCAAATTGCCCTACTCATGCTACAAGAGCAATTGAAACCACATTGATGCTTTCACCCTCCCAGTGACTACTGGAGTGAAACTCCCTCTTCCACCTGCAAATATGTGGACAGGCAGAAGTGCTCCCAGTAAGGACCCTGGCAGCAGAAGCCAGCAGAAAGACCCCAGTTTTCTTATGGTGAGGCTGAATCAGATCTAGGCTGGCACAGCCATCTGCCTGCCCACTACCCTCTGTCCCGGCCACAAAGCTTTGGATTTAACTTTGGCCCTACCACCCCATAAAGCCCCAGCAGACTGTAGGAGGTTAGTTAGGATTGCTCCCTTAATCCTTTTTCACACTGTGACAGAAAGAGAAAGCGAAATTGCCAGCAAAGTTTATATGCCTCTTTTGTGCCAGGGGCTTTAGGAGAAATATATTCACATAAATGCACAACAAGGACTGAGACTGAGGTCAGATACTGAGACTCAAGCACAGAATGTATCTTCGGATCTTTAGACTTTGACCAGTGGATCCTGGGTTCAGTTTCCATGCCCGGCTGTGGATCTCTGGGGCTTTATCAGCCAAGTTGTTCTTTCTCAGTTCTGTTTGCTTTTAAAAAAAACCAAAAAGAAACCGGAAATACTAATGTAAAGCAGAATTAAATTAAATATTGTAATATCCTTGCCACACAACAAGAAAGAGCCACAAATTGTACATTAACTTTTCAGTTTTTTAGTGGATACCACTAATCATTTATGGTATGCGTTTTCTTAACAGGTGAGGTCTACATCTTAGCAAGCAGTAAAAGCATGACACACTCTCACAATGGGAAGCTCTACAAAATTGTTGACCCCAAAAGGTAAGAGATGCTTTAGTGAGTGAGTGAGTTGGTGCCGTTTACCTAGAGGAGAGGCAGTGGCGAGGTTGACATTGTGCAAGCACATAGGTGGAACCAATCCAGCACTCCTTCCTGTGCATTTGCACCATGCTACCCTCCCCTCTTCCTCCCAGTAAGCAGCAGCAGCTCACCTGCCATAAGGAGGCTTTTTTTTTCCACTGGAACTCACCAGAACTCAGTTCTGGCACCACTCAGGTGGGCACCATTGCCATTATACAAGGGAGGTATTCGTGGTGAGTTCTGGTACCTCTTTTTTTTTTAGAGAAACAGCACTGCCAAGAGTCACACAGCTAAGCAGAGAGAAAAATGGCTTATCCACACTTACCTTTCCTCTGTTATTTCCAGGCATAGTCCAAGCACCCACCCACCCTTTTTGCTCTCTCCAGAGCCTTCCCTATGAAAACCCACTCTTTGTCATTCAAATGAATAAGCTTTCAAAATCATGAGTAAAATATTAAAACAACAGCTTTTTTATTGGAAATGGAGAAGATACTGTAGAGGCAAGGTAGTCCATCAATACTTGGATGTGTAGACTATTGAGATGTGCAGGGAATGGCAAAGTGGCAGGGAAGCTGAAATAAGAGGGTTCTGCTTTGACAGAGGGTGTATAAGTGATTCAGAATTTTGAACAACCTAACAGTAAATTAATAACATATAGGAAAGTTCCATTACTTTGTCATGTATCTGCCACTGAAACGTTATTAATTAAGAAGCAGATGTTACTGCAGTCAATCAAGCATACTATATTTGTTTTATTTATGAATTCTAGGTGGAAAAGTACTTTTGCAAAACAAATCTTGCTGGCTTCATTTGGATTGTTTAGTCTGTTGGTGTGTGGATTTAGGCGAATTTTACACCTTTAATCCACTATTAGTATCTAATTACAAGGGGGTTGCTTTGTTTGACCTTGGCTTTGTGCTCCTGTTGCCTCGGCGATTAGGGTGGTCTCAAAATGACATACCTGAAAGGCCAGACCTCCCAATGCAGAGTTCCTGGTTAGCTATTTAATGTGTGGCAGAGGGTAATGCATCTGGCTAGAATAAGACAAGAGGGGAAAATAGACTGTGCTAACGACACTATGTACTCTGGCATACATTCGAAATGAAACTGATTTTAAAAATGGAAAGCCAGGAAATATTTTGTTAAGATAGCAGCACTAAAGGATTTCACAAGATTTCTTTCACGGGTGTTTTGGCATGTGGGCAAAATTGCATTGAAATCATTATTTCACATTCAGTACAGCTTTTGAATGAAATGGCTAGATCTAAAGCACACATAGAAAAGAGCTCTGTACAACTAAGGCCATGTGGCTCTTTGCACAGCATCGCCATAGTACTGTTCTCTCATGTATGTGCAGTGCTTAGTACAGATGGAAATATACCAGCGGGCTTTCCCTGCCAGTCTGCACAGAATTCCCTTGTTACTTCTCTGCAGTAGGATTCCACACCAGTTTCTGTAAGTGGAAGGCAGAGCAGTAGCTCTGCTCTTGTTTGATGCAAGCAGCAGGATCCCACAGGGATAGAACATGAAAAACTGCTCTTCTGTACACGCAACATACCAAGTACATGTGGAAGAGGATTACTGGATTAAAACATTTCCTAATACCCTTTAAATACACCAAGCATTTCTTCCTAGAATAAATAGAACAGACCTGCTAGATGTCTAGTCAATAAGAACTGACATTTATCTTAAAAACTGGATCTTATCAGATGCACAGAAAAACTGAAGAAATTTTGCTTAACTGAGCTTCAAGTGGGTAAGATGGCATTTTCACAATAAGTAAAGCTCTCAGACCCAGGGGAATTAACAATACAATACAGTGGTACCTCGGGTTACATACGCTTCAGGTTACATACGCTTCAGGTTACAGACTCCGCTAACCCAGAAATATTGCTTCAGGTTAAGAACTTTGTTTCAGGATGAGAACAGAAATCGGGCTCCGGCGGCGCGGCAGCAGCAGAAGGCCCCATTAGCTGAAGTGGTGCTTCAGGTTAAGAACAGTTTAAGTATGGACCTCCGGAACGAATTAAGTACTTAACCCAAGGTACCACTGTACAATCAAAATACAAGTCAAGTGAAAGTCAAGCCTTTCAGGTGATAATAGGTCATGGTATGAGGCTGTCAGTGGCCCAATGTGCTTTTGGAAGCCACTGAGTTGGAACTGTCCACTCCATGAACTGCCTCACATTTGATAGAGTGGCCAGTGATGAAAGTCAATAAAATGATTTTCTGAAATTCATATACATGAAACACAATCAGTCACTTCAAAGAATCAACAGGGCAAACCCTGAACACTGCTTCTGTGCCCTTTACAACTGCATTGCACTTGTGGGGCGAAGAGAAAGGTGAGGAGCCTTGAGAGCTGTCCACCACATACCTCCTAGTGTTCCAGGAGAGGTGACTCCTCCCTCTTGCCCCCAACTGCTACTACAGGGCTACTCATGAACCATCTTGCCTTGAAAGGAGGACAAATACGGCTTTCCAGAAGTTTCCTCATCCTCCAATTTGCTGCTACTGTTTCATTCTAGAGACGCATTCATGATTCTTGATCTATTTTTTTTTAATGTAAACCACTTTGTAAGGTTTGCCCTGAAAAGCAGCATTGAGATATTGTAAAATAAATTGCTATTGGCTTCTCTTGTACAGCAGAAGTTTTCCACACTTCATTAGTCATATCTGTGCTCAGCCTTCATAGAGATGAGGAAAGTCTTCATTGCCAAGCTGCCTGAAGGAAGGCAACATCACTTCAAGGAACAACTTTCATCATAATAAGGGGGTTTCAGGTGCCCTCCACATGCTTTGGAAGAAGTCAGATGGGGGTTGCAGAGCTGCAAAGAGCAGTCTGACCACCATTGCTGACACACACTGTGGCCACACACATCTGCACGTTCGATCACTATGTGAGGAAACTCTACAGTCCTTGTATAAAATCCCTTTTGACACCAACCAAATGCACAGATTGTGGGGAAGGAGTGCAGGCCACATGTTCCTACAGTCCCCCTCAGCCATCTTTTCAACATATTGTTGGTCTTTTGAACTCCCTTAATATTAGCCCTGCTCAAGGGCACAGGCAGGTTTTTCAGTATTTAAATAGGGATGCCATGAAACAATAACCCTGTTCCATTGTTTTGTCTTCTTTTAATTGAAGCTTAATTTGCTCTTGTTTGTACATTCATTCTCACCTTCATCCACAGTGAGGGCATTCCCCACATTTTATAAAGTTTTAAAAGCAACATTTCCTTATTTACCTTCTTGCTCCATTTCTTCTCCGAATTGCTTTGCAGGGAGAGCACAACAAATGCCTTGCAGACATACCTAGCTTCTCTCCCTCCCTCCCTTTTGGAGGGATTTATTTTTTGAACGTTGCATTAGTACACATGAAGCTGTAATAGTCATGAGCAAAAGAAACCCACAAAGAAACAAATCTGTGATCCAGAAGCGTGTACGTATATGGAAAATGAGCAAACTAATTTGGGGCAATGGAAAGAAACATGAAACTGTGCTGGTGGTGGTTCAGTTATGTCTTACCTGGCTAGCCTTAGACCAGGCATGTCCAAAGTCCGTTTCGGGGGCCTAATCTGGCCCTTGTGGCAGTTTATTTCCTGGGCTAAAATCCTGAAAGAAACCTCAACAACTTCAATCCTAAAAAAAGGTCAACAAATTTGGTTGGCCCTTATGGCCCTCCTCTTCATCAAATCTGGCCCTCTTTGAAAAAAGTTTGGACACCACAGCCTTAGACAAATAATGATCTTTCAGCCAAATCTGATGAACATGTTTGAGGAATGAGATAAGAACTGCTGCAGAATACTTTATTTACCCTGTCCTGTATAAATGAGCGCCAATGACATTTAGCTCACTTTTCTTGTACTTTTGGAGTAGTTTTTCTATGCACTGTACAAACACTTCTGGCACAAATAACATCATTCAGTTCTGTTTCATTTGTGAGGAGCACTTTACCTTAGAAGATATGAATTAAGAATAAAGAGCATAAAACTACATTCTATATAACTTTGTGGGGGGGGGACACCCTACTTTAAGGTAGTGGTTCCTCAGGATGATTTCAGACCCTTTTACAACCCTATGATTCCGTAAAACACGCAGAATGAAAACCTCTTCTCCACAATTATCTTCTTATGCCCGATTGCCTTTAAATAATACTGTGGAACTATGTAATATAAAGCTGTCAGCAAACAGCAGTTGACCGGGGAATCCACCCAAGTGGACCATGAAAGTCCCTTGAATTCAAAATGTACCTAATCCTTAAAGTCAGTCGCAGTTGTAGAAGCCCAGAACGAGTGCTTCAAAATACATATGTATATTTAGAATAACATAATTAGCTCATTTGCCTATCTACATGGAGCTACCTTCCTTGTAGGTGAAACATGCACATTAACGTTCTTTGACTTTGTAAACCCAAAGACTTTAAACTTTGTAACATCAGTTATGGGGGGGGGTATTATTTTTAAAGTCACATCTTAATCCATGCACAGAGCACTTCCATTCTCCCTCCCTTCCTTTCTAACATTGGCTATTAAGGACCTCTTTGTGTACTTCATTTTATAAGGCAAAAAAATACCTCTTCGGTTTATATTTTGCCTGTTTTCGGATGCATGCACGGAGCTGCTTTCTCTGCTGCCGTAAAGAATGTAATACATAATTGAGCAGCTTTAGCCCCGTAAGCCAGTTTCTTTCCCGATTCATCCGTCAAAGTGCTATGCAAGTGGCCCCCTAAATTGATAAATTCCCACAGTGCCTGTTGACCCAGCTGCCAAGGCCTCATGCAGCAGGTGTTGTTTTCATGACCACCCTGACAGTAATACAAACTGTTTAGCAGTTGCATTGACCTCACAGCTATTAACACTGATACAGGCTCCGCTGGGGACTAGTTTTCAAATATGACAGAATTTCTTAAAGACTAGAGGTCATGAACAAGTATACCATATAAGAATAAATTTGATATGCTGCTGGGTTTAAAAATCTGAAAGCAGGGAAGGCTCTTTTTCTTCCTCCCCACATCATTCCCTTGTAGTAAATCAAGTAACGAGCTCTTGGCATGCCTCCCAGCACTGAAAGCAAATGTACTGAAAAATCATACCTGAAGGGGTGCTGTGTTTATGCTAGAGAAGTAGTTACTTATTTGTTTTATTTAAAGAATTTTTAGCTTGCCTTTTAGGGTACACTGCTCTCACAGGGCAGTTTGTAATTAAATAAAATAAAATACAGTAATAGCAAGCATACCATTAAATTAAAATCCATTATATTCAAAACAAAAGCATTAGCTGCTAAACATTATTTTTATGCAGCTGATTAACCAAATACAGACTAGGGGGGGAAACATATCCAGGGTTTTCTTTAAAATCAAGAGTGATGAAGCCTCTGTTGGTGATTAGGCCTAAGGAGAAATTCATTAGAAAATGTTTGCATTGCTGTCCTCTGAAGAAAATTTTTGATTCTTTTCCTTTGGTCCCACTTCCTCTTCCATCACACCTGGATAAAGACAATTTTAGGTGGGATTTCTGCCACTGACAGGGGAATGGGGTTAATTTCATAACGTCCCCTCAAATCTCTAATTGTTGTTGTAAAGATAGCCTTTGACATTGCTGGTGCTTGTGCATTTGAATGCATGTTTGTGTAAACCTGTTGTTGTTGTTCATTTGTATACCACCCTTCATATGAAGATCACAGAGAGGTTCACGACATAAAAATACAAAATGAAAACCCAAAATACATAATAAAAGTAAGAACAACAAGAAAAAATAAACCCTTCTCCCACAAACACATTTAAAAGGGTGTATAGACTGTTATCAACCAAAGACCTGCTTATAGAGAAATGCTTACGCCTGGTACCTAAAGATATATAATGCGGGCACCAGGTGAGCCTCCTTGGGGAGAGCATTCCACAAATGGGGAGCCACTGCAGAAAAGGCATGTTCCCATGTTGCCACCCTCCAGACTGCTTGTGGGGGTGGCACACAATGAAATCACTCAGATGATGATTGCAGGGTCTGGGTGGGTTTACATTGGGAGAGTAGTTGGGCCAGGATCAATGTAAAATGCTCAAACCATCTTACCCTAGTGAGCAACCTGGCCCCAAAATTCTGCACCAGCTGAAGTTTCCAAAGCATCTTCAAAGGCAGCAGCCTTATGTATAATGCATTGCAGTAATCTAACCTAGAGGTTACTAGAGCATAGGCAACAGGCCTTAGACTATCCATGTCCAGATAGGGGCACAGCTGGGCCACCAGCTGAAGCTGATGGAAGACACTCCACACCATTAAGACAAACTGACCCTCAAGTGACAGCAAAGGATCCAGGAATTACCCCCAAGCTATGTACCCACTCCTTCAGAGGGGGTGTAATCCCATCAAGAGCATGCAGCCTCTCATCCATGCAGTCTAGAGAACTGCCTCCTACCAGTGCCCTAGTCTTCTCTGGATTGAGCTTCAGTTTGTTGGCTCCCATCCAGTCCATTACCAAGGCAAGACAAGGGTCCAGCACGCCCGCTGCCACACCTGTAGATGGTAAGGAGAAGTAGAACTGTGTGTCATCAGCATATGTTGCAGCTTACTGCTTCTGGACTTGGAATTGAAACCAAAAGAAAAAAAGATCCCATGGACAGGGCTTTCAGGAAGAAATGTACATGTCAGCATGAAACTGCATGCAGGCACACATATGCGCCATTATATGTAATGTACAGTGACTGATTATGTTGAACACAGGGCTGCCAGATCACATCGATTGAGACTCCTAAGTATGAAGATCAGCTTAAGCCTCTGGAACTCATGAAGTGGTTTGCTCCCCCGACTTGTCCATGACTCCGGCTTCACTTATCATTCTGTTGGCTCTGCTGAGAGGCCAGCTGCCTTTCGCTTTCCTTCAAGTATCGCCTCACAGTAGCCATTCCATCAGGCTCCAGCAGAGGGAGAGAATGGAAGCAGGGCTATTCCATCGGTGCTGAAAGACAAGCTGCCTGTGGCCCTTCTTTTCTCCTCTCATCTGTCACCCAGTAATACACATTCCATCAGTCTACCTGAACTGTTTCTATCCCAACTTGTCATTGTAAGAACTGTAGCTTTAAGAGCTGGTGTCTAAGTTTTTTTAGCCCCTTCCTCCTCCTGCCCTTTTTCCTTTTATGTTGTTTCTTCAAGATAGTAAGCCTGAGGGCTGTGGGCTGCTCTGTGCTGCTCAGGAACTCTTTTTAGCCAAAATGTGGGGCAAAATGCTTTCAATTAAAAAAAATGATACAAGTGTAACATGACCCAAAGTATCCAATAATGCATTTCTGGAGCTCATGGTAATAGAAGCATACAGTAATAGAAGCATAGAATTACAGAGCTGGAAGGGATCTCAACTCATCTAGCTCAGCGGCAATGCAAGAAGTCCACCACCAGAACATTCCTGAGAGTTGGCCATCCAGTCTATGCTTACAAACCTCTAGCAAGGGAGAATTCCATACCTTCCATGGCAGTTTCAGCACCTGAAGGTTTATTATTGTGTGACACTATCATAAGACAAGGTCCTCTGTTTATTTCATTACACGGTATTCATGAAAACTTGATTGCTTCTCTAGGTCCTTTGTGGTATATTACAGAGCTGCAATCCTAATGTGTGAGTGTGTGGTACTGGGATATATGATTGCCAACAGACATTCTGAATGCTTGAATCTATAATAATCTGTGTCAGTTTTGGCTTCTGGGCTATATGAATAGATGGTAGCTTACGTGGGAATTTTTGTGAGATTTTTTTTTATGTGCTCCCAACTTTCTCCAGCAGAGATTCTCCCACTCTGTTTAAACTGGAGTCCACTGTTGTCATCTTTCCACCATCTGAACCAAGCAGCGATAGATCAGACAAGTTCAAACGTACATGTTAAAAATAAGATTAATTAAGCTACAGCAAACACAGGGAAAATAAAAGGCAACATGTACAAAACTATTGGTTCTTATGTGAAATTGTCTATTAGCCTGCAAACACAGGTGACCTCCAGTTGCCTCAAGTTCAGTTCTGACCCCAGGTCCAGTTGTCCCTCCTGGTTCTCCTGTTCTGTGCTTGCTTCATTACTCTAGTTCCTCAATCCCAGGTCTCTCCCCCTTCCACCTACACATACTTCGTTCTTTCTCCCTCTAACTACTCTAACTATAGTGGGTCATGGGTTCGAGCCCCGCGTTGGGCAAAAAGTTCCTGCATTACAGGGGTTTGAACTAGATTATTCTCATGGCCCCTTCCAACTCTATGAGTTAATGATTATTCTTATGATGTGTGTAGTTCTATACACTGGTAGGTAGGTAGGTAGGTAGGTAGGTAGGTAGGTAGGTAGGTAGAATATGTGCATGCCATTTTAGTCCTACATATATATCTCCGGTAAAAATATTAGTAAGAACTTCAAAAATCAGTAGCACCATTATCATTAACTGCTGATACTGGTGTGCTTGAAATGAGATTTTAAAAAAGGATGGCAACTTCATTCTTATTAGCACCTAAACTAATTTTTAAAAGTTCTGTTTTTACCAAGTTAGCAGAATGTCCAAGAGGACTTAGGAGGAGCTATTGAACTGTAAAGCAGTGTGACCAGGCTTCTATGAAAATATTGTTGCTGGCTATAATGTTTGCTGAATAGAATATTGTTCTAAAACAGTGGATTTCATCATCATAAAAACTCTTAAAATGTATGCAAGATATAATTTTCCACAACTTCATAAACTGTTGCATGGACCATTTTAAACAGCTTTCTTTGTGAGGAAAAAAAATGAATCCAGTCTATGTGTAAACAATTTCTCTTTGACCCTGACTTTTAAATACGTATGTTGCCTGTATATTTTTCTACAGGCCTTTAGTCCCAGAAGAATGCAAAAGAACAGCTCTTCCTGCCCAGATATTGACATCTGAATGCTCAAGGCATTGTCGAAATGGGCACTGCACTCCCACGGGAAAATGCTGCTGTAATCAAGGCTGGGAAGGCGAGTTCTGCAGAATTGGTTAGTATTCCGTTCACAATAATTCATGGAAATAGCAAGCTTCCATCAACTTCTGACAAAAGTTGGGTTTTTTTTAATCCATATATTTTAAATTCCTCATTTACTCAAGCTTCTATCAGCAAGCAATGAATGGGTGGGAGGGGAAGGGAAATCACAAAGAGCAAGAGACTCGGAAATTTGCTTTCATCAAATGACATGTGTGCATTTGATAAACTGTGCCAAAGCTATCCTGGATGTTGCTCATATGTAGTCTGTTTGGGACCACTGGAATGAAACGACACACATCTGGGGACTAACACTGTTACCAAACATAAACATTCATTTGCCATCCTTCAAATGCTTCTCCACACTTTCAGTCAATTTCTCTGTGCACACAAGAGGAGCTAAGCTGTGGAAATAGACCTTAGGATGAGAAGATGGAAGCGGGATACAGGTTAAATAGAGAGAATGTGTGAGGCAAGGAAACCTCTGAAGCATGCAGCCATAGAGTCCTTGAGGGACATCTGTCTCACCATACTGTTCAAAGACCAGAAGGAATTTCCTAAGGTCATTCTGTTCAAAGGAGACATTCTGACCACCGCCACTGGCCCAGCTAAGGGCAACGCACTCCAGGAAGGGATCCTAGTGAGTTAGAACAGTGTCTATGGATGTAGTACCTACCCTGTCCAAGAGTCTCTGTTGACCCTCCCAATACTCACTCTGAATGAGTTGGAGCAAAATAAAACATATCATTTTTAGATTAATTTGTACATTTCACAGCCATATTTTTTTTAAAAAAACAAAACTTGATTTTAAAATGGAGCTCTTGATGGTTAGAATTCCTTGCAGCTCAAGGAATTTGTTTACCAAAGAAAAAGACAATTGCAGACCATATGCAGAATAACAGTTGATAAGAATGTGGTAGACTCCCTAATTCAGAGAGATACCGGTACTTTCATGAGCAAGGTATTCTTTTACATATTTCTGTTATATTTGAGCAAGGTATTCTTTTACATATTACTGTTATATTTTTATCCAAGTTTCTTTTCCCATAATGTATCATGGCCTATTTTATATTCTGAGAAACAGACAAAAGCAAATGGTTCATTTTTTTGGAAATAACTAAATAAATCCATACTGCTGCCATTATGATAGAGAAATAGTTCCCATTTTGTACATATGGATTTTTTTCCTGATTCTTGGGAAAGCCTCTACAGAAGAGTTTTTTTGTGTGTTTTTTACAGCAAAATGTGAACCAGCCTGTCGACATGGGGGTGTCTGCATACGACCAAATAAATGCATGTGTAAAAAAGGATATCTTGGTCTTCAGTGTGAGCAAGTGGATAGAAACATCCGAAGAGTGACAAGGGCAGGTATTCTTGATCAGATCATAGACATGACATCCTATTTGCTGGATCTAACCAGCTACATTGTATAGTGTCTGGGACTTATTTGGATACCACATTTTCAATGGGCATTTGTTTTTCAAATCTTCTCTTCTATCTCTCTCTCTCTTCCCCCCCACCAAAAGACTCTTATCCTGCTTTGAAACTCCAGTGATTCCACTGGGTTTGTAGATCTGCCTTTTTACCTTTTCAGAGAAGCAAAAACGTACAATTCACGCACAAACATCTGGTTGCATAACTAGTGGAATTCCAAAATTATATTTCCTCATGTGAAGTAGTTTACACAGAAATGCCACTGTTACCACAAATAATTTCCAATGGTGTCACTATGAATTATTTGATATCCCACCATTTTTTGTGTATAACTATCTGAGTATAGCAATCAGAAAAGGAGTTTTGAAACTGTTGGCCATTATTAAATTTTGGTTTTAACCATGGTTAAGATATTTGGCAGGTGGATTCAAATGACCAATTGCCATCAAATTCATGTAACAATAAACACATTGGTAATTCCCCCCCCCCCTTTCCATTAAAAGCTGTTCTCTGAACAGGATGGGAAAAGGGTATTTTAGTAAGAGCTATTATCCACTGGAATCTTCAGATGAACAAATTATGACGTTAAAATTGCAGTTAGCGTATCAAAAACATGACCATGTGAATCTACCCCACCGTTTTAAGACAATGTTTCGGAACTCCTGAATGCATTCTTATATAGGCAATTCATTGTAAGATTGTAATCTACACTTCTATCAATGTAACAGAATGTTATGCACTTAACTACTTTATCTGGCATAGATGCAAAAATCTGGCTATCGCAGCTTAATTTCCACACTGTTTCAAGTTCTTCATAATTAAATTATATCTGCATATTTTAAAACCAGTCATTGTAGAAGGTCTGTTTTTTTGTTTTTTGTTTTTTGTTTTTTTACTGAATATCTTATTTAACAATGGGCACTGGGTTTGTGTTACATATTTATATTATTTTATTTTAATTTTTTATAATATAGACATCATCTAGATGAACAGCTTTGCCATGTCCTAAATACTAAAGTTACATTTTTCTCCAAATTAATTGGAATGACGGGGAGCAAAAGAGCAAACACACTCTTTAATGTGTTGTGGACATAATGTAGAAATGTATCCTTGTGTCAGCCTTTGTTCGTAATCGACGGAGAAACAGCTGCAGCCAATCAACCAGTCGCTGCAAATGTTGATAGAGTTCTTTCCACTATATCAGGACTGGCCCATTTTTATATGGTATTTGAATTTATTACAGAATTCACATTGAATGGAACTTCACTGGATGGGAGCTCACTTTAGCTAAAGTCTTGCCTGTGTTAAGAGGACACTTGTACAAATCATTAAAATTATGATTATTGCCAAATATGGTTCAAAATGTAAATGTTTCTTGGAGAGTTAACATAATGCTGTTTCCTTTTTGTAAATGTATCAATAAATTTGATGTACATGCTGTATTCAGAATTGTTAAAGTATTGATTAATATTGGAACTATAGGATCACCCTCAGAATTTAAAATGCTTATTCCTGCAATACTTGTGCTGTAGTCTGTGTGTTCATACTTGCGGTGTATATCAATTTCTCTTTGTGCTATTGTTTTTGCAGAGAAGTCTTCCCACACAGAGAGAAGGGAAGAGCAAGGGTGCCCTTCGTCCCACAGTTCATCAAACACCTGTTCCTCCTACACCAACAGTGTGCAATGTTTTAAGCAATGTAGCCTGACACTTTGACCAAACATCCCCAGCCTCCTTGACAATGGTATCTGTAGGAGAGGGAACGCATTTATAAGAGTGAGTTCTTCAGTCACTAAATGAAATCAAGCCATTTCTTCATAAATTTTAGTACTGCTGCAATTTGTAAGCAAAACGCAATAGGTAAGCTGTTGGTGTCCAAACATCTGTTTTAGAGGCAGCAGAAGGAAGCAGAGCCTGCACTTGCCATCCACCTATGATTCCTCTTGGGTTTCAAGTGACCTCCTGACAAATGGAAATTGGTTGAGAAATCTTGGTCGAGTGCTTAGTGAACAATGGGGCAGCATTAAAAAGTGCATGCATAATTTTGCACAATGTAGACCCAACTGACACTCTATTCAGAGAAGGTTCAGGATTAAATGAGCATGGAGACCAAATTACCCTCTTACCCCAGAAAAGGGTGGTCTCTTCCAGTCCTGCTAGCACGTCATTGGCTAAGCAGTGTGACAAATCTCGCAATGAACCCTGCAATAGCCTGCATCTGTAGGTTAATAGCAGCCCTTTGTCTCCATTGCTTTCTCCCTATAGTCTTTTTACTGAATCACATCACAAAAAGTTTTACAATTAAAAAAAAATGTCCTGGCAACCATTTTCGTACATTGACCTTACCTTCTAATCTTCTCTTATTCAACGTGGGGGTGGCATTAACAAAATGTGAACTTCTAGAGAATGAGGCAGCTGTCTAAATCTATCAAATCGTGCTGTTTTATTACACATTACACTGTTCACATAGCTCTGCCAGAGTAAGAATGAAGTTACTGCAACGTTTACAAGCAACTCACATTTAGATGATTCAAATAGCTGGTATTTCCATGCAGACCTGGGTGAGGGAGAAAGAGAGGGTTTTTTTCATAGCTAGCAAAACTTCATCTATGACAAGCAAATATGTTCGGTTCCTATGTTTTTCAAGCAATTTAAACAATAGAAGGTAAACTGTGGTAACAAGTGCCCAAGGCTGCATTCTTATAGAAGGTTAAAATCTTGAAGTGAGTAAATATGTCAACCACACACGTTGGTTCATAAAAAAAACACAGGGATATATAATAACTGAAATCATGGCATTATTTTGTTAGTGATTATACAAAAAAACCCCAAAACTCTTGCCAATTTGCAATAACTAATTGCAGTGCAAGTGGCAATGACACAAAGTCTGTTTTATAATATTGAACTGGAGTAGCAATTGAAACAGCCCAAACTACACAATTAAAATTTTAAATTGGAATAATATGGAAAGGAATGTGTGTCTGTGAGCGTCTCCTACAAGTATATAATATAGCATGAGAACTCCCTGATGGAAATAAATTGTTTTCAGTAAATTCACTGAAAAACTAAGCTGCATATTTATGAAAAGCACCACAATTATTGAAGAAGTCTGTGGATGACTTTAAGCCTTATTTCTAAAAACTGCCCTTTAAGCCTTAAAAAGAGGCTTAACAGAATATCGTAATTACCTTGAGTAATGGAATGCAAAAATATGTAAAATTATTTCTGTGACAGTTTCATTGCTAATTAAGCTCACACCATGGCAACTCACAATACGACCCTAAAAATGAAGTTTACAATGAAACTTTTGCCCCCAGTAAAAATTAAGGTCGGAGGGGCAATCAGTTAATAGGCTCAAAGAAGAGCATATGACTTTTGTACTTGTGCTCAAGCTTTTCTTTCATCAGCCTCTCCTGGTCTGCAATTCTAATGAGGTTATTTTGAAATATTGTCTTTGTTTTCACAGCAATGATATTTTGGGGTAGAAAGTGCTCTCGTGCGCAAGAAACTCTGCATATGTCAGTGCATATGCGTCTATCTACTTACGAAATTGAATGAATTTCAATAATTTTATCTCTCACCTTTAAAGAACAATGCAAACAAGAAAGCTCTTATGAAAAATATTTAACTAATAATGTATAAATAACTATAGCAACCATTAATAGTGACAAGTGTGTGTAGACCCACTGGTCTGTCATTACATGACTCTTGAGAGCCTGGATATTTGACAGAAATGTCACAGTTCTTGTGATATTAAGGTGCCATCATTAAGCTATTCTCTAATTAGTTATAGCAGGCCTATATATTTTCTTCCGTCAGCTGACTATTATGTTGCATGTCCAGGGCATACGATTAGGCCAAAAACCACAGACTGGCACTCAACCAAGTCCACATTAAAGGAACTGCATGAAATTTGGGGCATGTCTATGTATGTTGTCTGGGGTTTATATCCCACCATGTTCCATATTCCTAGATAATTGGGGACAGGGTTGCAGCCTTAAGGGCTGAAGTTGTACCACTGAAGGTGCAGTGATCAGTTGGTACAGTCAAAGGTAAGAGAAATCTATGGATGTAGAGAGGCCCAGGCTATCAATGGAATTATTATAGAATTAAGGACTGGTAAGTAAAACATGGGCGACTCTATTTCCATTTATTTCCTTTAACTATGACTGCTCAAAATAGCTAACTGTGTCCAGAACTGCAGAGGACTGCTGAACTCTTACGTTCCAGACATGCTGGATTTTCAGGACTCAGCTGCCTACGCTGATGCTGGATGGGATGATGTCGGGACATTTCATAATAGCAGGGTGATTGGTCACGCTTGAAGTATGAATATGCTGGTCCTGTGCTAGGTGGATAAATTATCTGGGTCTCACTCCACGCCTCTCTGGTGCTTATGCCCTTCAGTACCTGACTGCAGAGTGAGGAAATCATGTAGACAAGAGCAAAACAAAACCCATTCCTGCCCCACTCTCAAATGGCACCTATAATGGCATACAGAGAGCAGTGGTTCTGCCCTTTGTAATAAGCTAGACAATGCAGTATTTTGGGTTTCCTCATCATTCCTTATCACAGTGTGGAATGTTAAGGAAACAGCAAGGCTGAGGTTCCCTTATGTTTGGAGGCAGTAATGTTTCTGAATACCAGTTGCTGGAAACCACAGGAGAGGAGAGTGTTATTGTGCTCAAATCCTGCTTAGTAATTTCCCACAAGCAACTGGTTGGCCGCTGTGGAAACAGGATGCTGAACTAGATGGGCCATTGGTCTGATCCAGCAGACTCCTCTTATGTTCTTCATCACACTAAAACAGGGCTCTGCTTTTCTTGGTTTCAGCTCTTTAGCATTCCTAGCCTAATGATTAATCTGTCAAGCAGAACAAAGAGTAACTCTTAATGTTTTGAAAACAAAGCACCAGTACAACAGGATACATGCAGAGATATGTGGCTAGTCCAGTTAGGAGGAGGTCTGAACAAATGAAGAAGGTAATCCTATATCTGTTCCCATGCCTCTGGAGTAACAAGCAGTGATGTTCATTGGTCCATTCCTGTACCAAGCCTGCAGATCTTGCTCAGCACAACTTCCCTGTAACATGATAATTTGCAGGATTGCATTTACAAGGAGTAAGGGATGGCTTTTTATGGCATTTTTACGATTTAAAAGTTTTCAATTATTTTAAAATAAGTGCAGCTCTAACACTGATTTCAGATCACACATGATTATAGATATCCTCATTCTATATGTAGCATATCTTTATCACACTAGTGTATATAGACATCATAATGTTATCAGCTAAAACATGGGAGACATGTGTTTGAACAAGGAAGAAAGGAGCCATAGCTGAAGTCTTGGTTTGCAATGCTACACAACAAAGCCTACATATTGTTAATGAAGTTTAGTATATTACATATTTGTATTTCTCCTTCAACTTTTCAAACATTGTCTGCTTGCTTATATAACAATAAAACATCTACTTTTTAATCTCTCCAAGTATGTCTGCTATATCCCTCCCCACTCCACAAAATACATTTAGAATTTTTTTGGTTGGGGGGATGACTCTTGAAGGAGAAGGGTGAAATTAAGTAAATTTGCCTAGGGTTGCAACTGAAGCCCAGTTATTAGTCCCATGTTTCAAACTAAGCAGATCTGGGCCTGGTCAGTGCTCAAATGGAAGACTACCTGGGAACATGTATGCCACCTTGGGTTCCATGTTGGAAGAAAAGTGGGATATAAATGCAAGAAAATAAAAAGCAGTGAAATGGGATTTAGCAACAGCAGCCTAGGCACGTCTACTCGGAGGTAATTCCCATTGAATTCAGTGGTATTGACGCTTAGGTAAGTGTGCACAGGATAGCAGCCTTAATGTAATTAACCCACATGCTGCTGACTCAATGAAAGCACATTGCAACCAACTTTTGCTATAGTCAGCTGTAGCTCAGTGGTGGACCACATGATCTGCAGACAGAAAGTCCCAGCTTTAATCCCTGGCTCCTCCAGCTAAAAGGATCAGGTAGCAGGCAACATGAAAGATTCTACGTGTGACCCTGAATTGCTGCTACCCATGACAAATAAGGCCAAGCTAAGCTAAGCTGGCAAGAGCCTGAGCTGGTACAAATCAGGTACCCCTTTCCCTTCTGTTGCAGTGTTTTATTTTTCCTGGCTGTGCCCATAGCAGCTGCATGACAGCTGCAGCTTTTCCACCATGGTGATGGAGAGAGGTGCACCTCTGCTTCCATCCAGTTGCGCCTGGTTATTATAATATCAGAGGGAGGACCAAAAAAAATATATGTGTTACATTTGATAGGCTCTGTTGCACAGAAAAGAACTCCGTAAGGCTCAGGCCCTAATTACTCAGCATATGGTCCTGCCATCATGAGCTGGCTTTGCTTGCTTTGGTGATTTATTAAGAAGTTACAAAAACCTGCTGACATATTTATACGTCTTGTAATTAATATGCACCTGACCTTTCATTTTTGTTTTGAAGAACTTTGCACATGGGTTTTACCTCAAGTCCTGGGAATGCTCAGCTGGCCTCCATCCTGCAAGCCACTGCATTTAAGTAATCTCATTGAAATGAGAGATGTGCCAGGATGTGATTTCAGGATGGTGTCCATTTGGAATAACGAGTCTTTCATTCCATCAACACCTCAAAACAACATCTGGGTTATATTTTTCTTTTTCAGTAGAATTGTATTTAGGATTTTTTGTAAAAAAAACCAATCTGTCTCATGGGAGTGTTTCAGGTGTTAGGCTGTCTGGACGCTCATCGCCAATTGCCAGGAAGGGTGGAGTCACCTGATCAGCTTGGAATCAAAGGATTTGCATTTGGGACCCCACCTCCTCACAATATTACAAACTAATGGGTGGAGAGTACACCTGCCAGGAAACGTAATATTATTGCTGCAGCTGCAGTTTGTAATGGTCACAGAAGGCTTTGACGGCTCCATTACTCAGGAGAAGATCAAGAGCAAAGGAAAGGGATTTAAAAAAATAAAGAAGTATAACATGTTACATTTATATTCAATAAAGTCTGAAATTTACAAAAGTGAGAGAAAATGTAGTTCAGCACATTGGGACTTCATGCATCCCTTGAATGCTGGTGGATTGCTGTGAGGTCAGACCCACCCTGAGAGTTATTTATGAACTGTGTCATCTTGCAATTCAAAAACACCAATTGCTTATCCTGGCTGTGATCACAAATGCACTTGTGCCAGTGAAGTTTCATTGACGTTTACAGGGATCCAGCAGCTCAAATACATTTAGGACTGCAAAAAAGGAAGGCTAGGAGGACTGTAACCATATCTGGGCATATGCCACCAGCTCAAGCTAACACTAACATTAGCTCCATCAATTGCACTGTTATGACAGCTACTGACTTAGGGGATCTAATTGGAGCTGGGTATCTAACTTAAAGATTCAGGAATCAACATGCTGCTCTCATTTCTTGTGTTTCTTTGGCTTTAAATGTCTCCACTTTACTGTTCAAACTGACATTTATATATTTGCTAATTAAAGTCTGTAAAACATTGCTTACTTTGATGAACCATGTATATTGTATGAATGATATTTGTGAGGTTACGTGGCAAAAGCTTTCAGCTGTCAGGGCTCCCCCGCCCCCCCAAAAAGTGCCTACAGGTTTTAACTACTCCAGGGCACCTAACATGCAGGACCTGTGTCAATCTCCATAGTGTCCCCTCTGGTAGGACGGAGCTGAAGAATCACCCTTCTGATACCAGCATTGCTGTATCTGGATGGCACAGGGATGGGACAGAATGGTGCTCAGGTTAGAGCTGCATGGATGAGCCAGAAGGAGGCTTCACTGGTTTGGCTCCACTAGTTCACCTGCACAGCCCCAACCTTGCCAACCCACCCTGCCCCATTACCATCCAGGTATGTTGTAGGGATGCCAGTAGAGATGGGTGGCTCTGCAGCTCTGCCCCACTCCAGGGGAAATTTTAAATAGTGGGTAGACTTAGCCTCCTGGTGTTACTCGACTGCTGGCCACAAACACTACCAGAAGGAGGGCATACACCAGGAGGTGCTCTACCTGGGCTTTCCCAAAATTGGAACCATCCCAGAAAACAAGCTGCGGACATTGCACAGCCTTCCCACTCTGTTTCACCACCAGTCCTCTTGTCCCTTCTCCTTTAACCTCCACCTAAAGCAGGCAAGGTAGAAGAGCAAGTACCCAAAAGTTAGGAGGAACCTGCTTGAAGGCACAGCCTACCAGTGAAAAGTGGAGCACCATCTCCAGGAAACGATTGGCAGCATCACTGCCATGTTAGCAGTGAGGAGAAAAGGAGCAGGAGCAGCAGCAGCAGTGCAGCAGATGCATATTCTCTGCAACAGCTAAGAAAGTGGACTGTGGTCCATGAAGATCAAGACTCTTTGATGTTAATCCTGCTGTAGACACAGCTACCCCTCTAGAAAAATGTAATGTGATGAATGTAAGTTCTCCCTTGTGTGGCTCTCACCTGCCTCCTTCTATTTTCCTTTGCTTTATGAAAAGGTTGCCTTATACTGAGCTGGACCATTGGTCTATCTAGCTCAGTATCAACACAGGGTTTGGCAGCAGGGTTTCGGATTGGGTGTATTCCCAGCCCTACATAGAGATACTGAGGATTGTACCCAGAACCTTCTGTATGCAAGGCCAATATTCTACCATTTCCCAAAGTGATCGAAGGTGAAGATTCCTTCCGTCTGCTGTAGCATCAGAGTACCTAGGGTCACATATTGCCAATCCCAGGCACTGACTAAGGCATTGTTTGAATGATGTGAAGCTTGTCACATTGTGATAACTTAAGGACTCACAGTGTAAGCATTGTCCCATGGGTTTATCTTAACCAGTATGTCTGATGGTGAATTTTACAAGAGCACTAGCCATGGGTTCTTCCTCTTGATTAATAGGTTCATCACATCACCATAGATGGATATTCCACCCATTCATTTCAAATGTTGCACCTTGTTTTTTTTACAAGGAAGATATATCTGAAAGCTAGCATCAAAATAGCATCAATAATAATGTTGTATGGGTGAGATCAACTATTTGCTTGGGGGGCGCCAACAACATACACGGCACATAGCCCAATGCAGAGGAGTCACGTTGACCTTACATCATCACTTTTCACAGAAATATACAGAAAAGGCTTCTTCAGCAGTCCTATGTTCTATGCTATGAGTTTAATGGAGGCTTCCATAGCTGCAAAGAGATTAGCTTTACCTGTTAGTGTTTTACACATACCATTAACAGGGAATTTTCTTCTGTCCTCTCTGTTTTGCCTGAGAACTTGCTTGTAGGTACCATTTTTGGGATGTGTCTTCAGCATAATGAATAGATGTTGCTTTGAGAAGTATCAGATGCTTTTGGAGCATGGAAATGGAACATATTTTCTCATTAGGTTAATTAACAGCTCTGCTTGGGTGGTATAATTGGGTATAAATTTTCCTCATACCTAAAAAGGATTTTTATTTTTATTATGTTTTCTGGTGTCTTTAAATTTTTATGGCTTCAACTCTGTTTAGTCTGCATGTAATCCTTGAGAGAGAAAACCCAACATTTTAAAAAAATTAATAAAAATAACAGTTCCTTTTCTCCAAACTGGCACTTATTCTATTTTATGATCCTTTCTGTATTTTCCCTCCTTTCTCCTTATAATTTGCATGCAAATCCTGAAGGAGTAGTCCACAAGTCAGGGAATTTATGATTACATCGTCAAAGTAAACTTAAGCAGGGTGATATATTAAACCTGACAAGATGCTGCTCATTAATCTTTGAAATATAGCCAGGTGTGAGGTAGTTATGAGAGACTTCCAAGCAGGGAAAGCGTAACGCAGCACCCAGTGGTGGGGCTACATGGAGGGCTCCCTTACCTCATGCAGTGCTGCCTGGGTGGGGACTGGGAACTGGACATCACTCCAGAAAAATTCAGTTGGATGGAAGGAGAAGGGAAATGTCATGCCTCCTTTTGCCAAGGGTCTTGCAACCCTTTCAATGTTTTGTTCCAATTAGGCTAGTATGGTCCAGTTGGCAGGATCTTGGCTTTAGGCCTGCTTTGTTTTGCCTTGACAAATTCCTCCATCTCCTCAGCCTTAAAAATGGAAATAACAGTGATTGGTGTAGAAGTTTTAGGCCTGGTCTATATAAACTGATGATCATATTGTAGGAGTGCTAGAGTGGATTCCAGTCCATAAAAACTTGTGCCAAAATAAAACTGGGCACTGCCTTGAGCTTCTTGGAAGACACGTGGAATTTAAAAGTCAATGCAAATAATAAATTTTTAGTCTTTAAGGTGATAAAAGGCTCATGGCTGTTAATGTAGGACAATGCCACATCAGACTATGGGTGAAGCATGACGGGGGGCATTTGTATGAAATGGAACCAGTGCAAAAAAACCCCAAAACAAAACAATGGAATTTTGTTGAGTACAAATGTTACCGTGGGTAAAATAAACATGTTAATCCATCCTTAGAACTAATGTAAGCATACAAGGCAGGTATAATATATAACCCTCTCATGTGACTGTATGAGCTCTAGAATACAGTACAGTCTCCTACCTGAATTCTGATGTGACGCAGTCCCATCATAACTGTGGGACTTTGCCTTTCATTATCATTCTAAAAAGGAGGGCTAATGCATTATGATGGGTATTGGTAAGAATATATATTAATTATATTTAATCCTCTACAGACCCACGTGTGTGGGTTAACTAACAAAGGGGGAATGGCTGGTGCCTGTTTCTAAAAACACAGAGCTATCACATAAAGAGTCCTGGTAGCAGTTTAAATCCTATTGTTAGGCAGATTAAAGAAGCATAGGAATAGACTATTAAACCTTCTTTTAATTCCATTCCAGCTGCTTGAGGCAGCTGGCCCCCTTCTACTCACATGCAATGAAACAGGCCACACTGAAGTAAATTAAAAAATGCTTTACTTACTTAATCCAAGGTCACAGTCTGGAGAAGAGGGGGGATGTGACCCTCTAGCAATTTAGAACTCTGTGGTCCTTAGCCCCGTCATATACTAACTAGCATTGTTAGGTTTGACTGCAAGTTTCCACACATTTAATGCACAACTGCACCATAGAAACAAAAATCACAATCAGTTTATAATCAACTAAGCTCTACCTCCACTGTTGGAGGCAATATGCCTCTGGATACCAGCTGCTTGGAATTGCTTTTGCACTCAGGTCCTATTTCTGTTAAGCATCTATTACTCCCACTATGCTTCTATTGCATGCATTCAAGATCCAATTGAATCACCACTGACTGTATTTTTTTGCATTTCATTGCCATTTAATGCCAACCTCCCCATTTTTACAATGTATTTGATTTCCAACTGAAGATTGCACTTCATACATCTGATGAAGTAGAGATTCCAGTGGTCCATAAAACATATGCCATAATAGGTTTCTTAGGACTTTAAGGTCTTGGCACTTTTTGCTGCAACAGACCAACATGACTATCCCTCTGGAAAATCTTTTAATGGGTTTCTCAGAACACAACTAAATTGCGTTATTACTCTTCTGGTTAAAAACAAAACAAAACTTTTTTAAAAAAAGCTATTTACCCCTTGCATGCATACATACAGCTGTCCTTTACCATTTCACATCAAGTTAAATGCAAAACCTCAGGTGAACCAAAAAACGTTTTCTGAGCAGCTGTGGAAGTTTGTCATACCTCTGCCCACAAACTATTTCCCTGCTAAAAAAGCCAAAGCTGTCATGTTTTTAAAAAATGAGTTTCTACTGAAACTGAATCCCTGTCTAAACAGAGAGGTTAACAATTTATCCCTCTCTCTGTACCCTTCCACTTTGATTTTTATCTCAAATATTAATTTCTGTTAAGACCACCCATTCACTTCTTTAAGGTAACTTAATCCTGAGATCTCTCATCAACATCTACATCTACAGACAAGTCAAACTTCCCAAGTAGATTGAGAGCACATTTCATTTTTCCATCTGTTGGCTCTTTTTGCATCTGACTGCTGAATATTCTGCATTTCAAAGCCATTATCTGACTTTGAATTGAACCCAACATCATTATACTTAATGCTTAAAATCTCTTTAGGAAGTTGGTTTATGCACAGACATCTCTGTGCTTCTAAATATTATTTCAATGAGCTAAAATTTGAATGCAGGGGGCCTGGGCTTTGTTCTCCACAGCCACGAAAGCTCCCTGGGTGCCTTTTTGGCAGATCACTATCTCAGCCTAACCTCTCTCTTGCTGTTTGGCTGTTTGTTGTTGTTGGTCACCTTCAGTATGTCAGTATTTTCCAGGAGGGATTCAATCACACATGATGGAAATCCAGATTTGCACAATTAAAGTGGATTAAACTGCTCTGGAACAACAACTTCACTTTAAAAAAAAATTTGGTTAGGAAAGTGACGGTGAAGTGCACAAGTAGATGTGGGATAAACAACTGATTAATGGACAGATGTACAACCATCATCCAAATTGCTCCTTGCTGTATAACTTCCACATAAACAAATAAGAAAGAGCACGCTACAACCTTTCTGCAAGCAAATCAAGACGGGTGCTCAGTAAACAATTCATCTGTTTTTATTATTTGAGTGAAAATAGATTGGGATGATGAGGCTGCAATCCTACCTCCACTTACCTGAGAGTAACTCTGCCCCCCTTTAATTCAACAGGACTTTCTTCTGACTTATTTACATGGTTAGGGTTGGACTGAAAAGCACTAATTCAGTAACATCCAAGTTACAAGAAAGTTACAACAAAGGAGGGCCACTCTGCATGTTACTTTTGACAAGGGAAAATCGTCTGATCTTGATGAAGATCGGCATTCACCATTTCACGGATCCTGGCTAGCATTTCTCCTGTCCTAACGTAGTAATGCCTGATGTCACTCTAGCCCTGTTGAGTCACAATGTGCTCTACCAGTGAGCTATGACAGGGATCACAACATGCGTAGGAGACATGGAGATGAGCACCAGCCTGTTCTAATGCTCCCCCCATGATAATACCAAGGTTGCAGGTTTGATTCTTGTATGGGACAGCTGCAAATTCCTGCATTGCAGCAGGTTGGACTAGATGATCCTCAGGGTCCTTTCCAACTCTACAATTCTCTGATTCCATTCTTCTTCCCACCTGGGACCTGATAATGCAGTGTTCCCAGTTGTGCAGTCAACCAAATGGACTTGGAAACTTCCTTCAGGCCTCCCTGCTCAACAAGGGAGGCTGAAGGCAGAATGGATGTTCCACAGGTAGTAGTAGTGTCAGCCCCTTGTGCACCTGCTCCTCCTGCAGTGATTCCCTTTTCCCGTACAGCAAATGAACTTATGTGAGGTTACATTCATAAGACTGATGTAAAATCACCTTCTGATGACCTGGTCAAAGTGAAATTTGAACATGCAGAGCTGCCTCCTCCACCCGGCTTAATTTAACTAGTCTTGTCAACTCCTTTTTTAACTCTACTTTAAACTCATCCGATATTTTGTCCATGTGGTGATTGCAAATTTATGCTGATATGCCCCACAGATAAACTGCAATACACAAATAAGCCAAACAAGTTGTCCAATAAAAGCCCAGTTTAAAAAACAAATGCTGTCCGTAAAAACCACACACACATAAAATAATAATAATAATAATAATAATAATAACTCAAATGTCAAGAATGTACCATCTAGAATCAAGGCTTATCTTCACAGAATCAAATTTAATTTTTTAAAAGCTAAAATTCAGCTCTCTGTAATTATTCTCTCTCTACATTGCTAAGTAGCATTTGTGGATGGGATACAGATAACATCTGAATAAGTTAAATGAACTATAGCATTTTTTTTGGTCTAGTTGTTGGCAGAAACCGCGTATAATGGCTTTCCAATATTGCTCTTCCTGACAATCTCTCTGTGTCTCAATGAAAGAGGCATTGAGGAAGGCAAGAGAAACGGCTAAACAACAACACCTAAGAAGCGATGAAGCTGTAGAAACAGCTGCGCTGCATGCGCTTGGAGCATGAAGAGGAGCAAGAAGGGTGAACCACAGCAAGTTTTTCAAATGGGCAGAACAGAAGCGAGGAAGAATGTCAGGATGTTCCCTTCAAAGATCCACTCCTTGCAGACAGCTGCTTTGTCAGTGATGCAACAAAAGTAACTTGATCATTTTTATGTATTACTGATGAGTAAAACAGCTCAGAATCATTTTATTTTATTTTTGAGAACTTGCTACATGCCTGTTATGTGCGTGGTGCAAACAGAATTATAGAAAATGAGTTTCATGCAACATGGCCATTCTTTGTCATATTAACCATATAGCAGAACAAACAGAACATCAGTATTCCCTGTATAGGGAAGTTTTTCATGTCTGATGTTTTACTGTGCTTTAATAATTTGTTAGAAGCCACCAAGAGTGGCTGGGTCAACCCCGTCAAATGTGTGGAATAAATAATAATAATAATAATAATAATAATAATAATAATAATAATAATAATAATAATATGTGGCTCACCAGTGGTTCATGGTCATACAATGCTGTAAGTTTCCAGAGGGTAGTGATTATTACAATGTAATGCGGATGTTGCTGCACTTTGTCAGGGTTGAAAATACTTCCAAAATGGGTTGTATTCTAGTGCAGCTGTTCCACTCATGCAAGCTAGTTGCGCAATGGAATTTCCCCTCTTCTGCTTTCCCCTGTATTTCCCCACACACCTTCAAAATCTGTTGCAGAGGAATGTGGGGGTGCCTGGAATGGAAAGCAAGGGGAAGTTCTGTTGCATGAGTGGAATCCCTTTCTCTCTCTCTCTCTCTCTCTCTCTCTCTCTCTCTCTCTCTCACACACACACACACACACACACACACACACACCAAGCAAATAAAGCAATCCCCACATTTGTAATCCAAGCAGCTGTGATATGATTTAGAGATTTTAAGGGTGTTTCTAGATTGATGGCTCCTCCTGTGGCAAAACCACAAGTTTTGGCTACCCACCTGCAGGGAGATACTCTATTCCCCCATTTTCCAAAAGTGGACAAGGTTAGCCTTGAGGAATGAATGGCATTGTTTAATTGTACAAGATCTTCATTGTAGTGCTAGAGAATGTGAGTGAACAGTGAGAGGTTGGTAGGGGAAGGTTTTAATTGTTGAAGGGCATATTTTATATCTTTAAAACTATGTTTGGACCATTACTAAGGCAGGAAATGCAAAGGAAAATATCCAGATGGTGTTTTGTTTTTATTAAAATTGTGATTATTAAATTGTAAGTCACCTTGAACTTCCTTCAGCATTCCCAAGAGGTAGCAGTTTTGAGGTGTTGGTAATATACACATTTATTTAAGTTTTATGGATTAATAATTTGTCTGAAAATTGATTAGGTAATCAACTAAAAACCTCGACTTAATGAGCAGCTGTAGTTTGCATTTAAGTTTCCCTGTAGGCCTCTAGGGTTTTTCCGCTGCACAGTTGTGGCCCACAAGACCAATGGAAGACTAACAATAACAATAACAATAACAATAATAATAATAATAAATTTTATTTATATCCCGCCCTCCCCAGCCGAAGCCGGGCTCAGGGTGGCTAACAACAATAAAATAGTACAACATTCTAAAATCATTTCATTATAAAATTAATTCAAATCAAATTTGATGGCAACCATTGGGCTAAAGTTCTGTGAAGATTGCCAAAGGAGGGAGTCAGGCTGTGCCCTGACCAAAGGCCTGGTGGAACAGCTCTGTCTTGCAGGCCCTGCAGAAAGATGTCAAGTCCCGCAGGGCCCTAGTCTCTTGAGACAGAGCGTTACACCAGATCGGAGCCATAGCCGAAAAAGCCCTGGCTCTGGTTGACGCCAACCTAACCTCTCTGTGGCCTGGGACCTTCAAGATGTTTTTGTTTGAAGACCGTAAGTTCCTCTGTGGGACATACCAGGAGAGGTGGTCCCGTAGGTACGAGGGTCCTAGGCCGTATAGGGCTTTAAAGGTTAAAACCAGCACCTTAAACCTGATCCTGTACTCCACCGGGAGCCAGTGCAGCTGGTATAGCACTGGGTGAATGTGATCTTGCAGCGAGGACCCCGTAAGGAGTCTCGCCGCGGCATTCTGCACCCGCTGGAGTTTCTGGGTCAGTCTCAAGGGCAGCCCCACGTAGAGTGAGTTACAATAATCCAGTCTGGAGGTGACCGTCGCGTGGATCACAGTGGCTAGGTCAGGGCGAGAGAGGTAAGGAGCCAACTGCTTAGCCAACTTAGGGAGAAGAATAAAGGGGAGAGAAAAGAATCTGGTACAATGGTCAGGAAAGTCCTACATTTCCAAGCTGGAGTGACTCCTTCCCACCCCTGCAACCTATTACAGGGCAGACACAAAGCCTTTCTGGAGATGTCAGATATTTCACAATGCTTCCTCGTCAGATGGGCTTTCAATGGTGGCACAAGGCTTCTCCAAAAGAGAAGGCGTTGGGCTGTAGTCCATGCATTGAGACAGAAAAATTGATGCTGGAGGTGTCCCAGGGTTGCTTTGAAGTTTGCCTTCTGCATGAAATGGAGAGTGGCAGTTATGATTGGCTCCATGTGACTGGAAAAGGTGATGATAACATGATTTATGAGCGCCAATGCAGTGTAACATATATAGCCAATGATACGTTGTGGCAAATTACACAAGATAGTTGTGTGGCTGCCTTTCCTAAGATAATAATGAAATCATGAGCCTTTTGCTGTGTGGGTTGGGAAAGAAGTCTGTGAAATGTTAGTACAAGCTCTGAATGCAGAGCCACGCAAGTTGCTATTTGTTTTGCCCTGCCACTTGGAAACCATGCCTCTGACTTCAGTAGATTTGCTGCAGCCCAAATATCATATCAAGCTGAGCTAAATATGAAGATCTTCAGTGTGAGAGGAAGCTCCAATAAAGCTTTCCAAGTAAGAAGAAACAACTACGTTTGTCTTTTGTAATACTTTACACTGCTTTCAACCACAGCATCTTTCCACGGGAACTTTTGATCTTTGCTAATTGGTTGCAATCTGCATTCTGTTTTCCCTTACGAGTTGCACTTTCAGTTATTCCTTCTTTCCAGTCAGATTCCAGATGTTGTTGGTTACCCTTTCCCTGTATCCTTTACTGAACCTCTGCATTATTTCCTTACACACACACACACACACACACACACACACACACACCAGTTTTCAGGTATAACTTATCACACGTTCCTGAAGACTGCCCATGATGGGGAACCTGTGACCTTCCAGATGTTGGATTCCAACTGCCATCAACCCCAGCCAACATAGTCCATGGTCACAGATGAGGGGAGCTGTAGTCGTGCAAGATCTGGACAGCTACAATTTCCCCACTCCTGTGCTATACAGTAACGTTCATCAGCAGAAACTTCCATAGTGGCTTACACCCTTTGTGAGAAGTCTCGACTCTTCCAAATGCCCATTTTCAAGATTAGCTCAGGGTTTAGTCATTAGTTTATTACACTTAAATCCAACCCTTCTTCCCAGGAGCACAAGGCTATCTATCTATGTATCTTCAGGTAGGTAGCTATGTTGGTCTGATGCAGTCAAAAAAATTTTTTTATTTTTTTTAATGTCCAGTAGCACCTTAGAGACCAACTAAGTTTTTTCTTGGTACTGTATAAGTTTTCGTGTGCATGCATGTATCTGAAGAAGTGTGCATGCACATGAAAGCTTATACCAAGAACAAACTTAGTTGGTCTCTAAGGTGCTACTGGACAATTTTTTTATATCTATCTATCTATCTATCTATCTATCTATCTGGGTCTCCAGCCACTTCCCAGTCCCAGACCTCCTTAGCTTCAGCAAGGTGGCATTATACCTTCAGGTGACTTTGAAATGTCATGGAAACATAGTGGCCAAGCATCTTATGAAACCTTTTGGGGAAAACAGAAAGTCTATTGCAAAACATAAATGTAAACAGTTTGTGCATAAAATTCAGCTGCTAATCGGAATACTAACTTTAATGGGGAAATGGGGCATAATTGTCAATGGGTTGTACCCATTTTTATTCCTACATAACTAACTTGGGTCCATTAATTTCAATGGGTCCAACTCTAGAGTATAACTTTTATTGGATGCAACACAATGAGCCTTTCCTACAAGTGGGAATAGTTAGGATCAGGTTGGAAGGATGTCACCAACAGTACCTGATTTTGAAAAGGCCTATAGAGGGAGGATGATACAAGTGTAATAAATAAACAAGGTGGATACGAACCGAGCTTTGATCCAGACAATAAACACTGGGAACAATACAAGGCAATGGCTTAGAGAGCCAATGTGTTATAGTGGTTAAATTGTTTTGACTAGACCTGGGGAGACACAGGTTCAAATTCTCACTCAGCTATGACGCTCATGTGGTGACCTTGGGCCAGACACTATCTCCAAGCCCAACTTACTTTGCAAGATATAATGGAAGGGGACCGTGTACACTGAGCCCCTTGGAGGGTATAAAGCTAATAGATGATTCTATGAAATTGTGAGCATCAATAACGGTCCTTGCTGCCAGCTGGTGGAAGTGGAGGAGGTCCTTCCTGGGTGCAGGTACAGCAGTGGGTGTGGCGCTTTGTCCTGGACAGGCTGTTGGGTTCCTGCAGCCCAGGCTGACTCTGGTTTTCTACAGTCTGCAAGGGCCCATCTACATGCAAAGCAGAAGTGATGGGCTGATCCCCCTCTGTCTCTCTTCAGGAGGGTGGCAGACATGCAGTTTGCCATCCGCACCAATATGCTGGGCGTGTCACTCTTCTTCCTCATCATTCTATATGGCTATCAACAACCCCCAAAGCAGGAGGGATATTGAGGGGTTGGGGGGGAACTAATCCCCCACCTCACAGAGACAGAGGCCTCCAGGACAATGAAGCATGGAGGCCCTAGACACCGAAGCCCTGCTAGGCAATAATGGCTCGATAAAAAAGAGGAAAATGTCCCTTATCGCCTTTGTCAAGACCTAATATGTGCTTTAAATGATTTGCTCAACTGTGTTATCCAGAACCCACAGTAATACAGCATGTTTATATATTGACTCCCAGCCAGAGCAGCTCTGCTTTGGAGGCCTGCTCTGTCATTGGCCATTAACAAAACAAAATAAATTTCAACTGAGTAAGGTAAGCCAAGTAGAAACCACAAATCAGGAAGGCCACTGGCTTAGGTTGTCTTCACTGCCAAAGCCTAATGCGATATATAATGGAAAGATAATGAGAGGTTACAGTTAAGTTCTACTGTGCTGCACATAAATGCTGGCAAGGCAGAAGGGCTGGGCCGATCTTCTCAATCCTTAAACAAACATTTGATTCTGTTTCCCCTGCCTCACTTTCCCACCGCAGTGATATGCCCTCCCCTCTAGTGACCTAAGCCTCTTTACTCCAGGGTGGGGTAGGGCTAGGTCCTCTTTGTTCATTTACCGCTCTGCTTCTTTGCTGCTCCAGCCCATTCCAGATGTACCTAGCTTCCAGCCACACCAGATTCTGGATATCCTGAAGGAGCAGGAGGAGGAGGAGGCGGCCATGAGAAGGCAACATCCTGCACTAGCATCACATTAACTGGCTTGCAACTTCTCCCCGCAGTTTATTATTCATAGCACTAGCGGGAGGGCAAGGTGCAGGCTGACTCACACAATGGCATGCCAGAGCTGTAAGCTAATACCAATCCACACCCCCAGAACTGAGAATCAGATCTGGATTGGGTCAAAGCGGTCAGCTTCCCTCCAAGTGAGAGCTGGGGCCCGAGGGACTCGCTGCTCAGGGCTGCCGAGCTCAGTTGCTATCACCAAGTACAAAACAAGGGACGGAGAAAGCCTTCTTCCAACTGTTTCGGAGAAACGCTGTATTTCACAAAGCTTCTGTCAAAGAAATTAAGGCTGATGCTTTTAACAAATGGGCGTGTGGGGTTTGAACATCCTTCAGGTGTTTGCAGCGGTGGGGTGGGGGAGAGTGCTGAAGAAAAACATCAATACAACCAGAGGCAGATGAAACAGATTTGAAATAGAAATCTCAACATCATTTATTATTTCTGAGTGCTTACAGTTTGCAAAGCAATGCAGAGAGATAAAAGCGGGCAGCCTCTCCTGTACCCTTACCTTCTCAAACTTTTCAAATCTAAAATAATCTTAAAAGTTTTTCTCCCATTTAAAGAACAATGCGTAATAATGATTAATATATGATTGTCATGAGCCACTGCTTATATCACTCTCAGTCTGCCCTGGACTCCTTTACTTATTATTTAACCTCTGAATATTGCATAAAATGTGTTCTCACCTGGCCTGCAGCAGCATAGCCCAAGTTAAAGAATAGTTCTAGGGAAGCAGAATTAATCTAGGATGGATTTGGTTAGGCTACTGAGCAAACCAGGTCAGCTGCTAGAGAAACTGGTACAAAAATAACTCGAGAAATTATAGTAAATTTTGAAGAGCTCTCTTTACATTCTAAGGGCAGAGAGTGGAATACTACAGCTAATAATACACCTTTTCAAAGACAGGTTTTCCAAAGTCCATGATATACATAAATGCTGAAGTACAATAGAGACATGAGCAACCAGAATATTTCTCCCCCAAGTGGATCAAAATATTTCAACATGTAAAAGGTTTTATTAATTGATGCACCTTCATCTCAATATTATTATTAATTACAGCCACAGATCTTCACAGACCCTTTCTTCCCTGGCGGGAGAGCGCCATTTTGTGAGTTCACCACAAATGCAAAAATGTATTGGGCCAGCTCTGCTGGGCAGGGGGTACAATGTGGATCAGGACCACAGCACTGCAAATGGTTAAAGCCCCCATCCCCTCTATGCCACAGTCCCAAATCAGATTAGCTCTCTACAGAGCTGCTGTTTTAAAGAAATATCACATCACATTTGGCCCTGAAAGTTGGGTTCACCTATGGAAAAACATGAGGAGTAAAAGTGCTAGTTAATTGTGTTTTCTTTCCTTGCCGCTGATTGTACTATCTGAAACTGCTTTAAGATACAAGACAATGGAGGGCAGTAGTAGCATATCTTGTTAGAAGCCCTTCATTCAATAACTGTTTGTTTTTTTTTAATGTGACCATGCTGGCAGCTACCAAAGCTTGAATTAGTATAATAGGGTAAGAAAACCTTTGTAAAATATTTAAACTAACACCAACATCTGCCGATGGTTGGAAGTTCTGCAGTGCATTATTATTATTATTATTATTATTATTATTATTATTATTATTGATTTCTTAGTTTACAAAAATACATGCATTGTCTCTTTCTTCAAGTTGTGTTTTCTACAGATCAGTTTCATTTCTTGTGAGACATTAGTTGCATACAGTATTAGGTTGGGAAGAAATGAAGGGGAAAGAGGAAGAGGGGGAATGGTGAGTGGGGTAGGGTGGGGTGGCAATGCTTCTCTTCTTCTATTTAGTGTATGTGTGGGGTTTTGTGTCAGCGTCACTTCACTTGTTATATTTCCTTGGTAGTGAGAGGGGTTGAGGTGGCCTGGGGTGTGGTTGGTTGTCTTTGGTTGGCTGTAGTAATATTTTTTTACGTGTGAGAGAGGAAGTGGATTTTTTGACCAGGTTAGCCAGATTGATTCATATGCTGTCGGTGGATTCTTGTTGGGCTATGTAGGTGTTCAAACTTTTGGAGCCAGTGTGGTGTAGTGGTTAAGAGCAGTAGACTCGTAATCTGGTGAACCAGGTTCACTTCCTCGCTCCTCCACATGCAGCTGCTGGGTGACCTTGGGCTAGTCACACTTCTCTGAAGCCTTTCAGCCCCACTCACCTCACAGAGTGTTTGTTGTGGGGGAGGAAGGGAAAGGAGAATGTTAGCTGCTTTGAGACTCCTTAGGGTAGTGATAAGGTGGGATATCAAATCCAAACTCCTCTTCTTCTCTCTTTGCTTCAGTGGAAAATTTTGTCAAGGAGAAATGAGCATTCTGAGATGGATCTAGTGTCACTCTGAATAATGGAAATTGGAATCCAGCTCAGATTTTCACTTCTCACAAAGTTCAGAAGAAAGCCCATATCTCACCTCTGTTGTGTAGTATCTGGCGTGCACTTTAACAATGGCTTTCCCAGTATTTATGCTCAATGGAAAGAAATCTGACACATATATTAGATCTCTTTATTATGTTTATCCATAAAGAATTGCTGCCAGAAATTAGTGACTAGGTTAGGGGTACCATCAAGTCCAACATTATTATTATTATTTTAGTTTGGGTGTGCTTCTTAATATGGACTTCAATCTGGATGTTGCAGTACCTTAACACTTTTGAACAGCTGAGGGTAATATGCAGATTGTGCCCATTCCAGAAGGTGTCAGATATGGCCCATAGTGATGTACTGTATTTACATCTTCTTTGAACTACTGTAAAACCATAATAATTAAATGTCTCCATACAGCTGGTTGGCAAGTACTGTGCTTTGCTTTTTCCTTCAGGTCATACATAAGGTTTAGATCTGAGCTTCCAGTCCATGATCCCATCTCTCTTTCTCTCTTCTTTCTGTGCGTGTGTCCATGTGTGTGTAAAAAAATCTTTTTAGATGTTTTCTTGGCTTCAATCACTCACAATTTTTCATTTAGAACAGGGTGACCTGGCCAGGCACTCTGAAATTGTTCACTCCCAGTTCTCTGGCACATCATCAAGCTTTTTCTTTATTGAATCAGTCATTAGGAAGGATGGTTCCTCCATAATTCACACAGCAGCATCCCTAGAAAGAAGCATTGTGATGCTGTTGTTGGGTTTCAACAAAGGAAAGAAACCTAGGTTGGAATCACCACTCAGCTATGAAGCTCGCTGAGTGATTATAGGAAAATCAGTATCTGCCAGCCTATCCTTCAGAGGGACATTACGAGACTAAAACTAAAGCTATGCAGTTTTATTTGTCTGAATCCCAAACCGAATTGGGTCCATTTGAATCAATTTGGCTGAATCTGAATTGGGTCAAGGCAGCTACAAATCGCTGCAGTCAGGTGGACCAGAATACATTTACAGCAGTTTGTGCCGAACCAATGCTCAGAATGGTCTCTGGAAAAGCCAGACAAGCTGTCTCCTACATTTTGCAATTATTAATTATAGCACCATATGTGAAGAAATCCTGTTTATTTGAATTAAGTTTTAATGAGTATTGTGTAATGTGTTCTGACATTTGTATTGTACATGGTAATGCATTTCATGTGGAAAGATTTCTGTCTGGACCAGTGAAAGTTAGTTTAACTGTCGTAGGGACCTTGACTAAGAGCTGTGAGGAAGGGTTGGTGATATAAAGAAGAGTAGAAGCTATGTACATTTCAATTGGTGGGTGCAGGTTTAGAATTTTCAGTTAGACAGTGTGATTGGCTGGGGTTGGATTAGAGGGGCCTACAGAAGAAGGGGCCTATAGAAGAAGCCTGTATGTGGCTTGGTGCTGGTCCAGCAGAGGAGAGTTGGGGTGGAGCTGTTGATGCTTGGTGTTCATGGAATCATCCAGAAGGCAAGGAGAAGAAAGACCTCAGAGGCAGCTGGAATGGCTTGCTGGGGATAGGTGAATAAATGAAGAGACAAGAGAACCTGTCTGCAGTCCTGAGGGAAGTAAGAAGGAACTTGGGATGTGGGTCTCTGGTGACAGCTAGGAGTACCAGAAGTGAAGATTTCCAGGACACTGGCAGAAGACAAACCTGTGCTTCAGCCAGGTCAAAAGAAGCTTAACTAGGATGGAAAGAATAAAAGAGAAGTTTGGCTAAAGGATTTTAATGAGTGACTAAGTAACTAACTCAAATCTGATGCACCTATATGGAAAAAAATAAATTTATGGAAATTTTGATTTCCTAATGCAAGTCAATGGAATTTCCAAAGGGTTTCCCCCCCCCCAGATTGTAAACTGGATCTAGGGTTTGAGCTGAGTTTGGATTATCCCTGGTCAAAGCTGTTTTGGGTTGGAATGAATTGGATAAGAAGGGGACTGTACACAGCACTAGCTACAGCATATCTAAATTTACTAGAAAAAACTATGGGCTAGAAATGTAATAAACTGATATTGTAATATTCTATGTTAAAATATAGAGGTGGCCTTTAACTGAAATATCAAAGAATGTTCACAGCTGCTACAAAAGTATAACTCTAAACAGAACATTCACAAGCTGTCCAGCTTCTGTGAGGGAAATTAAACACCATTTTGACTGGTTCTCATATTTAAGGATCTGAAAATTTCACAGGATCACATTTGGGAGTCATTCCTCAAATATATAATTAGTGATTAGCAATGTTTGAGTAGTTTCACCTCAAATATTGCATTACAATTGTTTGGATCTTAAGTTGCATTCACTTGAAAGTTCACAGAAGAAATGTCTCCCCCTTGCAGCCCCCTGTGCCTCTCCAGAGGGTTGGGGGCCCTCCTGAACACTGTGGAACAGGATATATGGCACATTTGATGCCTCCTCTGGCATAAACTAGAAGTGACGGAGGCAAACGTTAAAAAGTAATAACCACATAAACGTACACACAGAGAGAAAAATCTATATTGGAATGGATTTATGTTGTTTTGTAATGTTCACTGGTTCATATGGAAGATGAGTAATTCTGGATAATGTCTTTTAATGCTGGATATATATTTTTATATAGTATGGTAGTGTCATTTTTAGTATGTTAAGCTACAGTGGTACCTCAGGTTACAGATGCTTCAGGTTACAGATGCTTCAGGTTACAGACTCTGCTAACCCTGAAATAGTACCTCGGGTTAAGAACTTTGCTTCAGGATGAGAACAGAAATTGTACAGCAGTGGCACAGCAGCAGCAGGAGGCCCCATTAGCTAAAGTGGTACCTTAGGTTAAGAACAGTTTCAGGTTAAGAATGGACCTCTGGAACGAATTAAGTTCTTAACCCAAGGTACCACCGTATGCCTTAACATTTAGACCAGCCTTTCTCAACCTTTGGTCCCCAGATGTTGTTGGACTACAACTCCCATCATCCCTAGGTAGCAGGACCAGTGGTGAGGGATGATGGGAATTGTAATCCAACAACATCCAAGAATAACACACATGTGCTAGATTATTTCCAGGCACTTGCTTTCCTAATAATCCATGCAGAGAGGACAGGAAGAGAATATGGCTCCCCTTTAGAGAAAATTGCTGTATGCCATCATAAAGTACAATTTCTTCATCTGTGAACTGTTTCTTTGCAATGAAAAAGGTGCAAATAATCTCATAGGCAAAATCTAGTGCCTTTGAACACATTTAGCAAATATTTATCAGCAAAATTACACATTTTTTCCTGTGAAAGAGTAGCATTAGTAAGATGCAACACCGGAAAGGAAAAGCTTAGCTTCAACCTTCCATGTTCATAAAACTGTGCAATGGGACAATGTGTGTGTTCAAAATACATAAACAGAGTATACTGACTTGTTAATCTTAAAATTCACTAATGTTACGGCAAAGTCAGTCATGGAATACTTTGTGTCCAATTAGAGAAAACTCAATGGGGCAACTGGACATCAAATATTAAAATAACAAATCCATGGATATTTAAATAAAATATGTCTTCTCTACTAATGTATGAACTTTTGCCTTTTAACTTTGTGAAAAGGTAATTTCAATTTTTTTTAAGCGATGCCAACTGAGTTTGATGAGCCTGCTATAAAAATTGGGGTTAGTAAAAATAATAATTTCACTAGGCATTCTTAATTTTGAAAAAACAAACCAATAACCTGTGCCTTCAACACACTCTTAAAAGGACTAAAGTATTCACCAAAGCTATCTTAATTTCAGTAATGTACTCGCTGGTGAAAACACATAACACATTGGGGGGGGGGACCCAGCCACCCATATTTAGTCACTACCAGTATTGAGCCGCTTTGAAAATACAACATGTGTCTGCTCACAATGGATAGGTATGAATATGCTGTATTTAATTATAGTTTATTTTAAAAAAACACTGAAATAAATGGGAGCACACCTGTATAAACCTGTAAGAGGAAAGATTAGCCAGGTCTAATGTGTTACAAGTCTGAAGAAATATGACTGTGATGATCTGGCCCTGCAACTACAACTCCCATCAGCCCTAGCAAGAATGGCAAATGACCAAGGATGAGGTAAGTCATCGTTCAGCAATATCTGGAGGACCAAAGTGTACTCCCACAAACTCTACAATTTATTCAGCAATTTGATACGTATTCAGATAACTGTTTTAACTCATACATATTCTGACTTTTCTGGTTGTTAATTGGTAGGATTCAAGTGAAATGGAAATGGAGGCTTCCATGATGGTTTCCCAATCAAACAGTTCTGAATGAGCTTGATTTTTGCAGCTCTGTCATAGCATCAAATGAATTTTCAGGCAGCAAGAGTGATGCATTATCTCAGGACCTGGAGCCTCTGATACTCAAACTCCACAGTACTTATTTATATATTTCCACTTTTGAAACACGTCCTATAAAGCATCCTGAAGTGATAAACAATATCAACAATAAATGGCATTTTAAACAATTTCATCTGTACACAATTCAAATACAGTGCACATACAGACTGAGATATTATATACAGTGGTACCTTGGGTTACAGACGCTTCAGGTTACAGATGCTTCAGGTTACAGACGCTTCAGGGTACAGACTCCACTAACCTAGAAATAGTACCTCGGGTTACGAACTTTGCTTCAGGATGAGAACAGAAATCGTGCAGCAGCAGGAGGCCCCATTAGCTAAAGTGGTACCTCAGGTTAAGAACAGTTTCAGGTTAAGAACGGACCTCCAGAACGAATTAAGTTCTTAACCCGAGGTGCCACTGTGTGTGTGTGTGTGTGTGTGTGTGTGTGTGTGTGTGTGTGTGTGTGTATAAACTCCATTTAAAATATCCACTTTTTAAAAAGTCTGATAGGGGTCTGTCCCTGAGAAATCAATGGGTCTAGTTTATATTGACTTAAGAAAACTAGATAATAGGGTTTGTGAGTTCACTAATAGACATTTGGCCCTACATTTGGCCCTACATTTAACTACAGTGGGTGATATTCAACCAAGTCATACTCAGGATATATCCACTCAATTACTGTTTGAAAGGATATGTCCTGAATATGACTAACATTGCTTATCACTCAGTATAGTTAATGATGAAGGTAATTATTATTGCCTCAAAGAAGTCAATATATAGGGTTTAAAACCCAGAATAAATATGTGGGGCAGGGGAAAAGAGATTATAGAGGTGACATATTCCTCCTTTACCACACCTCTCCTCACCTACCTGCTTAATTAGGGTTTAAAACTGGAATTAAAAGGTGGGGCTGTGAAAGACCCCCAGTTGGTTGGGGCCTAAGTTGGGTCTCGACTGGTCTGGCCTAGATTGGGGCCTAATTGGGGTTACCAGATTGGGCCTCAAACTGAATTAGGACTGGAAGACAAACCAGGAGACAGGACCAAAGGACAGCCAAAGATTCCAGGAACTCACCAGAGCTCAAGAAGACTTTCTTACTTGAGCAAAACGTGAAATAGGAACACCTTTTATAGCTCTTAATTCCCCGGGGGCTTACCTCCCTTGCAAATTTAGGATTTAGTCAGATTTTGATCACATGCTCAGTTTGCTGTTAACTGTACATTGGTATTTTCTTCAAGCACTGTAACAGCAGTTCCAGGCCAACCTTAATAATAATTTGTAAAGAAGTTTTTTACTGGTTCTTCCCAATTTGCTGATTGAGAAAACTTCCTGTCTGTGTTTTGTTCAAACAGGCACATATTTATTCAATTTATTTAGCTTCAAAGCACCATATTCACCTCCCTAACCTGAAAAACTAGCTACTCCAGGTTTTCCCCTCATACATTTTGCTTTTAAAAAAGTCAAATTTCTTATTTCAGTGGATATTTGTATGTGCAGTACATAGTGAGTTTGTCCATATTTCAATGCTCCTCTGTTACTTCCTTAACAAGTGAATACCACAAGGATAGCGCCAAAATATATCCAGTGTATTATGTTACAAAATCATTGTATTTGTCCTCTATGGTTCTCTAGTGGACCGTTGGCTGTCCTGCAGGAGACAACTCAATATATCCCATTTTCATACACTTCAGTGCCTTCAACTTATACATGAGCCCAATTTCAGCTTGACAAATGACAAATGCTCATAATTTTGTGGTGGAAGATCCCTCATGATTTTGATATTTCACTGTCAGTTAGCTAGTGGGGGGGGGCAAACATCTTACGTATGATTTTTTAAAGTTATTCTCTCTCCCCGCACCCACCCACCCCACAAAAAAGTTCAAAGAGCAAATGTTCAGACTAATCTATATTGTAAGCTTGTGCTCTGTCAAGTTTGGCAAGTTCATAGTTCTTAGTCTAAATACTATGCTTGTTTTTCAGCTTCAATAATAAACAATTACTGCATGCATGTATTAAACTCCCATTTTGTCAGACTTGGAAGTCAATCAAAGTCTTCCTCTGGTTGGAATGTGCCCTGTATCTATCCAATAGAAATATGAGCAGGACCACACAAAATGGTCCAACCCATTTCACGTTCCTTAAAATAAACCTTAACCATGAAAACTTGTCATTTCCTACTTATTAAAAATGAAACTTTCATACTATATCATGTCATTTCCAGTTCATTTTATCTCTGCATCTGAGCCTTCGTTCACTCAACAAATGAATATTCAATGGACACCGATTCAATCAAATTAAACAATTGTGCGAATTCTACAAGTGCTAAGAAAAAGAGAAAGAAGTGTTGCACCTAAAATTGCCCCAACCCTTACTGTCAAAGTTAAAATTTATTTCAGACATCATATCACAACTGCGAAAGGCAGATGGTTATTAAAGCCTTGCTTAACTGACTTTCTTTTATTGGACCAACGTATGATTCAGAAGGAGGGGTCCTATTGACAGTAGCATCAGAAGTTGCAGATGTTCCAACAGTCATACACTTTTACACAGATATAAACACCTAATAAAATGCAGGCTATAACTTATCCACATGTGCCTCCCTCCCTCTGTTGAATCATACCTTTCAATCTACAAAGCAAATTATTTCATCTCCTAAAAACAAACAGTACCTGCTCATATGCTCCAGCAACCAATCAACAACCTGCCCTACACAATCCACGTCCCTTTTCTTACTCCCAAGGGTGTGTGTATGTACCAATAGGTGCTGTGCCAGTAATACCAACAAGTGTTAGTGCTAATGCCCAGGGATGGGTTTACCCTGCTCTGTGCCAGTATCTGAGAGAGCTGTGAGTTTTCCTTTAAGCTAAGATCTCCTGGCTCATTGTCAGCAAGCCCATGCCAGCTGCACCAGCCAATGAAAGCTTATAGGAAAAATAAATTTGTCATAGGAAAAGTACAGAAATGTGATTGCTTTCATGCAGGACTACAGTCAAGAGATTGTTTGACTAAATTTTGCTAAGGCTGAAGGGGTAAATGGGTGGGGGGCAGAAAAAACCTTGCCAAATTAGATTGCGGTCAATTAAAATGTAAGTGCCTGGACTTGCCCACAAGGAACAAAAAATATTTTAAATAACAAAACCCAGTGATGCTGCTGGCTTAATTTTGTTGATAAATCCAAGCCATTTCAAAGCCATTTTGCTCATCATCCCACCAAGGTGTAAAGATTGGCCAGAGAATGAGCAGCTGCAGTCTGCTTCCCCTCCCTTCTGGCTAGAAAGTTCCAGCTGTTAACTGCCCTGGGATGACAGAAGGGAAGAGATGGACACTCTGGCCTCTACCACCGGCCTGAAGAACAAGGGACCTGGGTACTAGTTTGTTTAATCATCTGAATGCATTGTAAGCACAGCCTTGGAGGTCATTAGAACAAAAGGTGATATAATTATTTCACATAACCATTCAAAAACACAAAAATGACGTGCGAAGGGAGGGTAATTTGAGAAGCACAGTTAAGAATGAAAATGTAAGATATTATGGAATCTTAAGGGAAGTGCCTGGTCTTAAGTTTATGAGCTTCAAAAAAAGCTCTGCCGACACAAATTGCATTAAAGGTGAAAGATCTTCCTGGGTAGAGCACATTATTTGAGGTTCTGCTTGCTTATGGTTGAACTTACTCCGTTTCATCCAAAATGCAACTGAAATTAATGAATAGCTTCGAAAGGGAAGAGGAAATGGAGTGAACTTAAAATATCCTCAGCCAAATGCCAGTGTTCCTGGAGTCTCCCATTACAAAGTGCTAATGACTTTAGGCCAGGGATGGGGAACCAGTTTTGTTGGACTCCAGTTCCCCTGGCCTGGTAGAATCCCTTTGGCTAACCCTATCACGGCAAAGTAATTGGAAAACTGGGGTACAACAGCATTGTACCTCAGTTTTCCAATTACTTTGCCATGGTAGGGTTAGCAGCCTTCGACATGGTCGATCACGAACTCCTAGACCACCGCCTTGCCGACGTGGGGATCCAGGGCACAGTCCTCCAATGGCTGCGCTCGTTTCTCTCTGGTCGGGGACAGAGGGTGGCGCTTGGGGGGGAATTGTCATCGCGCCACTCCTTGGTGTGTGGAGTGCCTCAGGGTGCGATTCTCTCCCCGATGCTTTTTAACATCTTTATGCGCCCTCGCCCAGCTTGTCCGGAGTTTTGGGCTGGGTTGCCATCAGTATGCCGATGACACCCAACTCTATCTGTTGATGGATGACCATCCTGACTCGGCCCCAGACACACTGACCAGATGTCTGGAAGCTGTGGCTGGATGGTTACGTGGGAGCCGGTTGAAGTTAAATCCTTCGAAGACAGAGGTCCTCTGGCTGGGACGGGACGATATGGGATTGAGGGGGCAACTCCCATCTCTTGCGGGGGTGCAATTAGTGCCAGCACCGTCCGTTAAGAGTTTGGGTGTAATCTTCGATACCTCCCTCTCTATGGAGGCGCAGATTACAGCTATAACAAAGGCGGCATTTTTTCATCTCCGCCAAGCTAAGCAGTTGGCCCCTTATCTCTCTCGCCCTGACCTAGCCACTGTGATCCATGCGACGGTCACCTCCAGACTGGATTATTTTAACTCGCTCTACGTGGGGCTGCCCTTGAGACTGACCCAGAAACTCCAGCGGGTGCAGAATGCCGCGGCAAGACTCCTTATGGGGTCTTCGCTGCGAGAACACATTCATCCGGTACTATACCAGCTGCACTGGCTCCCGGTGGAGTACAGGATCAGGTTTAAGGTGCTGGTTTTAACCTTTAAAGCCCTATACGGCCTAGGACCCTCGTACCTACGGGACCGCCTCTCCTGGTATGCTCCACAGAGAAACCTACGGTCTGCAAATAAAAACATCCTGAAGGTCCCAGGCCACAGAGAGGTTAGGCTGGCCTCAACTAGAGCCAGGGCCTTCTCGGCTACGGCTCCAATCTGGTGGAACGCTCTGTCACAAGAGACTAGGGCCCTGCGGGACCTGACATCTTTCCGCAGGGCCTGCAAGACAGAGTTGTTCCACCAGGCCTTTGGTCAGGGCGCAGCCTGACTCCCTCCTCTGGCAACCTGCACAGAACTTTGCTTAATGGTTGCCATCAACTTGATTTTAATTAATTTTTATAATGAAATATTTTTAGAATGTTGGATTATTTGATTGTTTGATTATTTGATTGTTGTTAGCCGCCCTGAGCCCGGCTTCGGCTGGGGAGGGCGGGATATAAATAAAATTTATTATTATTATTATTATTTTTAAAAGGATATAAGCCCCCGTCTTTATTATTAAACTACTTCTAAGTAAGTGTAGATCAGCAATGATTCCAGTTGTTAATGGAGTGAGGAAATGTGAGAGCTTTCTTCAATGGCCAAGTTAACTCATTGTATCAGATGCAAAGAAAGACAGACACAACAAACTTGCAAGAAATTCACAGCCATGTATTGATTACAGCATGGATTTGGGGTTAATCAAAACATATTGTGGTTTTACAGAGTCTTGAAGTTGGGTATGGCGAGTTGGGTATAATAATGGTTATATTATTATATTTGAATCTATAGTCAAAAAGGTATGATATGGATTCTTGTCTTTTTTCCTTTTTTCACTTTGGCTAATTCCTTTTGATATAGAATGCAAGCTTTTTTAATATTTTGTAGTTATTTTGTAATTGTAGTTCTGCAGATGTTCTGTTTAAACTCTGACTTCCCCTTTTTTTGAATTGTAATCAGGGTGGATAAAAATCTGATTTTTTAAAAGAGGAAGAGTAAAGAAAGAACTAAACTATGTAAATAACATTAGAGAAACCTGCATCAACTTCTATTGTCTTCTGGCTTTGTCACATTCGGTGTGAAGGGAGGAACACCCTGAATTAAGAAAGGATTTCCAAATGGAAGCTAGCAATAATAGGGCCATATACTGTGACAGCATAAAAAGACCAAAGTTGTTTTATTTGCCCATGAATATGCTACTTGGGTGGTAGAAGGTACTTGGCTTCCTCAATAACCTAGTGCATTAGCAACTTTGTAAAAATGGAGGATCCTAACGCCATATTTACTAAGACACCTAATCTACTCTGAAGGGGTGAAGAGATCAAGTGCATTTCTGTTAAATCTATTATACATGTTCACCACGAAGCGCATGATGGCATTCGCTCCCCTATAGCTCTCTCAAGTATTTCCTTTTTAAAAAAGGAAATACAAGTGATGATGCATCATATTGCACAATACTGTAAAAACTAAAAACAAACTGATGTGCAAGTCAAAGGATTTTTAATTGCTATATTAAGAGGTATGGTTTTTTAAATAAGCACAGTATGCTATGTTCTGGAGTCATGGGACTGTAGCTGCCGAAATATGCCTAATATTCAGCATTTCATGAATTATTATTCCATCTGGACCTGTTACCATTTGAAATAGCTGCCTTGACTATTATTGTCACTGATGTTGCCAACTAATTCAAACGTTAGGGACTGTGTTCTAGATGCATAATACAAATACTTGAGATTCAGCTTATTTGATACATTAGTTCTTCTTTGTGTGCCCCCTAAATGAAAACATACTTATTTCAATGTTCACTTTACAGCACCGTGATTAAGGAATAACCCCAGCATCATAGCTACCAATATATAGGTGAATAAGTCATTTCATATACATTTGGGCGGCCTTGGGTTCAAGTTCACAATCTCATCTTCAATAAGCAAAGCACTTAAGTCCAGGATTTACCAGCACAGGTTCCTAATGCAGATTAAAGCCTAATCTTAAATCTCTGGCACTATGGATTTTCTGAGATCCTGGTTTGTTTGAACATCCCTGCTCTATGGAGTTTTTAAGACTGGTCCTCTGGAAATGGATATTTTAATGGGGAAAACAAATATGCTGACTCTTTATTTCATCCTACTAAAGAATCCACACAATCAGAAAGCTTTGAGGTCTTCACAAACATTTTTGTTACACTGAGCCAGAGTCAAAATGATGTTTTAATCAGTTCAAACGGCGTGCGATTTCTAAGGTGGAAACTTGAGATGAGACGTCCACTGATTAGGATACATAATAGGACCTAGCTTTCACATACATGTTCCAAAGTAGGGGTGGTCTCAGAGTGGCCTTCAACCTACTATGAGAAGCCCTCTACAAACGATCAGTTCAGATCTCCGGCAAGAGCAATCTGTTCTTCCTGTGGCAGCTTGCTGGGGAAGGAGAGAGAGGGAGGAGGAGGCAGCCCTACCCATCATCTTCTGCCTCCCCACCACCAGCATGTGGACCAAAACAGAGGACAGACTTCAACAGAAAAAAAGGCTGGTCACCCATGTTCTTAAGTAACCGTGGAAAGGAGACGAGGCACATGGCAAAATGTGGAAGCAAGAATCCTCATGAATACTTTAGGGAAGTATGTCCTCAACCAAAAGTCTTGACTCCAGAGTGAAGAACAAAATAAATCAATCAGCTCTCTAGTATTCCATACTAGAAAGGAATACTGAGTAGAAGACAAAGGTGACCCTCAATCAAATGACAAAGCACGCGCATCTCAATAGAATCTGGGTTTGGCACCTGCCTAAATCTGAACTGAATGAGGGAATCAGATCCAGATTCTCCTGTAGCATTAACTGTATGTGTCTGGAAATCCAGACATCTAAATATTTAAATTGGTGCTGCTGCCAATGCAAAGGATACATAATAAAATGGTGCTAAAGAGAGACACAATCCTACCCCAGTTTCCGCCAATTGGTGGAATATATACAGAGCATATACCAAACACGTACCAAAGTGAATTATTTTCTAACAAATTTGGGGATAATAATATATAGGTCAAAGAATATAGTAAGTCAATGTAGTATCCAAAAATAAGTTATACTCACTTAGCACACACTGATTATTCCTAGAATTAGGACTTCATAGTCCTCTGGAGCTGTACTTGGTGTCTTTAACCTCAGCCAGGAAAAATTGTGCCAAATATCAACTGCACAAAATATCTAGTCAGGGTTGCACAATTGTTGTATGAAGACTCCTGCTTTGTAGTAAAGTGAAGTTTCATGGCCATTTGAGCTCTTCCAACAATGCAACATTTGTCTGAAAATGCTTTATTTTATGAGTTGGACTCCTGTGGCAGAAAGCAAAGATGGCAGTAACTATAGTTTTAAATGTTTAGGAGACTGAAGCTTGCTTCACAACTTCCAGTAACACAACTGTACAAGGAACACAGCACTGCTTTGTAATTTAAAGTTTTATGTAGATCCAAATTACTCTAGCAAAATTTAAGCAACACACACACACCCTTGTCACAGTTACCTTACTGAAGGGATGGGAAACCTTTGGCCCTACAGATGGTGTTGGACCCAAACTTCCAAAATTATTCACCTTTTTAGTCACACTAGCAGGAGCGGATGGGTGTTAGAATCCAAGAACATCTGGAGGACCCAAAGTTCCCCAGCCCTGCCTTAGACAGATGTGTATAAGTGCCGGCTCCAGGATTTGGGCCCCCCTAACACAAGGCATTCTTATGAACCCTCATCCTGGAAACAACGTGAAACACTAGGCTGGGGAAGTAGTGCAGTTAGGTAATTTCAGACTCTGGTTATACAGCACACACACAGGTAACGTGTATTAATTCAAAATGTGGTAAGTCCGTCCTGATTCATTTGGAGGCTCTCCTGCTGATTCTTCTGTGTGGGACTCTTGACTTTTACTACAAAGGCCTCCCTTGAAGGCACTACTGCAAGCAAATGCTAAGGTGTAGTGATGGTCACGGATGTCTTAAAGTGGGATTAGACAAATTAAATAATTAGAATTTGTGGATGTGATAGATAAACAGAACCTTCAGATTAAAAGGCAGTATGCAACCAAATCTCAGTTACTAGAGAGGCAATGGTGTGGGACGCCTAATGCCTTCGTGCCCTGGTCATGGCTTCCTAGAAACATCTGGCTGTATCAGACAGACCTTTGGTCTAATCCAGCAAGGCTCCTATGTTTCAGAAATAAGAATCTTATCCTTTACCTCTACAAAATCAAATAAAATTATATCCTCAGATTGCCTTCCTTCAAATCTCTATAAAATATTCTTAGAAGTAGCTGTATATGCTATGGGTAACCAGCACTTAAGAAAGTCTGGTCCTACAGGAGGCAGTAAGGCAAAGTTCATGAATTTATTCATCAGCTTCCCTGTACATTGAACAAAATTACATAATCACACTTTAAAAAGCCAATTACACACTTGTGGAGGAGCCCAATGTAATAATGAAATTATACAATAAAATACACTAACAGATAATGATCAAATGAAGAAGCTTCTGAGATTTCCCCCCTTCTGTTTCTAGAAAGGAAAAGCAATACACTTCTTGGAATAAAATAAACAATAGTGAAGTTACATCCATGAGGATGTCTGCAGTGCACACACACACATCCAGGAACTAGACAGTGCAACAAGATTTTATGTCTTTATTTGAAAATTAAACAAAAATACAATGCTTTAGTACAAAATTGAGCTTTGTTTACCTGATTGAACGATACATCATGAAATCAATTGTTGTACACCTAGGAAATTTACCAATAGAACTTTCTTCCACTGGCGTATACACCTTGATTTGCCGCATATGAGTGTCTCTTCCATTTTGGTGATTGGCTAAAACAGCAATCTGAATCATAAAAGTGCGGATAGGTTTCTTATGAGTATCTGTTAAGGCTACGTGAATCCAACCACTGGGTTCCACTAATTCAAGTTGCTGGAGAAGAAAAGAAGAATAAAAAGGTAGAAATGGAATCAGATTAAATTATCACTTAGCATAAGCAATCAATTATTCAGTACAAAAGGAAGTGGACTGCAGTGGAAAATGAGAGTTGAGCATACATGATCGCACAGTCGTCTCACATTTGCTACATACACAGTCCAGCAAGGACCTTGAGAAGGAAAAGGAAGGGCTGTAATGCTTTCTTTAATCATCTGCAAAATGCCACTTCTACATCTGAACAAGGAAGATACATACAGTGGAACCTTGAGTTACGTATCGTCCTCCTTACAAACGCTTCGTAATGAGCTCCACTAACCTGGAAGTAGGTGCTCCTGACAGCGAACTTTGCCCCAGGATGCGAGCGGAAGTCGCGCAGCGGCAGCAAGAGGCCCCATTAGCAAAAGCGCGCCTCAGGTTAAGAACAGTTTCGGGTTAAGAACAGAGATCCGGAACGAAAAATTTCGTAACCGGAGGTACCACTGTAGTTCTGTCCAAGGTAAAAGTGTTCATGGGGCAGGAGCTACCAACACTGCAAAGTTACTGCCATGTTAGGAAATATGTATGCTAGACTTTTGTAAAGCATTTTTCTATCTTCTTAGCAAGACAGAAGCAAAGGTTGTCCCCTTCCCACCCCCACCACATGCTGTACATCTTAAGTTTTTCTATTTTGACTGTTTGTGAAATTTCATGTCACTGGTGCAGTTAGCATATAAATCAGAATTTAGTGCTATGTGCAGGAGTGGGAATGGACCTAAGCGAAGCCCTGAGCTTGTGTACTTGCACCTTCTCTCTCAGCCAGGAGGACTTCTGCTGCATTTAGTTTCACTTTCCATGAACAAATTCCGGTCAGTTTCAAAATGAGCCAGCTTCAAACCATGGGTAATTAAAACTGACTTGTTTAACTAACCTGACGTTGTTTTAAACCACCATCTACGGTTCATACATAATGAAAAAGCAAGGATTCATAGAAAGTAAAACTAAACACTGCAGAATCCTTCTCCTGGCCATTATGAGAGGAGGAGAGGAAGGAGTGCAAGAGCCAGAGCTTTTCTCAGACTCAGTCCAACTGATACACTTAGCAATAACCCATGGCTTAGTTGTTATGTGCAGACAAGCTCACTGCCATGTATAAAACCATGAAGATTAATATCTCACAACAAGTTTAATTCACAACCTGCAAAATTTAGACTCCTGTTATCTTATTCCAACCATCCATTCCTGACATGTTGCAACATGGATATGACAATGTACACAATTTAACTATGTTAGAAAAGCACTGACAGAATGTGGTGTGGAGTAAGGAACAAAGGGCAGAATCAAAACTTCGATTACTGGTTTCAGATATGAAACAGCTATTCTTTTATTTTTGGATTTACAAATTGAGATCAGATATTTAAGAAGCGAGGATAGAAATAAATGATTTTCAAAAAGTAATTAGATTTTTAGCATTTAAATTGGATTTCTTTTTAAAAATCGTATTAATTGCCCTTTTAAAATTCAAATGTTACAGTATTATAATAACATTATTAGGTCAAACAAAATGCCAAAAAGTTGTGAGCAACATGGTTGTTTATAATTTCTGTGTGCTTTTGTTTAAAAATGTGAGCTGGGTTCAAATCTCTACTCAGACACTGAGTGACTTTGGGCTATTCATCCCTCAGCCTACTACAACAAAGGGTTATTGTGAGGGGTTTTGTTAAAATTAATAAGCAAGGGGGGACTATGTATTTTACTTTACGCTCCTTGGGAGGAAAGAACGGCTATAACCACAATAATAAAATAAAGTAAACATCCAGCTAACCCATTTTTTTAAGTGTTTATCATGATATAGTTTACCAAATGATACGAACAAAAAGTTCTCTGCAAATAAAACTTGCAAAAATAAATTCTTACCAGAATGAATACACACACACACACACACACACACACACACACTTCAAGTATGTCACTTCTAAACGCTGGGCTGAAAAGCCCTCTCAATAGGCAATGATTTCTAGTAATTTATTGATGCACCGTATCTTGGCACTCAAACAAAAAATACCCCCCCGCCTGCCCCCCCTGGTGAGTTTGCTGCACTTCCCTGAAGTGCACGTGCCTCCTCGTAACAGCTTTAAAGAAAGAATAACTTATCCTGAATTTTGCAGTCTCTGCCCCATGGCTCCCATGTACCACAACATAACTACAAGGAATAGGTTTCAGCAGGCTGCTGTGCAATTCCAAAACTGGAACTGTCAACACATGAAGTAGCAGATTTTGGGCGCCTGCCATCTCTTCGCTTAAGACAGAAGAGAACAAGTTAATAGCAATGATGCACCGGTTCCAGCTAGAAAGTGAAGCGTATCCAAGAGAAACTTCAGAAATTCCAAGTGAGTCAAAAGGAGGGACACCACAAGAGAAGCTTTACAAGAAATGCAGAAGGAACTCCAGTCAAAGAGCTCACTGTGGAGAGGCCGACTCGCTTGCCCTCGTGAAGCAACGACCACCTAGGGAGGTGACGGTGTGGCCACCATCCGTTACCTCCTGTAAATGGTCAAGACGTGGCTTACTTCAGTCCATTAGGTCAGAAGAGCTTTCTATTCACTCAAGAAGCTAAAACAGACATTCCTGGAGAGCCTACAGGAAGACAGTCCGGTTCCAAATAAATGCCAAATATGAAGAAAAAAAATATTTCAACAACAATTTTTGTAGAAGGAAACATATAGAAAAGGAAAGACCATCAAGATGGTGGAAATGACGAAATGCCATGGCAGGGAATCCTTGAACACAGTCCAATGAAGGCTCAGAGGAACAGTCTCTGCACCACACACAACCTCTTTCCTGCAGGATTAAACAAAATTGTGGACACCAACAGGTGTAGAAAAGATCACAATTTTGTATTTTGCCATGCGCTCACATAGTTGGAAGCAACTGTGCACTGTCCATTTAGCAAAAGTGACATGCGTGATATGGCCTTCAGAGACGTATTGAAGGAAACAATAGGTGAATGTGTCTTTTTCTTATTTTAAAAATAAATCTTATTTGACAGTGATCAGTAAACACAACAAAACTACAACCCACCTAGCCACCCACAAACATAATATTTTATTTGTGTGTGTTTCAATACATCATAGGTACTAGGCAACAGAAGTATGAAAAGTTACTTGAACCAAAGTAATAGGTAAGTTGATGTGAATGTCCAACAAGCCATTACTTGAAGAAGAGGCTTGTCTCTTCAGCAGTGGGAGCTGCTGCACTGAATGAACACAATAGAAACATGACTGTACAGTCATGTGGTACCTTTCCTTCCATAACACACATCTGAATTCTACTTAGAGTGTATTGTAAATTTATGACAGGTCTACCACACTGTCAAATGCTGTCACTGTGACAAATGCTACCCATTCCTTGTTTCTGTCTCATTCTTTTATCTATTGTCGCTGACAGACTGGGGAAACATTTGATCTGTTTCCACTAACAAATCTTAATTCACTACTTGCATCACTTTGAAAATGGATCAATGGCTTGGGACTGAAGCAGGGTAAGGAAATAATGGCACACGGCCATAGTAATCTCACTAAAACAGAGCTTGGGACTTTTGTTAAAGGAAAGGCGGGATATAAATGTTTTAAATAAAAAGAAAGAGGTTAATTCTTGCTAGAGCTTTGCATGCAGAAAAGTCAACTGGACTACTGAGAAACTGTGTGGGACACTATAAAAGTCTGGAATCTCCTACTGACTTGTCTTCTGTCATCGGTAACTTTTGTATGTGCAAAGGGGGGAATTTTAAAGGTCCTTGGGCCCTCTTAAAATTTTAGAGCCCTGAAGAGTTCTAACTGAAAGTTGACCTCATTAGATTTATAAGAAAGCAAAAAAGACGTCACTTGGAGGTTATCCACAGTAGGAAAAGAACTGCAAGTTTCAGACATTCATACATGGCCACAAATAAAAGAAAGTTCAATCAAATGCATCATGACTTGCACAACCCTTACTTTGGGTTTGTCATTTACTAGGACTAGCACTGCAATAAACATTCCTTGACTATAGAAAAACAGCAACACAGACCAATGCTAGCTAATTCATGACACACTTTGCACATAAAACGGTAAAGATTTATCTGCTTGTAGAATATTCTTAAAGATAATTGTCATGGCAATGTACAAGAAACAGAATTTGGACATCTACAGCATACCTGCTGTCTGTTTGTGGTACTTCAGATGTCTTGAAGATGACTTGCTCAGATGCACAGACTGAGCTATGTGGCATTGGTCGCATCTGATATAACTCAGAGCAAACTTAAACCAGCACCCAAGCCTAAAGTGAGGATTGCAGCTGAAAAGCTTATTCCCTGTCTGCTCTGGTTTAAAAAGAACAATACACTTGCCTGATTATAAATGGAGAAGGTGCTTTGCTAAGGTCCCCAGTCTCTGTGACATACATAAGCAAGCTTAAACTGGAGCTACTTATGCAGTATAATTCAACTGTAGGCTATTTAAAATAGTACATCTTGCAGGGCGCACTTCAGGGACCTCACAAAGCAGTTATGAAATAGTTTTCTTGAAATCTCAGCATCACGATCAGGCAGCTCAATACAGATCTTCTTTGGAGTGTGAAAAATGACCACATAGTACTGAATGCACTGGCTTAGGATGGGATCAACATATGCCCAGGAGGTGAAAGCACAAAAAGCAATTGGCTAAACATTAGACAATACCTCATACTGTGACTTAACTTATTTACACTGCAAATGATACAACTCTGAACATGATTGCCACATTGGATTGGTTTAAGAATGACAACACGTCCAGTCTACTGGTTTTATGCTCTTTTAGCCAAGGTTTGCAGACAAGCTCTTTCCCTAAGGACAAAAGAATTATCTAAACAAGCATTTTTGATAGCTTACAGATTTCCTAACCTAGTACATTAGGCTTCAGTTTTTGGGTCTCATTCTTAACTAAAGTGGGTTGCAGCAGTAGCATCATTCCTATTTTGATATAAAAGTGGGGAGGGGCAGAAAGGCATAGACTAGATGCAAAGGGGCAGAGAACTGCTTCTTGGGCAAAAGAGGGAATTCTGGTAGGTGTGATATTTTGATCACAGGGTCCAAAATTTCCTCTTCTGCACTCCGCTCAAAAAATCAAAAGTGGTTCCCAGCACCGTGGGTTGAGGTTATAGGTAAATCCCAGAAGCATGCTCACAGTACGTATTGCTCATCTTCTCTTTACTCCTTTTTGAAATTGACAAGTAGCAAACCAGGACAGTTTTTCTCTATTTGCTTTACACAGGTTACACATTAACAAACTGCAACTGATGTCACTGTGGTTACATCAATGCAAGCCACTTGGCACACTAACACAGATGCGTCTATCTACAGAACTGGGATGCTTTTGTGATAACGCTGCTTAGACTGCAAGCAGCCTCCACTTGGTTTCCCCCCATTCCCCCTCTCAGTGTGGCCCCCACCTCACATTCCAGGCCTTCCCCAAGCGTCTCCCAACCCTCAGGACAGGCTTTTCGTGGCATGCAAAAGGCTGCAATGAGAAGGAAGGAGCAGAGAAATGCCCTTGGGCAAGTGCTCTTCTGCAAACGCTGCATTGGATACAATTCACAGTGTTTTGTTTTGCCATAGTAAGAAGTTTTTTAATAAAAAAAGAAAAAAGTGCATGCCAAAATGTTGAGGGAAAAAATAATTAGTTATTTCCTAGCAGTGGTTTTGGGTTTTGTTTTGTTTTTTGCACCATATCCCCATACAGACACAAGACTGTTGGAAAATTATTTTGCTTCACTTCAACTCTCTGCTAATTCAATTTGTCCTGTTTTTATCATATATAATGGAAAGAGACTATGAACGTGCAAAAAGAAAGTTCATAATTTACTTTGAAAATTGTTTGTTATGTCTAGACAGATTTCCTGAGCATGAATAAAATGAGTAATCTATATATAAAAAAAATAAACTAAGCAATGGAATTAAAGTAATTTTGCATCTGCACAACTGAACAGAAATATGCTAAAGGGCTACAGAATATAAGAAGACCAAGAATGCCACACTGGACCAGTCTCTTACAGCCTTTGTAGGGTTTGCATCATACAAGCTTCCAATTCCATGTTAATGTTAGTTAGAAGAACAACAACAGGATACACTACTGAGGTGCGCTGCTCACTCAGACATCTCTGGTATTCAAACGAAGGTAAAAAAAACAACATATCAAGCAAGCTGCATACTAAATGCTCAGCAGAGGTGCTGCCAGAATTTGACTTTCACTCAGTTCACTTGTATGCCTCAAGAGGAAATGTAATCAGACAAACCCTGGGGGGTAGTGGGTTATTCTCGCCTCCACATCAGATCCTGGACCACAGATTTTAGGGGGGGGCCAGGATGCTCCATTATAGTTTTTCCTATTCTAGATCTTTTCCCGGACAAGTGAACAGAGGAAAAAGTACAGTGCTACCTCAGGTTAAGTACTTAATTCGTTCCGGAGGTCCGCACTTAACCTGAAACTGTTCTTAACCTGAAGCACCACTTTAGCTAATGGGGCCTCCTGCTGCTGCAGCGCCGCGGGAGCACAATTTCTGTTCTCATCCTGAAGCAAAGTACTTAACCCGAAGCACCATTTCTGGGTTAGCGGAGTCTGTAACCTGAAGCATATGTAACCTGAAGCGTATGTAACCCGAGGTACCACTGTATTCAGCTTTACTAGTAGAGAATGAGGAAGTGGACTGCAATAAAAAACCATGCGGCAAATTTGACGGTCAACTCTGCCAGTGGGGGGGGGTGTCACTTTTCAGGGAATAAAAAACACAGGTTTCAAGAGCTGATATCAGTATTTGAGTAATGCTGTGATATATAAAGTTTTGTGGTACCAGATGTGCTTGCAATCATTTGCGGGGGGTGGCAGCAGAACTCTTATTACAGCAATACATTCAAATGAGTTTGTTTGTTTCAACTGCATTTTAAAGATGGTGCAACAAACATATTAACTATGCTACAGCTTCATGCAACAATCACCCTCACTAGTTCTAGCTGACTTTGAGGGTTGCATCATTTCAATAATGACAGATAAATGTTTCTGCAGTGATGCACAACTGGCCATCACGTATGAACAAAGGCAAGCAAGCCATATTTCAAAAACTGAAAATAGATTATATATTCCAAGCAGTACCCCCTCCCCCCAAAAACCTTTTACAGTGCTTGCAGTTTTTGCATTTGTGACTATCTACATTTCTTCCCCCTTTCATTTATGGTTTACCTGAGAGGTAAGTTACAAACTGCCAATGCATCGCTTGAACTCTGCAAATCAGCTATCAAAATTATGACGAAGATGCTGAAAACTCTGTGTGTTAGGGGTGGGAATTAATTAAAAAGCAAAACAGAAAAAAGCTAGCATCAATGGGAGCTTTTTATCTTGGAAACGATGTGCACATTGCATCTGACCAAATATGGAATACAGCTGATCTAAACATTCTAACACTAGAAGTATCTGCGCAATCATTTTTGTTGTTAAGGTATCATCCAGCCAAGGTATACTTCATCTAAAATGAAATCCAAGTTTAAGATCTTCAATGGTTATATGTCAATATTTAAAGCTATCATTTCCCCTGCTACCACACACATATACATGCAAACACTCCTTCAAATTTTTTTTTCTTTCAAGGCAGAAAAAACAAATACAGGATAGAAGAGCATCTGGTGTTGTGTGTGTGTGTGTTTGACGCAACACTTATTTACTTTATCCAGCTCCCTCACCACCGTTGGTTTCTTTTCTTTTTTGATGTAGTAATGATCATCTGCGAAATACATCTAGTGAGCCTACCAAAGCAAACTGAACAATATTCGCTACAACCTTTAAAACACAAGGGCCAAAAAAAACCTCTCAGTACACTCTCCAATATTCCAAAGAGAACTTTGAAGGGGGGAAAATGTGTGTGAACAGCAGACATTGATGTTCACACAAGCACACTGCATACAACTCAGCAGGCGGTATTTCTGTTTTTATTGGATTAAGCCCTGGCACAATGGAGTTTCAATGCCATAACTGCTTATTTCACTGTGCGCCAGCCTTGAAAACAGGTAAAGAGAAAATAAAGCCAGGCACATAAAAGAGAGAAAGCTGCACCCCATCTATTTTTTTTTAAGAGAGAGTCACAAAATAGAACGTTCTTAATTCTTCATTTCAAACTATATAATTTATAACCATGACACGAATAGGGAAGAAGCACAAAGGAGAAAATACAGAAACATAACTTTCCCAAGGTTCAGTTTGCAAGGACCTCACACAAAGTTTTTTTGTTGGTTTTCTTTTGCTTGCGACTCTTGCTAGAAACAGTATTATTTGCTAAAAATGCAAAAGCTGCCAAAAGCTATGGTCCATCTAAAGCAAACATGTTTAAGATGGAAACCGAGAGCCAGCACTGAAGAAAGGCAGAATAGAGTATACAAAATTTCTGTAAGGTTGCAGATGAGGTTGTTCTGTGCTGTTGCAAAGCTGAGCAAGTGTAACTGTAAACAGATTGTGTTCACAGATTGAGGATTTGAATTATATAAAATACATTAAGACAGTAAGAAAAGTAATCACATTTCAAGCTTTCTAATTAAACTACTTCCACCCCCCTTCCCCGTCAAGTTATTGGGAATTCAACGCTAGTCTTGGTTCACATGCTAGAACAATGGGAAAATTTTCCGAATGGTTGAACGCTAACCCTGACAAGTGTGGAGAGCCAACTACAATACATTATATGGTAGCATAACCTGCCACCCACGATGCTGAGAGAACAGCTTTCAAACACATGCACTGAGCTGTAAAACCACAAAATCCCTTATTACATATTGTCTCTCTTACTTTAGGTGAAACATACCATCATTTCCCCCTCATTACAAATCTAAGGGACTTTTTTTTTTAAAAAAAGCCACCATCTGTAAGCTAGCTTTCCAGTCAACTAAACTATCATTTTAGATATCAGGTGCAATTTTGATCATTGCTTTTTAAAAGAAGACAATCATCTCCCTGTGGCTTATAATGAATCCAAGCATGTCATCTTTTGAGGTTCTCGGAACTTATTTTTACAGCTATATTTTATTTAAAAATAGTTGTCTCCTGCTGTTCTTTTCCAAACCAAAGCAGTTTCTTTCCATGTGACATTTCACATCATTTAAGGAGACAAAATTATGTACTGGAGACTGTATTTTTGAGTATTTATTTCTCAGAGGAAATAATGCATTATGCTTTTCCCCATCCATTTTTTATAGTTTAAATAAAATCTTCTCATCACTGCTGTAACAGATTTAAAAGATGGACCACAGTGACATTTTATATTTTAAAAACAGAAGCAGTCCATTTGCTGCAGTTGCTTTCTACCAGGACACAATGCTGATAGATTCACAGGAACATGCTCTTGAATATCCAGATGTACTGTTCTGTATATTGGCTCACTAATGCAAAAATCAGACATCACTACAGAATGACAAACATACTCCACCCTCATTACAACACAGTGTGGTTGGAAGCCAAACATTCTTGCCTTTTCATCAGAAAAATAGGAGTTTACAACAAAAGCAAGGAAAATAGACAAACGGAGACATGGAGAAATATGTATACTAGCTAACTTAACAATTGCTTGGAAATCTAGCTCTAAGTGAAAAAACCAAGTTTTTTAGTTTTTTTTTAACACACACATGCCTATCAAAACAGCAAAACTCATTGAAATATTTAGCATGCTGATATTCAGTACATGATTTTCCAACCCTCTCCAATGACTGAATCATAGCATTCCAAGGTTCTTAGAGGATACTCCAATTTCTTATGGAATTTCTTCACTTACAATTTTGTTGGCAGGGGAAATTTTGTTTGCAAGTGTTTCTATTATATAGTGACATGGTCAGTTAGTCCAGCAACCTATTGGCCATTCCGCCCATTAGCTTAGCGGATTGTTTGGTGGACCACATCCAGAACCCACAACAAAATGCAGCTCCACTGGCTGTCCAGGGATATTGCTAATAACTCTAACCACAAGAACTAGCAATGAGCTCGCACCACGCTGAACCTGGAAGTGACCCCAAAAGTCACAATGGAACAAGGTGTTTGCAGGCTTTTCCAAAAGGGTGTTCCAATTATATGCGATTTAACGTAAGCATGTGGTGCCTCGGAACGTAATCCCCATGTAAATGGAGAGTTGCCTGTATTTCTTTTGCTTTGTAGACTATGAGCATGAACCATAAAGGACCTCTCATGTACACCTAAAAAAGTCCAATCCATTATTAAGCTTGGGAATTTTACATTGTAAACCATCAGGATTGCAACGATGTGATTTGGGGATATATTAGCACAGAAACTACTTTGGTTGCCCTGTATGATGACCTCTGTCGGGAGAGAGACAGAGGAAATGTGTTCCTGTTAATTCTTCTCAACCTGTCAGTGGCTATCAATAGCATTGTCCATGGCATCCTTCTGGAGCAGCTGTCTGAGTTAGTGGTGGGGTGGTGGGTGGCACTGCTTTACAGTGGTTCCAGTCCTGCTTGGATGGTCATTTCCAGAGGGTGATGCTTGGGGAGTGCTCTTTTGGCCCTGTGGAGCCTTCAGTGTGGGGTTCCTCAGGGTTCCGTTTTATCCCCAATGCTGTTTAACATCTACATAAAACTGCTCAGTGGGGTTATCTGGAGCTTTGGAGTATGTTTTCAATAATGCTGATGACACACAGCTCTACTACTTCTTTACATCTGCAGGTGTGGCAGTGGATGTGCTGGAATGCTGTCTTGCCTCGGTAATGGACTGGATGAGAACCAACAATCCAAAGAAGACTGATTATTCATTATTATTATTATTATTTATTAAATTTGTATACTGCCCTTCATCCAAAGATCACAGGGCGGTTCACAACATAAAAATACAAAATGAGAACACAAAATACATAATAAAAATACAAACAAAACAATAACACCCCTCCCACAAACACATTTCAATCAGCCAAAGGCCTGGTTATAGAGAAATGTTTTGTAGTGAAGGTGTCAAGTGAGGCTCTCTGGAGAGAGCATTCTATAAACAGGGAGCCACTGCAGAAAAGGCCAACTCTCATGTTGCCACCCTCCAGACTGCTCATGGAGGAGGCACATGAAGAAGGGCATCAGATGATGATCACAGGGTCCAGGTTGTTTCAAATGGGGAGAGGCAAACTGAGGCACGGTTAGTGGGAGGTTCCCTAGACAGGGTGGATGGAAGGTTACCTGCTCTTGATGGGGTCACAAACGCTCTGAAGGAGCGGGTACATAGCTTGGGTGTACTCCTGGATCCATTGCTGTCACATCTAGAGAGGGATAGCTTAACTTCTTTTGTCAATGCTCTGGTAACCTCTAGACTAGATTACTGCAATGAGTTGTACATGGGGCTGTGAAACGTTATTTGAGGTGCTGCCTCTGAAGACAATTTGGAAACTTCAGCTAGTGCAGAATTTGGATGCTGGATTTGACCTATAAAGCTTAAATGGCTCAGGACCACAGTACCTCAAGGACCGCCTCTCCCCATATGAACTGACCTGGACCCTTTTAAATGTGTGTGTTGCGAGGAGAGGATTATTGGTTTTTGTTGTTGTTATGGTTATTGTTGCTGTCGCTGGTGCTGCTGTTATGATAGACATTATGTGTTTTCATTTTGTACTTTTATGCTGTAAAACACCCTGTGATCTTTGGGTAAAGGGAGGTATATAACTTAAATAAATAAATGAATAATAGTAACAACTTTCCAAAACAGCTTGTCATTTAACATGAAGAAGGGAGTAGCAATGTTGTTATTATAAAAGTAGATGTCAAAAGCCATCTGGGCACATTTAATTAGTTGCTGTTCTTTGGAACCATCCATATGCATCATGTATGTACACTTTCATTTTTACAGGAATTCTGTGTTCCACAGTGCTCCTGCCGCCCCTGGGAATGTAGCCATGACTGAAAGCAGCTTTCCCCAACCTGCTGCCCTGAAGATGTTATGGACTACAACCTCCATCATCACTGACAAATGGCCATGCTGGCTTGGGTTGCTGGCAGCGGGAGAATCAAGTGTCCAAATAGACACTTGTCACTCAATAAACAGGCACCATTAAAATTATTCACAAATTCTAATGCAATCAAACAATATATACACATGGAAAAGTCCTCAGTGTGTGATCATTGACTAACAGCCGCCATCCAGTTTAGAGAAGCTGCTCATCTGCTTATGAAGCAACAAATATTCCAGGGTGATAAATAGGGTGGCAACATGTCCTTCTGGCTATCACATCTTCCAAGGCTGGGGAAAGCATACCATGGTGCTATTTCTATTTTTTGATGTTACTGATGGTAAACTGAGGTCTGTTTTCTTAGCTTTGGTGATGTTTTATTGTGAGTCTATTGAATTATTGTAACCCACCTAGATATATTTAGGTCAACAGAAGGTTATAAATACCTCAAATAAATAAATAAATATCCAGCCACCTGCTTGCGCAAACAGGTCCTGCTTTTGGACTTCCCATGCTGATTGACCACTGCGAGAACAGAGGGGCTTTGGCCTGCTCCAGCAAGCTCCTCTTAAGTTCTCCTTGTCCTTTAACACTACCATATACTAGCTGGTCCAGTTTTAAAGGCATAGCTTAGTTATTTGGAATAATGTACTGGCAGAGAGCAAGGGCCATGACTGAGTAGACCAGGGGACCAGAAGAAGAAAATGTGGAGTTGCCTCCCAGTCGCTGATGAAACATTGGTACTTAACTAAGGAAATAGCAAGATGCAGAATGCTGCAAAATATGAGAAATATCTATGTGTTTTGGATCCTCACAAGAGAGCATATCACTCAGGAGGGGCAGAGTAACCCACCCCACCCAATTAAGTGATCAATTTGCTTTTGCGGGCTCTTTTAGGTATATGGCCTCATATATACACATATACAGACTACTAAACTAATGTTAGCTATGTGAGCCCTTAGTATGGTCTGGGCTATAAATCTATATAAATAAATAAAACTGGAAGAAGCCCCACTGAATCCCAACACTTCATGACTTTAAAACTAAATTGGCATGTCTTATAAAGAATCCAACTTCTATGAACCAATGATATGGTAAGAAAATATATGAAGGCAGAGGCAGAATAAATGGGCTATAGCCCAGCCTGCCGTATGGTTGTTTGCTTTAACCCAGTCCATACAATCCATTTATGGTAGGTCTTTCAGCCTGAATTGTTGGGTCTATCCACAGTTTACACACAGGCCCAGTTCACAGACAACACCAAACTATGGTTTAGCGCTACTTGGGCAAGGCCTCCACAAAGCTAAGCAAAGCACTGGGCTTATATGCTCCATCCTCCGCTCTTGCTATGCAGCAGGATGAGAACTTCAGCAGAATTTAGTTTTGCTTTCAACAAATCTCAGATTAGTGTTACATATGAACCAGGATGAACCAGGGATCCTGGTTTAAAACAATGGTCAATTAAGCAACCAGCTTCATAACTGGTGGCTTGAAATTGACTTGTTTGAAAACTGACCACACTTCGCTTTAAACCAAGATTAAACCTAGATTTTTGTTTCAGACATAACACTATGCCAAGATTTCTTTATAAAGTATGGCATGGTGTGGCACTGCTGCTCCCCTGACCTCTGCCTGGTTGAGCTGCTGCTGCTTACTAGGAGGCAGAGGGGTGGCAAGGGGTAAACGCAACAGCAGAGCTAATCCAGTTCTAGTGCCAGTGTGTTTGCATTGTGCCAGTTTCTCTACCCACCCTTTACCTCCCCGTAACATGACCAACTGGAAACCAAGTGAGTGGCGCATCCCACCCCCACTGCCCACTACTGCTTAAAAGGGGAAATGAAACTCGGCTCAAGTCCTCCTCCTGGCCATACAGGAAAAGCCCAAGGCTTTGCTCATGTTTGTGGAGGCTTGTCCAACTAGCGCTAAATCATGACTTCATGTTCACACATTAACGCTGCCACACTGTAGGTTGTTTCCCTAGAAAGAGGGAGGGTAGTACATTTGGATGTGTACAAAGGCTATGCTGATAAGGCACTTGCCTTTACTGGAGATATTTGTCATGTTCAGAACCTTATAAATGCCATTTGCCACAATGGTAAAATGTTTTGCTAATTATATATAATAGGAAGGATAGGGAGGTGATTTTTTCTTTTTCTTCCTTATTTGCTTATTTAACCTTTTTTGGACCTAGCCTTGGCAATGATTGTTTTTGTTTGTTTGTTTTTATGAAATTGCATGGTCAGGATCCCATCAGCCAGATAACTACATAGTTACATATACTAATGGGGCTTTTCTATTGGGTTTCTTGCAGCTTTCCCATACAACCAACTGTTTTTGAACCTCATGGGGAGTTTTAAAAAGCAGCTGGTGATATTGCATAGGGGATCGCTTATTTAGTTCCAGAACCCCAGCTAATACTATACAGTGGTACCTTGGGATGCGAACGGGATCCGTTCCGGAGCCCTGTTTGCAACCTGAACGCAACGTAAGCTGCAACGGCGCATCTGTGCGTGCGTGGGTCACGTTTTGCCGCTTCCACGCATGCGCGTGACATCATTTTGAGCGTCTGAGCGTGCGCGAGTGGCGAAACCCGGAAGTAATGCGCTCTGTTACTTCTGGGTTGCCGCGGAGCGCAACTCGAGCGCACTCAACCCAAAGCACATTCAACCCGAGGTATGACTGTAGTTGCTATTTCTTAGATTTTTACCTGCTCTTCACCACAAGGTCCCACTATGAACAGTTCTCATGCATTCATTTAGGTGCATTTTACAGATCACAATATTTTTACAGAGAAAAACCTGACAAAAATAAACATGTTGCTAGACCCAGGATTAACAAACCCTCTAAGAACACTGATAAAGTTCTCCAGTGCTAATGCTACCACAGAATGGCAGGTTGAAAAAATAATTTATAGTGAAGCTGGCCCATATGCCAAATTACTGTTTCTTCCCAAATGCTGACAGATTCACGGATACAATCTCAAAAAGTTGAAAAAATATAGTTCAAATGCAGTTTCCAGATATTCAAAGGACAGTAATATACGAATTCTGGTTCCCAAGTTTAAATGTTTTCCAGATTAGAGTAGCTACTCCAAGAAAGGTAAACACACACTTCATATCAGGTGCAAAATCTCAGCTAACACTAAGAAGGCATTGTTTTATAACAGTCGAAAACAGAGAGGAAATACAGGACAACATCATGGGATTTTCATTATACACCATGAGCTGGGCAAGCATCCATGGAAAAATATTAAAAATTATTTAGTTGGATTTTCCATCCAGTTAATCAGCCTCAAAACAAGAGAATAACTGTACAAAGAACTGACGTTGCTTAAAATAACTTAAAATTACATTGGGTTGGGTAAGGAGCAATAAGGAAAGTAATATGACTTGTGACATGTTTTCTGTTTGGGGGTGTTGAATAGTGTAATAAGACAAAACCACTTTGCGTATAGATCACTGTTGCTCCATGAATTAAAACAACAACAACTATCAAACTACAAAAAGGAAACAAACATTTGGAGGTTGGGGGGCAGGGGGAATAGTACTCCATAATAGCTTGGCAACAGTTGAGAAAGGCATCCTGGCTTATAATTTGTGTCTATGAAAACCTAAAATTGTCCACTGAAGAATATTTTCAAAACTCTCTCACAAACACATCAAGGGTGGCATGAAGAGCAGAAGCTTTCAAGTTTCTCGCCGAGCCCCTGAAAATTACCAAGGATACACGTAGAACTACATATCATTATAGATGTATAATCGTTTACTACGAGTAGAGAGGGTGGTGGAGCATGACTCCAATTGCTAGTATTTAAAGCCAACAATGACATCTAGTGGACACTAAATGCAAAAAAGGAAGTACAGATAAGAAGGAGGATTTTTAATTTCATGCTGGAAGAAACGCTTTTGGAGGTGCAACAGCAACCTTCGCCTCCCCAGAGAAAGAAAACACCACAGTAATTGTGAGTGTTCCCTGCCCAATCCTGTTCTCTGCTATTTCCCTTATATGCTGCCCTTTCTGTATTACCCCACCCCCATGATTCCAATCACTGTTTTTTTCTCCTTGTATTTGTAACAGGAGCTATCCTAGCTGATATGGGATCACACAGCGAACAGGATGACATCACAATCCTACATAGCCCAACAGATTTCACTACATGACTGTATCATTAAATGCAAGCAAAGCTATTCAGAGTGAGGGCAATTCTTTCTGGATCAGGCAAGCGGCTGCTCCCAGCCGACCAGGAATCACTTCTTAAAACAGGATGGCCAAACACTGCAGAACCAACCAGTGTCTTTGTCACTGAGGGCAAATACATTCAGAAGGATAGCAATGCCTCCTGAATATGTAATCTTTTTGCAGACAACAGAAGCAATCACACACACACACACACACAAATCACCAATGGGTGAACTTTCTGAATCTTCATTTAAAGCAGCAAGTTCTACTTTTTTTTAAAAAAGGTTGTTTTGTTTCCTTTCTTGACCCAGAGATTAAATTAAAACTCCCAGGATGCAACTGTGATGCTTCTTTAGATGAGACAGTTGTGACCAACTCAGTGCAATTTGGAACTCAGCGCTTATGGAAGTTGTAGCTGGAGGGCACAAAGTTGGGGAAAGCTGACCTACCTTACATTATTCGACTTTGGGGATCATAATGCGGTAATGCAGGTGGAGTGGAGGGATAAATTTGCAAAAGATGGAAAGGCAGGCACATTCCCACACATTTATGTGTCCTAAACCAAACTTGGTAAAGCTGGTACCATCGGTGCTGGCTGGGGCTGATGGGATTTGTAGTCCAAAACTGCTAGAAGGCACCAGGTTGGTGAAGCCTGCTCTAAACCCTAGTTAATGCTATTTCTTTCTGCTCTAGCAATTTGTGTTAACTTTAAACTGAATACAAAATGAGAGGCTGCCCCACCGTCTCCTCAAGTGGGTCTTCTCAATGATAGAACCTCCCTCAGCTAATTCGTGAGATGGAGACAGCAGTGGCTTTTAAATACCTCTAAATAATGTATCTTTCTTTGTTAGATTCTAATTCTTTAACTTTTTAACTCTGTTTCATACACTGCTTAGTTTTATTTGATATGTAGCCTTTTTACCTTGTTTCAACTTGTTTTACCTTGTTTCTGGAAAGCTTTTACTGAATGTCATGTAAAAAAAAAAAATCAAGCACCATAGACAATGTATTCTCTGACTGAAAATAACTGGTCTGACAAAATGTTTTGAGGAGTAAAGCACACCTACCCGGATTTCCTGTAGATTGTGGAAGTTGTTTCCTACCCTGACAGAGATCTTACTTGGAGTGTAGCTTTCATCTGATTTATAATCTGCATAAATACACAGCGTTTTCACCGTTGTTTTCCTCCTGTAAGTAAAAATAATAATTAAAAATGGCAAAACCGAAGCCCTGTTAAGAATTATCCAATACAGTAGTACCTCAGGTTAAGTACTTAATTCGTTCTGGAGGTCCGTTCTTAACCTGAAACTGTTCTTAACCTGAAGCACCACTTTAGCTAATGGGGCCTCCTGCTGCTGCCGTGCCGCCGGAGCACGATTTCTGTTCTCATCCTGAAGCAAAGTTCTTAACCTGAAGCACTATTTCTGGGTTAGTGGAGTCTGTAACCTGAAGCGTATGTAACCCAAGGTACCACTGTATATGTGTATGTGCTATTTATTTATTTATAAACGTATTTCTATACTGTTTCATAAGCAATCAGGACAGTGTTGAACAACAAAACATAAAACACTGTTAAAAAATACAGATCATTGTTAGTGACTGGCTAATTATACAGCTGCAAAGACTCACTGGCATAGAAAGGTCTTCAAGAGCTATCAAATCTCTGGTGGAAGGGTGCTCCATAGCATCAGTCTGGCAACACTAAAGTAGAGGCCATTTCAGCCTCTGCAAAAAGGGGGAAAACTAATAGCACTCCTTCAGAGGATCTCACTGATCAATGTGGGACTTAAGGACTCAGACAGTCCTATACAGTATATATTTACTTAGTATGGAAAGTTCAACACTTAATTTATCCTTGTCTATCTTAATTATTTTATTCTGAAACATTACAAGCCACTTTGGGAACATGCTTGAATGGTGGGTGAAAATCCCTAACACAAAAGACAGCTGACAGAAATGAATTGTTTCATACCAAGAACCATGTCCGTTATTTTATAATATACTTCTAAAGAGACTCGTTCAAGGGCCAGCTCTCGTATGCCTTCAATATGGCTGTGCTGACAGGAGGAAGGCACCAAAAGGGTCTTCCTCACTGCAAGAGTACTGCATTTAATGTGCTCCAAGACCTTCAAGGTCAATCAGAACACTTTGGGTTAGGCACACAACAGACATGGAAGTATGCAGACAGCTCTGAAGTTAAGGGATCATTGGCTTCCTTGGTTATCCTGATGTCCAGCCCCTTAGAAAGCTTAACTCTCCTTGTATAATTTTTATATTTATTTTTATTTAAACCCCATGGTTTTTTCCCTGACAGGGACTCAAGTCAGCTTACAGATTCAAAAACAACAACTAAAAACATTGGAAAAAAAACAATAATTAAAAAACCCAGTAAACATTGACAGAAATTTTAAAACCATACAAATAATTACAGTAAAAATAGCCAAATGCCTAATTATATGCATATAATCTGAGGATGGGGGACGGGAGGGCCATTATGGGTTACTTGCACCTCTCAACTATTTTTCTTTCCAGGTAAGCATATGAACAATAAAGTGTGTCTTGTCTCAACACCTGCAAAGGTGGATGGAGTTCAAAGTCAAGACAAACTTGCAGCAATATGAGAACAACTAAAGCCACTGAGAAAGGGAATCCATTGGATTCTGAGCTTATAGAAACTAATTCAGAACTATTAGCCCTGAAACAAGTTCAGATTTCCTCAATCATTATGTTTGACTTTTAGGCAACAGCAGATTTAAACAAGCCAAATATCCACTAACTATAACATTATGAAGCCAAGCTACAGTAGACCTAGTTTCAAAAGTTATAACTTCTGACCATTTTGCTACAAATCATGTTCGGGGATTAGCTATGATAAATAAAACAAAATAACACACTCCTTCTGCAGCCTCTATCTTTTGCCTTCTTCCAATGAAAGTAATAATGACTGCATAAAATCCAGTATATATAATATTCATTACCTGAACTGAATGTTCACCAAATGAGGTTGTGATCCATCAGACTGCCAGTATGTTTCTAGATTATCATCTCGTAACTGATCCACACCGAATCCTAGCGTGAAAAAGTACATATGGGTTTCACCACGGCACTCCTATGATGGAGCTGTCAAAAACATCACAGTACAGTGGAATCTTGGTTTTTTTAACGTAATCTGTTCTGGAAGACTGTTTGACTTCCGAAATGTTCAAAAACCGAAGCAGCTACTTCCAGGAGCATTTACTTATAGGAAAACTCAATACGGAAGCCAAGTGGCACATTCAACTTCTGAGACGTTCGAAAACGGAGGTTCCACTCTAATATATATCCTAGGATCTGGGAGGCCCTGTTATGGTTCTGAACATGGGAACAAACTAATAATAGAGTACTGTCACCATAGTTATCCAGAAAACTCCACTAGCAATATTGGACAATTGGTACAGTTCCAAATTCCTCTATTTTTTTTCTTAGATCAAAAGGCCATATAATGTAGAAAGGCAAATACACATTAGATAATTTAAATTGACACAGAAAATCACTCTGTCTAAGTAGTACTTGAGAAATTCAGCAGATATGAATAGTTTGTATGTGCACATTTTGCACTTACCTGGTTTACAAGAGGAAAGTGACCAAACAGCTTGTGATCCAATTTCTCGAACAGTTCCAGTCCTTTCCAGTTGCTTTGGATCTGCACCGGGTGGTGTCTTGTTAGCAGTGGTCATTTTTCACTAGGAAAAGGAGGAGTTACAAATGTGTTTAAAAAAATAATCCAGGTTCAAGACAAAGGAGAAGGAAGAACAATATTTTGAAAGTCTGCCACAAACACAGCAACTTTTGGTGGCAATGTAGACAGCCTCTTTGGCACATGCAAATAGCATATATGTAGTCAACTAATTAAATATGCTTGCACTTGATGCTAGCACAACAGATGGAACCTCTTTACTATATATATATATATATATATATATATATATATATATATACACACACATACACACACACACACACACACACATATATATATATATATATATATATATATATATATATATAAAATATTTTTATTCAATCACTCACCTGGTAGCCACAGACAACAAGGAATTGCATACAGGCTACTGAGTGGCTGCTGGAAGAGGAAAAGAGAAACCTAACATATTGAAGAAGGCGCTACAGCATTTAGGACCACAATCCTCACCTTTAACATTTTGTATGGGGAAAGTCTAGGGATAAGTTGCATTTTATGTTGCAAACCACCCTGTAGTCTCTTGATGAAGGGCAGTATAGAAATGCAATAATAATGATATATCATATTAATGATATATTTCAGCCTATGGACGGTCTAGTTGAGACTAATCTTTGGCCCTCCATATGTTGCTGTACTCCCATCACCCCTGACCACCAGTCACATTGGCTGGGACTAATAGCAGTTAACAGACCAGCAGCTCTGGAAGGCCTCAGGTTAGCCACTCTTTGTCCAGTTATACAGTAGGGCTGCAAACCTACAGACACCTACAGAAGAGTAAGTTGAACTTAACTTCAGTATAAACTTCCAATGGGATGAGGTTGCAAGAATATCTAGTCTGAACACTGTACAGAAAATGAAACAAGACATATTAAGCTATCTGGGCTAGTGGGAACAAAATCTGTGCAAAATATATTCAGAAAACCAACTTTGAAAGAATTGTATAATTGCATTTTTCCTTTTCAGAAGCCTATGTGGAATAGGGGACAGTTAGGACTTGGACCAGGGACAGCTAGGTTCAAATCACCACTCAGGATGAAACTCAGCTGTGTGAACTTGGGCCATGAGTATCTCTCCATCCCACAAGCTTGTGGGGATAAAGTGAGAAAGCATCATAGATGCCCTAATTCTGAACTCCTTGGAATACAAATCAAAAGAATCAGCATTTTTTGACTCTCCTTTTTATTTTTCCTTCCGTTTATTTTGCATGTTTAATTAATCACCGATTTATCTGAAATATATTAAATTAAGATAATAAAAATAATGCATATTTAAGCTGTAATTAAAAGAGCAATTCCCAGATCAGACACCAGAAGGCAGTCTTTTCTGAACAAAATATCCACAAACTACTATCTTTTTTGTTGTGGTCCTTCATCTGTTTAGCACAAGCAATAAAAGAAGTAAATTGTTCTTTGCGGATCTAGTCACAATAGAAACATAAAGAGCCATTATCAGGAATGAATTATAAAATAATTACACAATGGGAAAATTCAAAGAGACCTTTAAGTTGTATTAGTTACAGCTACTGGAATAGTTTCAAATTTATTAATAGCAATAACAATTTCCAGTGTGTCAGATCTGGTTTCCAAACAGTTTTCAAATTCTTCAAAATGTCAAGAATCTGTGGTTTGCAACCATGCACCAATTGCGTCTTAGGAAGCAATTTTCCATTGTAATAACATGCTGCCTTCATGGTTGGAAAACAGAATTTTCATGCAACACAAATGAAGAATGTTTCCCTAGACACAATTACAGAGCAAATATTCAGGAAGTCAGACATCATGGCACACTTTTTTCTGCAAGACAAACAATATAGGACATGGTGGTTAAGACTGTTTTTGCAATTAATAAAAGACCAGTTTTTGCAATTTCTGATCTTTCCTCTAGATAATCTAACCCATTCTTGTAAACAAGCCCACCAACAGAGGGCCTGCAAAGGAAGTACAAAAATTTCCATCCCTCCTGTAGCAACCCACTGCATTTTTAAGCTGGGCTAGGAGAAAAGGGCATCCCTTCTCTGGCAGTCCACCTGGTTCTATGCTAGATGGGACAAGTCACTCCATCCCTCTACTGCCAGCCTTTTCATTTGCCTGAATGCAATGCCTTGCCGCCTATGTGCTTTGGAGAGAAGGGAAGCATGGCCATTCCATCAGTTCTTCTGAGAGACCGGCCACTTTTGGCCCTTCCTAAACTGTTGCCTGGCAGCATTTCATATTGTTAATTTGCTTAAAACTATTATAGTTACATATGCCAGAACCTATTTCAAATTTTGAGTGCCGATATGCTCCAAAGAAGCCAAAATGACGCAGTAATCAGAAATAAGTTGTCAAATACATGAATCCTAATGGACTATAAAATTTCTACCAGTATTGGCTAAAAAACCAAGCCTGGTCATTGACATCTGAATTGCTGAAGGCAAGAAGCAGGTGTTCTCCTCCCAGGTATGCTACTGTTGCAGGATCTGACTACTGCCTCCTTTACTCCCCCAACAGTCTTCAGTTGAGGGAGATGAGTTGCTGCCAAGGCAAGTCCTAGGTGCTGCTGCCACCACTTCCTCCTCCTCTTCCTTTAGTTATTATTATCCTAGCTGGATCTCATTAACAGTGGCTGCTAGAGAAGGCTGAGCAGCTAGCTAGGCAATGAAGAGGTTTGCAGAACAACTGTATCAGATTCAACTCAGGCTGCCTGAGACTCCATCACAGTGGACAACTAGGAGGTTGGGCATATTTTGATAGGATGCTATCTCACATCCCTCTCAGAGTACCAAGGAACATGTGCTAGGGTGCTGCAAAGCACAGCCTTCCATCTTCTAAACAAGTAACACTGCTACTTTAACAGACTTTTACAGGCCTACCAAGCTGTTTTTGCTGTTGTCACATGAGCAGTCCTCATATGTGGTGGTGGCTGTATGTGTCATGTGTATGCATGTGCTATGAATGTGAAGTTCCGAAACATGACAGTCCAAACGGACATGAGTAAAGTGAACACATGTGCAAGTGTTCCGCATGCAACCTGCGATTTTTTAATCCACCTGGCATCTGTGCTGGCCAGTTTCCTTACAGCATTAGCATGTCAGTGGCACCAATGGCCAATGAATTTAATTGTGACATGGGTGCCTGTGGAATGCCTACATGAGCAAGTACTTTCCCACAGCCCTGCCTCTCACCCATTCCAGCCCTGAATCAGGTGCTGCCACATAGAAAGCCATCCTTGTAACAAAAGACATAAGGAGATGCTGTGCCCTTTGCAGGGTGCATTGTTCTGAGCGCACATATGCGCGGTAATAAACTTACCCGAAAAGTCAGATAACCCAGATCAGCACCTGTGCCTCACTAACCCAAGTCAAGTCTCTGCCTACCATGTTCCTTCAGTTCAATGAACTAACAGAGCAACATCAAGACTCTGGCTGAGGTAAAGGCACATGACAATAGCTTCTTGGGTACACACAGACAGGAAAGGGGTCGTGAAGGAAAGGTTGTCTGCTCATGAGCAGGGACACTTTCTCCCTTGGTCAAATCCTTCTGTTTTAAGAAGGTACCTCTTTTCTTTCTACACCCTGACTCAAAGTGTTCCCCTACACCTGCTGATCGGAAGGTCGGCCGTTCGAATCCACACAATGGAATGAGCTCCCGTTGCTCTGTCCCAGCTTCTGCCAACCTAGCAGTTTGAAAGGATACCCGCGCGAGTAGATAAATAGGTATAGCTGTGGCAGGAAGGTAAATGGGGTTCCCATGCGCTCTGGCTTCCATCACGGTGTCCCGCTGTGCTAGAAGCGGTTTCGTCATACTGGCCACATGACCTAGAAAGCTGTCTGTGGACAAACGCCAGCCCCCTTGGCCTGAAAGTGAGAGGAGCATCGCAACCCCAGAGTCGCCTTTGACTGAACTTAACCGTCCAGGGATTCTTTACCTTTACCTTCACCTACACTTCATCTCTGTATCCCATGTCCTTTCTTTCTCTTTTTCTCCACTCAATTTTTTTCTCCTTTCTTGTCTCCCATTATATCTGGCTGCTGGATCTGTGGTTTCTTTTGGGGGGGGGGAGGGAACCCGTTTCCCTCCATTGGCGAAGGCAGAGGCGGCAGGTGGGCGAGGACGGGCGTTTCCACTGCTACCTTACCTGCTCCTGAATTTTAACGGCGCGCGATAAATATCCTAACTGGTAGCGTTAGGGGCCGAATCTCCTCCTCTTGTGGGGAAAAAGGGCACATATATTACAGGTGAAGGAGAGCGAGGATGCTGTTGAGGGACGCGGCTTTCCCTCAACAGAACCAGCAACAGCAGCGCTACTTACGCTTCCCGCGTCCGGCGGCGCCGCCAGCGGCTCCGTGGCCACGCCCCCTCCCCCGCCAACTCCCTCCCCTCCCGTCGGCTTCACAGACACCCCGTCGCTAAGCGATGGCGTCACGCGCAGAGCGGCCGCCTCGCCCTGCGCTTCCGGCGCTCTGACCCTTGTCTACGGCGGCGGCGCGTAGCTCGCCCACAGGCCGCATCTCTATGGTGAGCGGCGCCAGCTCCTCCTTTTAGGGTGGCGGCCATTTTGGCCGGGTGGCAGCCGGAGCACGTTGTCTCCGAGCCCAGCTGCGAGCCCCGGAGGGGGCCCTTCGCAGCTTCCCCGTTTCCCTCCGTCCCGGACGGGAGGCCTCCCCTTCTCTCCCCCCCTTCGCTTCTTGGTAAGTAAAAGCTGCCGGAGGGCGATAACTTGGCGGCCACCCGCTCCTCCTCTGGGCAGGTGGGGCCGCTTGAGCTGGCTGGGCCGCGCGGGTTCCCGGCCGGCTTCGGCTGTATGAGGAACACGCAGGGCCCCGCCGGCCCTTCCAGCTGCCGAGTAGGCAGGGCAGCCTCCAGCCTCTCGGGGTTCCTGCCTTCCCCTTTAATTCTTCCCCATCTCCACGGGTTGTCGAGCCCCTTGGTTCTCCCCGACCCTCCATAATGATTTCGGCTCTTTTTTTCCCCCACGCAGAGGCCTTTGTTTGGGGGCTGGGGGGCTTCCACACTTTGGAAAGGGAAAATGGTTTTTTTGGGGGGGGCGGGTTGGCTCCAGCTAAACAGACCCTCCTGGTGAGAAAGGTTGAAACAGTGGTCGACTGTCAAAAGGTGTTAAAATTACTCTTTTTTTCCTCTTGCATGAGCCGCTCAGGTAAGCTTGTCGTAAGTCAAGACCTATCTCCCCCCCCCCCCCGCATTGTTGGCTGTATCCTCCATCTCCTGTTAAATTCAGTGTCGGTGGCCCTCCCAACATTAGGTATAAATAAAGAGAGAGGGAGAGTTCCAGTCCCTTGGTTTTTAATCATCTGAGATGTAAGGCCACTTCTGTGCCATGCATTTAAAGCACTGCTGTGGCATTTTAGCAGCCATGGCTTCCCATAAAGAGTCTTGGGAGCTGTAGTTTTTTTCAGGGTGTGGAGAGTCCTTAGAAGACCCCATATTCCCCTGACAGAGCTCCTAGGAAAGAGGAGTCACTTGTTAAACCACTCTGGAAAATGTAGCTCTATGAGGGAAGAGGCATTTTGTAACAATTCTCAGTATCCATAGCAAACTACGGTTCCCATGATTATTTAAGGGAAGCCATGACTGCTGAAGTTTTATAGTACTTTAAATGTATGATGCGGCAGTAGTATTGACATGAGTAGACTAGTGTCTCTTTTTAACAAAATTAGTTGAGATGAATAAATTGGTCTTCTACTGGTAAATTTGACATGTTGGAGTTTTGCTGCTGTCTAAAGTTGCTAGAAGGCTATTTATTACATAGAATCATAGAATTGTAGGGTTGGAAGGTACCGTAAAAATGTGCACTTTCTTTATCCCCCCTGCATTAAGTAATGGCTTAATTAAGGATGGTCCCTCTATAGCAGTGGTGTCCAAACTTTTTTCAAAGAGGGCCAGATTTGATGAAGTGAAGGGCCTTGAGGGCCGACCAAAGTTGTTGAGATTTTTTTAGGATTTAATTTTGAATTTGTTGAGGGTTTTTTTAAGGATTTTACCCCAGGAAATAAACTGCCACAGGGGCCGGATTAAACTGACCAGTGGACCGGACATGCTTGCTCTGTGGTTTTCCACTGTAGATTTTAGGATGATTAGTTGAACTCTGTGTACATATAGGGATGTAGGAGTTGCCTTTTTAAAGTTAAAATAGGTGTGTTCGTCTGTTGGAGCCAAAGCGAGAGAGATAAGGTACCTTAAAGGTTAACCATTTTTATTGCTAACAGCTGCTTAAAAATATTCTCACTCATAACTTTATTCAACCACATCAGGCAGTTCTGAAGGACCTAGAAGTCAGAACGCATTGAGAATTATAACATTTCTTATGACAACAATTATGGGAAAGTGGTCTCCTACAAAAAATGCTGTGCAGAAATAGAAATCCCAGCTGAGGTACAAAAACAGGATCTCTGCACTGGGGAGAACTTGGCTTATAGCTGGAGCTTTGCTTCCTTTTCCTGTGTCAGCAGTTCTCTTTGCCAGAAAGACCAGCTTCTTAAATAGCTTATTATTACTGCTATATCAAAGCTCTCACAGCATATTTCACTCTCTCGCAGCATATGCTAGTCGCTTCTCTCTTTCCTGGCCCTCATGAGGAAAAACCATTATCTTTAAATGAAAAGAGGGGGTGAACTCTAGGAGATTACAGAGGCAGAAGGTGGCCTTTCTTTGCATGCCTACAGGGTGGAGCTTTTTGGTCTAACTACTGGCCAAGTATAACATCAAGTAGAATATCAGCAAACATGACCCCTGTTCAGAATTAACATAATTTGATGCCTGCAGCTGGGGGCTCCTGAGGGGTGCGGGCCCCAGCGAAGCCTCCGTCGCCAGATTCCTCTCCCGGGTGCCAGTCGTGGCTGCCGCCTACCCTCCTGGCAGCTGCTCACCTTGGCCTGGCCCGGGTGCTCCACCCGAGGGCCTGGGCAGCCACGATGTGAGCGGGCCAGCTACAGGGTGGCCCCATGGGTAGCCCCCAGAAAACTCAAGAACACGGTGCCGGGAAAGTGAGGCCTTCCCACAGATACACCGAACTGTATTACAACTCTTGAACAATTCCTAATTATCTATCAATGGCAAGGATTGGTCTGGCACCAGTTTTGGGCTACTTGATTGTTAAAGAAAATTTCAGTATTCCGTTGGGTGTATTTACTCTGGCTGGAATAACAGATTTGTTGCACGGCTTTATTGCACGAAATTGGGCCAACCAAAAATCTGCTTTAGGAAGTGCCCTGGACCCTCTGGCTAATAAAGTTGTCATCAGCGTCCTGTACATCAGCCTGACTTATGCAAATCTTATTCCAGTTCCTCTTACATCTTTGATCATTTTAAAAGACATTGCATTAATTGCTGCTGTTTTTTTATGTGCGATACAGAACTGTTCCTCCACTAAGAACACTTAGATATTTTAATCCATGTTATGCCACTGCTCAGTTAAAGCCAACATTTATCAGCAAGATGAACACAGTAGTACAGCTCATCTTAGTGGCAGCTTCTTTAGCAGCTCTTTTTTTCAATTATGTGGACAGTATCTTCAGACCTTATGGTGCATCAAAGCTTTCACAGTGACAGCATCTGCTTACAGTTACTAACTTACGAAAAAACAGTTTAGGTGCTAAACAGCAACTGAAGGATCTCGAGTGAGTTGCTGACTTCCTATTTTGTTTGTGTTGGGATGGCATTGCCTGCATAATATTTGGACTATGGATAAAGAACACTTCTTTTGATAGCTTTGTCTCAGTGGAAACCATGTCTTCACATTGAAGCTAATCAGAAGTTAAAGTGAAGATTTGATCATGTACATATGCTCAATTTTCAATGCACTTTTTCAATTTGTTGCAAATAAAATATGTTTTACCTTAAAGCAATTAAAAAAAAAAGAATTACAGTAACATAATTGAAGTAATAGTGTTTTTCTGCCACACTGAGGCATTTGCTGTGTAGGTAGAAGGTTGGGTTGTCTGTTTTAAAGGCAAGTCTATTATATATGTAATATGATGAGGATGGCCAACTTTGTTTTTACGGTGACCATTCTGTTTTCCAGTTTGTGGTCCAAGGTATTCTGCTGTGCAAACAGCTTTATTATAGAGCCTACCTAGCAATAAGAATTTTCCAGTAATAGAGAACATGCACTGGGGTGTAGCATTCTGTACAAAGAACACTTTAATGTATTTACATTAAGGATGTGAGAGAAGGAGAATAAGATAGAATATCTTTGTTTATCTGAAAACATTTATCTGAAAGTTTAGGCAGACCCCTATAACTCCTTATTCCTCTCTGGCTCAGAAGTGTGCTCTTCAGTGGTATTTCTTATTTTTTCATGAAATAGTCTTTGTCCTATTGGGGTTCTATTCCTTAATTTCCTTTCTCTCTGTCTTTCTAATCTTACATCCTATTTCATTGTTGTATTACTTAGCCATGTGTTATATTCATGGTCTGTCCTATTGTCATGTCTGGTCTGTTATGTTTTTGATTATGTAACTACTTCTGTAAAGCGCTTACTCAAAAAGATCTTTATAAGTATTCATATTGTATTGTTATGTTGAACATACTTAAAGACGTGTCCCCTTATCTTGACAGTTACTGTTCTGCAGAGTGTACTTTCATGGTATTACCATTTCAATCTCTGGTTGGGCCCAATTTCTAAAGCATTTTTAAATAAAAGATTTCCCTAGAAAATATTCCATTCTGCTCACCTAGTTATTGTAATACCTGATTTTCAGGACAGTACACTTGCAGCTAAAGATCATGGCACTAGAAGCATGCTAGTATTTGATTTACCTTATAATTTTGTAGCGTCCAACTCAGAGGTAGGAAGCATAGTTGTCAGAGATAATGAGGCAGTTTTGCAGGAGGCAAAAGCATAATGCGGCATATTCCCAGTCATCTTGCTGTTAAGTCCTTACCAGTTCAAGCCTTAACGTAAATTTGGTTATACATGAAACTGAATTTATCAATCTATGTTAGTAAAGAAGCTTGTAACATTGATGGGTGGAGTTGAGCCAGAGACTTGTTTCCATTGCTAGGAGATAATGCCTTTATCATTCAGTATGTGCCACTAGTCTTTCACAGCATCAAAATGACCCACCAATTACCACAATGAATTTTTAAAGTGGAGAATAAAATTACTGTGATGTATATAAGCATGCATGAATAAAAAAACGTAAGAGACCTCTTTATGATTCCTTGGATAAAAATACTTTCCAGAAATAATTTGTCACTTTGCAAGAAGTAGTAATTAGAAGTATGTGTATATATCTATATTTTAATTGCTTTGAGGGTTTTTTACAGTCAAGCGGTATAAACATTTTATCGTGTGTATGTATATACACACACATTTCATCAGCTCTGCGGGTTGGTTTTGATATATTTTCTTGACACTTTGTTGAATATAAGTTGAAGTATTAAAATATGGCAGGATAGGTCCTATCTTTGAACTATGCATAAGGAAGGTAACCAGATTTTTCTTTTACATTGCATTTCTCAGTCTCTGTAGTTTTCCATATAAAAACTGGTATTTCTTCCTTGTCTGTCACAACCAGCTGAATAAATATTGGGAACCTGAGCAGGTTGGGAATCTGTGACCCTCCAAATGCTGTTGGAAGTCCTAACTCTCATTATCGCTGACTATTGCTCATGCTGGCTGGGGCAGGTGTGAGTTGGAGGGCAACACATTCCCAGTTTCTAGACTTTGCCCACAATGATTACTTGTCAAAGTGAGAACCCATGCCTGAGTTTAATGAACATGCTTGATCTTGGACTGCACTTCTTATATCCTGTGCTTTCTCACTTTTTATTAATCATTCTGTTTGTTTCCACCTAGAACTTGAATTATCCAATTCCATTGTTTTGGAATCTCAAGTCTGTGTTATCTACATAATTCTAAGTTCATCACAATGGCTGATAAGCTAACAAGAATTGCTATTGTGAGCCATGACAAGTGTAAGCCAAAGAAATGCCGCCAAGAGTGCAAAAAGAGCTGTCCTGTGGTTCGAATGGGTAAGGAACTCAAAACTCTTAATACAAAACTCTGTGTTAATATTAAAACAGGCTGAATGTTCCACTTACTGGTTTCTAGACTACAGAGTCAGATTTTTAAGTATCCAGCGTATCCGCCATCTTCAGTAGTTTTTTTTTATTTTTGAATGTGTATGAAAGTACAGTATCATAATAAGAATATGGAGAATTTGGGGCAATCAAAACCATGAAAACTGCATCATGTGGAATTCAAATTCATGACTATTTGAGGTCTAAGTCACAAATTGATGCTACTGCCTGGTTTCTAGATCACATTTCATACTAATGCTTTCAATAAGACCTGCGTGTCTAATCTTTTTAATATTCCTTTTCACCAGGGAAGCTGTGCATAGAAGTGACATCACAGTGCAAAATAGCATGGATTTCTGAAACATTGTGCATTGGTTGTGGTATTTGCATAAAGGTAAAGATTATGTCTAGTAATAATAATTGAAATTTGTTTAAAGCATATGTCACATTAGAGCTGTTTGGACATGGGTGATCTCATCTTCTCCCCATCCCACCTCCATGCATTGAGAATTTTGGGCTTGTGTGCTTCATCACCGCAAGTCCCCTACCTCCCAGACACTCAAATAAACATGGCCAGTGACATGCTCATGGACTACTTTGCATGTACCGTTTTAAACTCTGAAAATCCCACTGTGGCCTGGTTCACACAGTACATTAAACCATAGTTTAAAATAAACTGGTTTAATGAGAACAAGTGGTGTGCTGGTAAATGTTGCTGAGATAACATGCTTTGCTGCTCTCACCCACCGACTGCTGCTGGAAAATACGTTGGGGTCTCGCTTGTCTCCCCCCCCCCTTATTTTTTTTTTTTTGTCTCCTGACAAAGTTCAAGAAAGAGGGAAACCAAGGTTTGTTCTTGGTTTGCTTCTCATGATTTGCATGTAAGTCTAGGTTCAGATGGCAAATCAGACCATGGCTTGTTTCCTGACCGGGGCAACAAATACAAGTGCAAAACAGTCTTATTCCAATACTATACTTGGCTTCTGTTTTGTTTATTTGTTGTAATGTAAAGCTTATTTTATTTATGTTACAGAAATGTCCTTTTGGAGCCTTGTCCATTGTTAACTTGCCTAGCAACCTGGAGAAAGAAACAACACACAGATACTGTGCCAATGCCTTCAAACTTCACAGGTATCACTCTGCTACAATCCCTGAAAAGTTGTTAATATAAATTATTGTCATTATTTGTTAATCACCTTCCACTTTCCTTCAAGGCAATGTACAAAATAAAATAATAGCAGCTGTTAAAAAGTTAATGGGGGGGGGAACCAGGATTTGAATTTTAAACAATACAGAATGGACACCCATGGCAGAGATTTATTCATCCAGCTAGTAAAGCTTGACACACACACACACACACACACACACACACACAATGTATTCAGTTGTTTCCAGAAAGTGCAGGTAGTGGGTGCCTGTCATATTTTGACAGCTAACATGTTGTGACACACAGTTTGGAAAGCTCTGGTTTAGGAGAAAGAAGCCATTCCTTCCAAGATAGGAGTGTGTGTGTGTGTGTGTGTGTGTGTGTGAGAGAGAGAGAGAGAGAGAGAGAGACTTATGGTGAAAAGTATTTCCTTCTGAATTACTCTCCTTGGTAAATGTGTCTTGTTTGCCTTTGTAAAGTAATTAAAGGATAGTGTATATAATTTTAAATTTCAGAGCAAATAGAGATCACTTTAGATATCATTAATTATATTTCCTTATTTCTGATGAAAATGATGCACATAATGGGGTTGAGAGAGGAAAGCATATTGAATTAACACCTAAGTTCTGTCTTGCTTTAGATAAGGCTGTGTTGGTTTATTGTTGTGTAAAATGTTGGATTACTTTATGAAGGCTGCCTATTCCACGTCCAGGAGAGGTGCTGGGGTTGGTTGGAACCAATGGTATTGGAAAGTCAACTGCCTTGAAAATCTTAGCAGGAAAACAGAAGCCAAACCTTGGAAAATACGATGTATGTATTTTAAATATATGTCCAATGTGATTTCCTAATATCCTTTGAAACTGCATTTTGCAGTTCTTGTGCAAATGAAAATGAGTAGTGCTTGCTAGACTGGCAGCATTACTTTGCCCCAATAAGTAAAATCTATATAGCCATTTAACCATTAGGAAGTTCACAAATATGTATGCTAAGAGATGTACAAACGTTTTTCACGTGAGGATGTTAATCATCATTTTCCTGTTGGACCAAGAAGTTAATGGGTGGGAAAAGGAGGCTGTTGAAAGGACGAGCATTGTAAAGCAGCAGTGATGACAGGTTTTGCCATAAGCATCTTTCCACTCTAGTGCTATTGGTCTTTTTTATTTTATGCATTATTATGCCATTCTGTGTTACGAACACAGAAACATAGGGTGCTGCTTTATACCAAGTCAGACCGTCTAACTCAATATTGCTTACACTAACTGGCAACAGCAGTCAAGGGTTTCAGGCAGAAGTCTTTTCCCAGCCCTAGCTTAGCTGGAGATGCAGGGGATTGAACTTTTGCATGCAGTGTACATGCTCTACTACCAAAATACAGTTCCTATTCCATTCCCCCTTTCCAGCTGTGAATTCACTTGCATTCACATCCCACATAAACACTTCGTGGTTTTTGCCATGTGTAGTAGTATTTTGTGGAAACTTTAAACCCCAAAGCTTGAATTGATATACCACACTTTTTTGGGGGGGGGATCCTTGCATAATTAGGAATATCATTTTTATACCTCCATTAAAAGTTTAAAATCCTAGATTTCTGCGACGGAATGCATAAGTAAGCAGTAGGTTCAGACACCTCGGTTCTGCCTACTTGACCTAATTGATCTTAAAGTTAAGTTTTTGTACAAAGAATTGGTTGCCTACAAGTAGATGTCATGACTTGCTAACTGTATTCTATGCAAGTTGGATGGGTTAAATTTAGTCCTGCATGATTTGTTTCAAACTAGCTTCTCAAAAATACCACCTGACAATTTATCTGATGTAAAAAAGAACAGAGCTATAAGCTGCTGCTGCTGCTGCTGCTACTGCTTTATGAAACTCATGATAGACACATTTGTGAGTCACATTACACGATAGCTAATAGTTTAGCATGAATGTGAAGATTACACCTGCTTTTCTTCTCTCCTAGCATGAGTGGGAGTGAAAACCATAATCCCTAGCTTCCAGTTAAAACTGAATGGGAATTGTGATTTCTTTACTTCTAAACAACCCATGTTCAAGAATAAAACTTGGCATCGCATCATGGCTTGTTTGGAGTGCAATAAACCATGATCTCTGGTTCAGACCTAACACTTAGATCACATATTTTGCTTTATTCCTTACATTAGAGGAGTTGAAACAAAATTTAAAAATTCCTGTATCTAGAATTAGAGGAGTTGTGCTTTGTTCCTTATGCTAGGGGACTAGAAACGGGAAGCCACTCGTACATTCAAAGTACAGTGTTTACTACAGACAGCTGGGGTGTGATCACAGCAGTGTTGCTCTAGGAGGCCACTGCTCCCTCATGAGCACTTGAAACATTTTCTCAAAATGCCATTCGAAGTATTCTTATCCTTAGACGTGTTTCCATACCTCTCAAGTGTTTATTCGAAATGCTTTTGTATAGGATCCTCCTGATTGGCAAGAAATCCTGACTTACTTTCGAGGATCTGAGTTGCAGAACTATTTCACCAAGATCTTGGAAGATGACCTCAAGGCCATCATTAAGCCCCAGTACGTGGACCAGATCCCTAAAGCTGCTAAGGTGAGTAAGCTTGTTGGCTAAGGCTGCAGTCCTAAGTTCCCTTATCTTGGAGTAAACCTCATTGAATTCAGTAGGACTTAGTTCTGAGTAGACATGGTTAGGATTTTGCTGTAAGGTGGGATGAGGGGAAGAAACAGACTGGCTTTCTGTATGGGGTAAAGGTAAAGGACCCCTGGATGGTTAAAGTCCAGTCAAAGGCAACTATGGGGTGCGGTGCTCATCTTGCTTCAGACCGAGGGAGCCAGTGTTTGGCCACAGACAGCTTTCCAGATCATGTGGCCAGCATGACTAAATGCTTTTGGCACACAGAGGACCGTGATGAGTGCCAGAGCACACGGAAATGCCATTCACCTTCCTGCCATAGTGGTACCTATTTATCTACTTGCACTGGTGTGCTTTCAAACTGCTAGGTTGGCAGAAGCTGGGACAGAGCAATGGAAGCTAACCCTGTTCTGTATGAAAGATATAAGACAGAGTTTTAGTCAAGAGCAGATTACAATTTTAGTATAGTATCTCATATCGTGGCTTAAGTAAAGTCCTGATTGTCATCTTATTGTGACAGGGAACAGTGGGCACTATATTGGACAGGAAAGATGAAACTGGCACACAGACTATTGTATGTCAGCAGCTTGGTAAGTGATGTTTTTATACAAAGTTTTAAAATAACCTGTGTAATTACCATATTTTTCGCACCATAGGGCGCACTGGACCATAGGGCGCACCCAGTTTTTAGGGGGGGAAATCAAGAAAAAAAGTATTTCCCCAGCCCCAAAGAGCAGCGTACAGGCTGCGCACAACCTCTCCCTGCCGGAGGGGTTGCGCGCGGCTATGGCACAAGCCAAGGCAGCGAGCAGGATGGATCCCGATAGCAGTTTTGGCTTCCCCTTTAGCCCCGTGCAGCCTCTCCTTGTCAGAGGGGTTGCGTGCAGCTATGGAGCAAGCCAAGGCAGGGGGCGGGATGGATCCCGCTCGCTGTTTTGGCTTCCTCTTTAGCCCCGTGCAGCTTCTCCCTCCCGGGAGAGGCTGCGTGGGTCTAAAGAATCCATAGCCCCGTGCAGCCTCTCCTTGCTGGGAGACGCTGCGCAGGGCTTTCCTGGCTTTTCTGGGAGGTGGGGGGATTCCCTCACCTTTCGCAAAACCGGCAGAAGCCGCGCACACTTTAAAAGGGCAGCACGGCTTCTTCTGGCTTTCCTGGGAGGTGGGAGAAGCAACTGATGCGGCCAGTCAGTCCCTTTTCCCGACTGCCTCCCCCCTGCATTCGCTCCATAGGACGCACACACATTTTCCCTTGCTTTTTAGGAGAGAAAAAGTGCGTCCTATGGTGCGAAAAATACTAGTCCTAACAGCTTTCTGTTTTGTTTTTAAAATTGAAACTACTTTCATAAACCTTAAACTTTTAAATTCACATTCAGCATTATATTTTTTTAATTTAAGAATGTTTATAGACTGCTTAGTGCAGAATGATGATTAATATTAGTTACTTATGAAATTTTAGGCTTTCTTTGTAAAAGTATAATCATGTGTCCCAGTAATAGGACTTAAGCTAAAAATTGATTAGATCCAGACTAAGTTAGTCATGCTGTAGACCCATTGAAATCAGTTGGACTTAGTTGTGAACAACTTCACTTTTTCCACTGGTATTGATAGTCTGGATCCATCTCAATCACAATAAAACCAATTGATAATACAGTAACCATAAAATAAATGCCACAGAATTACCAAATGGAGGCCCAAATTACAAACACAAGAGGTCATTTAAAAAGGCACGTTTTCACCTTTTTATGAACAATATGAAAATATGGGAATATGATTGAACCCTATGGGCTAAAGGGCACAGGGAAGAGCAGTAGTCCCTCACCACTGCCTTTCCAGAGCCTACTTTCTAGGAATGAAAATTTTTTTTATAAAATATTATGTCTCAAGGTTCATTCCCAAAAGGTCATCCAGAAGGATGCTATAGCTGAAGCCATAGTTGCATCCGCCAACACTTAACTTCATTTGCGGAGGGCATCAGTTCGTTTTGGGACTTGTACATGTTGTGCAGTGGACACTGTTGGTGCAACCTGGGTTAATGTGTGGAGTTACTTATTGAGATGAATGGTGAAGTTCTTGTGTAGAAACTAATATATTTAATTGTAACCAGCTGACATGTTAGCATATTTTGTATGTACTTGGTTGTGAGAAAAATATATTTGCAGATTTGTCTCATCTGAGGGAAAGAAATGTTGAAGATCTATCTGGAGGAGAACTTCAGAGATTTGCCTGTGCTGTGGTTTGCATTCAAAAAGCTGACATGTATGTAGCAATTTGGCTTTTAATAGTGACTTCAGTAACTTTAGATAATTTTAGAATATTGTTTGTGACCTGAGTTGTATGCATAATTTTCACTCACTTTGTCATGCGGGCCAGGCATTTTGAAAGTTCAAAATTAGACCTTAATTTTTTCACTTACCTAATTAACTTCACGTCTTTTACTGACTAGGGTTTATAAACTGTGTGAAATCTAGTGTTGTGCAAGTGGAGCTGTCTTTCCTCCCTGCAGCCCATCACAACCACCAAACTTGCTCTGAAGAATCACTTGACACGCCAGATCAGATCTTGAGGGTTTACAGGAGAGGAGAGAAGTCCTGTTGTATAACAATAGAATAATCATCATCATTTATTATTTATATGCCACCCATCTGGCTGGGTTACCCCAGCCACACCGTGCAGCTTCCAACAAATGAAAACACAATGAGACATTGAATATTAAAAACTTCCCTAATACAGGGTTGCCTTCAGATATAGAAGTCTGTTCCCCTCACGTCCACGCCATTGGATACAACCTTGTGATATTAAGACTGAAGACTTTCTAAGTTGGCAAGAGACCATAATAGTCACATGACCATTTCTATTACAAATTATTTTATGCAGCGTTTTGACAAGAGAGTATTCAAATTTTAGCATTCAGCATGCTTTAAACTTGTATTTATAACCAGGGATGCTGTTCATGGGGACCAATCTATTCTGCAGACAATATAGGGACTGAAATACTTGGTGTGACTTAACACGAGTATTCACTTTCTAGCAAGGAAGCTCACGTGGAGTTGTCCATGTGTAACATTGAAAAGACATTTTTCACAACTTACTGGAGGAATTATTTGAGTGAAACCAGACAGATAACTGGATCCTCTGTGCTCGTCCAGTGGGTTATCACTGCTTTGTGTGATACTGTGGCAGAAGAACAAGGCACCAAATGCCAGAGCATGGTTGAGGAGGAGGAGGTGGGGCTATTAAGCCTTTGAGAAATGAGATATGGCAACAGAATATTGTATCCTCACCCCTTAACAGGAGTACTAGTATTCAGGATTCCAGCCTGCCATACAGGGTATTGGAAGCTGTGTAAAGTGTTCAAATGGGCCAATTCATTCCTCTACATTACACACATTTTTATTTTTCTCTTTACTAACATGACATTTCATCCCTCAAGGCTCATTTCCCATTCGCTCGTTTTGAGCTTTTTGCTCCCTTTGGGTTTTTAAAAAGATTTTCTGTACTTCTGCATACCTTTAGGTGCACCTGATGGTGCTGGCATATCCCTCTTGTTTCTCCAACAATCCCTTTTTTTGGTTCCATTCTTATTGGTTCTCAGTTCATTATTAGTAGAGAGAAATGGAATTTAGGGAAGGATGGGTGGTCTGTTAAATTTGATGAATATAAAACCTCTCTTCCCCCCCCCCTTTTTTTTTCCTTTTTCCTTGGGATAGCTTCATGTTTGATGAGCCCTCCAGCTACCTGGATGTTAAGCAGCGTCTGAAGGCTGCCATTACTATTCGATCTCTAATAAATCCTGACCGGTAAGTAATGTATTTATAAATGGAGGTACTATTACTCAAGCCTCATAATGCTGATTACATGTGATAATTTTCTTATGAGAGATATGTACTTGGAGGCGGGATGTTTAGTATCCTTACTTATAGTTCTTATTGCATGTGTTTAATATTGGTTTACTATGTAAGTTTCCTTCAGATCTGCAGTTAGAAGGTGATGCATAATTAAATTAGTAAAAATACTAATTGTTCATAGTATTATCCTGCCCACTAGTGCCTGAATTCATTTCAGGTTTTGTGGTTTCAGCCAAAACCGATGCCAGTATGCCTTATCTTAAGCACTTACTTAGAGATGCAGAGTCTCAGAATGCTACTGTTGGTTTCTAGTTTTAATGTAGAAATAATAGGGGTGGACATTGCTTGCTCCTGGAGAATATCCCATTTACATCTATTATTTTCTGATTTAAATGTCTCTTTCTGTATCTACTTTTGTAATTTATTGGATAAAGTGGAGAATAAACTGAAACTGACATTCTTTGACTTTCATATCTTAGTAAAATAACGGCAACCAGATTTTCAATATTTACAATTTTGCTTAAAATGCACTATGAAATGGTACCATGTACGTATGATACCATATACTGGCAGAAAAAATTCATGCTGTCTTATTTTTGCTTGAATCTAAAAATATAAGAAAACTTAATTCAACTATCTTTTTGTTTTTTGTTTTTTCAGGTATATTATTGTTGTGGAACATGACCTGAGTGTGCTCGATTATTTGTCTGACTTCATCTGCTGCTTATATGGTGTGCCAAGTGCTTATGGTGTTGTCACTATGCCTTTTAGTGTAAGAGAAGGTAACTATATTTTAAATCAACTTTCTCTTCTCCCTCAATTATCTGTGTTCTTCCTGCAAAATAGTTATGTGTGATTTAAACAATTTGACATCTTTAGTGTGTGTGGGGTTTTTTACAAATACTTCCTAAATGCTCTCAGGCTTCTCATACTTAAAAAGTAGGTCACATTAGACAAATAACTGAGCTGGGTTAGCTCTTGCCCTTACCAATATATAGTTATTTCCATCTATATAGTTCTATTCACTTCATTCCTCGTCTGTTTCATCTCAATACCATGAAAGTAATATGACATGCATTTCGAGGAGAAGAGCAGACCCTGAGTACCCCTAAATAGAGCTGACTCCTATTTTTGGGTTGTCTGTGTCAGGAGCTCGTCCTACACTCAAGTAGGACCCTGGCAGAGACACATGCCCAGCTGGCATGTTCTCTCTCTCCTGGTCGATCGTTCGGGAGCTTCATTAGCTTTCTTCAGCCCGAACATCACAGCGACTGATGCCAACAGACATCGGCACGCTTAGGGATCCGCAGAGTTTGCACAGTTGCATGACAGACCTCAGCAACTCAGCATTTTGGCTAATCTACTTTATTTACATATAAACACACACGGAGCACTGTAACATGGCTCCCTCTCTCTCTAGCATCAGATAGCAAAGAGAAAAATAACAAAGGACAATAGTCCCACTTCACGGAACACAGTAACACAAATATCCTGTCTCTGTCACTTCCCACTCTGTGGAGTAAAAACATATACCATCATGTGATAGACAACAATCCCATGACTGCAGTCATAGAGCAGGAATTCTAACAGTGTTGTTCTGTCATGTTGGTGATTTATCTTTTGATAATTCTATGCCTGGTTTAGGTGCTCTTTCCTAATGATGATTTATCTTCTTACAGGGATAAACATTTTCTTGGATGGCTATGTTCCAACAGAAAACCTAAGGTTCCGAGATGCGTCTCTTGTTTTTAAGGTGGCAGAGACAGCTAACGAAGAAGAGGTCAAGAAGATGTGTATGTATAAATATCCCGGAATGAGAAAAAAGATGGGGGAATTTGAGCTGTCAATCGTTGCTGGAGAATTCACTGACTCTGAGATAATGGTGATGCTGGGAGAAAATGGTGAGTGTATTTCAACTGGAGAATTCATTGTGATCTGTTTTTCAGGGGTTAGGTCCAAAGGCTGTGTCAGAGTGAAAGGATATAACTTGCTTATCCCAGTTGGTAAGGTTGGGGCACATCCAATGTCATTTCGTATTTACCCTTCTGAATCCAAATTGATGCAAATAGAGGACATAGCAAAACTCTCCAGGAACAGTGTTTGGTTGTTTCCTGGCCTCATCCAAATTAATTGCAATATTTTAAAACCGTTTTTAAAAAGTTTCAAATGTCTCAATGGATGCCAGCAAAAGAAATGAATAGACTGAAAACCATCATTTAAAAATGAATGGCAAGTGTCTAGTGTCCCCCACACCCCACCCCAACTTGGATCAAGATGTAAGCAGCTTCTCTTATTTTCTGCTAGTTTCACAACTTTGTGAACTTTGATACTTAGCTGCAGGAAGATAGTCGCACTATACATGTATGAATACCTTTATTCAACCAAGCATGGACTCAGTTCTCTAAAGTTTTGATTGAACACAAGGGAGCAGGTGGTCTCTACAAGTCTTGCATGGGCCCAGAAACCGATTTATGACTTTTAAAGTAAAAAATCCATCGCCTTAGAACTGGGCCTGGAAGAGAACTGAGAGCTTGTGCACCTTGTGACCAGCTGCTGTTAAATGACAGTCAAATCAGCTGCATTCCACACCAACTGAGCCTTCTTACCGTCCTGCATATTAGCCCCGTGTAGAACACATAACAGTAGATTAGGAATGCTACATCAGTTCATAATAAACATGCAAGTAAAAACAACACTGAGCCCAGGTTTTTTTTAAAGGGATTTATTAGCATTCTGCTCTTAGTAAAAAAAATTTAGTGCAGCAGTGTTGGAAGCATTTGTACATCATGGTGCACTATAGTTAATATTTTACCCCAATTGCATCCATTTGTGCCAGAGGTGGGGTACAAACCATCATCTCCAGCTTAGTGATACACCCAGACCTGGAGATCATGGTTTGTTTTGTTCCAGACAAACCTTAGCATAGATTCTGGTTTATGGAATAAGAACCATAAACTCCAGTTTGGATGTAACATTTCGCTACAGATTGTGGTTTTCTCCCCTGCACTTGTGGAGATGAGGGAACTGGTTACAGTTGGTACGTTCATGATAAAACATGAACTACAGTTTACTGAAACAAGCAAACTGGACCTATATGGTGCCTTTAGATCTCTATAAACAGTACTGTTCCCCAAAGCTTTGCCAATTTTATTATATTCAGATTTATGTTTTAAAGATTAGCCATAAACTATGCTTTGCTAATTTTGATTATATATATATATATATTTTAATCTTACAGGAACTGGAAAAACGACATTCATTCGTATGCTTGCTGGGAGACTGACACCTGATGATAAAAGTAATGTTTTGTGTATTTATTTAACATATCATTTAAAACTTTAATTTTGTTTTTAATTACTGTGACTACATATGATGTCTCTCTTACAGGTGAAGTACCAGTTTTAAATGTTAGTTATAAGCCACAGAAGATTAGTCCTAAATCTACTGTAAGTGTTTGTTTCACATTTTTACTTTCTAAGCAATAGTAATGGGAATGAAAAGAGTAAGAATGAGGGGAACTGGACTAAGCAAAGTGTGAACTTATTTTGATAGGGAAGTGTACGTCAGCTACTTCATGAAAAGATTCGAGATGCCTATACACACCCCCAGTTTGTGACTGATGTAATGAAACCTCTACAGATTGAAAATATCATTGATCAAGAGGTATTTACCACCCATGTGATGCCACGTTTTGTAGTTAATGGGTCCCTTCCCTCTTACACCAAGTGAATTTTTTAATATTGCTTCAACCAGGTGCAAACATTGTCTGGTGGTGAGTTGCAGCGGGTTGCTCTTGCCCTCTGTCTTGGCAAGCCAGCTGATGTCTACTTGATTGATGAACCTTCTGCATACCTAGACTCAGAACAACGTCTGATGGCGGCTAGAGTTGTCAAACGGTAAGCTGCTTAGTGGATAGGGAAAGAGGGGTGCATGTCTGCTAAGGTTTCATTTGATATTTGAAGGTAGTTTAACTTTTAAAAAAAAAAATTAAAAAATTGCAAAAGCCTCATTGATTTTCCCTTCCATTTCAGTTTCATTCTCCATGCTAAAAAAACTGCCTTTGTGGTAGAGCACGACTTCATCATGGCTACCTACCTTGCAGATCGTGTCATTGTCTTTGATGGCATTCCATCCAGGTGCACAGTGGCAAACAGGTAATGCACAGCGCCGGGGGGGGGGGAATATTGTAGTGCAGTTTTGATGCTTATGTTCCTATGGTGACAGGATCTGCTTCTGCCTTTGGATTCTACAGTGGTACCTCAGGTTAAGAACTTAATTCGTTCCGGAGGTCTGTTCTTAACCTGAAACTGTTCTTAACCTGAGACACCACTTTAGCTAATGGGGCCTCCCGCTGCTGCTGCACAATTTATGTTCTCATCCTGAAGCAAAGTTCTTAACTCAAGGTACTATTTCTGGGTTAGCAGAGTCTGTAACCTGAAGCGTCTGTAACCCAAGGTACCACTGTACTCTGGGAAGGAGCCATACTATTTGCTCAATCCCTGTGGTATTCGTGTTGGCTTCATGTTGATGTGATATTATTGCATGGAATTGTTGTGAAGCAATCAGAGTAAGGGCAGTACTTCCTGGCACTGGAGTCTTGTAGGTTTTTTAAAAATTGGCAACTCCCAGCAGCAGGAAGCACAATCAACACCCATGGTAAGGTCTCCACATACTTCACCTCATTCGTGTCTCTCCCATCTTCACAACTTGTGAATAGTATAACAAAAGCGGTGGCATTTTAGCCTGATACTAGTGCAAATACAGAACTTAGATTAGAAATGTTGTGTTTGAACGAGCATATCAGTTTATGCCATTTATCCCAGTTTATGTGGGGATGATAAAATTGTAGGGTTGGGACTTAGTCATCTGGTCCAGCCCCCTACAATTCAAGAATCTCAACACGTGGTCCCCCATCTAATTTGAAACTATAATGGACCCTTGTTAGCTTTGCAAATATACTAGCAGTTTTATTGCTGCACCACTAGGGAACCAATGTTGCATAGGTGGAAAGGGAGTAATGCTAATAAGGGATGTGATTTAAGAGGCCAAGATGATTTCCTAGTGCATTGTGTTCCTAGCAAAAGTAAATAAAAAGAGGACCCTTTAACGCAAGTCCAGGAAAAAGAGGTTGCCTCTCCAGACTATGCAGGTTTACAAGACCACTAAAAGCACCTTTGAGAAAGTAATATACACCTGCTTTCTTCACAGTCCTCAAACTCTTTTGGCTGGCATGAATAAGTTCTTGTCTCAGCTCGAGATTACTTTCAGAAGAGATCCAAACAATTACAGACCAAGAATAAACAAACTCAATTCAATCAAGGTAAGAATTCTAAGCTTTCTTCAAATCTGTTATACAATAAAAAAATGTATGCTGGATGACCAAGCAGGGGTAAGGTTTCTAATGGTTTTTTTTTTCTTCTAACAGGATGTGGAACAGAAGAAAAGTGGGAACTACTTTTTCTTGGATGATTAAATGAAAAGTTGATCATCAGTTTATAAAAACGAAAACTTTGTTATATGAAATGCAATCAGGTTTTAAAATATTTCTCATTCCAGAGGTTAAAATAGAATGTTACTGTCATGTAACATCTCCTGCCCAGTAGCAGAGTCAGAGCACCTCTTTTTGTGCCTGCCAAGGCCATCTTTTGATGTAATATTTCAAAGCAGAGACAGCTGAAGTGACCATACCAAGATACTATGTACTTTTTCCACAATGGGGATATTTTGGTTCAAACCTAACTTATTAATGTACCAAACGCTGACATGTTTCCAATTTTAAGTCTTTGAGCTGTTTTCTGTACAAGATGGTTTACAAGAAGTCAAGATATAGAAATTGCTTATTTTAAAAGATTGACTCTCTGTAAATGAGGGTTTCATAAATAAATGTCATCTAAATCTACAATTGTTTGAATGTCAGTGATCAGATTGTAAACATGCATAGTCCTTGACAAGCAAGATCACTCATGAGTTGTTAGTCTAGTTTCTCCCTTGAGGTTCTGTGAGTAATGCATTAAACTAATTCCAGTATATAAAGTCATTGTAATGAGAAAACACCATCCTGAACATTAGTCTGCCTAGTCCCATTTGATCCCTCTACCTTTGGATTACGGAGCTGGTGCACATGTCCTTGCTTTCATGTTTAAAAGTTCTTTGCATTTTCTCCTTTTGTAGGGTCTATGTATTCAGTCTGGAAAAGTTCACAGCAGAGAGCCCTATAGGGTTCTGCAAGGCCCCTGTAATTGTGTCTTAACGCATGTTGTATTGACACAGCTAGTGCACCAATAGGGGAGAAGTCAAACTATTGGAGTGTTACAGCACTTGCCGTGGCTGGAGACCAATGCAGGAGAGAAATGTTTTATTGAAGCTGGGGGCAGTTGAAGGCATCCATTTCCGCACCATTATGTTTCTTCTCTCTGTGCTCCTCCCAGCAGTAATTTCTCCTCTGGTCTCCAAGCACTGACGTTATCTGCAAGGGATTCCCACATAGCGGGGTTAATGTCGCCAGCCTTCATGTCACATTTGCAGGCTATAACACAGTTTGTCTGGCTACAGGCCTGCTGCCAGCTCCCCAAAGAGCACGTCCTTGGGAATCCTGCCATCTTCCATTCTGACCAAGCCAACGTAAACATCACTGAGACAGAAGTGCAAACATGTTAGGAATATGGGCTTGGCAGAGTACATCTTTGTTTGGGGGGGGGAGAGAGAATATGCTCTGCCAACTATTCCTGGGTATTTTTTAAACTAGGTATTAAGCTTTAGTTGCAAAGTTGTTGCAAGCTAAACTTTACTCAGCTTCCTAGTCTACACCTGAGTTTCACTTACATCTAGTTATCAGGTAGATGTTTAAAAACCACTCACACCATATAAAGAAATTCAGAAAAAACAAAACTTTTTTAATTATAGCATGCATCAGAAGGGTACTCATAAACAGTATCATTCAAGTCTCCTGATGAAAGTTATACAATCTCTTGGACACAAAATAGTAGTAGCCATCACCTTCTCCACTGATATACACACACAAATATACACAGTTCAACTTTACAGAGGGAAAAAAATGGAGCACATATTTCAGTGCTTTGTAAGGCAAAAGAAAGCAACCAGATTGATAGTGTAATGTAAATTAGAAATCTCCCACGCAAAGATGGGTAACCAGGCTTTATATATATTTTTATATATAGGCAGGAAGGAGGCTTTAAAAAAAGGAAAGAACAAACAATACAAACATTTCCACAGTGTAAAGGGGCAGGCAAAGGAGGCTTAACAGCAACTCAGTGCCTAAGCCTTGCTTAAACAGAAAAGGGAAGCTTAGATCTAGCCCATGCATTTCTCACATAGCAAGTGTTTTAAGGATTTGTCAGTGCAAAAGTATCTTAAAAGTTCTGTTGTAACAGTTGCAAAACTATTTTGGAAATGTACTTTTGTCGAGGGTACATAGTTGGCATAGGCACCATTACAATCATACCAGTGGTTAAGACTGCCTGGAAGAATTCACAACAACTTCCTACCAGTTTATACACTAGTATTCTTGATTGCTTTTTACAAGTTCAAGAAATGCTTTATAAAATTAAAAAATATATACCCCTATGAGTAAGACACTATCAACCACCTAGGACACACAAGGATAGTTGACTACCATATGTGGCATCTTAACTGAAGCAAAACGCAACCTCACATGTTCAAGTTTCACAGATTTTAGAGATGAAAGGCCTTTGGATTGGAAGCACATCAAAGTCCACTGTCCAGGAAGCTACAAGTGTTTATTCCCAAGAGGCAGTATGCAAGGACATACATTCTATTTGGTTCAACATTCTTCACTGTCATCTGTCAAAATACTCAACTGCAGTAGGTTTCCATTGTAGCCACTTTTTTTCTATTATAAATTCCAAAGAAAAAGTCCAAACACCAAACCTACCTTTCAATATTTTAAACACAATAGTTTATATAGTTTTCGGAATTTAAATAAACCAACTAGCATTTATTTATTTTTAATTTCCAAAAGTTATTTAACACTCGTGAGGTTATTCCGCTTGGGCCTCACGTCACTCTTCAAAAATAGAAAAGGGAATTCTGCTCTTTAAAGAAAACAAAGAGGGGAAACCTTTGGGCATATTTCAGCTGTCAACATGCAGGTGCATGTTGAAGCCTTCCGGAAGAAGTGCTCTTAAGGCAGCTGCTGCCCACGATAACCATCTCCCATGTTTGCTCTTCTTCTGTCATTCCGATATGGCCTTCCTCTATAACTGCGGTGATACTGAAAGCCATCATCTCTGCTTCTGCTGTGTGGCCCCCGCCAGGTTTCTTCATTTCTTGAGTAATGGTATCCCCCCCGTCCAGGAGGGTAGCCCCATTCACCTCTAGGCCTTCTGCCACCTCCATAAGTCTGGTTATAAAACTGTTTTGACCGGCCACTCCTCAGCATATCACACACTTCATGCTCATCTTCAGAGCTCTCTTCCCTTGGCCTTTGTACCCGACAATCCTCCAGGCCTGCACTGGCTTGGTCATTCTTCTCTTTATGAGTAAAAGAAGAGTTTTTCAATTCTCTTTTTGGCGTTGACACCACCTGTCTTCTGCTGTCCTGCGTCTCTGTGGATGGGTTTTGGAGTGGAGACTCTGCTTGTGTAGCAGATGGCGCAGGAGGACAAGCCTGCTTCTCCCTAGGCACTCTGGTTGAGGTTTTATTTAGAACATTACAGTCACTCTTTGCAGGGGCTGCAGAGAGAGGTGAGCCTTGGGTGCTGTTTTCACTCCTTGCCTTCTGAAACGACTCGGTGTATCCCGTCACTGCAGCAAGGCCCTCCTTAGGCAAGCCGGCATCAGCTCTCTTGTCCACAGGAGGCACAGCCACTTGTCTCGCCCCAGAATTGTCAACATAGCCCTGAACAGGATACCCATACCAAAGTTGAGAGTACACTGGTGCAACAGGAACAGGTCCTAGAAATTGATTCTGCCCAAACGGAGGTTGTGGGAACATGCTTTGGCCTCCGAAGGACTCGTCGTATTCAGCCGGAAGGCCTTGCCCTAGATTCTCAGACTCTACGCAGACAAGTCCTTGGCTTTCAGGCACCTGAGCAGCCGGTATGAAGAGGGGCACAGATGGAGGCCGGGTGTCAGTCTGCGGACTCTGGCCATTCATTCCGACTTCATTCTGCCCAGGCAAGTGTCCGTCTATTCGGGGAGCTTCATTTCCGTTCTGAGATAAAGAAACCTCTTGCATCCAAGGGTTGTGGGAATACACTGCCAGGGACACCTTCGGGTACATTCGGCAGGCTGTTAGGCAAGCCTGATGAAGAGGGTACAGATACGAGTGAGGGGCCCACATGGGGCAACTGTACGCCTGCAGAAACGCAAACAAGGAGAACTTGGATGAACCTTCATCACACGAAAAATCCTCAATCCAGTTTTTCAAGTTCTTGCTTTTCATGCCTAATGCAGTATGTTGGTTAACATCATCCAGTTACAGTTCTAATGTGCATAGGTTATTTTCCCTAATGCATGACACCTCAATAGCATATCATTACATTAACTCACATTGCTAAGCTAAAGGTGTCCCCTTATAAAGTAGCCCCCACATATTGGCAAACCTTCCTAAACGGGGTTAAGGTTTTTCTTCTGGGTCTCCCAGAAGCACTCGTAATAGAACAGCAATAATTTTAACTATTTGATAAGGTGACGGCCACACTATTACAATCCCACTCATACAGGGAGATTGTGGTGGCAAAGCTGAGCAGAGAATAAAGACTTGCTTCTTGGGACTACTTTACTATTTGCAACCAGCAGGTGGTGCAACAGGGTGCATTTGGATTTTATCCTATCTGGAGATAGATTTTATGCAGCACATCTGTCCTGAAAGACTGCAGGTTGGTGAGATGTTAAAGCCTCTCTTTGCAAACTAGGAAGTTTTCCATCAACACAAGTTTTCATTTTCATCTGGACCAGGAAACTCTGGCCAACTATACTAAGAGAAGCTAGGATATGAAAGCCAAAATCAAATTATGGCTTTCAACTCCTGCCTTGCTCCAAAGCTGTTAACCATAGTTCTCTAATTCGGACAATACAAAAAGTTCAAGTTGTTAAAAGCAAATTGTCATTTGCTTGGTTACGCTATGAAGGGAGGGTTGAGGATTCAAGGGGCTGGGATGCATGTACAGCCAAATGGTGTGTTCATATCTTTATTTATTAAGCTGAGATGTGATCGGCTCAAATAAGACCACATTCTAAACACAGGCATAACCTGCCCCTAACAGTAGGCATGCTAGATGTGCCAAGTTAGTTCTAAACAGATAGTCTTTCCATTGTTTTACACTTCAATGAGACTTTTCCATGTTAATATAAGCTTAACATGTCCAAATGCATTTAAGCATAAGCCAAATACAGTAAGAAGAGCTATTCACCTTACTCCACTATCTGCTCCATGAGCAGGTGGAGGAGCCACAAGGAAGCCAAACCCCCAGGGCATATGGGCTGTATGTGTAACCTGACACCTTCCGTGAGTTTATGTGGTTACAACCCACCTACTTGTCACCAACCTACTTTTGACTTGTTTTAACAGTAAAGCACTTACGTTTTTACTGTGAACTGCCTTGGGAGTCATTATGGCCAAAAGGCAGGCAATCAAGAAAGTAAAATACCCTTCAGAAAGATAATAGATGAAAGGACTTGATGATTTTTTTAGTTGTTTCGGAGGTGAGCTGTTCCAACTTCAAAACAACCAGAATTCTGAGGCATTCAATTTCTCTAGAACTGCTACTTCTTTAAAAAAAAAACACAACTGGGCTCGTGCATATTTTGGTTCTGCAATACTGAAGTGGAAAATACAGATAACTTACCTTTACACCAAGATTGAAGAAAAATCGGAGGGTATTTTTATCTGAGAAAAGGAAAAAGCAAAACAAATTCAAAGGGTTTCCCCCCAATTCCTGTGTGTGTGTGTGTGTGTGTGTGTGTGTGTGTGTGAGTGAGAGAGAGAGAGAGAGAGAGAGAGAGTCACTTTGAACTGTGTCACCTCATCTAAAGCTTTTCATTTCTACTGATTCATAGCACAAGGAACTGAGTTCTGAGAGAGAAGATAGTGACCACTTTGCTCCTCCTCTGCTCATGCTACCGCTGCTGCTAACTCATGGTTTTGCTTAGTATTGCATCTGAAACTGGTCTTAAGGTTTTTTCAATTTCAGGTGTACCACTACCCGTAGCCAAGGTATGTTCTACAGCATCCCACCTGTTTGTCTGTGGGAGATAAACCACGAACCAGACACTGGCTTAGTATTACATGCAAAAGAGATTACTGTCTTGTAATATGGCCTGGGAATCAACTCAAGGTTTAATGCCACACTTAAATAAAGGACTTGAATCTAGGACATACAGAAGACTTGCAGTACTAAGTGTATTGCTTACACATATTTTTAGGGAGGGTTACAAAACTTGACCAAATTAGGCAATGAGATGGAAGACAAGAACACTGCTCCAGAGGGCAGTAACCTCTCTGAACTATTGACACGTTTTTCATTCCGTTGATATTCTACTGTACACCTAGCCTTGCTAAGCAATATGGTGTTAAACAGCCACAGATTTCCTATAGACCTTTCAATCCTCATTGTTGCTCCCTCGCACAATTTCCTACAAGCCCGTATGCTTCTTAAATGGCAAGCTTATCAACAGACCAGTCAAATTCCAATTCTGAGCACATTAAATTGGGAGTAAGCCTTTTTGGACACAGTGGGAGTAAGCACAACTAGAACTGCACCCTATCAGTCATATTAATCTGTAGAAGCCAGAAATAAGGATGCAGCGTTATCTCTGTTAGCCAAACTCTTGAGCAAATCCACTGAGGGGGGATCTTCAACTATTCTTTTCTCAGAGTAGACCTACTGAAATTAATGGTTGCGGTCCTTAATGGGTCAAATTGAGTAAAAACACAGGTGAATACCACCCACTTAAATTTATGACATGACTAACTTTGGCCCATTAATTTCAAAGGTCTACTCCAGGGCTGGCCCATACATGAGGCAGGGTGAAGTAGCCGCCTCAGGCAGCAGAAGCCTCAGGTGGCGCCCCCTTGAGCACACCACCTCTGCCACTGGTGGAGAAGCAAGATTACGAGATCTTGCTGGAAATCAGCACTGCTTCTGTGGCAGCAGCGGCAGGTGACACAGAACTTGCTCGATTCACCTCAAGTGGCAAAATGGGGCAGGCTGCCTCTGGCCTACTCTCAGTGGAACTTAACTGAAGCAAGGCTAGAAAGTTTCCTATATAATTCTATTTGTGGCTGCTTTAAGACAGTCTATGCTTGCTCCTCACATTTTTTATAAAGCTACACCCACCCACCCCTAACCTAGATTTTGACCAAACTTAACAACAATCTTCCCCTGGAGCTATGGCGATAAAGTTCCTTCCCCTTACCGTTGGGAAGATCCTCCCCTGTGCTGCACAAGGAGTAAGGTGGTGTAACGACCCGCTCCCCCTTTTCGTTTAGAGGGAATCCAGGGTAAAGTGGGTCCTGGTAAAGGTTCATGGGTTGAGGCACAGGCATTAGAGGCTGGTTCACTGCTTGGAGAGATACTGGAATCCCAGTAACTGGACTGGAGGTCACATGGACTGGGGACAGAGAGGGATCTAGCCCAGTCACCGGCGTCGGCATCACTGAGGACACGGGTATCTGAGGTGGAAGACCTAAGACACAAAGGGTGGGAAAACAAAAAAAGAACACAGAAAATTGTCTAGATCTAGGTAAGAGTAACACCAAGAACAAATTAAAAAGTCAGCTTGTGGAACGAGATGTGGATTGATACAGTGGTGCCCCGCAAGACGAATGCCTCGCAAGACGGAAAACCCGCTAGACGAAAGGGTTTTCCGTTTTGGAGGTGCTTCGCGAAACGAATTTCCTATGGGCTTGCTTCGCAAGACGAAAATGTCTTGCGAGTTCCTGCGGGGGTTTTTTCCTTTCCCCCCCTTTTTCCCAAGCCGCTAAGCCACTTATCAGCTGATCCGCTAAGCCGCTAAGCCGCTTAACAGCTGATCCGCTAAGCCGCTAAACAGCTGATCGCTAAGCCGCTTATCAGCTGATCCGCTAAGCCAATTAACAGCTGATCCGCTAAGCCGCTAATCAGCGATCCGCTAAGCCGCTAATAGCGCTAATCCGCTAATGGGCTTGCTTCGCAAGACGAAAAAACCGCAAGACAAAGAGACTCGCGGAACGGATTCTTTTCGTCTTGCGAGGCACCACTGTACAGGGATTGTGGGATTACCGTAACAACCAGACACCCTGAGATCCGACAGGCAAAGTATTTAATGTTGACAATGTCTCTTTAAAAAATATTTATTCTGTATTAGCAGTTTCCATGACAGATTTTTAAGAACCATTTTATAGCAAGGTATGACATTAAAGGAACTTGTTCTTTTTGGATGAGCAAGCTATTTATTTCTCCGAACCTGTTGGTCCATAGGTTGTTGGCTCATTTGGCCAAGCTGGCACAACGGCTGGCACAGAAGGCACTGGAGGAGGTAAATGCATCTCGTGAAAGGCCAAAGATGGAGGAGGAGTCACGCCTGGTATGTGTTCCTGGAAGCTCTGCAATACGAAGACGCCACAGAGAAAACGTAGAAATGTTTCCAAATCAAATGCTCAACCAAGAGAAAAAATTAACTCAGTGGCAAAACTCAACATACCCTCCTTCCCAGGAATGAGAAGGTACTATAATAACTTCGAAGTCAACTCGAAGGACATTTATTCAGAAGTCTCACCAAGTTAAACCAGTCTTACTTCCCTGTTAAGCGAGCACAGGGCTGCAGCCCGAAAGTACAAACTCATACAAAATATAAACCAACTACTACTAATTTATTTTTATTTTCATTATGATGTTGCCCATCTGACTGGGTTGCCCCAGCCACTCGGGGGGGCTCCCCAAAAAAAATAGTAAAAACACAATACAACATCACACGCTAAAAACTTCCCTGAACAGCTTTCTATGACAGCTTTCTTACACAACCAGTTGTGCATGAGGACTGAACCCTCTTGACCAAAGGCAGGAAAGATACCGTATTTTTTGCTCTATAAGACTCACTTTTTCCCTCCTAAAAAGTAAGGGGAAATGTGTGTGCATCTTATGGAGCGAATACAGGCTGCACAGCTATCCCAGAAACCAGAACAGCAAGAGGGATTGCTGCTTTCACTGCGTAGCGATCCCTCTTGCTGTTCTGGCTTCTGAGATTCAGAATTTTTTTTTTCTCGTTTTCCTCCTCCAAAAACTAGGTGCGTCTTGTGGTCTGGTGCATCTTATAGAGCGAAAAATACGGTAGGTCTAAGGCAAATAGGCAACAGAAGACCCTACTGAACCCTACCCAGATGCTTCCAAGAACAGGCACTAGTAGGGCATGTAAGTCACCATCTTTCCCTGCTCATTCCTAGTATCTGGTGGTTCAGAGGTACACTGCTTCTGGTCCCATTGGTTCCAATTAGCCATCATAGCACTCTGAGCTGACCAGATCAGCTACACAGCATGTGCGACTTCAGGTGGATTCAGTGAGCAGTTTTACAGTTACCAAGTGACAGGAATCGAGTGGCACTAGATCCGGTCTAAGATATCTATTATGTGGAGGGGCTTGGCATCCATTACTAAACCAGATCAGTGTCTGCTTTAATTAAGGCATTCATCTCTGATTAATAGTGTGCACCCCAAACAAATCCTCATCCTGTTAAATCAGCTCTTCCCAAATGCTGTTTCTGGCAATTGTGCCCAAAGTTCCAACCAACCAGCACCCGGGAATACGAGGCATTCCGCTGTAATCTGAACACGCGATAGGAAGGAAAGAGGAAGCTAAGTTTGCAACAAAAAGAGTGGTAGAATTTAAACACAAAATCCCTTACTTGTTCCAAAAATGGGGATTGCGAATCCCCATGACCTGAGGGGGGCGATATTCGTGAAGCTTCTCCATGGTTCTGGAAGTCAAAATGGACATAACACAGTTGCTTTATAAGCTTTCGTTTTGTGAAAGGCTACGGTTTTTGCGGTACACATCACAGCTCATCAAATATTGAGTTATTACCTCAGATATTTTTGGCTCAAAATTCTGATCTAAGAGGATCTGCCCAGGGTTAGATTCTGCAACAGGAAAATAAAAAGTACCATTAACGAAGTCAAGATATTATAACGCAGACTTCAGCTTTAAGTTCCCCAGATGTTATTGGAGTACAACTCCTATCATCCCTCCCCAGTGGTCAAGCTAGCTGTGGATGATGCATACAGAAGGTTGCTACACTGTATCGTCATTTAAAATACCGTTCAGCTGCTTTTCCCAAAACTCGGCAAGTGTTTAAAGTAATTCCCCACCCTGCCCCAAATGCCCTCATATTGCGTAACTTCCTTATTTCACAAAAGCTACAGAAGAGCTTCAACTAAGGATTTGTCAGTTTTAAACCCACTTTCCATTTTTTATACCTTTTTCCTCTTTTGCTTCCATATTTTTGCTTTTCCCCTTCTCTTCTTTCAAACTACTTCTTCTTCTTCCTCCTCCTCCATTAGATGCTCGGTGTTTTCTCCATCCAGTGTTATCAGTAGTTTGAGTAGCTACCTGAGACACTGCTGGGTTCTGAAAGAATTGAGGGTTTTTTAAAAACTAAGAACTAATGTGTGCCACATTTTTTATCAACAGGGCCTGGTCATAACAGTCAGAGCAGAGTCCTACCACCTGAAGAGACCTTGATCACTGCTCTCCTACTAGTACAGTGGTATCTTGGGTTAAGAACTTAATTCGTTCTGGAGGTCCGTTTTTAACCTGAGGTACCACTTTAGCTAATGGGGCCTCCCACTGCTGCTGCGCCGCCACCATGCGATTTCTGTTCTCATCCTGAAGTAAAGTTCTTAACCCAAGGTACTATTTCTGGGTTAGCGGAGTCCATAACCTGAAGCGTCTGTAACCTGAGGCACCACTGTATAAGCTCTACTTGACTGAGTTCCTCATTGGTGTACGATGAGAATGCCCATTGTCCTAGCCCCAATACATTATTTGTATGAAGCCTCAATACATTAAAAGGGGAGAGGGAGGCAAGTTCCTACAAAACAGTGGTGCCTAATCTGTGACCCTCCCAATGTTGACGGACTTCGACTCCCAACAACCAGTCCCAAACAGCACAGCCAATGATCAGGGATGACAGCAGCTGTAGTTCCAACAACGTAAGGAAAGCTACAGGCTGCCCACCAATGCCACCAATGAAAACTAACTGTGCTGAAGACTAGTGTCTTAAAATTACAAATCCGATGCTTTAAAATGTAGGTTAAATTCCATTAAAATGGGATGGGTGGGAAGAGTAACAGTCTCAAAAGGGGGAAACCTCCACACAAAGGACCTCCTTCGGTCACAATTGCCTTTCAATCACCAGAAAATTCCAAAAACCACCACATCGTGGTCCTGTAAGCCAACTAAGTGATTTATACCATTATGAATGTATAACAGGTTCTCGGTAGCTGTGCAACTAGGAGACAAATCACATAGCCAAGATCCAAAAAGCAATTTTAGCCAAGATCCAAAAAGCAATTTTAGGTGCAGCCAGCGGGGTTGCACTTTAAAAACAAAAAACCTTCCCCCACCATTGTAAAGCAGTTGCTCTCATTGCATCACAAATGGCTTTTGACCGCCCCCAGCCTCAATTCTAAAAGTGGCACCATGGGAGCACCATGTATGAAATATCAATGTTTAAAATATACATTCCACGATTTATTGGATTCTGTTCAGTACGAGGACAACATCTGGTAGCTTCCACAGATTATAACGACAATCCAGCTTTTCAGTTATATTTTATGACACTCTTCTGTCCTTCTCATTTTGGCGGGGGGGGGGGAGATGAGGGAGAGGAAGAACAGTTTCAGCAGAATGGAATGCCAGAGGAATGGTGGCTAATATCTTGGTGGCTTATGATAGTTACAAGCCCAAATACTGTCCCTAACCTTCAGTACTACTTATTACCCCACACTATTCCATGAATTGAAGGGGCGTGGGTGGCGCTGTGGGTTAAATCACAGAGCCTAGGACTTGCTGATCAGAAGGTCAGCGGTTCGAATCCCTGCGACGGGTGAGCTCCCGTTGTTCGGTCCTGCTCCTGCCAACCTAGCAGTTCGAAAGCACATCAAAGTGCAAGTAGATAAATAGGGAAGGTAAATGGCGTTTCCGTGCGCTGCTCTGGTTCGCCAGAAGCGGCTTAGTCATGCTGGCCACATGACCCGGAAGCTGTACGCCGGCTCCCTCAGCCAATAAAGCGAGATGAGCACGGCAACCCCAGAATTGGCCACGACTGGACCTAATGGTCAGGGGTCCCTTTACCTTTACCTATTCCATGAATCACCCCCCCCCCCGGCTAAACTCCTTAATTAAAGAAACAGAAGCAGACAGATCCAGTTCCAGATTTCCTAAGCAAACTGCCCTTGGTGGGGTCTCCAGTGATAGTATGAGCACCCACTCTGTGGGTGCCTACCCACCAGTAGTTGACGGGCAGGTTACTACCGTGAGCGTCCAGCAAGAGTGGTGTGCGTATACTCACCAGTGTGTGAGTACAGTGTCAGGAGACCCGGGTTCCATCCCCCACTTGGCCACGAACCTCACTGGGTGACCTCGGGCCTGCCTCTCAGCCTAACCTACCTCACAGAGTTGTTGTGGAGATTACGTGAGGAGGGAGGTGCAAGTTTTATCATGTTTTATGACTTGTGTGTGTCCAGTTTTGTAGCAGAAAAATTATATAGAATACAAATAAATCCATCCATGTTAAATGATGCTTCCTCGCCTCTGATACATTTGTCTTGTGGGTGGCATCTTCAATACTTCAGCTCTAGTCCTCCCATGTGTGCTAGGCAGGAACATAAATCTACTTGGCACCACTGTTGCCCAGAACCTCCCTTCTAGAAGCACAATGTTCCAGTGTTGGTTTTTCTGGTTGGGTATTTTCGGTGGGGGGTGGGGATTATTGCACTGTGTCTCTTCTGTTATGATACCACTGTATTTACACCCTACTTAAAACCCGTCATAAAAAGATATACCAGGTTAACGCTGCAGCGGTGAGAAGAGAAGCAGCACTGATTTTGCAACTCATTTTCATCATTCACTGAGCAAGGAAACAGTGCGCTCCAAGAAACATTCTGTGTCCTGTACACGTACCGAAAGTGCAGGAAAGGCTACTTCATCCCAGAACTGAATCTCATAAAGTGAATGTGTTTCCTCTATGCCCTCTCTCTCCCGGCGCTCCTCTGGAGAAAGGCCAAAGTAGTTACAATCTCTGCTGTTTGTATACTCCAAGTCTTCTGTTCTCTCACGACCTGCCCTTCTGCAAAGGGGAAAAAATGGTTTACAGCCACTTAAACGGTTTAAATAGCTCCTTTTCCAAAAGGACATCAGGTATGATACCTGCTCCCATAATAATTCAAATGCTCAGTTGAGTTTGATTTAGAAAATACAATTAAGGTACTGTACACCTCATGAGACGCAATGGCTAAATGTCTTTGTTTTTTAAGCGGGAGTAGGAAGCGACTGCCAGGTTATGGGTTCATCCACACTAAACTTTCCCACAACACCAATCTAAAGCCTCACCCCACTGGAACAAACTCACCATATTCAAAGACTGACAGACTGTTAACTGCCTCAGGACCAATGTTCACACCTCTGCTAGAACTGAGGGGCACATCTATCTCTTGGGGGGGAACTCACAGGTCATCACAATAGTTATTGCTATAAAGGCACTGCTCTCAGGATCAGAAATCTGACAATGAGAGGAAGCTTCTGAGCAGGAAGCACCCCTATATCAGAATATTCATGAACGTTCAGGAGTTGTGATCCCTAAATTATTAAAAGCACCAAGAATAAAATACCAAGCCCTCCAAATTAAGAAGTTTTAGTGACAGGCTGAGTTCACCTCAATGCCTGAGAGGGATTTCTGCCTGGAGTGCTGTGTTCAGGAGAAGTTTGCTGGAAATAAATCCCAGGGCAGGACATGTGATGCTGCCTTGTGCCATGCAGTCGAGGAGGTAGCCCTGATGCGTTTTTCATTGCCTTGTTTGGATTCTTTGACCCTCTGAAGTCTCCATCTGAAACAACAAGAGTTTGCCGGATTTATCACAGGCAGGCTGCAAAAATAAAAAGTCCATACAATATGCAAAGCGGAAGTAAACCTACCAAAATGACTAAACTGCCCATGGGGTGAAATTGGCTTTTTTATCTTCTTCCCTGGCACAGTGTTCCAGCTTTCTAGAGGAGCTGCTTGTGGGATTGGCTTAAGGTTCTTCAGGAGTACGGAATGCCTGCAGGGGAGAAGATAAGGCAATCACCAATGCTATGGCACTGTGCTGCAACTCAAAAAAAAAAACCCAACAGCATAGCTCAGAATGGTTTACAATAAATGTATTTTGCCAAGAGCTCCTGCCCTGACTCACATTGCTCACCAACCCCAACTACCACCTCTCTTTACACCTCACCTCAACTCTTCATTCTCTCATCGCTCCCGTGTTCCTCCATCCCTGCTCAATTCAAACCTTTGCCGTTGTTTAAAATTGCCATTTAAAAAACTGCCTTCATTTTTGATCCCCTCCCACGCCCTGACCACACAAATCCTCCAATGGGAGCTGTGTGTTGACAACCCTTACGTTTATATTTCACACAGGAAGAAACACTGAAGAACAAGACATGCAATAAAATACGAACAGGCAAGATTGAAAGGCAATCGCTTTCCAGCATTAAACTTCTAAAGCCACTATCAGCTCATTCCAGCCAGATGCTGGAAAGCCTAGTGGTCTACTAGGCCATGGTCTACTAACTCCTTATAAAACTAAGATTTTCTTTTCAAACAGGGGCAGGGAGAACCTGTGGCGTCTGTTGCTGGACTACAAATCCCTACATCCGTGGCCACTGGCCATGTTGGCTGATGGGAGTTGGAGTCCAGAAACACCTTGAGGCTCACGGGTTCCCCACCCTTGCCTTTAGAGGATGTAGAAACTGAAGATTGTGTTCAATACCAGTTATTTAGGTCAGCCTCCAACAGGAGCCCGTCATCCCAGCATCAGCAAGTGCTGGCTCCGGCCAAGCTCTGAAGCATTTTGAGCAATCAGGTTTCTCTGAAGCAAGCAAGAAACAGTCTACGTAACTAATTCCCACTCTCTCCTTCCAAGACCATGTTTCACTTCCCCAAGCAGTTACCCAAACAGAAAATGTTTTCCCCAAAAAAACCACCATAGTCTATTCCTATCACTTTCTGTATGGAAGAAACATAGCCGTGCATCCAATGAAGCATTTGACTTAGATGAAAGCACTTCATCTCACATGACGTGGGACACTCAATTTTCACCAATTCTCCCTTAGCTATTTATGCCTTACAGCCACCTCCCTCCCCTGCCCATGGTTGGAGGAACTTTTGGAAGAGAACAGAATGTGGCATGGGGGTCTGCAGTAGGGGGTGGGGAACAGATGAAACTCAATTATGCGAATTTCCCAGAAAATGCTGACATGCATTATAAAAATGGAACTAAAACAGCATATTTCTCCAAACATTGTAAGTGCCACTGCTAATGTTACCACCTTAAAGGTAAAAGGTAAAGGGACTCCTGGCCATTAGGTCCAGTCGTGGACGACTCTGGGGTTGTGGCACTCATCTCGCTTTATTGGCCGAGGGAGCCGGCGTACAGCTTCCGGGTCATGTGGCCAGCATGACTAAGCCGCTTCTGGCGAACGAGAGCAGAGCACAGAAAAGCCGTTTACCTTCCCGCCAGAGCGGTACCTATTTATCTACTTGCACTTTGACATGCTTTCAAACTGCTAGGTTGGCAGGAGCAGGGACTGAGCAACGGGAGCTCACACTGTCGCGGGGATTCGAACCGCCGACCTTCTGATCGGCAAGTCCTAGGCTCTGTGGTTTAACCCACAGCGCCACCCACGTCCTTCTTACCACCTTATGCAGTTGTATTTACAGACACTGTTGCCATAGCGCTTGGGCTCACTTCCAAAAGCATCTGAGGACAAGGATGGGAAACCAGTTGTGGCTGGATTACAACTCCCATTATCCCCATCTACTGGCCATGCTAGCTGGGAATGATGAGAGTTGGAGTCCAGCACCGTCTGGAGGGCCACAGCTTCCCCACCACCTCAGAGGAAATAAAATAGAAACACAGTTTGGAGCTAGTTTGCAGTATTGCCTTTGCTCCTTTTGATGGAAGTCAGGCAGACACAAAGCCTGCAAAAATACCTGCAGATTTTGGAGACTGATTCAAAAGAATCTAGCATTGACTAATAATAATAATAATAATAATAATAATAATAATTTATTATCACCAGTCACCAAGACGTGTGACTAGGCAGAAAATGGCATTGTTTCACTTACTTGGCACCAAGCTCTTCCACAAAAACAACAACTGGCCCGTTTGGAGACTGGACTTCTTGGATGTGAGCATTATAGAATCTTCCACTTTGGTCTAAACGCACCTATGGAGTAATGAAGAAGAAAGGAAATGTTTCTGTAAAATAATGTCTCTCCTCCTGAACCACTTTGCCAGTATCAAGTAGAAGCAGTACTGATAGATGCCAAGAAGAGAGAAGTAACTTAATACAGTTTGAGAGATCCTGGAACTTTTCACAAGGCAGATCCATAGATCTCCTATTGGGACCACATAAGGAATAACACTGCTTTCCCTTGTGTTGTCACATCAGCAGCCCCACACAAATTCCTGCCATCAACTCGCCTATCTACATCCCTCACAATCCAATCCTACTACAGCCAGGGGCAAAGACTTAACTGGCCTGGAAGCAAAACTCACAGATGAGCCACAATCCCCCACCTAGACTATACATTTAGAGGAGCATCAAACCACATTAAACAGTAATGGCTTCCCCCAAAGAATCCTGGGAAGTAAAGGTTGTTATGGGTCTCGAGAGTCATTAGGAGACTACTATCACCCTCACAGAAATACAGTGTCGTTTAACAGATAATCCCTCCACCCAGGGAACTCTGGAAATTGTACCTCTGTGGAGGGAATAGGGATTGCCTAACAACTCTCAGGACCCTTAAACTACACTTCCCATGATTTTCTTTTTGGGAAGCCATGAATGTTTAATACTTTTTATAGATTTACAGTGCAGATGGGACCACAACCAGCACAGGTACTACACATTCTCCACCTTATGGACTTCTTTGCCTGGCATTTTAATGTTCAAAACCACATCCAAGACAAAACACTGTTTCCTACTAATACCTGGAAGTTCTGTGAGATGCAAAAAGGAGAATTATGGAGGTAGTAATTCTGTTTAGGAGAACAGAACGCTTGTTACCGTAATCCCAGGAGTGGGGAACTGGATCTGACAGGACGGATTCTTATCTCGCATCAGCCTGTGAAGACTAACCTTGACTTGACTTTTTGTTGGAAGCAGCCCAGAGTGGCTGGGGAAACCCAGACAGATGGGTGGGGTATAAATAATAAATTATTATTATTATTATTATTATTATTATTAGAAGGGAGCTGCTTACTTGGCATCAAATTGACATCAGGTGACACAATTTCCTTTGCCTGCAGCAGGCAAAAGCACTGTGCTGATTGTCATCAAGTGCAAGGCTTGGTGCACTTTCAAAAAGGACCAGCATTTGGAAGCACAGTGGGAAGAGAAGGATTAAGATAAACTATAAGGAGGATTGCCACCTTTTTGTTCGACAGAGGCTCTGGGACTTTCATTTCAGCAGCTTCCCTCAGCACTGAATTTCCATGCTGGGGGAGGAGCCCAGTTTGATTTCAGCCTTGCATTTCTGCTTTTAAAGGCACAAAACTTCTATCAAGAAAATAAGTGGCAACCCCATAGCGGCACACAAGACTGAGGCAAGAAACGGTAGTTAAGCGGAATTGGCTCACATTCAACATCACCTACTTTGCATTTATCGCCAACTGAATATTGCATGCCAGCAGCAATAGAGAAATCTTGCTTTTGCTGATCTGCAAGCACAAAAAGAAAACACGTCATTATACACTAGCAGGTGAGCACAGAATAATGCTTGATGCTCTTCTTACACCAAGAAACTGATTTCAAACTACGGAGCTCACCTCGTTTTGACTGCTGCCAGGCTTCATATTCAATATTTTGGTAGACTGACGGATTCAGTGACCTAAGAACGCCTTTAGGTAAGGTGAGGGAGTTGGATCTTCCACGTTTGTGAAGCTGCTGTGTAATATAAATAAGGAAGAATTTAATTAAAAATACATTTAAAAAATTAAGGAAGAAAAGAATATCCATTGCAACAACGGAATATTTGTCTTTACGTATTTCTTTATATAAAAGCATTCATACCACTTAATATTTCAAAAATCTCTATTTTTTTTGCACAGATATGAACAAGCTTGGGCACAAATGCAAGTATTGTTGCAAACAATACAAACACAGTAAGATCACAACTTACATTCCAGGGTCACTAAAGCCAAAATCATATATAGCCAAAACACATTGGGTGAAACGGCGGGTAGAATTTCTAAAGCATTTTTTCCTGGCCAGTCACCCCCTTTCTTCTCCTCGTTCATTCATTTAGCCAAGTGTGTAAAGCAGAATGTGCACAAGTTAAATACATATAGGTTACAGGCTTACTGTTTATTGATTTTTAGATTCTTACATGATATATAAAAAAGAAAAGAGGATCTCCAACTATAGCTTTATAAAAATTCCTAGACAGCAGAAAATCCATTGTAATAAGTCAAATAAAGTAGCCTGATATATCTCTGATTCACAGAGCAAAGCTTACCAAGGCCTTAATACATAAAACACTGTTTAGCAACCAGAATACATTCCCCCCTTTTTTCCTGACCAGATGTTTAAGGGTCAGACTAAAGGAGCGACCTATATTTTTCCTCAAAGGCAAACCAAAGGTACTATCAGAGAAATTGCATTCCACCAAAAATAAATGCAGTTTGCAGCACAAGCCTGTGTTTACTCAGATGCAAGTAATCAGGTGTTCAGTGAGGCTTGCTTCCTAATGCAGAGGTCACTCACTTTTGCGGGGGTCTGAGGACACATTAGCAAACCGGAACAAACTGTTGTGGTCACAACTCACGCAATGAAACCTATTCTACTGGCTGCAGAAAAAAATGCTTCTTTCAAGCCAACTTTCATGGGGAAGGAAAACTACAGGGCACCATGAATCTCTGTGGGCACATGTGCACCACGATAGTTGTGTTGGCAACCCCCTACACTGAATAGTTAAGTGCATGTAGGAGTACAGCCTTAGCAACGTGAACTATGGCGTTGCACTTGTTAGCGTCAGTGCACTGAAATTTCTCTGGCTTACACCTTATGCCAGCTAGCATTCCCTGGATGAAATTAAGTCAAGCTCCTAAACACCAATGGTAATATCCTCAGCTACATTGACACAGAGACCCAGAACTTTATAGGTAACTGAGAGAAATTAAAGAACAAAAATTAAAGCAATATACCTGTTTGCCTTCAGGTGGCTTCAATCCATTGGTATGATTGGCTGCAGCCGTTTCACTTCTGTGAGGAGCAAAGGTATAGAAAAGCTTTTTTTTTGCAACAACAAACTCTGTATTTTTGTTTTGACACTATCACCCAGCTTTGTAAACAAGTTCACAAACATTACTAACATACAGATTTTTTGCTAGCCTGCTAAGAGGCTAAAACCAAGGAAACACAGGCTACTAAATAAATCTGCCTTCTATCAAGTGCACTAGGGACAAAGGAAGCCCACTTCATGTCCCAGTCTAGCATAGAGAAAGCCAAGCCACTTACTCTCTGGGATGGAACTCCTGGCCACCTATGGCTGCCAGGCAAGGTGTTAAATATTTTGACCTTATGAAAGCTGCAAATATCAATTGAATGTGGCAAGACAATCCATTCCAGACTCGCATTAGTAGGACTAATATATTTTAAATGTAAGTATTCTGGTTTGACCAGGCTGCTGAAATCACACTTGCAAGCAACCATTCAGCAAGCATCCAGTTGTTGTTTTTAAAGGAATACAGATTCTGTAAAAAAAGTTTGAATTTTTTATGTCTTCTGAGCAGACATAGAAGAACCAGGTGTTGCTACTAATTTTTTGCTTTGTTTTTTTAGAAACACCGTATTTTAAAAAAAATTAAAATCCCCGTATCAGGCATCAAACATCTCAGCCAACATGATACTCCCTGTGCTTTTTAACGCTGAATTTGTAGACTTACTCCATGTCTCCGTCCTCTGAATCAGACGCTTCACTGTTTCCGTCGGCATCCTTAGTCACTTCAGGAGGGCTGAGTTCTTTTAAGATTTTACTCACATCGACGCCGAACACTTTCTCGTACAGCATTTCATACAGAATAGCTAATCAGGGCAACGAAACAGCATTTATCAGGGTTAAGCAATCATACTTTAAACAGTTCTACATGCGACATCATTTTACATAGTTTTAATTACATGTTGAAATTAGGCATCAAGGATACTATCTGAGAGGTATTGATGCTGCCAATGTGTCCTGCACAAGGGAGTTAAGCAATCTGGGAAAGTAGCCAAAACTCAGCTGATTAACGAGTCAAGGGCTGCGTTTGGATAACCACATTTGGCATGAGCAGGCAACAAATTATTCTTCGGTTTGTGTGTACTTTTGGAGAAATACTACAATTCACTTTCTGGGTAAAACTTCAGCATATCTATACAGCTTCCAGTTCCTAAGCAGGAAAAGGCCATTCTTGGTTTCAACAAAAAGATTCGTAACGAAAATGCCAGACTGTATTCCAGATGCAAGAATAACTGCTCTGATCTGGAGAGTCCCTTCCATCGGCAGAAAACACTGTTTTTCATCAAATGCTCAAAACTCCTCTCAGTTTAAGAGGCAGTCCATTCCACTGCCTCTTATTTATTATATTTATATTCCTCCTTGCTTCCAACATGGAACTCAAGGTGACGTACATGGATTCCCATGTGGTCTCCCATCCAGACACTGTTCCGACCCAAACTTACTTACTTTCCACAAGGTGGCCACCTTCAAACCAAAACAAGACACAGAAAGTTGTGCCTTCAAACCATGCTGCAGTTTGAAGGCAAGTAAGCACTGGAAATGGTTGCCTCCAAGAAACGTGGGAACGTGAAGCTTCAGCTGGGTCTGCCAAGGCTCACCATCAAAATATCAGTACTTACACTGGCAAAGAGCAGCATTGACTGTGTATTCTACCGGATAGACAATATCGTAGTGGCTTCCACTGGTGAAACACAGCAATACCTAAGAGAAAGCAGAATAATAATATTGAAACAGCATGATCAGAAACCAACACACTGACCAAAAAACCAAATCAACAAATACCTCCACAAAGCAATTTTAAAGAAACATTTAGCAAGTAGAACTGTTTCAAGACTCTAAACTTAACTAGTTGAATACTGTCTATGTTTCCTGGATATACTCAAGCAGTAGAAGAAACCCAGCAGAAGTGTGTTGACTTGAACTTTATTAGGATCAGATATGTAGACAATCCAGGATAAGATTTTTTAGAATACTGATAGCAGGTTTGTTGGGTGGGGCGGAGAATTCTGATATCAGAGGAGGAGGGTTAACGCTCCTTCCCTGCTTCAAACATCACATCCCCAAGCCAAGATTTCAGCCATAGGCACAGGGCTGCTTTTTTTAAAAAATGCAATTGTTCTTAAGTTTCAGAACACAAAAAAGAAACAGAACAAAAAAATGCTCACTGCTACTGCACAATACTTGTAAGTTGCCTCCCCAGGATGGGAAACAGCATTAAGACTAGGAAAAGTGACAGGGGGGAGGAGTTTCCTCTCCAGCCCTGATTCAAATCCGACATAGAAGCTGTTGATATTTATTTTCAAGATGCAGGAGAAACTAACAACACAATGTTTTAGTCTGACTTCAAGACCCTAAACTAAGCAAGCTTAACCCAAGCCAAGCACGTACAGTGGTACCTCAGGTTACAAACACCTCGGGTTACAAATCCGCAAACCCGGAAGTAGTACCTTGGGTTCCCCCAGGATGAGAACGGAAATCGCGCAGCAGCAGCAGGAGGCCCCATTAGCAAAAGCGCACCTCAGGTTAAGAACAGATCTCCGGAATGAATTAAGTTTGTAACCCGAGGTACCACTGTATTGTTATAATGCTGTGCTCTTGCTTTGGGCTCAGAGGTAGCATGCCATTATCCCCACATGGCAAAAGATGCCGCACCAGCTCTGCCCTAACTATTCTGCTGCAAGTTCGCCAATATTAGCACTTCTCTTACCTTGTCAGGAAAGCCATTTTCAGTTACATGCGAAGGAGCAGAATTTGGTTCCTGATATATTATGAAGTCTTTTCTAAAAGAATATGCAAAGGGGGGAAATGTATTAATAACAGACTTTAACAGTACAATGTCATTAACAGTACAATCATCCACATCCAAACAGTCCCAGAACCATATATATCCACTAAGAAAATGGCAACGTCAATTGTTGCCAAATTCTTGAACAAGAATTCTTCACAGTAGCCAAATGTTTGCTTTGATTCATATTGAAGGAAAACGTAGAAGTATTTCTTACCTGTACATAAGAGAAAGGGCACTTATTTCCACTTGTCCGACCCATTCCTATATCAAAAGGGGGGGGGGAAATATTGCAATGAAAAACCACCACTGAGGAAGAATACTTTTTACATCAAGTTAGAACACAGCCCATCTTCTCCACATGCCCAGTGGAAAGTCACCAAGTTGCTCAAGAACACACATCAAATCACCAGCAACAGACTAACATTTTAAAAGTTTCATCGTACCTCGCCTAATGTGCATTTACTGCAGCTCATCAGAATTATATTTAGGGGTATGAAATGAAAATTTAAAAGTCATTTCAATCCAGCTGAATGAATATTCCCAGCTTCCACATAACCTCATCCTCCGTGAAGTATATTATGCAAAATATTAGGGGGGTGTGGATTAGCCCCCAATACCAATGCTTGGCACCCCTCCACAAACTGTTTTCCATGTGTCCAACAGTGCACACAGGACATTGACTTAAGCAACTGGCCTATTTGATTAGGCGGTCTATAGGACTCAGACCAAGTTGGCAACTCAGACCCACCCAAGCTACGTATCTGGCAGGTGGCAAACCTGTTATCTTTCTACTGTACTGCCTATTGAAGGACCTCCTTTTGTGAAAAGCCTGGTCTGTATCTTGCTGTTTTTTAATTGTTGATGCTTTCATTGTTTACCCCAGGGGTACGCAGCCTAAGGCCTGGGGGCCGGATGTAGCCCAATCGCCTTCTCCATCCGGACCACGGATGGTCCGGGAATCAGCGTGTTTTTACATGAGTAGAAGGTTTCCTTTTATTTAAAATGCATCTCTGGGTTATTTGTGGGGCCTGCCTGGTGTTTTTACATGAGTAGAATGTGTCCTTTTATTTAAAATGCATCTCTGGGTTATTTGTGGGGCATAGGAATTCGTTCATATATTTTTTTCAAAATATATTCCGGCCCACCACATAGTATGAGGGATGGTGTACTGGCCCATGGCTGAAAAAGGTTGCTGACCCCTGGTTTACCCAAATGAATATGGCAATCTCAACAGTAAATGCCTACATTTAGATACTATTAGAGGCTTTCCTCTCCTTTAAATCTTTGGCAGCTTGCTAAAGCTAGCTAAGGACAGAGCAAAACGGTTTCTGAATTCCTACTTGCAGGGACCAGCAAAGTCTGTGCAATTCAAAGCGTGTGTTCCTCCACCATCAATATGGGGTAATGGTACTGTTATTATCCCTTTTGCAAATTCCACAAACACCCAGACGGACTCAAATAATTTTTTTAGCAGGGCTTGTGAAGAGCACACCACATGTAACACCAAGACACAAGAAAAGCTTGTGCACACTTCAGGATTAATATTTAGGAGAAACAGATGAGCCAGCTGCAGTCAAGTAGTGTGCTTTACATCACACACTACATACTTAATCCAACAACACATACCTGAGGGTTTTCAAGACTCTTCAGGTATTCTTCAAATGGTCCCTCTATAAACTGTAAAATATTAACAATGAAAAGAATTTGTTAGCAGCATTGTGGTGAAACAGCTTTGACATAATTTCAGAAAAAGTTCAGCTCTGTCTGGAAACCCACTGTGTGATCTGAAAGCCTTTCCAGAGCAGGGGACCCTCAGGGGCCCAGGGACTCTTAATTTCAGGGTCAGGGGTTCGAGCCCCACATTGGTATTGCAGGGGGTTGGACTAGATGACCCTTTGGTCCCTTCCAATTATATGATTCTATGACTGAATGCAACCCTCAAGGTTTGCTGATTCAGCCTTCACGATTCCCTGGTCTGTAACATCCTCGGGTGCTTTTATCTAGCTGAAACGTGTCCTTTAACTGTGATAATGCCTCTTGCTGCCCTGGACAGGTGTGTTCACATGTCCTATGTGTATAGAAACCTCTGCCTTCTGCATGGCTAGAATGTAGCCTGCCATACAAAAGCAAAAGTCACAGTCATTGTTCCACACACTTTCTGCCAACCATTGGCACGCAGCTGCTAAAAAGTTAAAAATAGGTTCCCCACCTGCTGCTCTAGTCTCAGATTTAAGGGGGAAGGAAAATGCACTCTGCACCTGCTCAGAGGAACTTCATATGTTCCAGGGTTAAATGCTGGGATTAAAAACAGATGTCAGAGCTGAGCCCTGGTACAAATTCAATGCCGCATATCAAAACAAAGCCTTCAATAACTTTTTCACTGCTTTTATTTATCATTTACTGCATGTCTCTCCCACCTTTCCTCCCAGGAGCTCAAGGTGGCATACATAGTTATTCTTTTCCTTATTTCAGGCATGTCCAAAGTCTGTTTCGGGGGCCTAATCCGGCCCGCCGGTCAGTTTAATCCGGCCACTGTGGCAGTTTATTTCCTGGGGTAAAATCCCAAAAAAGGTCAACAATTTTGGTTGGCTCCTTGGGTTGGCCCTCATGGCCCTTCACTTCATCAAATCTGGCCCTCTTTGAAAAAAGTTTGGACACCACTGCCCTATTTTATCCTCACAACAACCCTGTGAGGTAGTTAGGCTGAGAGCGAGTGACTGGTCCAAGTTGAGTTTCATGGCTGAGTGAGTATTTGAACCCTGGTCTCCCAGGCCGTAGTCCAACAACACTCTAGCCACCGTTGCTATCCCTACTGTAATGCAGTCCTGCCTAGCAAATAGCCTACCCTCAGCAAATTACTCATAAATAAAAGCTGCAACAACTGCAATTTTGTACAAAAAGTTATGTCGATTCTTCTTCTCCAACATAGCACTTAATCAGCCACAGACAAAAACAATCTACTGTTCAATTCAAAATGTAAAAAATAATAAGCCTAGGACAGTTCACATAGGCAAAACACCCCCAGCCACACAATCTGCATGGAAGACACAACAGATGTTAAAAGTGATCTGACGCATCCCAGAGTGACCATCTCCACTATCGAAGCAACTTGATAATGTATTGCCAAGGACACAGGAATCACCACAAACTCGTCCTGGCAGCATCTGAGGATACACCAGGCCACGCATTGCCTCCTCCTCTACAGGAATACAGATGTGAAAATCCCCAAGGCAGCTCAGGCCACACTGGATGGAGGAACCATGGACCCTCTTTGAGGAAGCTCCCAAGCTCTGAGATTGGGACTGATGAGTATCTAAGAGATGCATCCAGATGACAAGCTTCTGGCAGGTGTGCCAAAGTAAGCAGGTTCACGATACAAATCTGACTCTTGCCACATTAGGAAGATACACATCATACAGCTGCAATATACATGTCTATGTGTGTACATATATGTGTACTGCTTTTGTTCATAACAACAAAGTAATTGACAATAACTGGAGAAAATGCAGCTACACTGTTAAGAATGCATGAAAGCAATCTAATGCAAGCAGCAGCTGTACGGACAGGAATGCTGGTTTCTCGGTATTTGGACACCCCCTCAGAACAAGTTCCAGTGCCTTGAAAAAAAAGCTGACTCAGATGAAGTATCTACAAAAGCCACACCTATAGAGTGGTACCTCGGTTTAAGAACAGCCTTGTTTATGAACAATTCGGTTTATGAACTCTGCAAAACCGGAAGTAGTGTCCCGGTTTGCAAACTTTACCTCGGTCTAAGAACAGACTCCGAATGGTGGAAGGGTACCGGTGGTGGGAGGCCTCATTAGGAAAAGCGCGCCTCAGTTTAAGAACGGTTTCGGTTTAAGAACCGACTCCCAGAATGGATTAAGTTCGTAAACCGAGGTACCACAAAAGCCCTGTAAGGTAAATTAGGCTGGGAAGAAGAGACTGGCCCAAAAATCATCCGTTGAGCTTCATGACTGAGCGTAGATTTGAACCCTGATCTCCAAGGTCCTAGTCTAATACTCTGACCACTAGACCACACTGCATTTATTTACAGCACTTATTAATTTACTATGTTCATTTATCTCTTCCCATTGTGGAACTCAAGGCAAAGTACAAGGGGGTTTCCCTGGCTGCGTCTCCTCCAGGCACTGAACAGATTCAGACCCGCTTAGCTTGCATTGAGAGATGACTGAATCATGTGTCTTCAGCCCATGTCCTGCAACTATAAACCATCTGATCAAAGCAAAACAAAGTTGCCCTTAGCGAGAGTGTGTTGGAAGGAGCGTAAACCCAGGGAGAGTGGGAAAGGAAACAGTTGTTTACACCAACCTTTGCTAACCTGGTACCCTCCATTTTGGACTACAACCCTCATCAGCTCAAGCCAGCATTTTATTCTATTTTTTGCCAACCTGGCGTACGCCCACAAAGCAGAGCCGTGAGAAACAGCACTGCCCCTGATAAGACACCCTGCACAATGAAAACATCGCTTGCTTACCGCTTCAAAATGCTCTCTGTTGTTCCGCAGGAAGTGTATACAGGCCATCCTAATGTCCAGATGTTGAGCCTGGGAATGGAAAACCTAGAGGAGTCAGATAAAAACAACAACAACAAAGTGTTTAATGAACTGGTACCAGTGAACAGACACATTACTGAGTTTCAAGCTTGCATATGCTCATGCACTCAAATGTAAGGAGTCAAAAAGCTGCTGCGTTAGTAGTAAAGGCAAAATAAAAGACAAATATACAGCAAAAACTGAGGCCTGATCTGCACATGTGGAGTCTGAAGTGGAAGAATAGACCGCTCAAATTTAAATTGGGGTGGAGTAAGGCACTCCATGAAAGTGTGCCCATGCTTTTGCTTAGTTATGTGGGTTTTATTTCTCAAGTTTAGGGAGACACTGAAAATGGTATTTCCCACATGAACACACCCCTGAAATCTGAAAGACATGAGAGATGTAGCTATAATACGTTGCTGCTCCATCTCACTTTGACAGCTATGACTGCCTCAGTGTCCTATCAGTTCCCTCAGTTGGAACGGGCAAAGAAGGGCACAAAAAGAAAGCCTCACCACCCTCAGTCAAGTCCAATGAGCAATATCTTCTCCCACATCACAGCTTTAAGAGTGGGGAGAAGAGTTCAGAAAAAATATTTTAAGAATGTTATGTTGCGTGACGTCGTTGCTCAATTCAATCTTTTTACATGGTTTTGTATTGTGGTATATAGGTGACCGCCCCCCCCCATCCTCAAAAAGCATTGAAAAGCATTAGTAAATGTAAAGGACCCCTGACCGTTAAGTCCAGTCGCGAATGACTCTGCGGTTGTGGCTCTTATCTCGCTTTCCTGGCCGAGGGAGCCACCGTTTGTCCACAGTTAGTTTTTCTGGGCCATGTGGCCAGCATGACTAACCCGCTTCTGGCGAAACCAGAGCAGTGCACACAAACGCCATTTACCTTCCCGCCAGAGCGGTACCCAGTGGTATTTATCTACTTGCACTCTGACGTGCTTTCAAACTGCTAGGTGGCAGGAGCTGGGACCAAACAACGGGAGCTCACCTCGCCGCACGGATTTGAACCGCCAACCTTCCAACCGGCAAGCCCAAGGCTCAGTGGTTTACACCACAGCACCACCCACGCCCAGTGATGCTCAATTAACTGAGGTTCTGCTTCCCCCAGCAGAAGCATGCCCCCTACCTATAATGTTCCTTTTTTGAGGGGGGGAGTTTTACCCATGATCTCCCCAAAAAAGCTCAATAACTTTTTGCCCTCCCCCCAAAAAAGTGAGTCAATAGGCAGGAGGGATGGTCCAGCACAGAAACAAAGCAGCCTGCCTTGGGCAGCAAACCCTCCTTGCTGCCCAATACAGAAATACAACTCCCTTCCCTCTGCCAGCCTTCTTCGTGGGCTTATTTTACAAGGCTATTTAGTGCTTCAGAGGCTTCAAATCACTGCACACATATTATGCTGTCCTTACAACAATCCTGTGAAGTAGTTCAGTTCTGTCCTTCTTCCCATACTGGGGAGGGGAAGAAAGAGACAGAGACACTCACCTGATTCCTAATTAATTCACAACATCTGGGGACCCACAGGTGGAGAAAGGCTAATCAGGAGTTCTTAATTCACTCAGCTGCTCCCTGACAACCCTGATAAGCCAACCCAAAAGGCTTGCGGCACCTTAAAAGGACTAATAAAATTGTTACGGCATAAAACATCTTCTGAAATGGACTTCACAAAAGCTTAGGCTATAAATTACATTGCCAGCCTTTTCAAGGTACCACAAGACTTTTTGTTGCAACAATCTAACTCGGAAATTATGGTGTTTTTATAAAAAAAACACGTGTTCTCAGAAGTGATTCAGTTATAAGCATCAGGAATCAATCTGACAATACAGCCCAACCCTGTGCCCCCCCCATCGCCCCACAACTGCCCCTAGAAGTGGAAGTATTACTAAGCACAAGCTAAGTCCCCTACATTCAGCTTTGGGAAGGTGCAGAGTCATTATAGCGACAGGAAGCTGACCTAATTTCAAAGCAGCCCTGGGGGTGTTTTGCACTCTGCAAGCCAGACAGCGTTGCACCCATTTCCCCCAGGCCGAATGCCATATTCCAGTCTGGACATAAATCCTCCACGAGTCGGCTGAGCCACAACAGAAATAAAGCAGACCAGAGGCAAGGCGTTTTGTGTTTTCAGGCTACGCACTTAAGGAGGCCGAAGTTTAACTTTTTTCCCCGCTTTCACCATCGTATATAAATAATATACAAGCATCCCATCAAGCATATACAAAAAGGATAAATATCGTGTCTCCTTTCGTTTACCGGCAGATTTTAAATAGAAGTCTACAAAATTGGAGCTGGGAACATAATAAACATGGGAGGTGCAACCGAAACAACTTGTCGGAAGGTGACCAAATTGCTGGGGAGAAAAGAGAATCGTTTCCCTCGAAACTAGAAAAAGGCAACTAGCAAATCTCTCTCTCAACAGTGCAACAAGTTCGCGGAGGGCGCTCAACTCCGCTTTCCACACAGATTCTTTTTCCCGGACGGGTTTCTTTCCTTGGGCGGCTGCGCCCCTAACCGCTCGCCTTTGGCCCTGGAGAGCGCGCAGCCCAGATCCGCAAAAAAACTTCCACCAACTCGTTTCCCCCGGCTTTCTCCGCCGCCTGAAGCCAGAGACAGCCGACGCGCGCCGGCAGGTCAAAGTCCTCCTTCCCAGGGGATTCTAGCTGCACCTCGGAGAGGAGGGAGAGAGACCCTCTCCCCTAACAAAGCCGCCTCTCACGACCCTCGCGCTCTCCGCTTGCCCACCCCGGCCATGTAGCAGCCGCTTGCAAAGGGAGACCTTGCGCACTCACCTGCTCCGCCACGGCTCGGAAGAGGCAAGACCCGTCCTTCGCCACTCGCTTGCGGTACAACCCCTGAGATCGCAGGCAGGCGTCCATGGAGGAATCCGCCGGGGCCTCCGCGCCGGAGCCCGGGGGGCTCTGCTCCTCGCCACCTGGCTTCTCTTCTGCAGCAGCCGTAGCAGCCGTCGCCTCCATGTTTATTTATTGCTCCGGGGGTTGCAGGGAAATCGCGGCTTCAGCCCCACATGCTGCAGGAGAAAGCGGGAGAGATGCGCCTCAAGCCCCTCGCTCCAAGGGCGGCTGGCGGCGCAGCGGAAACCGGACTCCCGTTCGCAGGTCTCCTGCGAGGCGCCCCGCACGCACTGGACGGCGGCAGCGTCTGCCGCTTCTTGCTCGGCCTTCCCGCCGGAGTTTCCTTGGCTTCAAGCCCGGCGCGGAGAACTTGCGCGCTCCTCCTGCTGCCCCGCTTGGGAAGGCGGCTCTCGCCCGCTCCCTTTACGCATCACTGGGCTCCCGGAGCGGAAACAAAAGAGAAACGAAACATGTGGCGCTTTCCCTCCCTGAAACGGGCAGCCCTGAAGTTTGTTTTCACTTTCAGAGCCAGACCGACACCCAAAGGGCTTCTGGGAGTTGTGGTTCGGCCGCTGCAGGAAGCGGCCGCGGCGGGGAGGGAGGGAGGGAGCCGGGAGGCAAAGGGGCTCGCAGGGAAGCGCGGATTCCTCTTATAGTAGGGCGGAGGAGCAAAGCAGCTGCTCTTTCCCGCGGAGGAATCCGTTGCCACAGCGCGATAGCTGTGATATTGGTGGCCGAGCCTCAGTGGTTATTTGGTTCTGGCTTAGGCGGCGACGCAGGTTCTGCAAACTTCAGAACCCACAGCTGGGCAACACCACCTTCATCAAGACCGAACAAAACTCCGCAAAGCAAACTTTCAAGCTCTCCAGAAGTTTTCCTGAAGCTAAATGCTACAAAGTACCCCCCCCCAAAAAGTCCAAAAGTTAGGCTGGGTGTTTAAGCCATGAGATCTGCATTTTTAGACCCAGTTCGAGGGTGGAGATTGCAAACATTCAGTGGGCTGTGCACACACGTCATGCCATAAAAGCACATTCTTAACTGTAGTTAAGAGTTGCTGGGAGTTGTAGCCATCCTTTTCTGCAAATGAGCTTTTGATGTGAAGTGACAGAGAAGAGGGAGTTTAAGCATGTGCAGAGTGTCTTTCCGTCTCTCTAATCCGTGACTGAAGAGTAATGTTTGTGCATACAATGACTGCATTTTTCTTTACTTCTCTGCCTCACAAGCAAGCCAGTACAGTATGCTCCAATAAGCTGGGTCTTAAAATGGCACTCCCCACGCCGGTTATCTGTGTGGAATGTTTGCTGAGTTGCAAATGACACCCCTCCCATAGCACCAAGTGCCCTGGGTGATCTTAGGCCAAGCACAGTATCTCTCAGCCTCAATTCCCTCTCAGAGTTGTTGTGACAATAAAATGGTTATATCATGCCCAGGTGGTGTAAACAGAATGTAGTGGGATGTACACAGAAAAGGTACAACACTCCCAACACTGTGGAAAGTCAATTGCAATTCTGCTTGTCACTTGCAATGGAAGAACGATGATTGGGTAACACTAGACGCTACCTTGTCCAGAAGCAGCCAGGCTTAATACGCTCCTTTTTCAGCCATAGACACAAAAGCAACATCCATTCAATTAAAATCCAAATGCAATAACAACCGCAACCAACATAAAACTCAAATATCCACAATATGCTACCAATTTACATATCACAAGGATACAATATTTAAGGAGGATATTGTTCTCTTTTCAAAAGTGAACACACATTGCTTGTTTGCCCCATATTGGTTATTTGGAACATCCTGAGAGAATGGAGCAAGCACTTTAGTGAGTCCCTAATTTTGCAGGAGCTTGTGAGATCTTACCAGCTGGTATCAAAAACAACACTGGCCTTTGTGGCTCCTTTAAAAGTTAACAAATTATTGTTTTTATCATGAATAATAATTTATTATCATTCATGGATTATGGTCCACTTAATCAATGCGGCTAAACGGAAGCTGCTGAACCATTAGACTTGGACTGGAGATTGGGAACAGCTCTGCCTGACTGCAGAAAGTAATTAAGTGTGCATAAACACTATTCATCTTGTTTTGCCCATTCATTCATTACATGGCTGGCAGTAGATCACACCGACGCTTGATTGTATATTTTACTCCCTTCTGTAGACCTTGTTTGCATTAAATTTTGCATAGTGATGGCTTTTGCATTGATGTGTCTTCTGCCCTCACTTAGTAACAGTTAATACACACGATTATTCTTTCTGTTGTGTGTGTGTTTGTAATTTGCCAAGTTACAGTACTTTGTGTATCTAATAAAACAGGTTTTGATCCACAGAAACTTATAGCACAGTAAGTTTGTATGCTTTCCAAGGTGTTGTTGTTTTTCTTCCACATGCTGGCTGGGGGCTGATGGGAATTATAGTCCAAAAGCAACCATAAGGCACCAGGGACTCAGCTAGACAGCTGCAAATAAAACGTTTGAAGTGTATTGTAAAGTGCATTATAAAAATATGGTACTAGATGGCGATGGCAAGCTATGGCGAATTCAATATATTTTTCAAAACATTTTTTCAAAAAAGCATTTTCACAACTTTTTTATGTGTCTAGATTCCACCTAGGTTAGCGAAGGCTGAGCTAGGTAATAATGTGCTGTTTTTGAGTGTGATGAAACCTTTTACTGGGACCAAAAACTCTTCCAAGATACTGAAAACAAGATACTGAACTATGGGGAGGGGGGGAATCATGTTACACACCCAGATTGTTTCTTTAACTGATGAAAACTGCTGTCAAGGGACAAGAAGTTACAGTACAGGCTATTTTAATTTGATAAGGAGCAGCTAGGCCTTGCCCAGTGTTCTTGGATTCTTACCCTTTTCAATGAATAATGAAAAATCTGCAGCGCACAGAAAAAAAGATAATATTCACAATACTTGCATTGCAATTAAGCAAAATGCTTTTTAAACAAATCTTGTATGAGGATGTTCTCTTTCCTTTTCAGCGTCTGGTCTCCAGTCAGGAGGAGCTGCAGCCATTCTTCCTGAGGTATCTGGCTTAGGGAAACATGTTCTCCTACTAGGCAACTAGGAAGAGAAGATTAAGGTTCCTTTTGTTCCCCTTCAGCAGTTGAAGAACACATGACTAAGACTTGTTGAATAGTTACAGGTAGGTAGCCGTGTTGGTCTGCCGTAGTCGAAACAAAATAAAAAAATTCCTACCGATAGCACCTTAGAGACCATGCACACGAAAGCTCATACCAATAACAAACTTAGTTGGTCTCTAAGGTGCTACTGGAAGGATTTTTTTAATTTTGTTTCGACTTGTTGAACCAAAGGTGTGTTATGTTCGTTTGCCTAGTACAGTGGTACCTAGGGTTAAGAACTTAATTTGTTCTGGAGGTCCGTTCTTAACCTGAGGTACCACTGTAGCTAATGGGGCCTCCCACTGCCGCCACGCTGCCACTACGCTTTCTGTTGTCATCCTGAAGCAAAGTTCTTAACCTAAGGTACTATTTCTGGGTTAGCCGAGTCTGTAACCTGAAGTGTCTGTAACCTGAAGCGTCTGTAACCCGCGGTACCACTGTATAGCACCAGGATAAGGGGAAGGTCCATAGGCTCAGAGGTAGAGCACCTGCTTTGAAAGCAGTAAGCTCAAGGTCAATGCTCAGCACTGCCAGGTAAGACTGGGAGAGACATAGGGAGCTGCCTTATATCGAGTGAATCCAATGGCCCATCTAGCTCAGTATTGTCTACATTGAATGGCAGTAGCTTCAGGGCTTCAGAGGAAGGTTCTCTCTCAGACCTACCCAGAGGTGCCAGGGATTAAACCTGAGATTTGCTGCATGCAAAGCTAAACTGAAACCCTGGAGACCCTTGACAGTCACTGTGGAAAATACTCTGTTAGATGGATCAATAGTCTGACACAGTATCCAGCAGTGTTAGGATGGTCAGCGTCACAACATTCGGGCAGCCCACTGTATACAACCCACACCTCCTAGCAACCAGGTGACAACACTTTATTCCCCTGATGGAGTGGACTGTATTCCATGAGAGCTTGGACTCTGTTGCTATCGCTGCAAGAAGCTTAACACAGCCACCTCTCTGGAAATAGTTTCTATAGCATGAGATAGCCTCCAGATGGCACTAAATCCTTAGACATGTTAGCAAAACATCCAGGGCTGAAATGGTGTAGGCATCCTACACAAGACAACAGCCCCAAAATATCACAATTTACGGTAGACTGTAGGCTCCTCAAGACAGAATCAGAGAATCTTAGAGTTGGAAGGGACCATGAGAGTCATCTAGTCCAACCTTTCAATTTAAGGATCGTTTTTTGCCCGTGGTTTTGAACCCACGGCCCCTAAGATAAAGAACCTCATGCTCTAGAGTTCTCTGTGTTTTGTTTATATTATTCTGTAAAACACCAGGTACACTGATATGACTGTATATGCAACTACAATTATGTTCCGATGAGAGTGTGCTTTCCATTTCCCCTGTTTATTCGTAAATAATTTTAAACATTTTTTCACAAAGATCTTTTTAAAAAGATGGGCCCATTGCTTGTCCTAGGAGTATTGAAATTAATGGACGTGGCTAACTTAGCTCCATTAATTTCAAGGAGTCTACTCTGAGTATGGTTTAGATGGATACAACACACAATTTATTACGCGGGCAGCAACAAATTTAAAATAATTAGAGCCCATACATAAAATCGTTTGGAAACCAAATTGCACAGCACAGACAATAGGATCAGTTTCACAGGTGAGGCTCATCATCTATTAGCAGCATGAGGGTGGAGATCATGTGCCAGAAGGTAAAGTTGAATTTTTTCTAATTTAGTGAGATCTTTCGCCTAGATCTAATTTTACTTTCTCAGTGGTGGAAAGTATGTTAATTAGAAACTTTAGGATATAAGTTGTGGGGCTTCTCGTAATTTGTCAGACAGCCAGTATGGCACATGTATTTATATTCAAGAAACCATAAGGCATTTAGAGCACTCAAAACAGCCTATCTGACAGCAGGGCTTAAAGCACCTTATTCTCTCCTCCACCAGGTCAGCTTGGGGGTTAAAAGAAGTGGCTGGCTCAGCTCTACAGCGCCCCTTTCATCATGGCAGGAAAGGGGACTGCAGCCCAGCTGAATCAAATGGCTTGGATAACCAACGAGATTATATAATGCATCTGAATCTTATTCTGAGCAGGTTGTTGCTGGGAGCAATAGTACAACTCTTGGAAGTTCACTGCCTGCCTCTGATGTTTTGTCTACCCATTCCAAAATCTACCTGCCTGCCTTGGCCCACATCTGTTTGGGCCCCTTGGACCCATAGTTATCCCCATGGACTTGACCCAAACTTAGCTAAGCTGTTTGGCTTCTACCACACTGGTTCCTGACAGGTTTGAGCAGCTAGCGGGAGCGAGGGGAGTTGGGGGTAATGTATATAGCTTGCAGAATGGTGTCTGAGAAGCAAAGGAGCTGTACAGTTAAATAAGCATTAGATGGCAGCATGCTAAGTAGCGTGAGAATGAACAGGTTAATTGCTAATCTCATGGCTCATTCTTGTTTTATCAGTAGCTCAGTGTAATCATGAGCTTCTTCCTTGGCTAAGACCTTGGTAAGGTCAGTTTGCGATTTTGGATTGTTTCAAGACTGTACAGATTACAAGACTTCCCTTCAACCTCACAAAATAATTCTTCAAAAGGTCCATGAGATTCCAGAAATAGGGCCCTATGAAAAATTATGTCAAAAATTCTAATGATCAAATTGCAAGGTTTTGGAACAATGTTAAATGTTGACAGTGCTAGTTTCTTTGAACTTAAAAACTATATACTCTTATTATTTACCAAGCAATCAAGCTGACCACCTAGGCAGGTGCTGATCTCTTAACCAAAGGAATAGTGTTAGGCTTTTATTTCAGCATTCAAATCTAAACTTAGTAAGAAGGCATAAGTATGGCATTTGCTTATTTGTCTGGCATTTTGCTTCCATCCCCTAAATGGCACATGGCAGCTATTCTGCTTTTCTACATATGACAAGTTTTTTAGAGGCTTGCCATTTTAAAACAACTGTTTTGACATTTGTTCCATTCAGTCAACTCTGCTTCTTTCTAAGGATATTTTGTAGGCAAATAGAGATGATTCAGTTGGCAATGACTCCTGCAAGTGGTCTGTTTTAGGAACCACTGCCCTAAACCATTGTAGAAGTCCCTTGCCTCCTAGTTCCTAATGCCAGTTTACGAACTGGAGAACAGAATGGTGTCTGAATGAGATGGCCAGTGTATTGCTGCTCTTAACAGACAAGCCTGTGTATGTTTCCCCAGAGGTAAACCCAACTGAGTTTAGTGGGGCTTTCTTCCAGATAAGTTTGTATAGCAGGGACAGGGAACCTGTGGCCAGACTACAACTCCCATCATCCCTGTCTATTGGCCATGTTGCCTGAAGCTCATGGGAGTTGGAGTCCAACAACAGGGGAAGGGTACAGGTTCCACATTCCTGGTGTATAGGATTGCAATCTGTAATCCATCCTATGCTACAAAGTGTGTACACTTACCTGCTAGCAAACCCCACTGAACTCTGTTGGGCTTACTTCTGAGCAAACATGCATGGGCTTGCGCTGCCAGGTTTTTGCCACATCCCTGTTGGCTTTGCTACTGCACTGCCTTTCATCAACTGTTCATCTGGCCAGTTAATATTCCTAGCTTTTGGAAATATAATTAAAGCTCATGCAAAGGGTGCTTGAAAAAAAATCTCTAATTTTAGTGTATGTGCTGCCGAAGCGATTTATAATGAAATGAAAAAGGTGCTTAAATGCACTTTCGTGAAGAAACCAGAGGCCTTTCTCCTGGGCATGGTAGGCCAATTGGTGTCAAGGAAAGATAGGACGTTCTTTATGTATGCGACAACAGCAGCAAGAGTTCTTTTGGCAAAGTATTGGAAGACACAAGAGCTACCCACGCTGGAAGAATGGCAGACAAAGGTGATAGACTATATGGGACTGGCTGAGATGACTGGCAGAATCCGCGACCAAGGGAAAGAGACGGTGGAAGAAGATTGGAAGAAATTTAAAGTTTATCTTAAGAATTGTTGTAAAATTAATGAGTGTTAAAATGTCTTGGGTAATGCAAAATAGAATTGCAGTGATAAACAATTGGATAAGAGAAAAAGGATTAAAGAATGTGAGTTATAAGTAATTGAAATTAGGGGTTGCTGAAAAAGTTTAAAACAGGGATGCAGAAAAGGGAGGTATGGGGAAGTCGTTGAAAGAAGGCTTAAGAAAAAGAGGTTAAGAAATTATACGTGTTTATATGTTTGTTTGTTTGTTTATGTATTGTTTTGTATTGTCTTTTAATATGTGTTGAAAAATTAATAAAAATTTATATTAAAAAAAAATGAAAAAAAATCTCTAAGTTATGCTAAATTTGCCTTCCCACAGACTATTTTCATTGTTCTGACATCATATAGTCTACAGCACATTGTCTACTAACAGACTTTGGGCTAAATATTTTTGAACATCAGGATCCCATTGACTTTGAAATACAGTGTTTGGGGAATCCAGTTATTGTTGGACACCAATTCCTATCAGTCTTGGTCAGCAGGGGCAATAGTCAGGGATGCTACGAGTAGCAGTGCATCTGGAGGGCCACAGCTTCCCCACCCCTGCTGAAATAATGGTTAGTTGCCTGAAATATCAGAGCAGCCCAGAGCAAAACACTCACTGCAAGATGGCTTTTTCTCTGTCCACTATACTCTAAACTTACTAGGGTCAGAGCGGAGACAGTTAATATTGGTTTATGTGCAAACCTTTCTCTGGATTGTGCCTATCCTATGGAAATTAAACTGAGATTTAATTCCTGCAATTCATTTGGTTAGGGGAGCTTTTATCCCAGAGCTTTCAAAACTGTGTGTCGCGACATGTCAGTGTGTCAGCTGCAGTGTGTCGGTGTGTCACACAAACGTTCCCTGCGCTCCTCCCAAAGCTGGAAAGGGGTTAGTTTAACCTCCGATTTGCTAGTAAAGGTGAATTACTGTGTCACGAAACAATGCATGTCTAAAAAGTGTGTCACTAACATGACAAGTTTGGAAAGCTCTGCCAAATAAATTACCAAATAAAAAAGTTAGAATGGTTTCTGTCTTGGTACTATTAGACAATGAATTATTTGAAGATTATTATTTGGAGGAGGGGATGAGTAGTTAAGGACACTGAGTTTTAAAGACTTTGAATGTTTAATAACAACAAAAAGTCAATTTTATTGTGGCATAAGTTTTTGTGGACTTAAGTGCACAATGCAATATTTCTACTAGAAACAAAATTATTTTCTACGTCCAGGGTAGGTTTCACAGGACTTTGTTGAAGAAAGAAAGTCATGTCATCAATAAATGTTTGCTTCATTACTTATTTTTTTATTGAACAGCCAGGGAGATCTGCATATGGAAGCAGGCCTCCATGACTTTTATCTGCATAGTGATGTTAATTCAGGCACCACTAAACTAGATGGAGCTTTGTTCTTTCTTTCTTTTTTAATGCAGATCACAAGATAATTCCGTTGGGGGAAGGGACACTAGTTTGATATAGTGACTAATAGTGAACAGCTCCAGCCGCATCAGATCACTTGTGGCCTAGTGGCAACACAGCACTGTCCTCATCTTGAACATAGCAGATAAATGGTTCAAATCTTCCAAAAGCCATCAAAGAGGATAGCTTTCAGCAACCTACTATCTTCATAGTTCAGTGTCTTCCATCTATAAAAAAGAATAGTTATGTCACAAAGTGTTTTACCTACCAAAATGTCTGGGAACTAAGATTAATTGCAGTTCCCATTAAGGAATAGTAACAGTTGCTAAATGCAGCCTAGAGCATGCAAAAAAATTGCAGAAAAGGAGAGAAATTAAGCAGACTGTCAAAGAAAAACAAAGCAGGATCGTTACTACCTTCTTTCCTCTTTCATCCATGTAGCTTTGTAGTCATACTTACAACCGAGAAAGGAGAATTTTATGTTAGTGCCAAAAATTGCAGGAGTCAGACTGGCATTTTCAAAACAAGCATTTGGGGTGTTTTCTTCCCTGAGTTTAAACTGTTTGTGGAAAAGACAATGCAGTTGCAGGTGGCTAATTACTGTTAATCAGGTGAAAGAGTGGAAGAAGCTAGCAGCATCAGCCTTAACAGAGGTCAAACAGTGTGTGGATCTTCAGCAGGGAAAAGCGAAGTGAGATGTTCTAATCCAAACAGCTCTCTAATTGGAATCATGGGCTCATAGATACCAAAGGGACCTGAAGTTTATCTCTGCTACAGATGTAGGAGCCATCCACAATGCATCATTCTATCAGGCCATTTGGTCCAGATTATAGTGTACTATAATACTATAATAAAAAGGGATGCGGGTGGCGCTGTGGGTTAAACCACAGAGCCTAGGGCTTGCTGATCAGAAGGTCGGCGGTTGGAATCCCCGTGACGGGGTGAGCTCCTGTTGCTCGGTCCCTGCACCTGCCAACCTAGCAGTTCAAAAGCACGTCAAAGTGCAAGTAGATAAATAGGTACCACTCCGGCGGGAAGGTAAACGGCATTTCTGTGCGCTGCTCTGGTTCGCCAGAAGCGGTTTAGTCATGCTGGCCACATGACCTGGAAGCTGTACGCCGGCTCCCTTGGCCAATAAAGCAAGATGAGCGCCACAACTCCAGAGTCGGCCACGACTGGACCTAATGGTCAGGGGTCCCTTTACCTTTTACCTTTTATAGTGTACTATAATGTCTTAAACCTTATTTTTACAAGGCAAGACATCCAGGTTGCATATGCAAGGGAAACTTGTCTGCATTCTACAGGGGGGTACAAAAACAAAGGGGGAGCAAAGCAGCCTGCTGCTGCTGCCATCCAGGTATTTATTTGTTACATTTTCAGACCACCTCTCTTCCAAGGAGCTCAAAGTGGGATACATGGCACTTCCCCTCTCCCCATTTTATCCTCACAACAACCCTGTGAAGTAGATTATGATGAGATACAGTGACTGGCCCAAGATCACCCAGTGAGGGTTTGAACCCTGGGCTCCCAAGTCCTAGTCCAATATTCCAGCCACTGTCCCACACACCATAACTCAATGACCAGAAACTTAGAGTGGTCTTCAACTAAGCCCTGCTCAAAGAGTCATTGGAACTGATGGATATAATTAGTCATGCTCCTTAACATTAATGGGTCTACTCTGTGTAGGACTAGTACTGAAGGTCCCAGGTTCAATCCCCTATATCTCCCAGTAGGATTGGGAAAGATCCTTGCCTAAAAGAGCCACTGCTTGCCAACACAGACAGCCTCAGGACTGCCTGAGGATGAGGAACTGCAAAGCAGGTTGCCCAGGAGAACAAGTTGCTTTAGAGTGTGTGAGCATCTGTGATACACCCGTCTCCACTATTTTTTGACTTGGGCAATGCTCACACTGCATGGAGGGAATTAAACCAAGTCAACCTGCTAAATTAGTTTCGAAAAAGTTAGGGGTGAGTTGTAACATCAGAAGGAGGTATGCTTATCTTGCACAAATAATGTGTGACCACAGACAACTACTCTACTACGTGAGGAACGCCAAGGAGAGAACTCTTTTCAAGACGCTACCGAGTGTTAATATTGAAAATGGCAGAAAGAGTAACAACATTGCCGCATTTCCATGGACAGCTCTATGAGGTTTAGGCTGCAAACACTCTTACCTGGGAGTAAGTCTTATTGAACTCAACGGGGATTGCTTCTGTATCAACATATATATAATCGTACTGAAAAAATATATAATTTCTCCTTTTGAAATTATATTTTCAATTTTGAAATTGAAATCCTTTTGAAGGAGAAATTATTGGGGGTATTATAGTTCTTTTTGTAATGACTGAGCCTGTAGGTGTAGACAGCCAGTTTAAGAAGATTTATTGGCCTGCATGCAACATGAGACCAACACCTCAAGATTCTGTCTAATCCCATATCTTCTTCCAGCACTTTAGTTAGGGAGTTTCCCTTCCTTCTATCTGCTCAAGAGTTGACAAACTAGTTCGAGCTGCTTCCATTTCCAGGAAAGGCCTTTTGTAAGATTGATGGGCCTTGATTGCCCATTCAAAACCAAGTCACACCAAAGCTTCAGGATACTTTGCATTACAGCAGACAGAGCTCAGGCAATATCAATAGTTAACTGCAGAATAAATAACCTAATCAGTGGCAGAGCATCCACTTTCCATGGCTGAGTCCCTGGCATCTCCAGTAGGGCTGTGGGAGGCCCCTGTCTGAATCCCTGGAGAGCTGCTGCCAGTCAGAGTAGGCAATACTATAGGGACCAATGGCCTGACTCAGCCCATTGATAAAGCAGCTTCCTATGCCCATGCATAGTGTAATGTCATATTTTCCCCATTCACACCAGGGCTGGCACTGTAAAAGGGCCAGGAAGTAGCTTTCTATCAATTGCTTTTCAGGACAAAGCCTTTATAGCTAAACTTCCTCTCAATCTCTATTTCTGTTCTAACACAAATACTTTAGCTTATGATGCCAGCTCACATTTATAGACGGGACTCTGTGACTTCATAGACCATAATAACAGCCTTTGTAAATGAGTGTCTTAAAACCATTTCGTACAGAAGCTTAAGAGAGGCAACTGACAGGCCACAGTCACCCGCTGGTGGCCTATTCAAGAGGAAGAACCATGTTGGCATCCAAATGTTTCATGTTTCATAGGTTGACACATTTCTGACTCTTGCATAAAAGCCGGCTTTGCATCAGACTCCCGAATTATTATCTGTTCCTTTTTGATCCCGATAGGTTATTCAGACTCTTTGGATGTAGTGCCATGATATAAAGCCATAGAGATTCACATACTGTATTAGGACTATAGGAGCTGGTAAGGAAAATCCAACCAGAAGTGGGCATGCAAATATCTCTCTTGTTGCCCCTTCTTCCTTCCTTCCTTCCTTCCTTCCTTCCTTCCTTCCTTCCTTCCTTCCTTCCTTTTTTCTATGATGGAATTCATAAGCACAAGGACAGGAATGTGTTAACAACTTTAGAAAGGATCCTACAAAAATTTACTGGTTCTCCAGAAATCATACCCAAAATCCTTTCAAGATTCTATAGTATTTGCTAAGGGTTTTGTGAATTCAATAAAGATGTTAATTCTCCTTGCAGATACTAGCAAACAGGATGTTAGGATACACAAAAGGGGAAAAAATGGGAAATGCTTTATTGCAGTGTTTGCTCGCATTTGTAATATGTGGTCAACGCCCAGCCAGTTTATGTAGAAAAGGAAACTGTAAAAATGAAAGGAAATTAGAGACAGTTCCATGGCAGACTCTTAAGAAGAGTCTTTTTTTAAAAAAAAAGAACATGGGGTACGTGTGAAATGAATAGCAAGGGATCTAAATTCCAGTGTTAATTTGTTGCAGGAAAAGAGTTCTGTGGCATCTTAAAGACAAACATGTTTATTGCAGGATAAGCTTTCATGGGCAGAGTGCTCTTCATCACATCAGCTTAATGCATCCTCAGCTGAAACAGGCAGCAGTATGGGGGATGATGTTATTGCAAAGCCAAGCCAAAAGGCCCAACAGATGCAAGAGCTATCACCCTGTAGAGCCTATGTAAAGCAAACAAAGTCTGTTGAAAAGGTGAAAAGATCCAATCAGAGTTGGTATGACCCACTCCCACTGGTAACGAAATTGGCAAAGCAAGATGGAACAGTGTGCATGAATGAGCCTAATGAGAGACAATGACTTTTTTGTAGTTATCTAGCCACTCTATTCAGGCCTGTCTGATGTGTTGCCTGTGTTGGTGTGAGCAGGCATAAGGCCCTTCTATGGAAGGGTTGGGTTTCTTGGGGGAATTTGGCTCAGAGGGTACTTTCTCCAGGAGACCTGGCTTGAGGGGGCAGCGTGTTCCTGGCTGTTTGACTCAGTGTCATCATCAGGGTCCAAGTTTGAAACTTCTGCAGCTTACGCCACAACACTGATCACAAACTGGCTGACCTCATCCCCTTCTGAGTTGGAGTCCAAGCTGCTGCCTAAGGTTAGTAGCACTTCAAGATGCAGAATGGAAAAAGTCAAACGAACCTCCAGAAACATGAACAGCATACATTTCTACAAGAGATGTCTTTATGTTTTGGTGCATTTGTCATGGATATTAGACTGTGCACATGATCTGCACATGATGAGTAAACATGCTCTGCAATGCCCAGAGGGGTTTTTTTAAAGGTACTTTTAATATGTAAAAAGATGAGATGTGAATAGTGTTCTTGTAGTCCTTGAAATAAAATAAAAGGCACAAGTCAACTTTACCCAACTATTTCAGAACATTCTTGTTTTGTTTTAGAAGTGGAATTAATGAGAGCAAAAGATGCTTGCAATCTGATATGGTCGATTTCATCATTCCCTTGACTGGGTTGTATATGCTGAAAGATTTCCAGAAACTTAAATCTCTTTGTTCAAATAGGCTTCAGTAAACCATTTTTGGTCATGGGATTACAGTATACTGGTTTGCAAGAGTGTTTCCAGTCGTGGTCATGTGATTGGATCACAAGAGTATTTCAGTGGCTGAAAATCATTACTAAGCAGTTGCTGACGAACACAAACTATGTTTAAGGAGGAAAAGGGACACAAGTAAAGCATTTCCAGTATTGCATGTGTTTTTCTCATTGATGATCAGTTCTGAGGTTTAATGGAGGAAGAATGTCCTTTCAAACCATATTCTGTTTAGCATATTCTGCAAAAGCATAAAAAGACATAACTTAGGACTGAGGTGTGCTTTCCCTATCAGCTGCAGTGAGAATAAGGCGCAGGAAAAGGTGATGTAATGATGATATCAGTTACACCATTCTCTCCCTAATGAATAATCTTCTACACCAAGGATGAGCTCACTTACTATTATTGGAATCACATCTGTATGCCACAGGACACTGCTGAACATTTGAAGGATTTAATGGGGTGTGATCAGCCTGAAGCTAACAACTGCTTTTATAATGGCCAAATTATTGTGTGTATACCCAAGGTAACAAGGCATATATTTCTTGATACAGAGACCAGAGGGATCACAGCTTTTTGTGTGTCTGTTTCACTGTAAGAAAGCCACACTTTCTAGGCAGAATGGATTCTTTGCCCGGAACTACTTAGCCTTGGAACTATTATTAGTTTGAATATCTAAAATGCGATGAATGCCTTTGCCCCCACTTCAGCTAGAGCTCACATGACAGACACCAGAGGCTGCGTTTCAATTTCAGACTCAGGACAGAGAGAAAATTATATTTTTGTTGTTGTTGTTTTTCTCAGCTTCCAGATGGACACTCCATAAAAAAACAGCAGAGCATTTAGCTCATGTACATTCTGGAAATGCCTAGTCACACCTTCTTTAAAGCTAACCATGAATAAACCAGATTTTATATATGAGTGATGCAGTAACATTTCCAAGTTCATTGGCTAAACATGTGCTCTTATGGAATGGCCTCAAGACTGAAGCTTGCATTAAAGTAAAAGATATAATATTAATATATATGTAATTTTTAAAAGCTTGCCTGGGATAGGAGCACCGTCTTGTTGATGACACTAAAGCATGAGCTTCCAGCACTCTTATGCATCATAAATTACTGGCCTGTTCCAGGTGCTGCAGACTTTTGTGCATTTCAGAAAGGGTCAGAGGTTCAACGTGTGTGTGTGCATGCATTGTAGTTGTGGAGCAAAGCCAGTTGGCTCCGATGATCAGAACTCTGAGAGATGCCATTCTCCAATCTGCTCAGAATGCTGTACAATACCAGGGTATTGGATATTTTGAAATGCAAGTTATTTATTATAAAGCTAAGGCCAGATGCGTGATTCTATAATTGGGGTGGGGGCCCTGTGGCCCTCCATAAGATGGTCTACAATGCCATAGTTGCCCACTGCTGCTTTATGCTGGCAAAAGTATTCAGTTTAGATGCCACAGGACAACTAAATCACTTCCTGCTTTGGACCTTGGCCAGTGCCGGATTTACATACAGTGGTACCTCGGGTTAAGAACTTAATTCGTTCCGGAGATCCGTTCTTAACCTGAAACTGAAGAACCACTTTAGCTAATGGGGCCTCCTGCTGCTGCCACGCCGCCAGAGCACGATATCTGTTCTCATCCTGAAGCAAAGTTCTTAACCTGAGGTAATATTTCTGGGTTAGCAGAGTCTGTAACCTGAAGCATATGCAACCTGAAGCGTATGTAACCCGAGGTACCACCGTATAAGCTAAAGCTTAGGGTCCCACTCTCTTGGGGGGCCCCAAAAAAATTTAGGGAAAAAACCTGGATGTACATTTCCAAAATATAAGATAAAAAATAAAATAAAACCTACATACAGTTAGAGCTTAATTATTTCACTATTAATATATTTCTTAATTGTATTTCACTATTAATATACTTCTTAATTGTATTTCAGTTCAACAATTACGTTTATAAAATACATATTTTGTTATGCGCAAATGGCTTTAGATACCTATTAGGTCCATAAATTACCATATAGCATAGATTCAACACAAAAAACAGCAACAATTTGTTGTTGACAAAGGACAGCTGGACATATAAAGGGACCCATTACCTTCAGTAGCTTAGGGCCTCATCAAACCTAAATCGGGCCCTGACCTTGGGGCACGGCTTAGTTGTATTTTCACCTTACACCCTTTTCTAATACTTTTGCTCCCGACTTCCCCCTTTTCATCTAAACTTGTTTTCTCATCTTGCATGCCCCTTCTGCCCCTCTCACCCACTTTTTTGAGAAGCTCCCAGCTCCCTTTCAGCTGTAGTTGCTAAGCTACGAAGTTGGCTTCTGACTGCTGAACTCCTTGCATGGCATCCTTCCTTGCTTTTTGCTTCTAGTATCCAGCTCCCAGTGTCCAGGATGGTTTCAGGCACAAGATTTTGGCAAAACTGCTTTTGCAAATACAGCCCAGAAGCCTTCCTGTGCACTTCATAATCACAGGACTGTCCCATGATGTGTAGGTTCATCGTTAACACAGCATTGTTGCTCACATAGACCTTCCCTGCCCCCTTCAACTCTTTTTCTAATGGTGCCACTCTTTGAAGTTTAACTGACCCGTTCTCATTAAATGCACTGAAACATTCTTCTTCCTGCTTCACCTTAAGCGAGCAATGTCTTTACATTGTCACCTGAATACAATTTAATCAAGTAATTGCTGGGACCTACAAATTAGGCGACATTCTTGCTAGTTGCTAAAGGAGGCATTTGAGCACTTGTCTCAACACGTTGAATGGGCTTTTCTTGTTTCATTTTTTCTTCTTCTTTTCAGCTGACTGCTTTTCTTCAAGCCCTGCCTGGCACCTCTTTCTTTGAGAGCTGCCAAAATTGTTTCTCTTCCCTGTTTTGTGTGCTGATTAATTCTCTGCACATTCCAGGAACATAACCCACAATGATGAATTCAGCCTACCGATGTGATTCTTGTGTGGGAAAAAGCCATTATGTCTCTCATCACCGTTACTCACTGAATTGCCCAGTTTACTATTTAGCTTCCTTAAAGATGCATCACATCTTACCATATTGACATCATTTGGGTTTTTTGATTTAAGAAAAGGAAAATCAACGTTCTTGCACATATACTGAGATAATGGAGAACTTTTGTTAATGCATTAACTTTTTCAACGTACATTGCACAAGTGCATTTTCATACTGTTTCTAGTTTTGCATAAATATCATAGCTTAACACAGTTAATTTGCCTCTTGAATATCAGTGAGCCCAAGTCAGACCGCATGAATATTAAGATCAGAAATAATGTTGCTTTCCCCGCTTTCTATCAGTTAGCCTATATAAAAGTCTCTATTTTGTAAAGAGGTTTTGTCAGATCATCAAAGGCTTCTTTTTCAGATACAAGCCTCCATCCTATGCCCTGAGGTATGTTTATTACTTGTCTGAGAGATATTTTTGAAGTGGTGTACAGCACCTTATCTACACCTGCCCTCTGATCCTGCTAAAGATGTGAAGGTCTGAAAATAAGTATGTTCTCTACTGTACCAGAATTGAAAACTTTAGTAAGACTGTACATATAGTAAATCACACTCATGTATAGTGTCTGTTCAGAAAGATTAAGGTGGAATAGCTGTGATCCAGTAGCTGTACACAGATATGATTGAGAATCCTCCTAACAGATGAACATGGCCTGCAGGAACTGTTCTGCAGCCTGCTGCCCTGATCCCAGGTGTCCATCCTCCATTGACATCAACATCAGGGAAACCTGTGGCTTTCCATATGTCTCTGGGCTCTCATCAACCCCAGCAGGCATGGCCAAATCCTAAAGCTCCCTGTGAAGAGAGATTGACTGTTAAACCCCTCTGAGTATTGTAACTCTTTGATTTGATTTGACTATGAGAAGAAGAAGTGTCTTCTGACAACTCTCAGCAACCTTAACAAACTACAGCTCCCAGATTATTTTTGGGAGGGGGGAGGAGTAGCCATGTCTGTTTAAAGTGGCATCTGTGTTTTAAAGTGGTACCACAGTGCTTTAAATGTATGATGTGAATGATGGGCCTGGCTCTACCCACTGTTGGTATCTCTGCTTTCCACCTGATCCTGCCAATCCCAATGGTCAACAGGCAACACAGGTAGCAATGGTGAGGAAGAGAAGCAGCAGCTGGTGTTTATGGCAGTGATAAGTAAGACTTACTGAAGAAAAGGGGTCAGGGGGGTCCTTTCCCAAGAGCTCCTCAAAATCTGGAGCATACACAGAGAAGGGAAGAAAGGAAATACTCAATGACTCATTACTGTTCATCTTGTGGCTCCTCTTCACTGCTGCAGAGCAAGAAGCCTGTGCGTCATCAGCTGAATGCTACATGGGATGAGCTTGCCAAAAGTCCAGGGAAGGTAGTGTTCTCTGCTGGTTTGGTAAAATAGGCCTGCACCTGTCTGATTTTCATAGCAATACAAGTAGAAATCCCCTTCCCGCCTCATAGGGTATAAAAAGAGCAACAAATACAGAAGCAGAACTCTCAGTGGGAAACATTAGCAATATGCCAAAATGTATCCACTTTTGAAGCGCAATGTCAAAGTGATAATAAACACTTTCCTATTAATTTTACAGTTCTGTTAAAATGAACAACAAATATTTATTTGGTTTAGTCATAATATTCTGGGTGATTAAATCCAAAATATAAATAGTAAAGAAGTCTCGTTGCTGGTTAATATGGAAGTCTACTCACATCTCCATTTGGCTGTGTTTTCTGTTTGGGACATCTGTTAAATTTGTGCAAATACTTCCTTCACCTGTTTTATCTTCTGGTAACTATCCGAGGGCAGAGTAGAAAATCTTAACCTTCTGGGTGAAACTTGTAGGAGTCATAAGGCTAGTAAAAACATCCTTCTATCTCAGAACAACCTTCCTTCCTAATCCCAAAGCATGATTTGATCATGCTGTCTGCATCATTAGGAAGCTACCAGTAAATGCTAAAAATGCCAGTCGCTTTTCCATTTTCCTGGGTCATCTATTGATTTTCCCCCTCCCCCATTTCTCTCTGACAATATTCATGCCATATGTGACCAGCTAAATTTTGTATACCATTAGGAAATGGCACAGAGAATCCATTCATGCAGACATTTCTGCTGCAATAATCTTTTAAAGTAAAGGGTAAAGGGACCCCTGACCATTAGGTCCAGTCGTGACTGACTCTGGGGTTGCGGCGCTCACCTCGCTTTATTGGCCGAGGGAGCCGGCGTACAGCTTCCAGGTCATATGGCCAGCATGACTAAGCTGCTTCTGGCGAACCAGAGCAGTGCATGGAAATGCCGTTTACCTCCCCGCCGGAGCAGTACCTATTTATCTACTTGCACTTTGAGGTGCTTTCGAACTGATAGGTTGGCAGGAGCAGGGACCGAGCAACAGGAGCTCACCCCATCGCGGGGATTCAAACCACCGACCTTCTGATCAGCAAGTCCTAGGCTCTGTGGTTTAGACCACAGCGCCACCCGTGTTCCATTACAATAATCTTTTAGCATTTCTTTAAAATTTCCATCTGGAAGTCTTCAAAGGATGGATAGAGCCTCATAGAAATAATTTAGATCGGGGACAACTGGCCATGCTGGTTAGTGCAGATGGGGGTTGAAGTCCAACAACAATATATGGAGGGCCACAGGTTCCCCATCTCTGACTTCAAATAGTTGAGTTCAGAGTTGTCTTTCCCATTGGGTTTACTGGCGCATTGTGCCAGGGCACCGGCTTCTCATGGGTGCCCCAGCGAGTGGGGGAGCTGGGCGGCTTTGCCGGCGGCCTCTCCTTTCCCCCTGCACGTCCGCCAGCTGCACCCCATCAACCATATGGCTGGTGGGCATGCAGCTTGCCTCCCAAGCCTCTGTGGGAGGAGAGTGATCCCCGCAGAGGCTTGGGAAAAGGTCAACAACTCTGGGAAACGGGGGTTGGGGCGCCAGAGGGATCTTTGCGCCACAGCGCTGAATATGCTTAAGACGGCCCTGGTTGAGTTCACATATTCCAGCTACCTGTTGGACTAGGCTAGCCAGTGCCAAAAAAGAGGACGTGCATCACAAAAAAATGTACACCAATTGTGTGGTGTGGGTGTAGGTGTGTATGAAAATTTAAAAATTGTCAGAATTTAAATAGCCAATGGACTGATAAGCCCATGACTGATGTTAGGAGTATTTTCGCAAGCAAAGATAGAGATAATCTGAATTAGGAATGTACCACTTGTGAATTCAATGCATCCATCACACATGAACCTTCTTTGATAAGCCTCCTCTACTGATGTTCAGCATGCAGAGTTGCCAATGCAATTGTCTCATAATCCCTTACCAAATTGATATCTACAGCCCCCTGGGCCTGGCTCTAAAACACAGAAGGATAGTGACTATGGGACAAAGGTAGTGAGTACTTATGAGATCCACCAAGTGTCCTATTGCCTGTTTCAGGTGTGTTGGAAAGGCCTTGTTAGGTATGTGGATGGCCTCACCCAATATTTTGATTATGTAGTAAACAGAAGCTGGATCTGAGCCACAGCAGGGTGCATACAGGAGCAAACCTGAAACAGAAGGAGCTAGGTAAAAAAAATATATTGAGAAAGGAAAAATATAAAAGAAAAAGCCGTCTCTACTTTAGAACCTCTGGACCAGCAAATTCTTCCTAAAGTGGGGAGGCTGTCACAATGCCTCCAGAAGAAATGCCTTTACTTAACATGGGGAAAATGTTGTGGCAAAGAATTTAGCAATTTTCAAACATGGATTAAACATCAGTCAGTAATAGCCAGCTGATTATACCAAACTCTACCTTCACCTGCTACCATCATGTTAATGGCTCAGCCCCTGAAACACCATTTTGTGACTGGTAGACCTCTGTAATTTACAGCTGCCTCAGCAGGGCCCTGGGGCTATAGAACATTTGAGAGCCCCTGTTCTAAGGCAAATAGGAAATGGATGCTTGAGGGATGGAATTTCCATGCTCCCAGAAAATACAGGCTAATTTTCTGTGGTTGCCATGGAAAGACTAAAATAATAATAATTCCAGTAGCTTAGTGTGAGTTTATTGTTGGGCCGACATTATGAAGCTCACTAGGTGGCCTTAGGCAAGTGACTATGTTTTCTCAGCCTCATCTACCTCAGAGGGTTGTTCCAAGGTTGACACCAAATAACCCCATATATCCTGCTCCCTTTGGCGGAAGGGCTGGAGGGTGATGTGATAAATAAGCAAAATATTAAGGTGAGTGAGTTCACACATGTGTCACTGCTAATGTACTCATTGTTAAAACTGTGTTTATGGAAGACAATCTTACTTGGCTACGAGTGATCGCCAGAGAAGAAGAAGAACTACAATATGGCTACTGTACTGCTTCTGTTGTGCCAATCATAAAGGCCAGCTCTAACATCTTGTGCATCTTGTGGCACTTTAAAGATTTAAACTATTTTATTATGGCATAAGTCTCAGATACATGAAGTGCTATCCTGAGTTGTAGGTATGTAAAGACGTGGTTGGGTGGGATTGTAAAAAGTGAGGTCAGAGTGAAATTAAATGCAGAGACTACTCTACTCTTCCGTAAATCTTCCTTGCTATAGTTTCAGCAGCAAAATTGGTCCTGCACCAGTTTGATGGTTCCATGGCAGCTGTGTGGGTGGCTTTGAAGGTTATTTAAACTCTGGCGATATGGGAATAGGCTCTGGCTCCTGCCTTATGCTACACCCCACCTGTGTGGGTGTGGGTGGGTGGGTAGGTGGGTGTGTCTCTCTCACACATTTGGAGATTTGGAATATTATATTACTTCTCAATCTGAAAATGTAACCAACCATATTGATCTTTAACAAAATAGGGGGGAATAATTAATTTGCAAAGCAAATGGTTTCCCAACTCTATTGTGTAACTGGCAGTTACCATTTTTCTGCAGTGGTGGTCTCTTAAAAGACAGGAGGAGTGTAGTAAGCTTGTCAAGCAAAGGTATCGAATACTAATTCAGGATTTAGTTGCTGGGAGTCCCCTATTCAACATTGCTAAGAATTTGGAAGGAGTTGATTTCTCAGAATTACAGGGAAAGAGAGCAATCAACATGACTTTGATCTCAGACAATGGTCTGAAGTCACAGGAGGAGTAAGTCACCTCCTAGTATTAATACTAAATCTGGTAAATACAAAGGCTTCATATTGCCTGCTAAGCATGGGGACTGAGGTTCCAGACCCGTGTGTGTGTGTGTGTGTGTGTGTGTGTGTTTTAAGGATAGCAAGAGTCTTGAGAGCTAAGTCATAGCCTCAGATTCAGAGGGTGTGTTCCAGACCTTGGACTCTCTGATACCTCCCTAGCAGCTTGGAAATCCCAGCAATGTGGTAAAGTTATAGTCAACCCATGGTAAGAGGTCCACCTCTGCATCCAGTTGGGAATTGCTGCTTTAATTGGGACAATACATGCATGGTCATATGTGTTCCATTAGTCTTTCCTAAACAAACATAGGAAGTATCCACCAGATCAGACCAGTGGTCCATCTAGTTCAGTATCAGCTACACGAAGAATAGCTGTCCTGCCCTCCAGATGTCATTGGACTACAACTCAGTCCCAGCCAGCATGGCCAGTTGTCAAGGATGATGTAAGCAGTAGTCCAGCAACATCTGCAGGGCACCATGTTGGGCACAGCTCTCCTCAGTTTCAGGCAGAAGTCTCTCCCAGCCCTTCATGGAGAAATGGGGGATTGAACCTTGAACCTTCTGCATGTAAAGCAGATGTTCTACCACTGAGCTACAGCCCTTCCCTTTGTAATTCTATATTTAACAATGCTCATTGAAAAACATTTTTTTAAAAAAGAAAAAGGCATTAACCCTAACATTTTTGTGCTGTTGACAGCACAGCCACCATTTTGCACTCCATTTATGAGAAACATCTTGCTGTTCAAGCAGATGCCACATCTGCAGCCCTGGTGTTTACTTCTGTTAATTTGAATGGCTGTGTTAGCTTTTCAGACACATGGCTCAGTGTCTCCACTCTTCAGTTTGTTTTGCTTTTCAGGCAGATGTTGCAAATTAGCAGCAGCAATCTTGAAGATGAGCAGAAACATATTTTCTGGTTTTGATGTGGAGTCAGTCACACAGGCGTTGAAACTAATCAGATTCAGCAAAGGATTCTGAAGCGACTTGAAATGCTTCTCTGAAGCCATTTGCCTCCTCCTTGGCAAGGCCCATCGCCACACTTCTTACTAGCTTCCCAGAAATCTGTGAAATGTTGAACTCAGATGGTTTCTCTCAGCCACAGAAAGGGCTATAAAAGTAAACTATTGCACAAGCAAAGCCAGATTCATGTAGCCAGCGTGTACCCCATGATGACATTTGCTGATGGATCCTGTCCACCACGAATGGAGCTGAAAAACAAGGATGGTTTGGGGGAGTGAGAGGTTTGGGGTTTCTTGTGTTGTTTTCCTTCTCTTAGTCCATGCTTGTCCCTCTTGACTTGAACAATTCTTTCATTAAGGGGTCATTTTGGGAATAGAGCTGACAAGTCACACTCAATTTGGGGGTCAATTCTTAGCACAGCAAGTTTAAATCTTGAGGCCAACAATCTCAAAAATACTACTTCTGGAGATCTCATGTCTTCATCTGCACCATACACTTAAAGCACCTTTGAAGTAGATTGCTTCCCCTAAGAATCTTGGGAACTGTAGGTTGTTAAGGGTGCTGGGAAGCGCAGCTCTGTGAAGGGTAAATTATGTCTCCCAGGCTTTTGGGGCGGAAATCATGTGCTTTAAATCTATGGTGTGGATGAAGACTTGCGATTCGGAAGTAGGGTTTCTGAGATTGGTTCAGATGTGAGTGATGCAACTGTGTGGCTGGCATATAACCATAAGGAGGCGCTCAGTTATAAAGGAATAGTTCAGTGGCAGGGCAGTCGTGTTGCATGCAGAAGGTCTCATATTCAATTCCTGTCACTCCCCCAGGTAGGTCTGGGAAAGCCCCCTATCTGAAAGCCTGGAAAGCCACTTCTAGTCAATGTAAAGCAAGGATTTCCTCATGGGTGACTTCTGAGGGACATATGCCAGGGATGGCAGAGCTGGGAAGAAGTGGACAGGGCAAGTCATGTGATTGTTACCTTTCTACGGGTGGCACTGTGGTCTAAACCACTGAACCTCTTGGGCTTGCCAATCAGAAGGTCAGCAGTTTGAATCCCCGCAACAGGGTGAGCTCCCGTTGCTCTATCCCAGCTCCTGCCAATCTAGCACTTCGAATGCACACCAGTGCAAGAAGATAAATAGGTACCACTGCGGCGGGAAGGTAAACGGCATTTCCGTGTGCTCTAGTTTCCGTCATGGTGTTCCATTGTGCCGGAAGCAGTTTAGTCATGCTGGCCATGACCCAGAAAGCTGCCTGTGGACAAACGCTGGCTCCCTCAGCCTGAAAGCAAGATGAGTGCCATAACTCCATAGTTGCCTTTGACTGGACTTAACCGTCCAGGGGTCCTTTACCCATTTTTTGTTTTTTGTTTTTGTTTTTTTACAGCAGCCTATATTCTAGCAATGCCAAAGTCAAAGGTTTCTGTGCACAGATCTTTCCATTCACTATCCAGGCAACCAGGAGACATTATCACAGCTCAAAGACACATTCCAACCAAACAAAAACATTCAAGCTGCGGATTGAACCTACGGCCTTCTGTGTGCAAATTTAATGCTAGACCAGTGAGCTCTAACCCTTCTATTGTGAACATATAAAAACATAATGAAAAACATATGAAAAAATTATTGCATTTTCTTGTAACATAGCACCCTTTCTCCACCACATTTAAGCACTATTATATAACAGAGGGAGTAGGGAGGGAGGCTGGAAAGGGTAAGATACAGGGTAAGATTACAAAGTAATGCTCGATTATTGCTTACAGTATAAGTATCTTCACTTGGAAGTCAGTTTCAGATGAGTAGCCATGTTCAAAAGACTAAGACATTTATTACGGCGTAAAGGTTTTATGAAGGACTGCCCACTTCATCCCAGGCATGAAGTATAATCCTAAACTAGCAGACATATATAAGCATAGCAGGAGGAGGAATAGAATGGAGAAGACCAAGGTCAGAGGGAAATGTAGTGATTAAAGAACACAGAGGCAATTACGTCAAAACAGAATAAGTGGCCATGAACAAGGCAGTTTCTTGATAAGGCAAACATCTTGATACCAATAAACCGATTAGTGCATGTAATGGGATAAAAACTGCAATCTTAATTCAAGCCACAGGTGACAGAATTGAATTTCCTGAAATATTGTAATGCAGATGTTTCATGCTGGAGTTTCCCTTTGAAATGCCTTTCCCCCCAAAATGGTTACTTTAAGATCGGCAGCAGTTAGAGTGTCCTATGAGGTTGAAATGTCCTCCCTGCTGACACAAGTTAGCTAGAGCAGTCCTGCTATAGTTCACAATAAGGCACAGTGTCTGTACATTTTGATACCATTGAAAAAATTAAAAAACCCAAGTGGATTTAGTGAAAACCCCTTCATACTACAACCATTTTACATGGTTCTGCTCATCACAGCTTGTATGTGGTTGGCTGTATATGTTCCTTATATATGCATCAAACGAGGGATGAAATTCTAATGCAAGAAGAAGGTAGGCCTCTCACAGATGATTTGAGGCACCCAACACATTGCACCAGAGTGTGATTCATTGTAGGCCATCATTTAGCCTTGAACACCCAGGCCTAAAGGTAAGCCAAACTAAGGGCTCGCCCACATTTCTGTTTGTTCCGTAATTTCTAGTCATGGGACCAGTATGTTTTTCTTCTGACCCGTCGCTTCCCTGGGAAAACCTGCTGTTTACTGCTGAATTGGAACAAATGTAAATCAGTGTTTGTTTCTGGTTTTTTGCAGATTGGCATTTGTTCCAATTCAGCAGTAAACAGCGGGTTTTCCTTGGGAAAGCAACAGGACAAAATAAAATAAGAGGCAGTGGATGAGCTCAAATATGCAATAAAAAAAATCCAGCCATTCTGGAGTCCAGACCCTCTAAGGACTCAGCTATTCAGCTGCAAATAAAACGTTTTAAGTGTGTATTAAGCGTGATATACAATGCGACACTAGATGGCGATGGTGAGCCTTATAGAAAATTCAATGTATTTTTTAATGCTTTTTTTTTTAAAAAAGAAAGCATTTTCAGAACGCTTTTTATATGTGTGTAGATTACACCCAAGTGTCCCTATTTTGCAGGGACATCCCTGATTTAGAGAACCAGTCCCAGTTTCTGATTTGACCTAGGAATGTCCCGCTTTTCCTTAGGATGCCCCTATTTTCACTGGAGAAAGCTGCCTGAAGGCAATCCTGTAATGGGCAGCTTTTAAAAAAATGTTTAACGTTTTATTATGCTTTTATATATGTTGGAAGCTGTCCAGAGTGGTTGGGGCAACCCAGTAAAAGGTGTGGGGTATAAATGGTAAAATTATCGTTATGGAATGGGACGTCCCTATTTTCACTGGATAAATGTTGGAGGGTATGGGAGTCTGCTATAATCTATTTAATGGGTGAGGGGTGAGTGAGTGATATCAACTTTGTTTATGTATGAAATTTTTACTTTAATGAAAATAAACCTAACAGCAGGTTTTGTATAGGCATATGCAATGCTTTTTTTTCTATAAAAAAAAAGTTTAGGGGTACTCTCATTTTCCTCCTCATATTGAAATACTGCCCCTCAACGAGGCCAAACTTTGATTCATAATATGTTTAGGGTTATGCATACCCCTCCATCCCCCCAGAAAAAAGCACTGGGCATATGAATTATGAATTTATGCCTTGTTGCAACTTCATAGCCTTCTGCTGTTGGGTTTGAAACAGGTTTCTTTGTTGCAGGTATGCCTTGCTCTTTCTTCAAGAAGCTCAATTTATTTTTCTGTACTTCCTAAGCGTTTCCCAATCATGACCGTTTACAAAAAGAGACCGACTGAGCTTCTGTGGTAGAACTATGAGTCTTGTGGCCATTCTCTTGGCCAAAGCCTACACTTTTGTAAGCCGCTCAGAGATTCTCTTATAATCAAACGGTACACACATTTTGTTAAATAAATAGGTGTAATCAGCTCTCTGTTTCATCTGTCCTTACCATCTTTAACAACATATCAATCATTAACATATACTGTCCCCATTCCCTAGATTTGTAAATAATTTGCACAAGAGTTGATCAGGTTAGTTGGTCTTCCCTACTTTAGGCAATCCCCTTCAAAAACCCAACTAACACTTTGCTAGGCCACACAAATAGAACTTGAAACTGATTCCACCTGTTTGTTGTTTGCCTCTGGAGTTCAGTTCTGCTTCTCTCTACAGAATCACCGTGATTGTCTTTCTTTAGAATCTGTAGCCTTTGAACCAGCTGCTTTTTTCCCTAACTAATGTTTGGTTCTATAAGGAAAAGAGCTTGATTTGTGCTTAAGCATTTAACCAAACAGTAGTTCAAAGTTAAAATGATGCCATTAGCTTGATTGGGTTTTTTTGGTAAAAGAAGAAAGGGGACTTAGTTTCACAGAGGAGAGTACCCATCCCAACAACATAATGATTGTGAATCTCCACCCCTGGCAAAATTTTAGGGTAGGATTGCCATGCCCATCTTAGAACAGTGAATCATGAAATACACTGTATTTTGCTAAGTAATGAAGGCATTTTGTATTGTATTTCTAATTAGGTTTATTCCTCTTTTCATTGAGATGTGTAAACTGCTTAGAGATTTCTGCTGGAATATGAAGTGGCACATAAATAAAATTAATTAAGATCCCATTTGTTGTTTGCTTATTTAAGGCCCCACAGGGATGCAGACACTGAACCCATGTATCTAAAGTTGGGGGGGGGCGGGTTAAAATAAACACATAATTCCACAAGGAATTATCATAAATGCACCTTACTTAAGAAGCTTTTTGAAGACATCAGTCAAGATGGATTGAATAATGTGACCATTATCTATATAGCATACTTTACCTGATGCTGTATATAGTCTTATATCTGAATGTGCCTAACTGAGACAAAGAGCTCCTTCTACAAACTTGAGACAGGATACTATTTAAACAAAAATTCCTGTGATCAATCTGTATGGATTTCTTTCTGCTTTATTTCCAAGCTTGACACATTTTCATATTTGGTGATCCTCAGCATATAAAGCATGCATTTTATGTCATAATGAGAGGTACTTATGCAGGCAATCCAGACAGGAGAAAAAAATTCCACAGGAAGTGATAGATTCAGCATGCAGTACAAACTCATGATGACACTACTAAAATTACAGCTGATGGAAGGCCTACAGTAAACACTGGCCCCCAAATGCTTTGTGATGAAATGCAAAACAGTCTGGAACCTCAAGTGACCTTGCCTCCACAATCCAGTGTTGCAGAGTTCCAGATATCCCAGCTGGGTTGCAACTCTCGTCATTCTGCATCAGAGGTGCCAGGACAAACAGAATAATCACATATTGATCTTGGAAATTCTGCGTAGAAAACTGATTTGCCAGGGCAGAGGTGAATACAGTGAGATAAACTGCACCATTGAACGCGAGAAGTCAGAGAGGGAATTACTCGGCTCCTCAGGCCAAATTCTGAAGTGTAATATGCCAATGGAAAGAGGGAACATTATAATGTCAGCCAAGGCAGAAGCAGCCTGTAAACTGTAACTCTTGTCCATTATGAATGGACACACAGAGAAGGACAAGTTAGGAATAGCTTCACTCTAATACCTGTTTAGTTTCTGAACCAAAAGCAGACTTGCCATATGCCTTCAACAGACATACCTGCCAAGTCTGGCTACTTGGTGACTTGAAGTCCTCTGTTGTGTAACCTTGCAGCATACTCTGTTCTTTGCTCTCCCACTTTCTGTGTTCTTCCGATAAAGCCTTTCCCTCAGTCAGTCCCTTCCTGGTTTCAAGGCCAGCCTTCGCTTGAAGCTTCTTTGCAAGTTACCCAAAGGCTGCAAAATAGGAAGCTGAAACGACTCTTCCCATTACAGTATAGTGGTACCTCGGGTTAAGAACTTAATTTGTTCTGGAGGACCATTCTTATCCTGAAACTGTTCTTAACCTGAGGTACCACTTTAGCTAATGGGGCCACCCGCTGCTGCCACGCCGCCGCACGATTTCTGTTCTCATCCTGAAGCAAAGTTCTTAACCTGAGGCACTATTTCTGGGTTACCGGAGTCTGCAACCTGAAGCGTCTATAACCCGAAGTACCACTGTATATACATTTCTTTAGCTTGTGCAAAGAGAGAACTAATGGGATGGGGAAATGAGGCCTAAGAGGGCTCATGATGAGGAGGTAAAATCTACCTGCAGGTAGACACAGAATTTCCCCCCTCTATATGGGACCCAGAAGCATGTGCAGAGAATGGGCCAGTTGCTCATACACATTCTGCATGTACTTCTAGGTAATATGCAAAGCTAGTCTAGGAGATGTCATGTTGCGGCTGTTCCTGTCAACAATGGCCAGGTTCAGACAGAACAAGGGCACCAGGCTGACAAGACCGTTCTATGGTATGGCAGTAGAGGGGGGGGGGAATGTGATCATAAGTGGTGGCGTATCAAAAAGCATAAATAAAGGCTGAAATCCTATACCCACCCCACCTGGGAACAAGCAGACATACACAGATCTGTGCTGTAAGCTATTTAGGAAGCCAAGAGACTTAATCTCATCAGTTCAAATGTTAAGCTGAATATGTGGAAATGTACACTCTGCAATTTAGATATCCTTTTTAGCATGCAAAAAAGTGTGGTGTAGTGGTTAGAGTGTTCAACTAGGACCTAGGAGACTAATTCCTGCTCAACCGTGAAGTTCCCTGACTGACCTTGGGTCAAGTCACTATGCGTGGTAATCAATTTACTCAGAACAGACCTAATGAAATGAATGGACCGAACATTGTCATGTTCGTTAATTTCAGTGGATCTACTCTGAGGAAAATGTGAATAGCAGCCCATCTCTAAGACTAACCTACTCCAGAGGATTGTTTTGAGACTGAAATAGAAAAGGGGAGAGCCATATACCATATACCTTGAGCTCTTTAGAGGAAAAGTGAAATATAAATGTAATATGAACAAATAAAATGATGGTGCTTTTTACACAGAGCTAGAAAATGCTTTCTACTGTAATAGCTTACCTTCATGGCAGCTTAGTAAATTACAGTTTAGGGCCTCAGCTTATGAGGTGTCTCTAAATAGGAAAAGAAAAAAACACACCAAGAAACAAATGTTCAAGTTTTACATAATTACCTAATACACATTTTGAGGGAATGCCATGGGGCCTCTTAAACTTGACATAATTTAGGGCCTCTTCAAGTCTGAATGTGGTCCTGTTTCACAGCCCGGCCAGCACTATTTTACAGACCACTTGAATAAATATTGTCTGATGCTGCGCACCCTAACCCCACAGATGTGAGCCTAAAATAAATGCCACTTTACGGTTTTTGTCTCTCAGAAACCCTTTGGCATTTTTCTATCCCATGTTAAAAACGCCAGAAAGCAGCACATAACTCTCAGCAGGTTTCACTATTTCTGCTGGGACTCAGAGCCCTGTTTCTTCACACAGATGTCTGTCCACAAGAACTCCACAGTTGCTGCCTGCCTGCCAGGCATGTCTCTCTGATAATTCCCTGTTGGCTGATAGAGCAATCCTCAGCTGGGAGCAGCTGAGATACAGCTGCAGCTGCTAAATGCTTGTTGGCTGACTGTCTGGGCCTTTGGTCCTCTTGAGTCCACCTGATTCCCAATTGCTGCCTCCATATCTTTGCCTTCTTGGCTGCTTGCCTACCCCTGGTGTTCCAGTAACTGTTGTGAAACCATAGATAAGGAATATTCAGACAGTATTTAGGCTGAGGCGATGGCTGATAACCGATTATTTATTTCCACTCACAGAAGACATAATACTGCCAGACCGCAGAGGAGAATGTTGTGTTCTAAGGGGCCATAATGGAAGTTCCTGCCACACACAAACACACACCAGCTCCAATTTACATGTTGGGTATTTAATTACCACACCTGCATGCTATTTATTTATTCAACACATTTTAATTCTGCCTTTCCTCACATAGGCAGTTCCCTTATAACACCGATTATCTTTTGGGTTTCTTTTTAAAAAAATTTCTATCATCTCATGAGTCGTAAAATGAGAAAATTAAAGAATTAAAAATGAATGAATATAATTTTTAAAAAAGCAGAGAAATAACATAAAATGGTGAATTGCAGCAACCAAACTAAATATGCAAGAGAAGCAACAGATAGAAGACTCATATTTCCAAGTACCCACCAAAATGAGGTTTCTTAGGAGGTGGGGAATGTACAGCTCTCCAGATGTTGCTGAACTATTACTCCCATCATCCTTTGCCATTGGTCATGCTAGCTGAGGCTGATGGGAGCTGGAGTCCAACAACATTTCAAAGGCCACGTATTCCCTATGTTAGATGACCAAAATAGGGAAAGGAAAGTATAACTCCTGGGGAAAGGAATTTTGAGAGATGACACTTTCAAAAACCAATCAATACAAGTGCTCAGGCTGGCTCTTATTGAAAGAAGTAATCCTTCAAATACTCCTAGCCTGGGCCATTCAGCATTTTAAAGGTCATCTCTAGAACTTCATTTAAATAGGTCCTGGAGGCAAATTGCGACCCTCACTGCTTCATTTCAAACCAGTAGAAGTTTCTGAATACTCTTCAAATACAGCCCTACGTAGATTATGTTTACAGTTGTCTAATCCGGACATCACCAAGGCATGTTTGATTAGACATCTCCAAGAACAGGTGCAGCTGGCAGACTAACCTGGAAAAGGAAACTGGTCAGTGTCACTGCCTGAACATCTAGAAAATCTAGGGGCACCCCCAAACTGTGACTCTAATTCTTTATGGAGAGTACAGCCTCATCCGAACCAAATTGAACACCTAAATCTATAACAACTCTTCTGCCAGCCACCAGCAATTCCATCTTGTCTGGATTAAGCTTAACTGTGTCCACCCACATTTTGCTCTTAACTGATCTCAGACACTGATTTGGTACCATTGCCTCTGTGGGATGCCAAAAGGAGAGGTGGGTATTCACATATTGATGAAACCTAAATATTGGGTTGATCTCACCTATTGATTTCATGTGGAAGAACATGGTAAATAATATTCTGCCCTTTCTCCAAGAGCCTTTAGTCAATAGTTGAACACATGCTTTGCTTGCAAAAGGTCACAGGTTCAATCCCTGGCATCTTGAGGAAGGGCTACAGAAGAACCTGAGCTTTTACTGAGCTAGAAGAACCAATGGTCTGACATGATATTGTGTAGGTGCCTATATCAAAGCATTTGAGTTGCCATGGTCCCTACTTTAGAGAAGAAAGTTCTTTATTTGAAGGTGTAAGTGACTACCTTTCAGAGAGTACATGGGGTTCTTAATGTTTTCCCTAACAACAACCCTAGTTCAGACTGAGAGCATGAATTTAAGGTCAGTTCCATGAGCCCCTCCAGTCAAGATAGACTGGAATAATACATTGTGCCTTGTTTTGAGATGAGCTGGAAAAAGAGAGAGAAGATGCCTGGAAAATGCCTGAACTATTTAAAGAAATACGGGAAATTAATGTTCTTTCTGGGTCATTCCAGAGTGTGATGGAAACAAGGAAATGGCAAATAAGTATGTGTTCTAGAATATCATCAAGGTTGGACTTCTGGGTTAGCGCCATCGACAATGGCGGAGTTCCTCTGACTGAGAGGAACCCGCTCCGTGAAAATCGGGTCTTGCCACCGTGGCGAAGGCAGAGACCCTTCAAAAATCTCAGGCGGAGGAAGCCTGGGAACATGGGATTCGGCTGACACCAGGAGCGCCTCCCCTACTCGCAGGGAAACCCCTTTTTCGGGGATCCAAAGCGACGTGGGGTGAGCGGCGCGTTGTTTTGAATCGACCGCTATTTTTATGGAGTGAAGCCGCACAGCCGTTGCCGGAGAGCCCTGACTTTTTCCTGTGGACAATTGGACTCTAAACAAGTACCCGTGAGTAGAACGGAAAATTGGATTAAGAAACATTTTAATTTGGCACTGAAGCGGGAAGGTTCTAAACAGGAAGTCCGCCTTCCGCTTTTGTAAATAGACTGAAGCAAAAATTGTGCAAGCTAAAGTCTGGAAAGTCGTATATAAAGGTCTTAAATTCCTCCAGTTTTAACCACCAAAACCCCTCTTGGAAGCAGGAGTAAAGAGGGGGAATTTTGATTGTTCAAGCCTGCAGGAGAGAGAGTAAAGAAAGATAAATTTCCACCGTCTCAAACCTGGGAACGGGGTGTCAGAGACAGAGATTTTTGGGGAAGTTCATTGACTGTGAATGGAACGTCTTTTGACAGATAGTTAAAGAAGAGAAACAAATTGATTCCAATGTTGCCTTTTGCATTTAAAAGAAACAAAAAATTTGAAAAATGAAAGCAATTCTCTTTTGTTGGACCTGCTTTCAAAAGATGGATACAAATAGAAATTGTCTCCTCTAGAGGGAGCTTGTTAAATTGTTGCTGGAGTCGATCTGGGGATTTCACAGCTGTGGAGATTAGGATCGTCTGACCTTGAACAAAAATGTGTTTGGGAGAAGTTTTGGTGCTTGCTTTTTGCAAGACAAGCACTTTGTTGGAGCAGATGCATGAGAAGATGGATTTGATGACTGTTGCAGTCAAAAATTTTGGACAAACAGCGAATATTTATACAGAAACCATTCAGGAACCAACCCAGGAACCTGTTTTGACAGGGCAAGTGCAAATGCAGAAGATAATGGAGGAGGTTGCTGTTGAAGCTCAAGTAACACAAATGGAGAGACCCGAGGCCCTGCAGGAGCATAAGCCGCTGTTCTTGAAGACTGAATTTGGAGTGGGCCAGGGGGGGTCTGGAGTTGTGGGGGCCCTTAATTTTGGAGGGACTTTGAAACATGCTTTTAAATACTCTCTGGACTACACTGCTGACTGTGGGGAATGGGACTGTGGGGAATGGGCTGATCTGCTGAGGAGAGACGGAGATATTTTTGAGTTAGAGTCTCCCCGAGACCTACTCCTCAATGATAAAGGAAAGAAATTAAGAAAGAGATCAACAAAAGACAAGGTAAAGTGCAGGTATAAACAAGAAGAAGATCTGCAGAAGGGACATGGAAAAGACTTAAGAGCCTCGGACATAAGAATACCAGGTTGATGGACTAGATGGAATGGACAGTAAGGACTGACATAACCCGAGACCAGGAAGAAGAGACGTTGGATGAAGATTGGAAGAAAATTTTTAAAAATTTATTTTGGGAATTAGTGTAAAATTAACGAGTATTAGGAAAAATGTTGGAATGAAACTATTTGGCTTTAGTAGAAATGATATAAGGAGTTACGTACAAATAAATATCAAGTTTTAAGCTTTAAGGTATTTTTTGGTAAGATAAGGTTAAAATAAATTAAGGTAAATTGAATGACAGAATATAGTAAAAGATGGAAAGGATTTGCTGAGCTAATTAATAGGTTAGACTGTTAAGATAAATTACCCAATAAAAATTGAGAAAGATGGAAAGAATTTGCTGAAACAAATAACTAAACTAGAATACAAAAAGGGAGGTGTGAGGAGGTCGATGAAACAAGTAAATGAAAGATAAAGATATGGAAAATTGGATGTGTGTTTTTTTAATTGTTATTGTTGTATTGGTTTTTATGTTTTTCCCCCCTTTTTATGTATTGTTATGTATGTTTTGTTAATTTTGTTGTTGTTTTCTTTTCTTCTTTTTTCTGTAATTTTTGAAACTTCTAATAAATATCATTAAAAAAAATAGAATATCATCAAGGTATTTCTAGAAAAATTATAATAAAACTCTGCAGAACAACCACTACCAATTCACAATATACCTTATTTTTAACTTGTGCTGTGAGGTTTGAGCTGCAAAGTATCTATGGCATGCAAAACTACTTTGCACCTGTTCAAATATTTGTTTTGTTCCATTGATTCCTTTTGAATGGCTCAGCCATGCCTGAGGATCCAATTCCACAGTGAACTGGTAAGTGCTGGTGTAGTGCTGTTCTTCCAAATTTTGAGGTGCATTGCTATTTACTTTGTGGTTTTGGCCTAGGTCAGGGGTCCCCAACTTTTATTGAGCCCAGGGGCATATTTTAAAATCTAAGAAATTATTGTGAGAATCACAAAATGCCCATTTCACAGAATGAAAAATGGCAATGCTCAACCCCCAGTTAAAAAAACAGCCAAAATACCTGTACCTCCAAAAACAAAGAAACAAATAAAACACAGGGGGGGGCGTGTTTTGGATGACCCCAAAGGGGAGTGTCTGCGAGTGAAGTTCAGAGGTAGGTTTAGGACAGTCTTACCAGTTTCATTACACTGGGCGCTGAGCCTAGGGAGTGCTGCAGGGCATCACAACTATGACATAGTGAATTAAGTGAATTAAGCAGAATGGAAGGAAGGGGTTATCAAACTTTGGCCTCACACATGGCACCACTGAAATCTGAATAACCAAAGTTCGCTCCTGGTGCAGTTGTTCTTCACAGGCACCACACTAAGGACCCAAGTGTCAGGTGTGCATGCAGGAGCCAGGCCCTGTGACCAATAGGACTTTGCAGGACTGGAGCCTTCCTAAGTTTGTTCTGAAGAGGCAAGGCGCCGCCTCACAGGTGAGGCCGATTGGTAACTCACAGTACCTGGTGGCAAGAGTTGGGAAGGGATATAAGGTCAGCATTTCCCTTCGGCTCTTTGCCACAGCAACACGCTTCCTGCCTTGCTGTGTTTGGCTTCTTGCTTCCTGATCCTTGAACCTCAGCTTCTTGACTCCTTGCTTCTTGATCCTCAAACCCCTGACTTCGTGACACCTTGCTTCCTGACCCTTGGACTCTTGGCTCCTGACTCCTGGCTTCTGGACCCCTGTTCCTGCTCCCACCCTGCCATCTTGCCCCCGGTCCTGACGTCCCCTGCCGGGATTTCGATCGCCCGTGAACCGGACCGTGACACCAAGTCTAGGATTAACCAGCAATAGAACAGCAGCAGTTAGTACCATCACTTTGTGCAGTGGTGATCAAGGAGGTAATGTCAACATACAGAAAGATAATTTCAGGCACCCCTGCCGAAGACAAAATCGCTCTTGAGAAGGAGAGTTATTTCACATGTCATACAAAAGTTGACTATGAGTTGCTACTGGAGATGAAGGAAATAGCTCACAGCAGATAGTGTGCCCCAGTCCACAACTCTGATTCTTTAGACCAGTGTAGGTGGTTTCCCAAAGCAGGACACAGTGATAACAGCAAGAACTTTTATTGAACTAACAGAACTGGACAACAGGGGCAAAGAAACTTATATACATTTCTGAAGGCCTAGGCCACTCCCACTGTCAACATGATTGGCTGTCTAAACTCCCAAGCTGCAAATAATAACTTAGAGTTTAAGGGCCAATGGCAGTAGCCCAAAATCTGAAATGTTCTGTGATTGGATATCATGTACCGAATCAGAACACAGGGGCTCAGAATCCTTAGTCCAGACTCTAACTCAGGCAAACACAGACCACTGAATATATAACAACCAGCATAACACAAGTGAGTGAGTGAGCAGTGGGCAAGATTAATGAAATCAGACAGAAATTAGCATTTACTGAACAAATGCATGCCAGCTACTTAGCATTTGCATGCAGCAGGAGAGAAGCAGGAGCCATCAGACTTATGGAAACTCGGAAAAACCCAGGGCTGCAAGTTAATGCTATATGTCAGCACAACACTGACATGGCTGGCCACATCTCCATGCTATTTGCCACGCTGGGGAAATGTGCAGACTTAAGTACTTTACTTAACAAAAACCAGCTCAGATTCTGCACAGTTCAGACAATATTCTAGCTTCTAGGTATGTTGATTCTCTTGCCTTACTGCATGGGGATAAAATAAATGCATTCATCCCATATCAATGTGGAACCAAACAGCCTGATCTTACACTTGTTTACTGAAAAGTACTGTAAGGTTCACTTATGGGAAACTAGTGTTGGGACTAACATAGGTGAATGCAACTGGGCACAGCTATGGACAACCAAACTTTTCAAGTGTGGTGTAGAGTGGTGTAGTGGTCAAGAGCGGTAGACACGTAATCTGGTGAACTGGGTTCGCGTCTCCGCTCCTCCACATGCAGCTGCTGGGTGACCTTGGGCCAGTCACACTTCTTTGAAGTCTCTCAGCCCCACTCACCTCACAGAGTGTTTGTTGGGGGGGGGAAGGAGAATGTTAGCTGCTTTGAGACTCCTTCGGGTAGTGATAAAGCAGGGTATCAAATCCAAACTCCTCTTCTTCTTCAGGTCGGTATTGGCATATCTTAAGGAGAGCTCTAGCAAGGTTGTTTAGAAGATGCAGGACGCTGGTGCAACTGTCTCATATGACCCCTGGATTATCTCCTACATGTTGGAGAGGGTGTGATCATAAGGGAAGGCACTACCAAATGTGTTGGACCTGCCCAATGGTGCAGACCTTTCAGGGGGTAGCACGTGTGGAGATCTCAAAGATAGTCTGGGAACAAATTGATTTCACCCCTCAATTGCCCGTTCTTTCTCTTTTTGAGGGGATGAATAAAGACATTAAGACCAAAGACCAGTGAAGGAGGTTACTAGTTGCAGCAAGAATCTCCATAGTTCAAAACTGGTGAAACTTACAAGGTATGGGACTAGATTTATGGTTTGAGAATGTATGGAGAATAGGAATTTGGGGAGAAAATAACCCATGATGTAGCAGCATTGAAGGGGAAAAAAGAATCCAGATATTTTCTATGCCAGTTGGTGGCCATTTATTACATATGTTAATAATCTGGGAGTGTCAGCTTCATCAGCACAGACTTTCTGTACTGATTGCTTACCCTTTGTTAAAATAATGTTCATGTGTGTCCGATCTCCTTTGGTTGACGGAGACTATGATGATATGTTACATAAAATCTCTGTTGAAGGAATGACAAAAATAGATAAGAAACAAATATGAGTGAAGATTGTGGGTTTTTTTAATATTGTAATTTCATGATGTGAACTACCCTGAGATCTATGAGTATAGGGCGGCTTACAAATTTAATACATAAAGAAATGCTAAGTCATAAATAGAATATGAATTATAATACCAGCCGCCTGGTGGAAGGGGGGGGGGACATTTAGATTGTATGTATGTTATTGTCTTCAGTTAATGCATATTATTGCAAAATCAATAAAACTACTGTATTTGGGTGGAAGGGAAGGAGTAAGGTCCACTGAGTTCAATAGGACTAAACTCTCAGTTTATGTGATTTGTTGTTACTAGGAAGTTGCATAGTTAGAGATTATTTGTTGCTGAAATTACTTAGGAGGAAATAGTGAAGGCAGTCTCAAACCATGAGTTTAAGGAACTTCTGTGAAAATGTCCTGCCTATCTACTTTAACCTCAGTTTCCATTCCACTCAGGCTTTGCTTGAACATGGTACTGTAATGCAATTAAAAACAAGCATTTACTCAGTTTTGCTTATCCCTGGTGTATAATGTTTCAAAACCATATGCCAAATGTATTGTCTCAATGCTGTAGCCCCATTTGGATACAATATTGTTTTCTACCCTGCATGCTAATAGGCAAAAACTTTCCTCCTCCTCCTCCTCCTCCTCCTCCTCCTCCTCCTCCTCCTCCTCTTCTTCTTCTTCTTCTTCTTCTTCTTCTTCTTCTTCTTCTTCTTCTTCTCCAAAACCAAACCCAAACAATTTTATAACTGTCAAAGACGAGGCTATGCTAATTGTGTTCTTTTGCATCTGTTTGGTCCAATGTTTCAGGGAGCGTCTCAGATCCACGAAATGCCTCAAGGTACTCAATTTTTATCATTTGTATCTCTGATTTGGCAGACAGATGTGGGGAAAACACATGGCGGAGAATTCCCTGGTAACTTCACAGCTGCAGATACTGAAATTAAATGGCTGCAGTCAGCATAAACATAATGTTCAGATGCTTCCTTCTTGTCTAAAAAAAAATGACAGAATTCAACAGCAAGTGCCATTAAAATGATTGCAAGGTAGTGCTCTTGCTCAACTTCCATTAATTTCAATGTGGCGCATGCAGGAGTGTTAATAGTAATAATGTGTTGATATTAATGTTGTCATCCACTATTACTACTACTACTACTACTACTACTACTACTACTAACTAACAGAACGATCTAAACTATAAGAAGCCAGCATAACTTAGGTTGGCATCATTTGCCTATTCTGAACTCTCTTCAGAAGCCTATGGGAAGAGCTGTTGCCACCTGAGCTGGCAGGTACCAGCAAATATGGGCCCTTGTCCTGAGCACTGGGCCCTACATCACAGGACCGAGCTCAGCAGGGTTTGTAATACTGTCCGTATGAGTCTCTTATTGGCCTGTCATGCCCCAGGAACACCATTTGGGTGGGTGGGTGGGGGACTCAGAGCAGTATAAGTTCCATTGGCTTGAGTTCCACTAGCTGCACCTGACCCGGGCCAGAGTGAGGGATGTAAGCTGTCGCAGGCCTGGCTGAGAAAGCCCATATCTAAACTCTCTCACCCTGATGGATCTTGGTTTTGAATTGCACTGTGAGACTTATTTGCATGAGATGCTACTGATTTTTATGAGAAGTGGGGGTGGGGGAACTATACCAGTGCTGGAAGCAGCCAACTTCATTGAAGCCACTATTTTGATTTCCTACAGTGCCCCCCATGCACAATCACCCTGGGGCATTATGGGAGACTAACATGGTGGCTCCAAGCCATACAGCACAGAGGGTCCAGAATCTCCAGGTTAAAGAGGGCATGCATCAGGGTAGCAGTGGCCTCTAGTGAGGCTCTGGGGGCCCAGGAGGTGCCCAAGATTGCCATGAACTGGTGCAAGTCCTGTTAAGGAGGCAAATACGTGTGTTTTTTAAAATCCCAACAATATTTCAAATTATCAATTAAAAAAAATATATACTAAAAGCCACCTGTAAGATATCTGTAGTAAAATATCATATCTAAAAAATGCTCCTAGAAAATATACCATAGCTGTTTGGCAAAAGGTGAGCAATGATAGAGACTGAATAACTAACTTCCACTGTGTTGGTGCTCCCACAGAAAAGGCCCTGTTCTTTGTGCTTGTACTTATGGTGCACACATTTCCACCATGAGCCACTTGGAATTTTTTGGTAACATTTGAAGGGTATTTTAGAGCCTGAAAATACATCATAAACATGGCTGAAAGAGGCACATAGCCCAGTATGTTTGCCGCATTTTTGAGATGCACGAATGCTGTTCAGCCATTACCGAAAATATGCAGTTGATCCCCAGCAAGTTTGCAGAAAAGTGGTAGCCTTTGGAGCATCCCTCAGAATCTGCCCAAGATATTTTGCTGCCTGAGGCAAAGCAGCAAATAATGCCTACCTCACAATTCAAGGTGCAGTTTGAACCTGAGGCACAAAATCTGTGAAATACCTCTCTTCCTCTTTGGTAGTTAGATACAACAATAATAAATTTAATAACTAACAATTTGCTGCCCTTTTGTGACACTCAAAACCTCTGTGCCTAATGGTAGGGCTGGCCCTTTTTTCAGATAATACCAGTGATAACACTCAAACTTTGGTTGGGGGAAGCCAGCGCAGGAGTGTGAGTCAGTTTTATCTTAAATTCACTTGTCAGCTTGCGTTTCTGGGAAGTTGTGAGACAATGTTGTGCTTTTCGATTAATTAAATTAACTCTTGCTTCTGGCACTTCAACTCAGTTTTCAGAAATGTCCAAAGAACGAATGTATTGATTGTACTTTTTTGCATCTCATTGCCATTCAACTTTCACTGTACAATTTCCACCTTTATGTACCTGCCAACTAAGATTTCACTTCATGCATCTGATGAAGTGGGCTTCACAAAAGCTTATGCCATAATAAATCGGTTAGTCTTTAAAGTGCTACAAGACTCTTTGTTTGTTTTGCTGTAAGAGACTAGCACAGGTACCTCTCTGGAAATTTTTACCCATGCTGGGTCCTATCCCTGGTCTGCTGGGAATCTTGTCCTCTGACTACACTGTACACAGGTCACCAAAAGAAACACTTTCTATATGGGACACACGCACGCACACACACACACACAAACTCCAAAGCACAAACTATTTTCACAGACTCAAAAGGGCTCCAGATTTGTTCTTCTCCAACAGCACCCCAAAATTCCACATGGCAAATTGTTTTTGAAATTGAGAAGGGAGTGTTTAATCAACTGTTGGGGTGTGTGTGTGTGTATATGTGTGCCATTTGTGTGGCAGCTTAACTTGTGTATTGAGCTCCATATATTTCTATCCTTTGCAAAGATTCAGGAGAGGTAACAGCACCGTGAATTAGCTATTCAAAATGAATTAGCTGCTCTTTTTAGACCTACTTATGTGGGAATAATTAAATGAAATTGAACTTGCTTCTAAGCAGACATGCATAAGATTAAAGCACCGTTAAATCATTTTCTTTCCCAATACTTCTATTCCACATTTGTGTAAATGTAGGAATTAAAGAATAAAGGAAAAAAGGAGCTGACAGTGTGGAAAGACTACATGAGAGTTGGAAAGTCCCTACCGCCATACAGGTCTTATCTCTGCTATGAAATCCACAAGGTTGCTTTAAGCTTGACAATATATCTCATACTCAACCTCATGGAGATAATAACACTGACCTTGCAAGGTCCTTATAAATAAAACTGAGATAATGCTTGTGAAATTATTTAGTCCTTCAAAGTGCTATGTAAAAACTGTTGGGTTTTTTATTCATTCGTTTATTTCCTGCGCTTCCTCCAAGGATACCAGGACAGTTTGCATAGCATCCCATCTCCTATTTTATCTTCAGGCCAATGCTGCAAGATAGTAACTGGTTCAAGGTCACCAGTGAGCTTCATGGGGATTTGAAAATGGATCTGCCCACCCCAAGTCCCAGTCTGACACATTAAACCATAGAATCATAGAACTGCAGAGTTGGAAGGGACCCTGAGGATCATCTAGTCCAACCCCCTGCAATGCAGGAATATGCAGCTGCCCCATACGGGGATCGAACCTGCAGCCTTGCCATTATCAGCACCACACTCTAACCAACTGAGCTATCCAGGTCTATCATCGCACATTCTAAAAAAACCCATGCATTTTGGTACACGCTTTGCTCTAGTGATACATATTGTTATTATTATTTACATAATAATCTCTGCACAACACAAACTTTGCATTTTGGACTGTTGAAAGCAATTTACACATTGCCTTTGAACATATTCTCAATATTTTATATTCAATTTGTGTTATCCCACCTAAGAGATATTTGTTGCTGAGACCAGTGCTTTTTTCTTTAAAAAATGTTTAGGGGTACTCTCATTTTCCTACTCATATTGAAAAAATGTCCCTCACTGAGGTCAAACTGAGATTCACAAAATGTTTAGGGGTATGCATACTGCTGCGTACCCCCAGACAAAAGCACTGGCTGAGATCATACATTTTTGGACAATTTTTATACTAAAGGTACAACTAAAGCAAACTAATGTGGCAGTGAACTTACAAGTTATATCAGTCTTGCCAAAGCATTGTATGATCATGTCTCTCTTCAGTGACAAATGCAATAATTTTCCATGCACTATTTGCACAATTTGTTAAAGACTGGTGAATACATAAGCTAGCCTTCCCTGAGCTGGTGTGCTCTAGATGTTTTGAACTTACAGTTCCCATCAGCCAGCACGAGCAATGGTCAGGGGTGATGGGAGTTCTAGTCCAAATTATCTGGAGGGTAGCCCAACAACATCTGAAAGGCACCAGCTTGGGGAAGACTGACATTTTGTTTAGTCGTGTCCGACTCTTTGTGACCCCATGGACCAGAGCACGCCAGGCACTCCTGTCTTCCACTGCCTCCCGCAGTTTGGTCAAACTCATGCTGGTAGCTTTGAGAACACCATCCAACCATCTCATCCTCTGTCGTCCTCTTCTCCTTGTGCCCTCAATCTTTCGCAACATCAGGGCCTTTTCCAGGGAGTCTTCTCTTCTCATGAGGTGGCCAAAGTATTGGAGTCTCAGCTTCAGGATCTGTCCTTCCAGTGAGCATTCAGGGCTGACTTCCTTCAGAATGGATAAGTTTGATCTTCTTGCAGTCCATGGGACTCTCAAGAGTCTCCTCCAGCACCATAATTCAAAAGCATCCATTCTTCGGCGATCAGCCTTCTTTATGGTCCAGCTCTCACTTCCATACATCACTACTGGGAAAACCATAGCTTTAACTATACAGACCTTTGTTGGCAAGGTGATGTCTCTGCTTTTTAAGATGCTGTCTAAGACGTAGGCATGATGAAATAAGTGAATTGAACTTGTTTGGTTCTGATAGTTAAAAGGAAGCAATAGAAATGGTTCCAGAGCACTGGCATTGTGAAGCTGGACTATGGTCAGCCCAGAACTGTGGGCCCCAAGCTGGTGCCCTCTGGTTATTGCTGGACTCCAACTTCCATCAGCCTTGGCCAGCATGGCCAACCATCAGATGACTGGGGCTATAGTACAAAACATATGGAGAGTACAAGGTTAGGGAAGAGTGGCTTCAAGACCAGGAGTGGACTTTGGTAATACAGTGCCCTGAGTGATGACAAAATTTGCCCCCCCCCACATTATGTGTTGTTGTTATTTGCCCCCTTAGGGGAACCATCCACACTGTGCTAAATCAGGCACTGTCAAGAGAGTACCAGCAGAAATCAAGAGACCTAGCTTCAAATCACCACAAAACTCACTGGATGACATGGACTGGCTGCATGCAGAGGAGTGCTGGGAGGCCCCAGCTGAAGAAACTCCAAGGAAATCCCCAAGAGAAGAAGGCTTAGAGCCAGGGGATTGGTGGGGGCATGGCGATGAATGGTCAGAGGAAGAAGAGGGAGCAGACTGGGAGGAGGAGGTGTTGGAAGCTAAAGAGGCAACAGGGTTTAGTGAGCAGGAAGAGGCTGGGGCAGAGGACAATCCAGAATCAGAAGCAGGAGAGGAGAGGGCCCAGAAGACAGAGGAGTGGCAAGCTGCTGAAGAATCCAGGAAGTCTCCCTCTCCTGCCGCAACTCCTCTCCCTGGTCTCCCAGAACACGCAGAGAAATGAAGAGGGCAGTGTGATGAGAGACAAGACGATGGAGCCTTAGGCTACTGGGGAAGGAACCAGAGGAGGAGACTTAATGAGTGGTGGGAAGGCGGGCACTTGTCTTCAGTAAATATTCTCTATGGTTAGATAATTGGCATGGTAGGGACCAGAAGGCACAAGTCTCTGGAACCAGGACTTGAGAAGAATCCATCTGGTGGTAATCCTGCTTACAAAAACCAGAACAGTATCTGGGCAGACTAGGTCAAGACTGACTGTGACCCAGACAGGTCCAAGTCTGACCTGGAAGCTTTTATAGCCTGTAAATGGCGTTTCCGTGTGCTGCTCTGGTTTCGCCAGAAGCGGCTTAGTCATGCTGGCCACATGACCTGGAAAAACTGTCTGCAGTCAAGCGTCAGCTGCCTCGGCCAGTAAAGCAAGATGAGCGCCGCAACCCGAGAGTCATTCGTGACTGGACTTAACTGTCAAGGTACCTTCACCTTTACTTTTAGATAATGAGAAACCAATGGTGGTCTTGTGGAAGTAGAAAGCTGTGGTTCCAGGGGCTATGATTTCTGACAACTAGTTATCATTATGTACAGACAGATAAAGATAACCTCATTCTACATATACTTATCCACCCACTTAACTCAGTTCAGATACTCTGCTTCATTCTCTTCCACCACCTGAAGTTCAGCAGATGAGCACAGAAGACAGGGAAGCCTTTCCACAGGAAGTCTACCTGGCTCAGTCTCTGCTTTGCAGTGCATGACCCACAATTTATTTCTTAAGAAGGCTTTTGATGCAGTGATCTGAGTTACGGCTGGCAATGTTATTGAGATGCTTTTGGATCTGAAGTCTGCTTAATTTAATTTTAACTTCGTTTTGTGCTCTTCCATTTTCCGATTGTTTTGTATTTGTTATTAACCACCTTGAATATCAAGACTGATAAAATGCAGGGTATACAGAAACAAAATGTACTTTTTTTTCTGCATTAGCCCATTGTGGCTTAGGAAGAGAAGCTGTCATTTGCAGCTTAAGTCTGCCTGGTCCCTTTAAAGGCTTTCAAGACCCTTGCTAGTAGGAATACCTGTGTGTCATTTAATTTAATTTTGAACACTTGTATAAATTAATAAGTGCTCGTGGGCATATGGTTCACAGTCTCTCTCTCTAGATGGATAGACATTACTGACTAAAAGCAAAGATAAGCATTTCTGACTGCCTCTTACCATAAATGAAAACCTTTCTGAGGACAAATGCTACATCATATCAAACACAATTATTGTGTCCATTTTGGGTTTCCACATCCCAAACTACATAGCCCTCTTGCTGCTTTTCTAACAGGTTCCACGGTTATAAAAGAGGGTGCAGCCCTCCCCACATTTGGACGGCATCAGAAAAATTGCACTGAGCTTGCTCAAATACAATACTGATAGGATAACAATACAGAGGCAGAGCAGTAAGGATAGCAGTCAGCACCAGAAGTTCCAACAAACATTACAGAGAAACATGAGTAGTTTTTATTTTGATAACAGGCATTTATGACCACAGACAAATTCTAAGAGTTGCACTAGCCAGAGATAATTTTGTGTTGCAAATGGCAATGCGGTGTAGCTGAGAGACCAATTGACTTATCTTTAATTTGATTGTAGCTTCAAACCAGTCATTTCTCCGCCAGGCGAAAAAGAGAGAGGAGATGGAGAGAAATTGGGCACAACACATATCATGTACGCACAAGCACAATAATTGTGGTAGCGGCCTGTGGGCTTCTTCTTGTGCCCCTGTAATGTTGTACCTGTGCATAAGGAAATAAGCAAACCACTACGAAAAACGCTTGTCTGCATCCAGTGCTTTTTTTCTGGGGGTACACAGGGATATGCATACCCCTAAACATTTTGTGAATCTAAGTTTGGCCTCATTGTTGGGCAGTATTTCAATATGAGTAGGAAAATGAGAGTAACCCTAAACATTCTTTTAGGAAAAAAGCACCGTTGCCTCAGTCCTCTCTGCTTGAGAAAAAACTGCCATGTAAAAAAGTGGAGGGGGGGATATATGACCTTCCAGATGTTGAACTCCAATTCCCTTCAGCCCCAGAGGACATGAACAGTGATCAGAGATGAATCTCAGTTGCAGCCCAATAATATCTGCTGTTAAAGCTGCTGTAAAGCCTGCCCTCACTATTTATTAATTACATTTATGTACCACTTTTTTCTTTCAAGGAGCTCAAAATGGTGTCCACCATCTTTCACATACAAACATCTGCAAGCTTTCACCAGGGCCGTCTCCGACCATGGATATCAGCCGCCTTCAAGCTGTGATCCCACTCTGCCCATGAACTTGCCTTCTCATTGCTTCACAGCGTCTCACTGCAGGTTTCCTATCTGCCAGTTTGCCTCCATGTGGAAGGAGATCATCCAGTACTGAATCCCACTACTGTGGGCCACTGTGTTCTCTTTGGGAAGGAAAAAAGCTTTTGCCTTGGTTTTCCCCTTGGCCCACGTTTATATAGCCACTCATCTGCCGTGCACTTTTGTGACATCACAGGAAGTCCGCAGCCAATGGCAACGCAGCTGGGGACGCATCATCATATCCTCCTCAGCCCTCTGCGTTGATTTGCTCATGTGATTGTTTACTATTAAAATATGTAAAGCCCACCCCTTATCTGCACTTGTACCAGAGAAGGGTATGCCATGAACCCAGGGGGTGAGGGCATTTTTCAACCCATTGGCTGCACAGCTTTTGTGTTCAACATTCCAGGGCCGGGGAGCGGGGCAGAGGCAAAAAGGAGCTGAGCACACTTGGTACAGTGTCCTGCATTCCAGAAACTTCTGCACCCCCACTTTCCTCTCTCCATCCAGTTATGCAAGTAACACAATCGTAGTTCAAGGAAACACCCCAACCAGGCAAAAGCCCTTGAAGAGAATGTAGAGCACAGCTGCTGATTAGCTTAGCCTTGGAAGAGTCCGGAAGGCCAGATAAGACTGGCCTGAAGGGCTGCTTTTGGTCCATTCTGGCCATAAAATAAATGATAAGGAATCAATCTTTTAGTATGTCGGCACCCACATTTTGGAACTCCCTACCTATTGACATGAGGCAGGCGCCTTCACTGTACTCTTTTCAGCAGTTGCTTTTGTTTAGACAAGCCTGCCCAGATATGTGGAATGTTTGCCCACCCCAGGCTGGCTGTAGGTGAGGGACTGGCTAATGGCAGACTGAAGTTGGTGGGGCAGCTCCCCTTAGCCCTAAAGGACCGGCCGCCACTGAGTACGGTATTTCCACAAATAACAGGTACGCTGTTAAGACTAAAACCACACACTGGGTTGTGTTACTCATTGCCTGTTTCATCACATTTGACTTCTCTTTACAACTCCAGGTCAGTCTATGCTCATGTGCTGAGGAAATAACTCTTTGACATCTATTTCACATGTGTGTGTTTTTAGATTGCAGGGGTTAGACAGGTAAATGACCTTCTCTTCCTAGAACTGTCTGTGACACCCGGAGAACTGCACATCTGGCAAAAACAGCACCATCATGATCTGATACTACAAAGGTGAAGGTTTGTTATTCATTCCCCTGGTTTCAATAAATGCCCCAACCATCTGTTTGTGGAATCGCTGTGTTGGCCCCAGATCTGGAAATGTGTCCAAAAGTGACGCAGCATGGAGTGTATCAGCAGCTGAATCATCCCCTGCCATCGTTTCCTGAAATACTCGTGACTTTCCTTCCATGTCTCCCATCCAACTGCCAATCGGACCTGCCCTGTGTGGCTTGAAATATGACTGTAATTTGGCTGTAGAAATGCAAGCCATAAATCTGAGTTATGTCCCTCCTGTTGGTTACTCTGACTAATGTATATTATGCTTGTAGTTAATGAGGGCTGAGACACACTTCGTTTGCATCCTTTATCGCTGCATGATGTGAGTGACTCCAGGCAGATTGCTACATGATCCCTGTATTATTATTATTATTATTATTATTATTCATTTGATGTCAGAGACGCTACAAGTGGCATTCACATTCCAGGTACATGTATACGGCACCTACAAATTGCTCTAACCCACAATTCTCTTTGATTCTCTATCTCCCTTTCATCCTTCTTGAGCAGTGTCTGCAAGAAATATTATTTTGTATGGGTGGTATTCAGCTAAGTTTAGTCACTACTGAAATGAACGGACCTAACTTAGTTATGTTCACTAATTTTAGCTGGTTTACTAAGTTCCAATCAGAGTAGAACTACTAAAATTAGTGAACATGACTAAGCTAGACCAATTTATTTCAATAGCCAGTAAAATTTAGTTGAATACTACTCTATGCAAACATTGTTGAGTATTGCTTCTCTTCCTTTACTGATAACATAGTCCCAAAGTGCGATTTCATTTATCATAATTGGCCCTATATTTGGCTTAGTAATTAATAGAAAATGCGTTGATCTCTATACCTTTTGTTATTATATTGAATTATCCATAGTCCTTTAAGGAGTAACACAGGGTTTCCCCCACAACGCTCAAGCAGTTGCCTCTGAGAGGACCAAAACAGGACATAGAGACTGTTGTCTTCTCCTGTTGCTTCTCAGCAGATGGTATTCAGTGGTACACTGCCTGGAGGGTACCTACAGCCATCATGATTACAAACAACAGATATACTTATCATTTGTTTGTTTGTTTGTTTGTTTGTTTGTCTGAAGGTAGTCTTCTGAAGAACATTCAGCTTGTGGGCCACTTGGAAAGGGCTTGGAGAAACAGAACAGAGCCCAAATGCAAAGGATGTAAGGTAGTCACTTCAATGTTGCCAAAAAAGGAGGGCACAGATGTGCATAACATCTGCATATATCAATTTATGTGATAGATGCCAATTGTCATCATCATTAATATTTAGTAGTTTACATAGCACTTGCCAAAATGGTTTCTAAGTGGTTTACCTGTATAAAACTAATGATCAAAAAATATGACCACATATAATTAAAGTACACGATAAAGCAATTTCACCAAAACATTAAAATTAACACCCACAATTAAAACATACAATTAACAATCCCATTAAGACAACATAACAATTAGAACACAAATGATTGCTGTAATTTAAATAAAAACACATCTCATCCTAGGGGGAAGACTGAGACCTGTGTTCCTGCTCAGCCTGCTGCCCAGTGTTTATTTGCAACTTCAGGGTCTCTGCTCACTCTCCCTTCTTCTGGTTTTCTATCTTTAAACTAGACTTGGACTCACAGGGCAGTACTTCAAACAGAAGACTCCTTCAAGTTCAAACAGAAGGTCATCCTCCAAATGGTGGGGTATCCTCTATAAAGGAGGACACGTGAACACTCGAAGGTGATCCTTCCTTACACATTGTAAGGAAGAGGAAGGCAAAACAGGGGTGTCCTTTTTTAGGGGGTTACTCACACCCTCTCGTTATAGTCTTTTGCTCATGGCGGTCTCTCTAAACAGAGAAACAAAGCTTGTGTTTCCTTGCCATGCAAGTTATGCCAGCTGAAATGTCCTCTTTTGCACAACCATTAATTGTGCACATTCCCCCGGCTACCTTCCTTACTCCCCAGTCATCCCTCTGGTTGCCTGCCATCTCAGTCTCTGAGTAGGGCAGGGTTCCAGACCCAGGTTCTGTGTTTCCTTTTGGAAATGAGGCACAGTGGAGACTGTGGTGTCTTTATGATATACGGTTTATTTACACATATATACAATTAATCCTACAATGGAGGGGCTCATAGCATTAACACCCAAAAAGGTCTCCTTCTCCTATAACCACAGTCTTGGATTCCAGCTGAAATCAGGCATGGCTCTCCCTTGCTTCCATCTTCTTGCCTACACACACATAACTCTGGCTTTTGTCTTTCTAACTACCAGACAGTTGAAGGAGATGGCCCCACCCATTTGGCCTCTGGCACAGAGCCACTTCCTTTGTTACCTTAAGCACCCATACTTAGAGGGACATCACCAATAAACGTGTGTGGCCATTCCAGCAACTGAGTCCCTGTTGGATCCAAGAACTGGAAGGGGCTCGGGCATATAGCCTACCCTGCACCAAACATACAACATCCCTATTTTCTTCCACTCATGGACCATATCTTCACCACTACCACCCAACCCAAAGGATCAGGTCTAAGGGGTGAGGTTAAATGCTTTATAATAGGTGGGACATTTAACTGCTGAAAAAAACAAAACAATGCTGCTTAATTTCAGAAGAGGCACTGCTGTTTTGCCCTGAACTGACATTTGCTACTGATTATGTTCACATCAAGGTTAGATTTCCAAGAGCTTGTGTAAACGTGTCACTGTCAGGATGCTTAGAATCTGCAGCACATCTTGCTCCAGGAGGTGCAAATGGAAAGAGAAATTTGTCTCAAGACCATCTGTCATAAAGTACCTGCCAAGAACCTGCTGCCCCGGGACAGAGAGCTAGACAGCCCACATTCTATCTCCTATTTAAGGTTTAGTTGCATCCAGGCTTGATGTAGAGCCAGGGAGCCCTCTAAAGTATAGCCAGCTTGTCAAAGAGGAAGGTGCATGAGTATGGGTGGGCATACAGCTGATGCCAGCAGAAGGTTGGCTGCTGTAGACCTGCCAGGTACAATTATATTGTTACAAAAGCACGGTGCCTGCCCGTCTCTCTGCCAAGCGGTGACAAGAGCCCATGGGGTCAAAGGCACACACAGGGTCTGTGTCCCTTTGGAGAATAGAAGACACGGCGGAGACTGTCATGCTTTAAGAAATATGGTTTATTCGCCTATTTACATCTTCAGTCCAGATCTTGCAGCATGGCCCACAGCATTGCAGGCAGCCTTCCTGCTCATCTTCCTCCTCCTCCTTCCCAGAAAACCCCTTGCTTCCAAACTCCCTTTCCCCCTCAAACATACACCCCATTACCTTGGTAGCATCTCACCCCACAGGCTAAAGGATTCCTCTCTTCAATGGCCCATTATTGTTCCCTTAATGGCCTTAGCCTGGCCAGGCCGGTTTGCATAAACCAGGCCAGGAGTTTCCTGAATTCCCTGCCTGGCACAGTTCTGCACTTTAATCCATATCCCACAGTTACACAACAAGTATGAAAAAGGCAGCAATATCTTTTTAGTTTCTTGGGACACTAGAGAGAGAAATCAGATGAGTAAACCTTGCACTGCAATCCTGCACACATCTACTCAAAGGTAGATCCTATGTAACGCATCAGAAATTTAGGTATGCATAGTATTGCATCCTTAGCCTTTTTCTGTACTTGAATGAATCTCACTTTAGCCTGTACTACAAATGGTAAATTTGCCTCCCACTACTTATGAGGGCACTCTTATTCCAAATAGCTTCATTTGTGTGTTTATGTGGCTGATTCCAATGGAACTCTTAAGATCACTGATAATGGAAGTCGCCTATCGTTAGAATTCTCTATTTGTCCTATGGACAATATAACTATTAGCAACATTCTTCAAATTTCATGGGCATAGATAGGGCAAGGTTTGTCCTCCAAGTCCAAGTCCCTGGGTCTAGTAGCAGTTTTTGCCCTTTACATCAGATTGAAACCTTCTTTCTTTGTCTCCTAGCAGACTGACATTTGAGACCCTATTTCAGGGTCCTAAAAGAATCAGAAGTTGGTTGGTGCGGCAACCAGGGACAAGGCCTTTTTTGTGGTGGCACCCAGTTTATATAATTCCCTATCCAGAAAGGTTTGCCTGCTGCTCACTGGAGTTTTTGGCACCAGGCCAAAGTGGTTTTATTCATCCAGACTGAAAGAATAATGCAATGCTAAGAGTCGGACACGACTAAACGACTAAACAACAACAACAACAACATGTTGCTGCTCTTTTCATTTATTTTCATTTGCTGTTTTACACTGCTGCCTAGATTGATTTTATTGGTTTGTTGCTACTTTGGTCATGTGAATTTTGGTGTGGTTGGTTATGATTTTGAAAAGTTTTTTTAATTGTTACTTGGTTCTAAAACATTTTGTAAATCGACTGGATTACAAGAAAGGATCTAAATGTTGAATGTGTATATATGCATAGCACTGCTCTGTGTGCTGTTTTATGGTTGTGCCATGGGACAATGCATGGTATCAGAAATCTATCTCCATATATGTTATTATCCAGTTATTTTATGCTCTACTCCCACAGGGACTGATACTGGTTTGGGAATGTTCTGTGTATCTTTAAGAGACCAAAATTTCATCGAGGACTGGGGGAAATTCGTGGAATATCTGGAAAGTATAAGTAATGGTCAGATAACGCTAAGGGGATTTAAAGAAGCACTGTGAAAAATTAAGAAATATTGTCTAAAGGGAACAAATTGAAAGATATAAAGAATGTCAATATAAAACTAAGAAATGCGTAACTTAAATGATGGCTACGAATGATTTACGGAAAAACTGAAGGAAGTCTAGAAAAAGAGCAAACTGTGAAACAAATGATGTGAATTAATTTGTTTATTGTTTTTGATGCAAACTAATAAAAATTATTTCAAAAAAAAAGGGGGGGATGTTCTGTGTATATGCAGTGGGCACAAGCATTTCCTGACACTGAAGAGAACAGAATATCCCCTGTACACACTGAGCTTCATGTGTGTGCCAGGTTTTTTTGTGGTTTTTTTTGTGGAGTTTTGGATTGTGGCCATGATATAATCCAGCCTTCACAATCTTTCCTAGAAGGCAATTGCAACATTTTAGAAGGTAATTGCAACATTTCCTAAAAGTCAGTTACAACAACAATCTGCTTACCAATCTTATCGTTTATAATATGCCATCCAAAAGTCTGTTCATGGTGTGTGTTTTTTAAGATGCACAATTTGTAAACATTCTCTCTCTCTCTCTCTGATGAATAAACACTAGCCATTTTATTCAGAAATAAGTTCAATCAGATATCTGCCATTGTATGTGTCCATATTACTGCAGCCTTGGTTCCCAATACAGTGATTTTTGCTGCAACTTTTCCACACAGGACACTTTGAGGACTGGATCAGATATTTCAGTGCTGTATATACTAAAGGAGCACAAAATAAATATATCCAGGACAGCTAACTTGGAATTTTAAGGCTTCCCTAGATCACCAGAGCTGTTTGCAGGCCTTTCTGCACCAGACAGTTTATGGGTCTAAGGAACAGCTCACAGCATTCTGCTTACAACTGCTGGCTCCCACTGCATGATGAACATCATTTCAGCTGTCCCAAGGTGTACAGAAAAATCAGTTTGAACTGTGCTGCATGTGGATATTGCCAGCAGCAATTGTAGCAGCACCATTTCCAGCTGCTGCAATCACTGGAAAAGTTGCTGACAGTTGCTGGCTGTATCTGTGTCTAGTTTGGTTCACACTGATGTTTCTCCATGCTGTTATATACCCAGTGATAGTTGGAAGGGATTGAGTGGAATGAGGGGAAGCAGACATATAGATGCATGTGTGGACTGGTCCTTTGACTTTGCTGCTGAACCATGACGTTTGACAGTGCCCAACAACTAGTAAATGGAGAGATTTAATTCTGAGCCTGCTGTGTGTCGAAACACATTTTAATAAACCACTTTGCAGTTTTTAACGAGATGTAACTGGGGCAGAGCTCATAAGAAATGGGAAAGCGTAATTAATATGCCAGAGCAGACTCATGGTAAGGTGTCTTCCAAGATACAAACAGAAGACCACGTTAATCCAGTTATGTAAATGTCTCCAAGTGGAATAGTTAGAAGGAAATAATTTATTTTCAACGACTCCGTGCGGAATCCTCAGGCTATCTTACCGAGGCCCAAGGAGGGGTGTGGGGAATACTTAAGAGGCATGAGTAGGCCTGCTAGCAACCCTATCTTCCACTTCAGCATTGAGAAGGGATAGCTCCAGTATACAGAATGGATATGACTTGCAAGTAGACCACTCCTACTGACATCAAATCTATAACTTGATATTCCAGATTTCTAACTTCTAAACTAGTAAACAGTTGCTGGAATGAACTCTCTTTATCCAAATGTAAGTGGTGATGACAGGCAGTGAAGGAGACAATGGGCAAGTCTCCTTGTCTCACTCCCCAAACTTTTAATTTAAAACCTTTAATCAGGATCTTGGCTGCTATGGAGGGATACATTAATCTTACCTAAGTAATGAATTTTGGTCCGAGTCCCATCAGAGCATAAACAGGAAAGATAAATGAATTGAAGCCAAGCAAATACTTTTTTTGGCATCTAGATCTATTTCTGCAGAAGTATTATCTAAATTAGAAGAGTGAAGTGCATTTAATAATATTAGAATGTTTTCATTTGCTTGGTGATTCTGCGTGCTTCATAACCTGTGCTTAATTCCGTAGAAAAATACTGTGTTGAAGGATGAAATAAGGGACTGCTTCTGTTTGCTTTAGGATAGCCACTGAAAGTTATTAAAAAGGCCCTTATATTCTTTACAGTAGATTGCAGGATTTACCAAAGAACATTTGCTTAGGTTCTCTGTCATTTTACATGAGATGTCATATTTAACCAGAGCTGGACCATAAAGAAGGCTGATCGCCGAAGAATTGATGCTTTTGAATTATGGTGCTGGAGGAGACTCTTGAGAGTCCCATGGACTGCAAGAAGACCAAACATATCCATTCTTAAGGAAATCAGCCCTGAGTGCTCACTGGAAGGACAGATCGTGAAGCTGAGGCTCCAATACTTTGGCCACCTCATGAGAAGAGAAGACTCCCTGGAAAAGACCCTGATGTTGGGAAAGATGGAGGGCACAAGGAGAAGGGGACGACAGAGGATGAGATGGTTGGATGGTGTTCTTGAAGCTACCAGCATGAGTTTGATCAAACTGCGGGAGGCAGTGGAGGACAGAAGTGCCTGGCGTGCTCTGGTCCATGGGGTCACGAAGAGTCGGACACGACTAAACGACTAAACAACAACATAAGGCCGAGCTGCCAACTTTATTTTACTCGGAAGTGGCTATGCCTTTTACTGCTAGAAAGCAGGTAGGTTTCAACAGCTAAAGCTCAGTTGGCAAGAATACAGATGTGTTTGTTATATCAGTTTATTTTATAAATTTTCATGAGCCCAGCAGAATCTGCAGCATCTCACAAGATACATTCCCTTGGGGAAGGGCTGGAGCTTAGTGGTAGGACATCTGCTTTGAATGCATAAAAGTTCCATGTTCAATCCTCCTTGTCTCCAGGTAGGTCTGACTCTGTATCAAATAGCTTCCTTCTCCTACTAAGAGCACATGGACCAATCACATCCATGCTCCTTAATCTACTCCCCTTTCTGGTCTCTTGAGTGCTAGAGTTCAACCACTCATGGATGCCTAATACTGGCAATCACCAGATATCACCAGCTATCTTATCTGCCTTTCAAAGTGCTATCTGCCTTTCTGCATCTGTTAAAGAGGCAAGGGCCTTTAGCAGGGAGGTGAAATCCTTGCATACCGCATATAACAAACGTCTCCTATGTTACAGTTCCATCTGGAACCCTAGACCCAAGCACACTTACCGTACCTAGATATATTTCCCACTGTGTTCAATGGAGAGGAGGGACTGTTGGGACCAGTGGCGTAGCGTGGCAGGGCTGGGAGAATCATTGCCCTGGGCACATTTTTTTGAGGGACGCAACCAGGTGCCCCACTACATTTCCCATATCACAGGAGCAGCAGCTCCTTCTCTTTAGGGCCGCTGCTGGGCCAGCCAAGAGGGAGAGGGAGGGCTCAGCCACCAGCCAGCGACAGCTTGACCCCGGGGTCAAGTTTGACAAGGGGTTAGAAGCATTGGAGAGGCAGGGGCAGTGCCGCTCTGTGATGCAGCAATCGCCTGCAGCTCCGGGGCAGAAGCATCAGAGAGGTGGAGGCAGCGCCCCCTCCCACACTATTGGGGACACAACTCCCCTGGTTGGGAAAATGGCATGGCAGTTCTAATCTGTATCAGAGAATAGGTGTTATAATAGGTGTGCACGTATGTGACAGCACATTTAAAGTACAGTGGTACCTCGGGTTACAGACGCTTCAGGTTACAGACTCTGCTAACCCAGAAATAGTACCTCAGGTTAAGAACTTTGCTTCAGGATGAGAATAGAAATCGTGTTCCGGCGGCACGGCAAGCCCCATTAGCTAAAGTACCTCAGGTTAAGAACAGTTTCAGGTTAAGAACAGACCTCCAGAACGAATTATCTGAGTTACCACTGTACTTTGGCCCTCATACTAATTTCAGCCTAGTTTAGAACCTGTTTTTAATATCAGGACTTACTGTGTCTACTCAGATGTTAAGTCCTATTGAACTCAGTGAGGCTTTCACCCAGGAAAGTGGAATTAGGACTGCAGCTTTAGCCCTGGAACATAGGGGTGTCTTTGAGCATGTGCATAGTGCCTCTCCCTCATGACTACCGTATATAATTTCAAGCAATCCCCAAACCCCGTATCACTAGAGGAAAAGGTTTTCAGATCAAAATGTGTTAGGTCCAGGAAGGCTAGATTCAAAAGCTTCCTTCACGGGTCCACACACTGAAAAAGGCAATGAGGTGGATAATAAAGTCTTTGGTACTATTTTATTCAGTGGCCCACTTAATGTATGTCCCTTCTTCTTTGTCCCTTCCAGCCTTTGCATATCAGAAGCACATCTTGAATCCACATGTTTTGGGCTATTTCTAACCACGAGGCTTTCTTTAGGGATGTGCATGGTTTTGTTTCTATCATCATCTTCGACTCTCCTTGATTTAACTTTTTTTTCTTAGTAGGGGTTGTTGAATGGCATGTTTGCAAGTGGTAGTAGATAGCATGCTATGCAAGTTCAACTTCTTCCTTGGCCAATTAAGCTCTCTGAGCGCCTCAGTATAACTTGGCCTCATTGCTGTGACAATAATAAATGAGAAGACTTTCAAAGCAGTTTTCAACCCTAGCTATAGCACAAACTAATCTCTCGCTGGAACAAATTTGTAAAAACCTATCTGAGAGTTATCTAGTAAGCTGAGCTTTTTCAGCGCCCAAATTCCAAGTAATTCCAACTCAGAACTTGACTCATTCTTGGTGGGGGTACCCTGGCATATAGATCTTGAAGAAAAATGGCTAGCTTGTTTGGATAGCATTGTGTTCTCACTTAAAAGAGTAGAAAATTCAATATGGTCCACTACTAAAAACAGACTTAGGGGAGTGGAGGTTTTCAGGTTGGTGGCGAAGAGAAATGTACACATTTGGGAAGCTGCCCAGCCATGTGTACACTGGTTGTTAAAGATGTGTTTACATCTACACCTTGTTTGTAAGATGGCCATGTCTTGGGGAACCACTAGGATTTTCAACAATTATAACGGGCTATCCAAAATACAGCAGTACCTCGGGTTAAGAACTTAATTCGTTCTGGAGGTCTGTTCTTAACCTGAAACTGTTCTTAACCTGAAGCACCACTATAACTAATGGGGTCTCCTGCTGCCACTGCATCACCGCTGCACGATTTCTGTTCTCATCCTGAAGCAAAGTTCTTAACCCTAGGTAATATTTCTGGCTTAGCGGGAAACTGTAACCTGAAGTGTATGTAACCTAAAGTGTATGTAACCCGAGGTACCACTGTAACATGCTGTCTTGAGAATTTTCTGGAACAGAAAACATGCTAGGGCTTGAATGCCTAGTGATGGACAAAGAAATCAAAGTCCACACACAAATTGTATATGCATTTAAAGATGTATCTTTGGGGCTCTTTTCTCTCAAAATATGCTTTCATGAAGCCTCTCAAATATCTTGCAGATAACTGGGTTCAGAACCGGGGCTTCTGGGATCCCCTGGCACAAGAGTCGCTTGTTTCCAGAGCCTCGGGACCTGTTGCTCTCGGAAGGACGAGGCTGCAGCTCCGCGGATGGCCGCCTAACCCGCGCGGAAGCGGCAGGGAGCTGGAAGCGACAACATGAAAGCCTTGCCCTGCTCGGCTCGCCACCCTCCGCCGATGGTCGCTGACGGAGCTCCAACCCCGCCGCAGGCCGCCCGTCCCAGCCGCGGCTGAGAATCCTCCTTGGGGGAGGAGAGGGAGAGAAAGAGGGAAGGAGCGAGGGGGGTGGGCAGAAAAAAAGACAAGAGGAAAGAAGCGAGAGAGGCTTGCTTTCTGCAGCCAAGCCAGCGGTGCCTTCCTCGTCGGAGCGGGGGCGGGCATTTGGAGAGGATCCCTAACTTGGCCTAGAGAGAGCGCGCGCACGCGTGTGTGTGTGAGCGAGTGTGTGTGTGTGTATATATGTATGTTGCATATTGGCAGCGGGGTAAGTGGAGGCTGGGTGGCTCCGACTCTCTGACGCCAGTGAGACCAGATCAATCCAGGCGCAGCAGCAGAGCGAGCGCACGGCTGCTCGGCGGCGGCGGCGGCGGCGCTGGAAGCGGGAGCGGCAAAGGAGGAGAGAAGCAGGGGGGCGGCAAAGGCAAAAAACCCCAAAAGCAGAGCGGGACTGCGCTCCTCGGCCCAGCGACGGCGGCGGCGGGTGGCTCGTTTGCACGCTCTTTTCCTCGCCCCACCGAGAGCCGGTAAGAAAAACTCCCTCGCCCTCTCTCCCTTCTTCCTGCCCGGAGTCCCGCCTGCATCCAGCAACTCCCCTCCACCCCGAGCGGCGGCCTCCTCCTGGTTTGGGGATCTTTCTGGTTCTCAAAGGACAACGGAGCGTCCCTGCCTCCCTCGGCTGCTTCGCCTTCTCCGTCCTCGCCGCTCTCCTCCTCTGTACAGCCGAAAGAGCGGCGAGGAGGCAAGACGGAAGGACTGGAGGCGCGCGCGTCTGGCTCCCAGGGAGGGGAATGGAAAGGGAGAGAGAGAGGCTTCGTTCCCATCATGATGGCGGCTGTAGTTAGCCGTGGGGCCGACGGGGGCCGAAGCCGCGGTGGGGTCCCCCCCCCCTCTTAAAACTTCGTTGTCTTAAAAAGTGTCCCGTCGGGCCAACCTCCCTCCCTCCCTTCCCCCTCATCCCGATCTTCCCTTGTTTCCTGAGAGTCTGCATGGAGACGGTCGGGGTGGCTCTGGGGGCGCGAAGGAGACACGCCAGGAGCGGCTCCCGCTTCCCGTCCGTCCCGAGCCAGGGAGGGAGAAGAAATGCAGCAGAAGACAAGAGCCCTTGTTCCCCGGCTGCGCGGAGATTTCCCCCGGCGTCCGGGCCCCTTTTGTGCTCGGAGCCAAGTCGGGGGAAACTTGCCACGGCTTCTTCGCCTGCGCGCCTGAGACGCGACTTCTCTCCCGGGCGGCAGGATGAGGCCGGAGTTGTGCGGTTCAGGGAAACCAACACAATAGATTTACTCTCCTCTCTGTGGCTTTCTAATGCTTCTCTCCCCCCCCCCCCCGTGTGAGGGTGATGTTACTGAGCCATCTTTCTCAGACTTCATAAGAGGCATCAGTGCCCTAGAACTTCCCCTTCTGAAATGTTATTTTTCCAGCCTCTATCGAACCGGGGTGTCAGGGATGGCTCGGTGAAATCTGGGGGTGACTTCCTCCCCCGCCCCCTCCCCACCTCGAAAATAGTTGGCTCATTATATTCTAGCAACCTTTCAGGGAATTGGTGGGAAGAGAAGTTATGCCAAAACCGGGGGCAGCAATTTCTGGCCCTTTGTTAATAGTTGATGAAGCTGTGTGTGGGCTGGCTTAGCAGTTCTTCATACACGGTATGAATATGAATGGCTGCTTTAATTTGAGGAGTGGCTTCATGCTTCAGGAAACAACTGATCTTCACTGTAGCGCATGTATACACATAATGTGTAAGTTATTCCGTGGAGACCAAAATTAATACGCATTTTTCCCTGTATATATTCCAGTACCAACCACTTATGACTGAAAGGCTCCTAAGCAGTGCTTAGGAAAAGTGTTTACTGGTGAAAATTCATGTCCCCAAATGGGTCCCAGGGTGCCTTCACAGGTCTAGGATGGACAAGATACATTCTTAATTAAGTTGACTGTACTGTATAACTATAGTTTGCACTTGCAAAAGTTGTGTCTCACTTAATGGTCTTGCTCTGCAGTTTGTGCATGTGACTTCTTGTTTGTATAACTATTTTGAAACTGGAACTACAAAGATTCTCTTTCCAAAACATTTGCTGTTTGGCTGCTGGGGAGTAACAAACAGATTATATTCTTCCAGACTGTTGCTACATTATACTTATTAGATGCTATTTTTCATTGAAAAAAATTCTGGAGTGGTAGTTGTGTTTGTCTCTTGCAGCAGAAATGATCAGTTTTATGACACCTTGGAGGCAAACAAATTTATTAAGCTTCTGTGGACTCTCAAGCTTTTGTGAACTCAGGCCCACTTTGTCAGATGGGCTTTGAGTCCATGAAAACATGGGCCATAATAAATGGGTTTGCCACAAGATTAACTCTCATTGTGTGCATTACACCCAGAAACAGATTGAAGATCACTGCTGAGGACTGAGAGACAACTCCGTTCTGCTGTCTGTTTAAAAAAAGCTTCTGGAAATGCTTATCCTACTTGCTAACTGTAATACTTGGACCTTCTGTTTTCAAGGCACAAACAGGGTCTCCAAAAGCTCACAGAGCCTTGCAGTGCTTCCTAGTCACCTCCCCAGATAAGATCACTTCAGTTCAAGGCCAGATCAGGTTACAAGGATAGTGATTTGTCCTTGCTTTTAATTATGACCCCTTCGCTCCCCAAAATGTAATCAAATACAGTTCTGTTCTGCATTGTCCCTCTCTCTAGTTGTGGTTTTTAGTGTATATCCTTGACGATCTGATGACTCAAAAACACTTCTGAGCAGTGTTGAGAGAGGCGAAAGCAATATAGATTCTAGATAATAGCACTGATGGCGAAAAACTCTTACGGCTGCAATCGCACGTTTTAAAGTTCCGCAGGAGATAGATAGGGAAAATATTAAGACACCTTTGTTTATTGTTTGGCCTTTCCCCATCCCTTCAGTTAATGCACATCTGCCACTATTCACAAATTATGGCTTTCCTGTTTCAAATGTCACTGCGGCCCTTGGCGCTGGAGTGGGAGAAAACATATCCCCACCTGCTTATACCAGATGCTATCCTATACTGCCCTGTGAATAGACGGATGCAATCCCACAAGCATCGTTTGTCCCATATCACTGCACCATCATTTCCTCCCTCTGTATTCTTGTAAAATTGACAGGGACAGGAGGAAAGCTGTGTCTTTTCACCACCCTCTTATGCTTATACATACCCCTCCTGAAGATAAACACATACACAAACCCATTCTCCCTCCCTTGTTTTAGGACGTTAGTAGCAAGGATAGCAGAGAAAGAGGGTGGATGTCAATTCTCTCCCCGCCCCCCAGTGTTGTGGAACTGACAATGTGGCTTCCCCCTTGTTTCTTTATGGGAAGGAGAGATTAAACATGGGAAAAGCCATTCCCTAAAATGTATTCAACTTTAAAGGATAGTGGTAGGTGAAGAAAGAAAGTATATGTTCACAGGTGACAACTTTAAAGGATAGTGGTAGGTGAAGAAAGAAAGTATATGTTCACAGGTGACAACAAATTGAAATTGTGATTGTAAATCTATGTTGCTGCAAAAATTAATAGATTTTTAAATGTGCTTTTTAAAACACATTTCTTCCTTTCACACTTGCATGCTGCTGCATAGCAGACAGAGAGAAGCTCAAAAGAGCTTTTATGTGTAAAGTCTGGTTTGTTCTGAGAATGAAAGCATGAACCTAAAGTGGCAGTGATTATTTCCAAACAAATTTCTCACAGCAATCCACCTTAATGTATGTAAACAGAAGGAAAGATCAGCTTAGGGAGTAGGTAAACTTGAATTAAGCTGTGCTGGCAATGCAGCAGTCAGTACTGTCAAGTGTAAGTGGTATCTCTTGGTGTGTAATCCTGCAAGGCTAATGGACGCATCATCTAGGCTTTATAAATAATGTAAGCTGTGTATAATGTGGACTCCCTAGAGACTGCAGAGAGCATCATTACTAGCCTTTCCAACCTGCTGTAGATCTCAAATTGACTTACAGCAGTGAAATGCAAAATGATACATCAGGGTGAAATGAGGGGGGTCAGCCTGTGAGCTTGTTAGTTCAGTCATCATAATTAAATATATTATGAAAGCAAGTGTTGGAACTCCAACACCCATATTCTTCTTTTGTGAGTAATACAGGAGTGAATATTTAGAAGTAAATAATTGAGAGCCCTGTTTGTCTTTGCAAGTATGTTTTCATAAAACTTAAATTGGTAAGGGAGCTTATTGAAGAATAGACTACCACAGGGGAACCCCGCCCCCCCACATGCTAACTAAACAATGTAAAGTAAAAATTAAACTACAAATATTCCAAATCAAATTAAAATGAAAGCTGTCTTATCCTGATACACCGCTTTGCAGCAGGCCACCAAATTATCATTGCCATTTGGCATTATGTCTTTGTACTGAGAGTCCAGCTAAAAATCGCCATTCACCCCAGTTTAACTCTCAAGAGTTGTATAGCAGAAATTCTGCTTGGGGGCATGGGTGGGATACAGATGTGAGGAGGCTAATGAAAGCTGCTTTGTCTGCAAGCAAACACTTTGCAGTTAATCCAGATTGTGAATGCAGCAAGCTCCCTGGCAGTCATGGTGCTGCAGAAACTACAGATCCTGCTTTTGAGTATCAAATAACAATAAGGAAAAAGTAAATTGCATGTGCTGTACTTTTGTATGCAAGCTGCAGTCCTTGGCACTGTTAGGATCTTGGATCCAACAGACCAGCTGGGCTTGCTTTTGTGCTGAACAAACAAGACTTGGGTCACTACAACAGTGTTGGCCACTACAAATCCACTTATTATTGGAGCTGGAAAATAGAAGGTTTGATTGGTAGAAAGTTTTTGAATGTTCAGGGCCCATAAATACACTTGAATTGGGGCGAGGGACAATGTGCCTTTCAGCTTAGACTGATGCAGGAAATGATTTTGCTGAATAGTGTGTGAAAATACCTTCTTCCAGTAGCTAGCCCTATTTCTGGTAGGTACATGCCCAATCATGCTTCCAGATCAAACAGTTATGAGATTGGAAGGAATGAAAATGCTCTTGGAACAACAGTCTTTCCAAAATACACTGCCATCCATCTAGCTATGGTATCCAAGCCATACTGTGCAACAAAACAATGACTGTTTTTCAGAGCAAAATGTCTTGGGGCTGTAGGGGTGAAGATGAAGATTTGGATAAATGTTAGCATATGGAATTTTGGCAAATAAAGGAATAATAGTACCTCCAAATTTCCATGAAAAAAAATTCAGCTGAGAAATAGAAGACAGTATTTTAGTATTGTTTGTCTAAAAGTAAGCATTCAATCTGTTATATAGGAAAGAACTGAGATACAAATCTTAATGCAGCTTTCTGCAAATCCTGGTTATATTCCTATTTACGGACAATGTTTATGGAGATGGGTAACAAATCATGTAAGAGACCATTGAATCTCAAAACTACTAATTGCACCACGGCTGCACAGTAACTTTGTGACTTGAACGTGGTGTGAACCTGTTCAATTCAAGCTTCCTAGCATCTCCTTGGTGACTTGCTCAAGGCTTGGGCACTTAAACAGCTTTGATTTTCATGTATGAAAGTGGCAAATTGGGTTTCATACAGACATATCTCAAGCCAGACACTGGCACAGTTTTCCCTCCTGTGGTGTGAGTCTGGCTTTCAACTGAAAAGAACAGATTTTGTTCTAGTCCCAATCCTGACCTGGTCCTTGTTTCCCTGTTCTTCCCATCCACATTCCCAGTCCACATGTTTTATCTGGCTTTCGGGGGGGGGGTTGAATTCTTAATGCATAAATACAGTTGGCACCTTTATATCTAATCCAGGGGGAGGCTTCTTGATCTCATCACCAGCCTCAGCCAATTGGTTCTGCTGAATTCTGCTACAAACTGGAAAACGTTATTTCCTCAAGAGTTGCATTCTGCTGAACAAAAAGACTGTACAGATGACATTCTTATGCATTCAGAAAATAGCCAGGGTAGTTTTACTTGGGGATACAGTGTGTTAGTGCTTCAAATAAGTTATTGATTGTGGGGTTTTTTGTACCACCTGGTGCAATATGAGTTAGATGCAACTTCATCCAAAACCAGGGATTTAAAATGAAATCCAGTTAAGAAGGGAGGAAGTGATGGTTGGCAAGTCCTGTGAACTGAGTAGCAGGAGAGAGGGGAAGTGTTGTGGGTTTTCTGGGAAACCTTGAATTTGGAAACTTCATGGAAAATTTCCGGCTGCCCTAAATCAATTAAAATTTTGTTTTGACATATTTGTTTTGTTTTAGGTCTGTTTACTAAATATGTACCATGTTAAATTTCACATGTTGTATAAATTATCTCATTCCCTCCCCCTCCAAAAAAGCAGCTGAACAAAAACATTTGATATGGGTGGGTGGGGGATCAATAAGCAAAACTGCCCTAAGCCTCTGATATTTGCCTCCTGGTGTAGGTGCGAGAAGTGCGGGCAGTTTAAACAAAAAATTAAAAGAAATAAAGTGATACAGAAAAAAAGAAGGAAAAGTGAGAGGGAGAAAAACAACAACAAAGATAAAAGCGAAAATATGCAAAAAAAGAGAGAGCAATATGTGATATTCCCATACATTCTTGTATAAATTGGTATAGTGTTATTGTCCCAGTGTTTATGTAAATTTTAATAGCCTACTACATTTTGTATAAACTCATTCCAAATGTTATCCTATTTATCCATACAGAGTCTGTGCCTGTAAGCAGTAAGAAGTGTAGGCAGTTGAGTATCTATCACTGGCAGTCTTTTAGCTGCCAGTAACAAATGTAGTCCCCACCCCAAAGGGGGCATTATGAGGGCAGGGTGGGGAAAGAGCAGAGGCAGCCATTGATCTGCTGGATCCAAAGCTGTTTCATCCCTTTGAGTGGGGCCCAATCTGGGACTTTCAGTTCTACAAGCCTGGAACTGGTTCAGCAAAAACATTTCTCCCCCTCCCCCCCCATACCTGGCCAGTATGACTTGGGATCAGCAACTGATTCACCTGTGTTAGGATTGCTCTGCCTGCCTGGCTTAAACATTTAAATTTGGATATTAGTTTTATTGGAATATTATTGGAATATTAAGATATGACTACTCAATTGCATACAGTTCTTTACATTATTTACATTTTAAGATAAAGACAATGGTTGACATACTGATTTTGTTAGTAACCTGTGTCTCCGGTTATAGACACCTCAAAAGTGATATTACAACTCTGATTTTAGTCTTGACTGGTATCGTTTCCATTCCAGCTGTTGTGTTGTGTTCATTCATTGTGTTACCAATTTTATGAAATAAAAAAAGACTTTGTAGAAAACTTAATGCCATACATCATTGGTAATGGTGGTATAATGTTCATTTTCCTTGAACACTGTAAAATTTTGGAGTGGTCTTAGATCCACTGAGGCTTCTGTTTTGAAAGCCCAGGGAGGAGTCCTTTTCAGTACAGATGTTGCGAAGGCTGCAACCATTTTGTTCCCCCAAACTCCGTCCCAGTAACTGGCACGAACTGAGACTGGACTAGAAATATGTGTTCTGCCTAGAATGTGGCTTGAATTGTTACCAAGCAGATACCATCAGCTTCTGTTGGTGAACTGCAGATACCACCAGTGTCTGCAGTGGTATCTCCTGTTGTGTTTCAAAGCCTGCACCTTTCATTTTGTTTGAATATTTATAAACCAGGGCTGTCACCCAGACAAAGAAGTCTTTGTTGGGTGGTTGAGCTTTAAACACGAATATGAATGAGAACAATAGTTCTGGATCCTATTCTGTTGTTTTTAGATGCAGTGTGTAAGAAATGATGGAACTCTTCAGATGGCAGTTGTTGTATTGTAAAAATGTGCCTGAGTAATCCTACGCACCTCCTTAGTAGATTTGAGTGATTGGTGTGGTGATCAGTCTTTAATCAAACGTCAATGTTGTACAGTTGTTTAGACAAGGACGAGGAAGCCCAAGTTTGAATCCCAACTTGGCCATGACCTTGGGCCAGTCCCCACCACTTGGCTGAACCTACCTTTCAAGATTCTTGTGAGGATAAAATAGGGTTGGGTAGCAAAATCATCCACAACATGAAGAAAGGATGGGAAGAAAAACAAAAATATGAAACAATGCAGCCCTATTTTAAAACATTAAATTACTTGAGCACGACATATGTTATATTTCATCCTCCCCAATATTCCCTTGTGATTTCTCAGAGCAGAGGAAACTGAATCTTGCAACCATATGACAGGTTTAGATGGAAGAGTGAATAGTATGGCGGTCTTGATGGCTGTTGGACAGCTGTGAACTTTTTCTACCTGGAGATGTTTTCAAGACCTTTAAGGCAGGCCTGGCCTTGGTGCTCATTGTTCCGCATTTAAGGATGTGGGCTTTATTGTATCTTGTGTAATACAACTGTAGCCCGTCCTAATCCTTCGAGATAGAAATTAAAAGCCCCTGTTTTAAAAGTTGATAATACTTCTAAGGTGGTAGACTTTGAAGATCTCATTTATAACTTATTTATAACTTTGAGCACCTTTTGTGGTTAAACCAGCTGAAAGCCTCAGGAGTACAGTATAAGCTTTCTTTGGTGTGTAAAAATTTCACAAAAGGCCAAATATTTAAAATGGCTTTCTCAGAATGTGTAACTTGAACTGTCAGCTGTCATGACAACTTTTACGATTGAGGCATACGAGGGTAGCTTAGTAAAACTAGAGGTTGCCTTAAATGTGTAATTGGCATGAACGTTATCGGAGTTGATTTTTTTTCTATGATCAAATGTTACGCAGTATTCCAGAATAAATAGATTTGTGTACAATTAGGTTACTACAATGTTAGATTTTTTTTAAATGACTCCTCCCCTGTGTTATTTCACATCTTCCCGCTGGTATTTAAACAGATTGAGTTGTGCTGCATATGTTCACATGCTTAACTTTCACCCTGTTGCAAAACTTGTATTTAATGCAGTTCCCTGGGGGTCAGGGAGAAACTCCAGTTAGGTAGTCAATTTGCATGAACTAGTAATAAATTCAGCATAAGTGTACATGCCCAAACATAGCCTTTATAAATCAGATATACTGTAGTACACTACTTAAAGCAAAAGGCAGCTGCATGTTCATGAAAGAAAATTGGGGAAGAGGCAGTTTCTATCAAATATCTTAGACAAGTGTTTTCACTTCTGTTTATAAGTTTCTCACACTAGCAGTCTATGAGGAAACTTGGTATATTCCTAGATCTGCAAGAGTTCCAAATCTATGTTGGATGACTTGTATTGCAAATTTGATTAATGAGGAGAATCTGCAAGTTACAGCTTGTTTCATTTTCTGTGTTCAGCGAAAGAAAACTTTTCGGCTTCCAAAATGCAACTCTATTCCTTGGTTTAAGTGAACATGGTTTAGGGTAGAGAAATCTGGGTTGTACATGCCAGTGGGCATCTCACAAACTCTGCATGGAAAGAATTCTGATCTAGAGACTCCCCAAGTCAAATAACTGCATGCTTTCCATCCCCTCTTGAAGAAACTGCAAAGTAAAATAGCGTTCTATTATGGAATTAACTATATAAAATTTCTACACATTTCTGACTAAGTATACAGACATGTCCCGCCTTACGAACACAACGCATTCTCTGGAAATCTTTTGTTAGACGAGCATGTGCATAACGAGTCCATTATCTCCATTATTTCCTACGGAAATATTTCTAATGTGGGATTTGTCTGCTCTTTCCTCACTCTCTCCATGGTTTCTTCCTGAAATGGCTGTAGCCAAAGGAGGAAACTGATTTGTCCAATCTCCCTCCCTCCCTGCCTCTCTCCATGGTTTTTGCCCCAAAATGGCTGCTGCCAAGCAGCAAACCACAAGGAAGCCAGGAAGTTGGCTCTTCAGATAAATGAATCTGTGGGGCATGCAGCAAGGTTTCACCACAATTCTTTTTGTGTAGATAAGTGAATTTTCAGATAGCGAGTGATAGCGGGACTTGCGTGTATATTCAAAAGATGCAGCTTCTTCTGATATACAGGCATATGTAGTGCATATATTGGGGCAAATTGAGCATGGTACCTATTTGTACATTGTTTGGCTAATATGCTTTTACGAACTTTGGAGTTCCTGCTATCAAACACAACTTCATAGTTTGTAAAAAGCTTATTTTTGGAGGTTGCCAAAGGAACATGTAATGAGAGCTGAACTTGAATATCACCAAAACGTATGTAGCTGAACAATTTCATTTTGAGGGGTTCAAAACACAGCCAGTGTAGAATTAAACTTAAACCTGTCCTCCTAACCCATTAGCTGACATCACTAGTCCATGGTGAGCATGGTTTTGGGAAATTTGGTATTGGGTCAAATTGGACCTCCTAGTGGCCCACAATTGGTCTGCAGTGTGGAAGTTTCCTACCCTTGGTTTATGGCTTACAATTTTGGCTCCACCCTGTCCAGTAGATGAAACCAGGAGCCTTGGCTCAGTGTTATGTGAGAACCAGTGCTTGTGCTTTCTTTCTTGTGAAGAAATCACAAGCTGCTGGTGGTTTGTTTGGGAAAACAAACCATGAATGCAGGTTCACTTCCTGTGATGTATGAAGCAGCCCAATATACAGTATTCATCAGTATTGCCAAGTCCCTATTCTGGGTTTCTAAAGGCAGCAGTTGTAGCTTCAGTTCTTGGTGCATTTAGTTGACCAAGTGTCACCTATTGTATCCAGGGTTTTTACATCTCTCTGTGTGGTTACCTTTTGGAATTTGGCTTAGCTTGACTTAAAGTAAGAAACATAACATGACAGAGGAAAGGTGGTATTTGATCAAGTCTTACTCAGAGTAAAGGTAAAGGTAAAGGGACCCCTGACCATTAAATTCAGTCGTGGCCGACTCTGGGGTTGCAGCGCTCATCTCGCTTTATTGTCCGAGGGAGCCGGTGTGCAGCTTCCGGGTCATGTGGCCAGCATGACTAAGCCGCTTCTGGCGAACCAGAGCAAGTGCACGGAAACGCTGTTTACCTTCCCGCCAGAGCGGTACCTATTTATCTACTTTCACTTTGATGTGCTTTCAAACTGCTAGGTTGGCAGGAGCAGGGACCGAGCAACGGGAGCTCACCCTGTCGTGGGGATTCGAACCGCCGACCTTCTGATCGGCAAGTCCTAGGCTCTGTGGTTTAACCCACAGCGCCACCTGCGTCCCACCTTACTCAGAGTAGACCCACTGAAATAAATGGACCTACACCTTGTTTATTAATTTCCATGAGCCTATGACTAAAACTTAATTGAATACCACTCTTTCCTTTTTTTGGTACTGAGTAGATATTGGAGTATTTTCACGTGTCAAGACAACAGACACCAGCTGAACACATTGTTTTGATTAAAAAGTGGATTCTGTGCCTTCATTTTAAGTACAATGCAGAGCTTTTAAAAGGCAAGTGGATTTCTAATTTGGAACAGTGAACTCTTAATTGCTTAAGGGATTCAGGTATTAATAAATCTTCAGCAGATCTAGGCTCTTCAGCCCATTCAACTGTGAAATCCTCTGTAAGTGACTATTTCCTAAGGTAGTGAGATCTCTCCTGTCAGACTGGTCACGTACTCCTTGAGGAGGAAAAAATCCGTAGTGCATAGCTGCTGTGGGAGGAGAAAGGAATGAAGGACACCCCTTTTGAGAGACACTGCTTGGGCAGGAATGCTCAGGTAAATTTTTTCCCTGTTTTTGCCAGCAGATTTGTGCTGTAAGGAAAGACAAACACCTTGACAGATATGCTTCTGCCAGGAATGGCTGACTAACTCCAGCTGGCCTCCTCATGGGGCATGCCTGAGCCACACCAAAGCGGCAGCTGTGTGCCATATAAGGAGCCTCCATGCAGTGCATACCAAAGCGATCTTGCCTTTCCGTGAGGAAAGTCGATGACTTTTGATCACATGTAGGAACGAAGCAAAACCTTTACTGTACCTGCTTCTATAATAGAAATGCAAAACATCCCCAAATGCGTTTGAGTTCCCAAAGCGCTTTCTACCACATTTGTGAAGTTGATCCCAAAGAGCTCTCTTTCTTGTCAGAACTTCATTAGTGGCAAAGCAGTTCCCCCTTCTCTTGGTTGTCTCCACTCCCCACCCCCCACTCCCCGCTTCGTTCACCTGTGAGAAAAGCCCCACTTTTTTGTCCTTCTAACCATAAGGGGAAATGACTTTGCTATTGATAAAGGAATAAAATCCCCTGCCCTTCCTAAAGGAGGAATTCAACAATTGGGGAGAGTGGCATGAGACCATGTGTTGGTTTGTAAAAGGATATGGCTTGTAAAGATGTTTCCTTTGATGCCTGTGTGATGAATATGGATGTATTTCCGTTGCAGAAGGTCCTGATGAAATTATGCAATTACAGCTGACCAGGCAGATCTAAATATAGGCAGAAACGTCTGGTATCCTGCTTTTGTGTATCTTAACACACCCACGCAGTGTGTGTAAAACTGCCGTTAAAAAAACAGGTGTTTGTAACAGTCGCAGTTGGGAGTGGTGATGGATCTTTGTGGAAAGGCAACAGCACTGTGGAAGCTTACAGCACTCTGTTCTTGAAAAAGTACCAATTGTTTGTGCTGCCTTTCCACCAGTGTGCTGAAATTCATAGATATTTCTCACGAATGCAAGGTGTGCATGTACCTGTGGCTCTTTGTGCAACCTTCTGCAGGTGCTTGGGTGAGAGGATGTAGTCTTCATGCCACAGCTGGCAAAACTATTACAGATGGTTTCCCTTACTCTTCATCTGGCATAGAAATGCTGGCTAGGTAAAGGTAAAGGGACCTCTGACCGTTAGGTCCAGTCGTGGATGACTCTGGGGTTGTGGCGCTCATCTCGCTTTACTGGCCGAGGGAGCCGGCGTACAGCTTCTGGGTCATGTGGCCAGCATGACTAAGCCGCTTCTGGTGAACCAGAGCTGCACACAGAAACGCCGTTTACCTTTCCGCCGGAGCGGTACCTATTTATCTACTTGCACTTTGACATGCTTTCAAACTGCTAGGTTGGCAGGAGCAGGGACCGAGCAATGGGAGCTTACCCCATTGTGGGGATTCGAACCGCCGACCTTCTGATCGAAAAGCCCAAGAGGCTCTGTGGTTTAGACCACAGCGCCACCCACATGCTGGCTACTAGTCTCTTTATAGGCTGGTAGAAAAGAAGTCAGCAGGCTGATCTGAGTCTTGTCCCTGTTTTATTCTGGATTGTTTTATCTGATTTATTTTTAAATGTTGTAAACTGCTTTGAGATTTTCCCCCTTTAAACTACAAAACTGTAGACAAATGAATTTATTTATTTATTTATTTCTAATTTATTATTATCATTTTCACGAGGGGGAGGAATAGCGACCAGACAGTCTGTACTGGTGACTGCAACCCAGGTTTAAGGCACCATTTGGCGATTAGCTTGTATATCTGAGTTTCTAACACGGGGTTGTGGGGGGGATGATAGCCAGTTGTGTGGGTGCATGAGTTGAACTGACTTTCCCTTGCAATACCTCAGGGGTCAGCAACCTTTTTCAGCCGTGGGCCGGTCCCTCAGACCATGTGGTGGGCCGGACTATATTTTGAAAAAAAATATGAACAAATTCCTATGCCCCACAAATAACCCAGAGATGCATTTTAAATAAAAGCACACATTCTACTCATGTAAAAACACGCTGATTCCTGGACCGTCCATGGGCTGGATTGAGAAGATGATTGGGCCACATCCAGCCCATGGGCCTTAGGTTACCGACCCCTGCAGTACCTCATGTTCCCCTCCCCATATCTGCTCTAGAGGATCCAGACAGATTTTGAGGAGGATCAGAAGGGGAAGGTCTGTTTGTCCAACACTGGATTTCACCCAGGGTCTGAGCGATAAATGATGATGCAGTAATCTTGGAGGATTCCCATTTCTTTCTATGTTGGTAGGTGGCTGATGATTCTGTCTGGAGGGAGAGAGTTCGGTTAGCAGGGTGCCACAACCAAACAGGTCTTCCCCGGCCAGTCCCACACACCACCACCTCACCTCAGAACATTGCGGGGGGGCTTAGAGAAGGGCTTCCAAATATTATCTTGGTGCTTGATGTGGGCGTAGGCTTGAGTTTTAAGCATCTGGTGTCCAGACAGAAGTAGAGAAATTGGTCGTTATAACTTATGTGCTAAAACTGCTTACACTGAGTTACTTCATTGTTGTTGCATGATAACCAAAGGATTGAAATTCAAATTCCAAAGAGGAATGGACTCTCTACGTCCCTAATATTCAAAGTAGCTGTTTTATCACACTAGGTATAAAACAGAGGATGCTAATTGGGATCAGAACCAGGTGATGACAAAAATTGGCTCAAGGTATTTTTTGGGGGAAGGAACTCTACCGGTTTATGTTGAGTGCCCTGCCTTTTGCACAGACACTTATATTCATGGGCTGGAAAGTTGCTGGGTTGCTGGAAGCACAGAAGCCTATTTCTCAGAAGGGTACATTTATTTGGGAAAGTACAGAGTAGGTGTCATATGCAAACTCATGTTAACTGTTGTTTGTACTTCTGGCTGATAAGTCCACTTTGTGCTCAGAGTAATGCAGGAAATGATGCACTGCAGAAACTAAAAGTGGCAGAAAGGAAAATGGAATTTATTGGCAAAATCTTAGAAGCAAGAAGGCTTCTTGGAAACTAGAAACTTGGCAGACATGTGCTTGAGTGTTTATTTCAAAACACCTATGTAGCATCTTTTGTTTTATCTTTTTTATATTTTGATCTCAAAAGCAACAGAAGCCAGAAAGCATGTAAGTGTGTGTGTATAATGAAAGTCAACAAATTATCAAGCCATAGCACTGGGGGCGGAATCACCATTTAAAAAGATGCTTTCAGCAGAGGCAGTAGAACTCGGTGAGGTAGCCCACCTGTCTTCCGACCATTACATTATAATGGCCAGCATGACTAAGCCACTTCTGGTGAACAAGAGCTGCACACAGAAACGCTGTTTACCTTCCCGCCGGGGTGCTTCATGTGATGTGAGCTGGGCAGAAGCATTGGATTGGCTGTGCCACCATGCTGAGCTCTGTATACCTCTCTCCACCCTATTGGGAACCAGCTACAACACCGTGTGTCTAGAAGGCAAGTGAGCAACACTGCCCTGCCTGTGCCATCCCGCTGACTGGTACACAGAGGTTCACACAGATTCCTGGTGAAAGATAGGGGAAGTCCCACATACACTCAGTTCTGATATTCCCCACCCTCCAACACATTCCTCCCAGCACTGTCCTCAGGGCAGCAGGCTTTATGTGATGGTGGGGCAAGGCAGGTTGAAATGCTCAACCCTTTGAGGGTCATCGCTGAATCGAGCACCCTTTCAGGTTGTTCCTCCAAGTGTGCAAACCCGATTTGGAACGTTCTAGTCTCACCATATTTACAAACGCCACGGCAACCATATCTGCTAAAATCCCTTTTGAGAAATAATTCTTGATTTTGTTGGAAGGTGTCTTAAGAACACAACGGTTCTGAGGCATTTGAAATGAATTTATCCTGTCTCTGCTGGTTTTGTAAGCAGGTGGTTAACTTGATCAACTTTTTATTTTAAAGTTTCCATGTAGTAAATTTTCTGGTGACTCAGAAAATGGTGACTAGCTACTTTTGGTGTTCTAACTTGAGTACAGAACACATCCAAGTACTGTATTGTTGTAGTCAGCTGACCAGCTGTGTGAAGATCTCTTAATTAATTCCAGCTGCTTAATGACTTTGAAATCTGATGCGAAATGCATCCTACTCTCTCTATACTTGACTAAATGTGCCACCTTGACTAATTGTGGTTTCGTGAAGGGGATGGTAGAAAGCAGTTTTCATCTCTCAAGAGGAATTGGTCTTCTTCATGAGTCAGCTGTAGCAGTGGCTCTTCCTATGCTAACTCCTGAGAACTTCCCCATAGTTTGAATTCTGCCCGGGCATAAAGTTCTGCAATAACCCAACAGTGGTCTGTTAGATTCTGGTAGAGTATCTGTGCTTCTTCAGATTGTTTGTATGAAAGAGATCTGATCTTTGCCTTTTCTCACTTTTACCCTTTCGTAGGTGCCTGACTTGCATTTGGAATCCCAAAGACTAAAGAAAGAACATCTGACAAGCTGGAATGTTAGTTTCAACTTTTCAAGATCTCTGGGTTAGGAAGATTAAAGGAATCATATAAATTCGCCCAAGACTGTTGTAGGGCAGTCCTTGAAGGATTTGCTGTACTCAAGTGTTTGATCACTCACCATGAACGTGACAAGCTTGTTCTCCTTCACAAGCCCAGCTGTTAAAAGACTGCTAGGATGGAAGCAAGGGGACGAAGAGGAAAAATGGGCTGAGAAAGCTGTCGATGCCCTAGTAAAAAAACTGAAGAAGAAAAAAGGAGCAATGGAAGAGTTGGAGAAGGCATTGAGCTGCCCAGGTCAGCCCAGCAACTGTGTCACAATTCCTCGTTCGCTGGATGGGAGGCTCCAGGTGTCCCATCGGAAAGGGCTGCCCCATGTAATTTATTGCCGTGTGTGGCGCTGGCCTGATCTGCAGAGCCATCATGAACTTAAACCACTGGAATGCTGTGAGTTTCCCTTTGGTTCAAAGCAGAAGGAAGTTTGCATCAATCCCTATCACTATAAGCGAGTGGAAAGTCCTGGTAGGTATCTTCGTGTATACTTTGATTTTATTAGCTTACGCAATGCCTTTTTCCAACAGCTCAACTGCAATCAGATTTAAGATTATAGGACTGCTAAACTAGAGAAATAGAATGTGCAGCTTGCTGGGAGTAGATCCTAGAATCATAAGAGTTGGAAGGGACCCTGAGCATCATCTAGTCCAGCCCCCTGCTATGCAGGATTATACAGCTGTCCCTTACGGGGATCGAACCTGCAGCCTTGCCATTATCAGCACCACACTCTATCCAGTGGAACTATCTCAGTTATCTTAGTTATACTACTGAACCATCTTAAGACAGTAGCGCGCCACATCTATGCTTACTCATGTATTCAAGATAGACTCTGGTACTTGTAGGGCATAATAAACTGATATACTTCACTCTCTCCTTGTACATTATAGCTGTAATCTCTGTGTTACAAATACTATGTGACTCTTAAAAAAATCAGTAGGTTAGTAATGGCTCCCTGTGGTAGAGGAAGTGAAAGTAAAACTTGCAGTGGCATATGACCTTCAGCAGTGCATTCTGCTAAGCAGTGAAATAAACTAGCTGCTTTGATGATTATGTGTCTGGGACTGTTGACTTCCTATATTAGACCTGGGTGCAGCAGGGATCTTGTTGGAAGCCAGCCTCAAGTTGTCTGTCCCACATTGGGGAAAACTGCTCAAAAGCTCATGAGAATAGTAGATCTGTTGCCCTTGCAAGAACTGAATAAATCTTTCCCTAGTTCCACACTAGATTTTAGTACACCTGGTGTTTTTATAAGAGATTATAAACATTGAATGAGAGGGGCAGAACTGATTCCATAGTTGTGCACTGTTTTGGGGCTGTGTAGCAAATAGGGACGCAGGTGGCGCTGTGGGTAAAACCTCAGCGCCTAGGACCTGCCGATCGCATGGTCGGCGGTTCGAATCCCCGTGGCGGGGTGAGCTCCCGTCGTTCGGTCCCAGCTCCTGCCCACCTAGCAGTTTGAAAGCATCCTTAAGTGCAAGTAGATAAATAGGTACCGCTTTATAGGGGGAAGGTAAACGGCATTTCCGTGTGCTGCTCTGGTGCCGGTTCGCCAGAGCAGCTTCATCATGCTGGCCACGTGACCTGGAAGTGTCTGTGGACGGCGCTGGCTCCCGGCCTCTAGAGTGAGATGAGCGCACAACCCTAGAGTCTGTCAAGACTGGCCTGTACGGGCAGGGGTACCTTTACCTTTACTAGCAAATAGGTAGATGGTTGCGCAGTAAATCTATTTTCCATAACCACATTTGGAAACCTAGTGTAATTTTTGTTCAGTGAATTACTTTGATAGACCAGAACTGGTTCTCTCTCCGCTTTAAACTGGAGGAGGGGGAGAGATTGCTATGGATAAAAGTTGCAGGGAGTATCCCAATTATTCCAAGTATCCCAATTTACATACTTGAGCTCCAGAAAACTGTACTATAGATATTTTGTGTGTGTGTGTATGAGGGGGGGTGAACACTGTGAAAAGTGATATGCCATTTGGAAAGCTGAGACTGCTAACTGCAGCTGAAGGGCAGGAGTAACTTAAAACTGGCAATTCAAAGCTTGGAGAATCCAAGCTTTGTCAGCATGCTTCCTGGTTAAGATTGCTGCATATATGTAGAGACGGGAGGAGGAAGAAGTGATAGGGGAAGCTTGTCGTCATCTGGCAAACACTCCAGCACAATTGTCGGAAAGAAGTGCCTTGCGCAGGCATGTCTGTAACAGCTAGCTATAACGGACTATACAAAGCCATGGCCTGTGTACACAAAAGTGTTGTAGTTTGAAAGACTATGCTAAGTCTAACTGGCTGATTTTTGGTAAATGTTTAAACATGCCTTTGAATCTAATGTAATAAGGGGTCATGGTTGTCTCCTCCTGGAACTGTAAGGATGTGTATTCTGGTCTTGGAAACTTTGTGTTTTGTGAAGTCTTTTGTTTTGCAATGCAAAGGTAGCAGTCCTTCAGTGACTACCTTTTGCCTTTGAATTAATTCTTTCCTTTTACAGGTCCTAAATATTGTATGTCTCAGTACAACGAACTTCCAAGTAATTACACTTAACACAGTCTACTCCTCCCAGGCTGGGCTTCTCTTGTATCTGCATTTTCAAGTTAACAATTTAAATGACTAACGTAGGTGTGCTCTAGTCATATTTGGAAGACTCAAGTGCACTCTTTTGACTTTAGGATTAAATTGCAAAAGGAAGAAAGAACAAGCAATTTAGCTAATTTGTTAATGTGCTGAAATTCATTTTAATTGGATATAACCACAGATTAAGAGCTGTAGCTCTCTCACCTTGTTATCTGTCCTGGAAGTAGGGTTGCAAATCTTTTCCTCCCGCTCCCACTGGCAGCAGAGTTTTTTTCAATAATTCTACCACATGGATAAATCTGTAGGTTAAGTTCTTAAACATTGAGGTGTAAGCTTGGAACCCCTCTTAGGCAGGTGGTGGAAGGCAGTAAGTTTCAAGCAGAACAAAGAAAAACTGGCAATCATCTTGGTATATGTATCTGCCATGCTAATTCTTCCTTCCTAAATTGGAGGATGCCTTGTCACACCTGAGCAAAGAGTGGTTTTACTTTTTAAAAATATTATTAATATTACATTTATATCCCACCTTTGTTCCCAAGAGAGTCCATTTTCCTGGGTAAATAGCTAGTAGTGATGATGCTTGTGTGTGTGTGAGTGTGTGTGTGTGTGTTTGAAATCCGATGTATTCTGTAAACTTGGACATTTTGGAACACTTGGCTGGTATGTGCTTTAAAACATTGAAGACAGAACTGGCTTCTGGTTTCCTTGTAAACTTTCCTTGTAAAGAGCCTCTGGGATGAATAATTTGTCTTGACCTCAGTTTTTGTTGTTCTTGGGACTTGGCCCACTCTATAGTAAGAGGGGAGGATATTAAGGCTCCCCTTAAGAGACACTGTCTGATTTGTAGTTTTATTATATTACTAAAACGGCCTTCCCTAAACTTTCCTCCAGTTGTTGTTGGGCTCCAACTCCCATCACTCCAGCCAACGTAGCCAGTGGTCATGGATGAAGGGAGTTGCAGTTCAGTGACATCTAGAGAGCCACAAGTAGGCCAACCTTAAGTATCTGTGCTAGTATCTCCTTCGTAGATAGTGAAATGAGTGGTTCGGTGTGGTTTTTTTAAGGCACACATGCACACACATTTAATTTAAATACACACACTTGGTTAGCAGCAACTGTCTCAACAAGCCTTTTGTAAAACTCTTAGGTGCTGGGATAACCTATTAAAATATTTCCTGAACCAATTTCCTGTAATGTATGCAAGTTTTAGCCAGCACACAAGCAAATATAATGTGGAGTATTGACATTAAAAGTTAGATCTTGAGGTGTACAATGTAAACCAAAAGTATATTTACATTTTGTGATGTGATGCCCTGGATGAATCCCTCTAAAATGCTTGAAATCATCTTCTGCAATAGTGATGAGCTTCGATACTGAACTTGGTGTCTTTAAGTGGATGCCAATGGAATTCATGAGTCAGCAGTGGCTCCATGGTTTCCATGACTAAGAACATACCCAGGCATTCAGTCCTCATGTGATTTATTATCATGTGGGGGCGAAAAGGAGGGACATGCTTGCTAGCCTGGCTTCCCTCTTCTCCCAGTCACATTCCCCTGATGACCAGTCCCAGCCATTTTAGTGGGATTCATTTAGGGGTAGATTTTTTAGGGTTTTTTACATCAGTTGGTGGAATGATACACAGTGCTAGAAACTCCTTAAACCAACGTTACAGTCGCCAAAACGGAATGTCTAGTTGCCATTTTTGGGGGCAAGGTGGCTCCTATGTCTTATTTTTTTCAAATGATGGACTGACTGATTATCAGTTAAACATCTGGCTAGTTCAGATAGCTAGGTGAAGAACTATGAGAACTTAATGAAGAAAAGTCACTTTATCCAGGGACAGTCCACATATATATTGGCCTATTCCTACCTCTTTCTCTTAATGGTTACACTGACCATTCATAACGTAAGAGTATTCTTCACAGCTGTGAGCAGGGCAGCAGGGTGGGGTAAGTGAAGACAAACTACAACCATTAACTTATAACGTTGTTCACTGCTCCTGCTCAGGCTGCACAGAAAAAGCATTTTGGTTTCTGAAATTCATTCTTATTGTTGCAGATAGCATCCTGAACTACAACTACTCCAAGCTATATAGTTTTGGAAGACCTAATCTTAATACTGTATAGTGTTATCTTGAAACTGTAATATAGGCTGCAACAAATTTGATCTCAGGCTAGTTTCTCATTGGTAGGCTTGTCTCCTTTGCCTGCTACGTAACATGCAGACATAATAATCCATGCTTTTAGTGTAGATGTGAACAGTTGTGGCCTAATGCAGGGGTCAGCAATTTTTTTCAGCAAGGGGCCGGTCCACTGTCCCTCAGATCTTGTGGGGGGCCCGACTATATTTTGAAAAAAATTAATGATGCAAGAGCACCATGAGCCCCGGTGGCTGCTTGCCTGTGTCTTGCAAGCGGCAGGGGTTGGCGGCGGCAGGATGATGAGCGGCGCGCGAAAAGGCTCTGGAGAGAGGCTGCTTAAAATGGCGGCCGCTCGAGTGCTGCTGCTGCTGGCACCAACAAAGCCCAGCCCCCTTCCTCCTCTAGGCAGGGCGGGGAGAAGCCAGGAGGAGGGAGGGAGGAGGCGCTGCCGCCATGTGAGGGAGAGGTAAAGAACACATGCACTGGTGATCCACACGCAATTCCTGGACTGTCTGCGGGCTGGATCTAGATTCGGCCCGCGGACCTTGGTTTGCTGACCCATGGCCTAATGTGATTGGATGCACGTTGTGGTTATCACCTGTACTATGACATTCACCTTGCAATAAGGCCTTTCAGAAGTGCAGAAGAGGGAAAGAGAGTAGGGACAAGGTGGGCTACATCTATTGTGCTTGGCAACACTGCTGTGCAGCAACACAAACTTTTAGTTAGTAAGCATCACTAGGTGAACAAAGCAGACATTCCTGACGACAGAGTTGCTCTAGAGTACCAGAACGCAACTGCTCTCCTTGTAAATCAGTTCCTTTTTCATTTCAAGAAAGGAAAGTGATAACGCTCTACAGCTGTATCCTCCAGTATCTTGCAACCTCTCCAAATAACAGATCAGTGCCTCTTGGTTACTTTGCAGCAACAGGTGTGCTTGGCTCAACATAGCCAAAGTCTCAAGCTGTCTCTTCGATTATGCCTCTTCCTCTGGGCTGGCAGCTACTTCTGAGATCAGCTTCCTTTCCTGCTGTGTCGAATTTTAGCAATTTATTTTGTACAGTGGAGGTGTCCAACTTGATCAAGCTAAGCGTGCTTATCCCAATCCAACTACAGGCAGGTTTTTCATCTGACCCTCTTGGGGTTTTGCCCTCTTGCTCAAGGATGTTAATTTGGGGGACCCGGGTCACTGGGAAGCTCCTGTGCTTTTACTGATGGCACTGGTGGGAAGATTTCCTAGCGCAGAAATGGGAGAAGCCACACTCAAGTCGACCTGCTGCTTTTTTAAAGGTGTCTGAAAAGGTATAGAATCCTTCTCAGAGTCTGGGACAGGCAACTCTTCCCAACCCAATAGCTAGCATTTGTATCCCACCAGGGGGTCTCACTGACTCGCTACAAGCTGCCCTAAAAGTGATGTGCATAGGTTGAAGTATGCATGTTTGTCTTCTGTTGGAGCAGGTTCAGACTGAAGCCTCTTGCCATTTCTGGGAGCTAAATTAGTGCTCGGTCCCACATCTCTGCTTCTGAGAGCACACATCACGGTGCTTGTGTTTTGCAAACTGTGTTTTTATTAAGGGAAATCTCACAATAGGCAGCGTTCACATACTTTCACAATGTGGGAGAGTCTTAAATTAGCGACATGGTTTCCATGAGCTGTTAAGGAAACGCCGTACCAAAAGTGACACTTTCTTTTCCCCTCTGCCCTTTGTCTGTCGTTTGCATGGAAAATCCAGTGTCTCTGGAACCTTGGAGAAAATGACTAGTGTATCCACTTTTAGATTGCTAAAAGCACTTTGAAGATTCTCTTTCCAGCTATTCTCGAAATGCAAAACAAGCCCCCCCGCCCCCCAAAAAACTTAGTGTTTCATATGCCTTTGTTTAAATGTGTGAGAGAGGAGAGGAAAGATGTGGCTTGTTGTGGTAATCAAGGCATGAGTTATTCTAGGCTCAGTCTCCTTACAGGAACCCAGGAGAAGATGCAACATTTTCAACAGATACCAGGGGAACTGTTAATGTCCTGACCTGGTGCCCATAGGCAGTAATGGGCTGAATGAAGGGAAATAACTTGAAGCAAAATTCAGAAAAGACAGAGGTGATCGCGGTTAGAGAGATGGACTCTTGGAATATTGATTTGGCTTGTTCTGGACAAGATTTGAAAAATGGGCTTCGTCATTTGGGGGCACTCCTGCATCAGGCTCTGCATCTAGATGTCCAAATAGTGCTGTTACTGAAGATGCTGGGAGTTCACAGGAAGCCAGGTGACAGAAGATTCAGAGAAGGCAGGTTGTTTGTCTAGAAATTGTGTCTCATGGGGGTAGTGACCTTGGGCAAGGATGCCTTTGCCCAGCTTAGGTTGGTGCACTATCTGCATCTGTTCCAGAAAAGATCGGACCCAGCCACAGTAACGCATGCCTTGGTTGCATCCAGGTTGGATTACTGTAATGTCCTCTGCATGAAATTGCCTTGAGACTTCAGAAACTTTCAGCTGGTCCAGAATCTAATTGCAAGGATGTCACCAAAGATACCATACCACACAGATTCTGTAATGCCTGCGTTTGTTGCAAAATTATTTCCTTCACATAATTTTAAGTGCCGGTGATGACAGTTAAAACAATAAATGGCTTTGTGCCATGATACCTGGATCTATACCTAAGATGGATTAGAGAGACCCATCTGAGTCCCATTCATAGTTGAGGAAGGTGTATAGAGAGCCTTCTCAGTGGCTGCATCCAGATTGTGGAATACCTCACCCAGCAAGATCTATTTTACCCCCTCTTACACATTTAATTGCTCACGTGTTAAAACTTCCCTGTTCTGGCAACTGTATATCTAGCTGGGCAGGTGAATTTCATATGCTGAAGCCTCATTTGAGAATGTTCTGACTCTCCCAGCCCGTTTCTGAGTTTTGTGCTGTTTTCTTTTATGGGAATGTGCTTTTACTTTTTTTAATAGTTGTAAAATGCCAAGTACAAATGCATTGGAAGAGTCTGTTTAATGCAAATGCACTGGACAGACTGGGTAAAAGTTTAACAAATAAAAGAGAAAAGGCAGCTTAATGTAAATATAGTCATATGGTGCGGGTGCTGGGAGAATCCTAACTTTGTGTATATACTGAGGGCATCTGAGCTCATGGAGTTTGACCAGAAAAGGGATCTTAGGGTCATGGTGGATAGCTCACTGAAAATACTGACTCAGTTTGCGGCAGACATGACAAGGGTGAATTACATCACGATCATTAGAAAAAAACAAAAACAAAAACCAATTCTTCCAGTACCATTTTTAGTGTGACCATGCTTAGTATACTGTGTACAGTCCATGTTCAACTGTCTGGTGTCTGACTTCTTCCTAAATTGGGTCTAAAGCTTTGGGAGCAGCCCAATTCAGACTACTTTGGAGAAGGCCCATTTTGTATCAGACAAGGCCCAAATCCTTCCAAAGTTGCCTATTTGGTTCTGGATTTGGATTCTCTCTGAAGCAGATGCATACTCCTACTATATACAGTAGTACCTCAGGTTACAGATGCTTCAGGTTACAGACTCCGCTAACCCATAAATAGTACCTCGGGTTAAGAACTTTGCTTCAGGATGAGAACAGAAATCGCATGGCGGCAGCGGGAGGCCCCATTAGCTGAAGTGGAACCTCAGGCTAAGAACAGTTTCAGGTTAAGAACAGATCTCCAGAACGAATTAAGTTCTTAACCCAAGGTACCACTGTATAGCATGACTTTCAGGATCCTTGGGAGCTTGCTTCTTAATACTAGTTGCTAGGGAGCAACAATGAGAGAGGGTTTTTTATCATCATGTTCTGCCCGTGAGTTTCCCATAGATATCTAGTTGGCAACTGTTGAAAACCGTAGCATTTCAGTATTAACCTTTTAGCACATTGCTTATACTAAAAATAAACTTTCAGCTGTTGTCTCTTTAAGTTCTCTGTCCATAGCCTATGTAGTGCTATCATTGTCTTCAGAAGAATTTCCTAGTTAACAAGGTTTTGGCTTACAAACCATTAAGTGGTTAGCAAGCCAGCAAAATGCACTAAAAGTTTCAAACGTTGGCATTAAATATACAAAACACTGCTCCGTGTTTTGTAAATAAAAACGCAGCAAATTCCTTTGATTATCTTGTTACTAGCTACTGTGAAAACCGAGTTTACGACTCTGGGACCCTGGCAGTCACTGTGACACTGTATGAATTTAAGTTATGTAATGACAGGATCCAATGAAGTGTCTTTGCTGAGACCTGTTTGTTCCTAGAATGTGAATACCCCACATGCAACGGTTGCATCCATGGAAGAGTTTGCCTTTGTTCTGTAAGTGTGGTCTTGAACTAAGTTTTCGGTCTTTCTCTCCCCTCCAACTTTCCAGTTCTTCCTCCAGTGCTTGTTCCGAGACACAGTGAATACAACCCACAGCACAGTCTCCTGGCTCAATTCCGCGTGCCACAAAACGAGCCACACATGCCACACAATGCTACTTTCCCAGACTCTTTCCAACAACCCAATAGCCATCCGTTTCCTCACTCGCCCAACAGCAGCTACCCAAACTCCCCGGGAAGCAGCAGTGGCACCTATCCTCACTCACCTGCCAGCTCGGACCCAGGAAGTCCTTTCCAGATGCCAGGTAAGCTTGCTCCAAGAGGCCTTGGTTGTAAGTTCTCAGTGTTAAGGGCATGGTTGGGACACTTGTTCTGCTTGGGTTAGTATCTCATGGCAACCAATGAAAATGCAAACATTTGCATGTTTTTAAAGGTTTATTTACAGGGACACGGGTGGCGCTGTGGATTAAACCACAGAGCCTAGGACTTGCTGATCAGAAGGTCGGCGGTTCGAATTCCCGCAACAGGGTGAGCTCCTGTTGCTCAGTCCCTGCTCCTGCCAACCTAGCAGTTCGAAAGCACGTCCAAGTGCAAGTAGATAAGTAGGTACCGCTCTGGCGGGAAGGTAAACGGCATTTCCGTGCGCTGCTCTGGTTCGCCAGAAGCGGCTTAGTCATGCTGGCCACATGACCCAGAAGCTGTACGCCGGCTCCCTCAGCCAGTAAAGCGAGATGAGCACCGCAACCCCAGAGTCGGTCACGACTGGACCTAATGGTCAGGGGTCCCTTTACCTTTAAAGGTTTCTTTATGGCAATTAAAACTACAGTGAAACCTTGGTTCTTTAACTTAATCTGTTCCGGAAGTCCATTTGACTCCTGAAAGCATTGGAAAACCAAGACGCAGCTTCTGATTGGCTGCAGGAGCTTCCTGCACTCAAGTGGAAGCCGCAGTGGATGTTTGGCTTTCAAAAAACGTTCAAAAACTGGAACACTTAACTTCCGGGTTTGCCTGGTCGGGAGCCGATTTGTTTGACAACTAAGCCGTTCGAGAACCGAGTTATGACTATACATACTTTTTGTCAAAAACCATAATTTTATGATCACTGCAATTGGGACAATAGCTGCAAATTTTGCCCACTGAACCTTTGGATGTGTTAAACTTTCACCTGTCAACTCTTGGAAACTGTGAATAGGTGTTGCGTAATGTCTCTCTGGCTTTACCTAGTCTGCAAAGAAAAGTTTTTGAAACTATGGAGCACCCAAGGATTTTAATGAATTACCACATAAAGATAGCATTAAAAGATTTATCTTAGCTGATCGTGAGAGCATTATGCGCTGCTAGAGAATTGGTCACTGGAAATTGGACCCATAGAGTTCTTCACTAGCTAGAACTTCATTTGTAGAACATGATGTAGCATAACCTTGAAGTTAGTTACAAATCTGGTAAAAAAATGAGGGGAGCTGCACTTGCCCTCTAGGTTAGAAGTCAAAGCAGTGAGGTGCTTTGTTCAACTAGGATTCCAGATTGGTGCTAGAAGATCAAATCCAAATGACCAGGGGAAGGCAATTGTCCATTAAAAATAAAACAAAACCCACACTTCACATTGGTTCAAGAACTAACTTTGTTAGTAGAAGTATCTTATGACATGAGTTTGCAGTGTCTCAAAAGGGCAAGTAGACAAAGAGTAGCATGAAGTTTGCTCTTTTAAATGTTGCAGAGAAATAGCCTTTTCTCACTGTTCGTTAGTTCTTCCAAATCTCTCCTGTGTGTTTTGGGTTGTAAAAAGATACTAAAGAATTCCTCAGTTGTGTTTAAGCTTCTAAAAAATTAAACCAATGTAGGAACACACAAACATGGATGAAGAGAAGAAGTATTCAAACTATTCCTGGTGTAGCAATCAACAACTGTATAGCTGGTGACAGCTTAAACCTAAGGATTCTGGCTGGCTACCCGGCAATAAACTGGTCTTAGCAGCACTGATGTCAACAGCACATGAGTGTAAATCTTGCTGTGTACTGGATTGCAGCCCCTGTTTGCTAGTAAACTTAAATGTTACTTGGTTCATCTCCTAATTGAAATGCTTTATTTTGATAAGTGGTCATGCATTAACAGCTCACTTGAAAGCCACAGGCCACCAGTAATTCCATGCAGTTGAGTGGGCTGGTGGAGGAAGGACAGATCACTCCATTCTCCTCTGCCATTTGGTTTCTGTGCTAGATGGGTAGGAAGGAAAGCCTGATCCTCAGTTCTGTCCCTCCTCTGTCATTCAACTTGATCAAATGCATTTTTTTTAAAAAACTAGCCTGCATTTCTGCACATCTTTAAAAGAGGGGGGCTTCCCTTCCAGCATGAGAATATGGGTTCCTCTTAGTAGGTTGGCAACTTTAACTGGCTTCTTTGTAAGGCTGCTTTAGCTGCTGTTAGTTCTGTTGCAGTACAATAATAGGGAATTATTGCTGTTGGAACTGGGAAGGTAGGAAAAACAGAAGTACAATAGTGTTGGCCGAAATCTTTTCCAGCAGGACTGATCTTTATTAAGCACCTAAAACCACTAGCTATGATAAACATACATTAAAAAAACAAACCTCCTCAAGATCGCTTATCTCATGTAGAATAAATTTACCTTTTTCTGCTTCAAAGCCTAGTTCCCTAAAAAATATACTCTAAACTATTATTCCTTGATCAGAAAATAATAGCTTCCGTTGTTAGCCTTGTTTATAAGAGTTTAGTTTTGTCTAGCAAGTCTCACTTGAGACACAGGAATGAAGAGTTTTATTGGGTTATCATGAATAGGAGGAAATTGTTGCTTGACCTGTCTTAGCGCTTTCTACTAATGTACAAAGAGAAATTAAATTATCTGTCCTGTATTTTTCCCATTTAGCTGATACTCCCCCTCCTGCTTATCTGCCTCCAGAAGATCAGATGACACAGGATGGTTCACAGCCAATGGACACCAATATGATGGCACCTTCAATTCCTCCAGAAATAAGTAGAGGAGGTGAAAATTTTAGGTTTTTTTCTCCCCCTTTTAATAAGAAATGTGGTCTAACATATATATGTGGCATGTGGAGTATAAACATGGTTGTAGCATACATTTTATGAATAGGAAGCTGTGAATGATCATATCTGAATTATGGACTTCCAATAGGTTGCTGGTTGGCCGCTGTGAGAACAGGGTGCAGGACTAGATTGCCTGATCCAACAGAGGTGGCCTTAGGTTCTTATGATTTATAATGCTGCACTCATGCTCTGGACTAAGAGTCTGGCATAATAGCAAGTAAATGTCAGTGGATGTCTTCTCCCCAAGTAACAAGGTATGAAAAATGGTGTTTCAGCCAAACTTGCACCAAATCATGCACTGCTTCTTCCTCCTCATAGCTGCAGACAAGATGCTCAGATAACCAAAGTGCATTCTGTGCCAGCAGTTTTGGAGCCATCTTGGAAAAATAAGAGTAGACAACCTCTTGGTTATTTAACATTTTGTTTTAAAGCTGGCTTTCAACCGATAAAGCAAATCTTTGGGTAGTTTTGCTGATCTGTTCATTTCACGTAGACCTTGTTGCTGACAAAAGCAAGAAGCAAATTTATCATTGTTTATGCCTGACTCTGTAGACCTTCTGCACACATTAGTTTTCCGATTGTCCTGTATCTTTGTCCTGTCATTCTTGCATTCCTTAGGAATAGCCCCAGTAAGCAGAGGGCTACGTCTCTAACCAATCTTTAAGGGTTTGTTTGGATATTCTGGTCACAGCAAACTGCTGTGTGTTGGGTCGTAAGAGATGCATATAAATAGTGTGCTTCTCATTAGGTTGGCTCCAGTTCATGTGGCAGGATCATAAAATTTCTGCCACCGGCACTGCCACATGTAGTGTTGTGTGTTGGCTAGACCATGACCATAGCAGTTTCATCCAAGAGCACTGTCAAGATGGCTGGATCTGGAACCAGATTATTTTTACAAGCTGTGTTGTTACCAGAAATCACAGCACTTGCAGCGTTACCCACTTCTGTGTTCACAATGGCAGTTTCCTGCACGCCCTTCCCACTGTGGCTTTGGGGCCAGATATTTTAGCAGGAGGCAGGGAACAGTATGTACTGGACAGCTGAAGGATGTTGCAATCACAAGCACAGAAGTAGTAATGCTGCAGGCCCAACGACTAGTAGCAACTAGTGGCAGATGCTCCCTCTAAATCTGGTAACTTTTTCCTCCCCTGATCTTAATATCCCCCCCTTCCCGTTTTTCTTTTTTCTTTTTAGAGGGTGAAACTACACTTGCTTATTTCCTTTACACTTACATTGTTTACGCACACCTGTTTCCCTTAATTCTGTGAGCTCATTTCTCTACTCCTGTACCTCTACCTGGTACGTACGGTCACATCCTTTGTTTTATAGCCCTTCAGAAAAGGTCTGCTGAAGTTCGCATATAGGAAGGGCACCGGCAGTAAAACGTAGGCTCAAGCACTCTCGCTGCAGACATTTAGAGAGGCCTGTTCTTTGTGAAGATTTGTTAGTCTTAAGAGATTTGACTTAACAAGCTGCATCCTGTCAATGAAGTTGGGTAACTCCTATTGTTGGCTCATGCTGGGAATGGAGAGACAAAGCACACCTGCTCTGCATGACTTAAGGCAAATGTGAGGAAGTTAGTATGAAATCTGTGTGAGAGAGATATGATTTCATTCTGCAGGAATGGCCAGCTGGCAGGATTTCTTCCCGAGTTTGAGAACTAGGGCAAAGCTGTGTGCAGCCTTAATGGTTGCTGGCATCTTACTGTGAAGAGTGCACCTACTTACTAATAATTAAAGGCTGCCGTACAATGACTTGAAAGGATTAAAAATATCATGGCTTGTTTGAATCAGCACTTCTTTGCATAGCTTTGGTAATCAGTGAACAGGATGGAGAAAAGCCTTATTTACAAAAAAGTATATACCACTGTATCATAAAAATATACCAGCAGTTTACAACAAAAGAAAAACAGTTTATATTGTGGTAGGATACGATATATTATACGTCTAAAAACTAGTTAAAAGCAAAAAGAAATGAAAAAAACAAACAACAATAGACCATGATGAGGGATGTACTCTTAATTGCCTGCATAAGCCTGATGGAATAGAAAAGTTTTCAGCAGGTGTTTCAAAGTTGGCACAGAAGGTGGCCACTGAATCTCTGTTGGCAAGGTGCTCCGCAGGACTGGCCAGTGGCACTAAAGGCTCAAATTCTCATTGTTGTCATATGAGGCCCAACTCGGGGAATATAGTCTGCCATCTTCAGTTTCATAAAATTGGTTTCCTACAGCCAAAACTACATTTGTGACTGTCATTGGTTGACTCTCCCTTCTTAGCTACCACAAGTCACTGTGGTGTAGTGGTTTGTGTCAGATGAAGGCTGAGAGTTCTCAAATTCAGATCCCAATCTGGCCTTGAAGCCCACTTTGGGCCAGGTGGAAAAAGCCCTGCAAGGCAGGGAGCAGATCTTCCAGGAGTCACAGCTGAGATGGTCATAGAGTGCCCCAGGAGGTCATTATGATGGACAACTGAGGCCAGGGTATGCCAGCCCAGCAAACACTCCTAGCTGTAGAAGGCAATTGGGACTTCTGTGGCTGGCTGAAATCCTGGAGTACTAGGAACTTCTTCCTTCAGGGACAGTGCAACCCATTCTGGATCGGGTCATCCACCTGATTCCTGAACACAGGAACCACCTACCCACAACACCTCTGTGTTAGAAGGATTCACTCTCAGTTGGTTGGTTTCCAACAAGCCCATCACTGCTTCAGGGCCAACAGCATTTTCTCAGCTTCTGATCCAGTTGACATGGACAGATAAGTGCTAAGTACTTGCAAGACCATGCTCCAAATCCCCAGCAACCAGTGGTTTAACATGGCAGTTGAGTTACCATAGGAGACAGAATGGACCCTAAAGGGTGGGTGAGACCCTTACTTGGAAGTGCAACTCCACCATGATATGGACATTTGCTCAAGGTGGCAAAGTCTTTTGAGCAATAGTTCCTGGTGCAAAGCATACATTTTGAATTGCATACTGTCCAATGACTTCATTGTAAATAGGCATGGTTTACGGTAGCACATCTGGGTTTTCTAAAGCGTTGAAGCGGGCTGTGATGAAAAGGATTGCCACTAGGTGACCAGTCAACATCGTTTGGTAAATTGAGTGAGACCTGGTAGTTTTCTTTCTAGCTCATTTGCCACACAAACACAGCACACCTGCCCAAACATAGAGATAAGTAAAGCTTACTGGTTACAATAATTTTGGGGGGAAGCCAGTCTAATCATTCTACTGCAGGGACTCTCAGCCTAACCAATTAGTAGATTATCAGTACTGCAGCCCCAGTTTTTGTGAGTCTACTTGTAAAGCAGGGTGGTAAAAAGAATCTGCTCACTGCTTATTAAAGTACCAGTTAGAGCTCCTTCTCTTTTTGCTATGTGGAGGCTTTGATTGAATTGCTAGTGTGGCTCATATGTATTGCATAATAGGGCATTGTGGGAGAATGACTTCTAATTAGCAGCTGTGTAGCCAGATTATTTTTTTCCCCCTTTTGGTTCTTCAGTGATCTTAAGCCAAAACCTACACACTGAAAATAAATAAAACTTTAAAGCTCAGGAACTCATTAATTCTAGTGTCACTGATTTCTGATTTTCCTCCTTTCCAGATGTTCAGGCAGTTGCTTATGAAGAGCCAAAACACTGGTGCTCTATTGTCTACTATGAGCTTAACAATCGTGTTGGAGAGGCATTTCATGCCTCTTCAACAAGTGTGTTGGTCGATGGCTTCACTGATCCTTCAAACAACAAGAACAGGTTTTGCCTAGGGCTGCTCTCCAATGTTAACCGGAATTCCACCATTGAGAACACCAGGCGGCATATTGGCAAAGGTACTGTGGGGTTTTGTTCATATTTGAAAGTGGAAAGAGAGAGGAGCTGGGATGCAAGCAACATTTGTTTGCCTCAAGGCTTCATTGAGAAGCAACATATTCAGCGTTACACAATGTAATCTCCTTGCAAAGAAGGAAATTTTGACAACACATAGAAACAGGGTTGTGCACGATCCGACTTCCAACTAGACAGTTTTCTCCCAAATTGTTTTGTTGGAACATAAACCTCTTGAGCTGCAATTAAGCTGGTGGATCTATTACTACACAAGGTTCTTATATAGGGGTTAAAATCACTATTGGGCTCCCTGATGCAGCTACAGGAGTATTTACATAGCTTGCAAAATAGTGGGGCTTTTTTGCAAAGGGCAGAGAAGTTGACATCTCTTGCTTTCCCAGTTCAGAATCTGAAATTGTTTCCAAGGTAAAATAGTACTGAGATCCATAGGAGAAAAAGAGGGATCACTTAAAATTTATCTTTATCTTTTATAGAAGTGTTTGTATTACAGTATATGCCACCTGTTTTAACCCATAATATAAAACTATATTAAAAAAACCCTATGTGCTGTCTCCTTTATTTTAAGAACTGAAGTAATTTAGTAATGTTCTGGTTTTCTGTATAATTTGTCTTTCTGGAAGCATTTGCTTTTTGTCTCTCTCTCTCTCTCTTAACAAAAAAAAAAGAGAGAGAGATGGTCTTGAGTGAAGACTATAGCTTCTATACTTTAAATTGTCTTGGAATAAAAATAGTTTAGTCAATTATTTGTATTAATAATTCCCTACTTGGTTTTGCTGGAATATGACTTGGTTTTACAAAGCCAGATATGAACAAGGGATACTTCCCCCCCCCAGGGTATGACTGGTATTTTGGCTATATAAAAGATGGCTTTCTCTTCCAAGCATGTGTAAGACACAGTTGGGGGCTATCCACTACTGGTGCCTTTAAAACTATTCATAACATGCCTTTTGGTGGTGCACTGAAGGACTTTTAAAAGTTTGAATAGCAGCAGGGTTTTAATCTTTTTTGCCCGTAACAGCCCCATTCCTTACTAGGGATCTAGTTATGGACAAATTATTTAATTACATTTATATCTTCCCCTTCCTCCAAGAAGTTCAAGGTGATATACATGGCATCTTATTTATCCTGTCAATAATCTGTAAAATAAGTTAGGCTGAGAGACAGTATTAACCCAGTTGAGCTTCAGTGTTTGAGGGGGCCGTTGAACCCTGTAGTAGATATCCCCAGTACTAGTCTGACATTCTGATCATTATGCCGCACTTGTGGCCCAATTTGAGAAAATAGCTGTAGCCTCTAAATTTCACTTTGAGTCAAAGAACTCTAGATGGCAGGTAGCCACCAATAAGGAAGAGTATGTCTAATTTCTCTAGTTGAATCAGTATTAGTGCTTGGGACCTATAGCTATGCAGCACATAGGAACTCCTATTTCCTTTTACTAAAGGGTTCAGTAAAATGTCTTAGTCTTAAATTTTGCTATTGAAAATTATCACACGCACACTACTAGATTACCATTTTTATTTTGCAAAGAAATATGCATATTTAAGAAGATCTGCTAAAACTACAGTAAACCCCAATCTAAACAGAAGCTAAAACTCAGATAAAATGAAGAAGTACTTGGCTAATGAGAGTTGGGCAGATGTCGTTCTATCCCATTGGTTTCATTAGACACAAATTCACTTGCATCCCCTAGTTTTTAACTAGAAAAATCCTTCAAATCTAAGGATATATGCAGTTGTCCAGAAAAGCAGATGTCCAAAAAATGTTGCCTATACAGCATGCAAATAATAAATTTGGACAACTGCAGTTATGCGGTTGGGCCAAGTATGTAAAATTCATGCATCACTGGGGGGGGGGTGTGATCCTCATTTGGACAAAAGACCAGAAAATACTCATATCCATCAATTGCTGCTTTGAATACCTGCAGCAGTCTGAAGTGCTTTGACTTCAGAATAAAACTAACAGAATCATGTCTCTCTTATAGGAGTTCACCTGTATTATGTTGGTGGTGAAGTCTATGCAGAGTGCCTTAGTGACAGTAGTATATTTGTGCAAAGTCGAAATTGCAACTACCATCATGGCTTCCACCCAACTACAGTCTGCAAAATTCCAAGTGGCTGCAGTTTGAAAATTTTCAACAACCAAGAGTTTGCTCAACTTCTGGCTCAGTCGGTGAACCATGGCTTTGAAACTGTGTACGAACTCACCAAGATGTGCACTATCCGCATGAGCTTTGTAAAGGTAAGCAAGGCTTTGGGGTGAGTGTGCCTTCGCGAGGCCTTGGCCTGGGGAAAAGAATTAACTTGAGTTGATACTATTAAATTTTAGACCTCACATCAATACAACTCTTGCTATAATAACAACCTAGACAGACGAAGGCATGTGCATGCAAATGCTGCCCAAAACTTAAATCTTTTGGGGGCTGCTGCTGAGCCTGCTCAACAAATCCTCCAAAAAAGTACAGTGGTACCTCGGGTTACATACGCTTCAGGTTACAGACTCCGCTAACCCAGAAATAGTACCTCAGGTTAAGAACTTTGCTTCAGGATGAGAACAGAAATTGTGCTCCAGCGGCACGGCAGCAGCGGGAGGCCCCATTAGTTAATGTGGTGCTTCAGGTTAAGAACAGTTTCAAGTTAAGAACGGACCTCCAGAACGAATTAAGTTCTTAACCCGAGGTACCACTGTACTCTAGAACTGAAACTAAGAAATACTTATTTTTTAAAATTGCACTGTGTCTTTCATGTTAATCAAACTTAAAACTGAAATATATTAACCTGGATTTTGTGAAGTGTAGCTCTAGCTCCAGAATCAGTGGCAGCACTAGAAACATACCGTATTTTTCGCCCCATAGGGCGCACCGGCCCATAGGGTGCACCTAGGTTTTTTGGGGGGGGGGAAATAAAGAAAAAAAAAATATTTCCCCCCCAGGCCCCAGAACAGGCTGCTATCCGCAAGCCTAGGGAGCCCGGCGGGAAGTCGCGCCGGTCTCCCCAGGCTTGCGGATATCTGCCCGAAGCCCGGGGCGCGTGGAGCTCAGCGCGCCCCAGGCTTCAGGATACAGGCAGCTCTCCAAAAGCCTGCATTCGCCCCATAGGACGCACACACATTTCCCCTTCATTTTTGGAGGGGAAAAAGTGCGTCCTATAGGGCGAAAAATACGGTACATTCTTATTAAAAAAATGTAAGAAATTTATATCCAATTTCTTTTCACAAAAAATCATGTTCAGCAGTAAATGTCTTCCACTAAAAACTCCCCAATAATAATAGTAATAAAGCAATAAAACTATACCTTGTGACAGGAGAGAAATCACCCCAATGGGTCTAATGCCTCTCAGAAACGTCTTTCCTATTGAGTGGAAGGCCAGTAAGAAGCTTGGTAGGTGCTCCCTGTGCAGAGAGTTCTATAATCTGGGTGCAGCCATTGAGAAATAGAGAAATGTTGTGTTTGGCTGACTTGTTCAGTGGTACCTTAACATCCATCCAAAAGAAAATAATCTCTGAATTTCTAGAGATAAGGTGCACAGACAATGGATACAAAATAGATGGCTGTAAATATGGGGGGGGGGGAAATAGTACAAAGAATTGAGAGCAGCACTGCCTGACTAAACATCAACAGGTGTTTTCCCTTGAAAGCAGAAGACATTACAGCACAAGCTGCCCCACCCCATTGAGCGTGATCACTTACTTGGAAGATTCATGTCTTCAGGGCTTTCAATCGGGCCCATCTGGCAAGGTTTTAAATCTACTACAGATTAAAATTCAGAGATCAGAAAATGGTTGCGCTCCTTTAATGCAAAAAATAAAAATAATGTCTCCTTTACTCAATATGACGCCATGTTACTGTCTTTGGATTCTCAGAATGCAATTAAATCTGTAGCAAGAATTGTTGTAACATTCACTCTGTGTTTCTAGGGCTGGGGAGCAGAGTATCATCGGCAAGATGTCACAAGCACACCGTGCTGGATTGAGATTCACTTACATGGTCCCCTTCAGTGGCTGGATAAAGTTCTTACGCAGATGGGCTCTCCTCATAACCCAATCTCTTCTGTGTCTTAAAAGGATTCGGAGCAGCTACACTTAAGAAACTATTGAGCCTTGCATGTACTTGAAGGATGTATGAGTCAGACACATGTACAAAACTGGCAGCAGCCTTTATTATACTTGACCTCTGTGACCAACTGTTAGATCAGGAAAAGCCGCTACTAAGTTGTTGGTATCAAAGACTTTTTAGTTTACATAGTAGTAATCTTTATACAGGGCAGCGTGTAATAGCTAGGGATGACCCAAGTCCACGTAATCGGGACGCTGTTCTCAAGCAATCTTATCTAGAACACTAAGATCCCCTTGTGCTGAATTTCCATTGTGTTTTGCGTTCTGGGACGAGTACCAAAAAAGAAGAAGGCTACTCTCCTTTTTTAACAAGCTTCTCACAATATTCGAAAGCTAATGGTTCTTGGTAATAGTTGCTATCCTCAGAAAAATTAAGGCTTCTGTGTAATCTTCTGAAACTGTGTACTGACCATACCGCTGCAAGAATTTTTAGGTATGCTCTTTGCTAAATGTATGTACAGTGTATCTGGAAGTTAGAGATGGACTAGCCTAAAGAAATATAGTTGCGGGAGGCGGGTGGGAAGGGAAGCTGACATGGACAGGTAGAATTATACTGTAAACATAGCTTGTTAAATAAGTCCAAGTCTTGCTGTGTGCATTTCATTTTTATAGAGGCTTCATCTTACTAACTGATATATTTCTGCCCAAGCACAGCTTCATGGAGCAAGGCTGGGTCAATAAATGCTTTTGTCATGTACTGCAAGGTCTGTATATTTCAAGACAAACTATACAGCCTTTTTTAAGATTGGACAGTTTTATGCAGTTCACATAACAGAAGTAGCTGTTTTCGTTTTGTAAGAGGTTTGTGTTTTGCCAACTTAGCAGATGTTAGCACATGTTGGGAGGACTTAAACAACCTATTCAAGTGTCTCAGACTTAAAGGTTAATTTTTTACCATTTAAATTGTTTTCTTTCTGCTAATGTTTTTATATTCATTCAAGCTGTAGTACTTTTCCAGTATTTTTTTATTCCAAAACTTAGTGGTTCATCTCTACTGAAGTTCAAATAAACGTATTGCTTACTTTGATTAAAACACACTCTTGTGCATTTTTCCCCTTATCAAACTACAAAACATGAAGTAGCTGTGATATAAATGAATATCAGTTGCTGAGAACAGTTTCTTGGAAAAGGAGATATGCAATGGAACTGATATGCAAGCTGTCAGCATGGAAGCACAAGCAATACCTAAAGCTCCCTTTTATGCCTTCTTTAAAGAAAGGTAGCTTCATTGTCTAACCTTATTGCCAAATTTATTGGTAAAATTCTTTAAAACTTTGCTGGTGCTTTTAACTACCTTATTTTACCACATTGCATGTGTTTGCCTTCCTTTTAGCTGCTTGAAAAACACAAGCTTAGCGGTCTTGGTGTGAGGGATGTACCATGGTTTTATGCTCACTGCTTTAAAAAGAAGAAATATACCTAGCAGCAAGATGAGTGCCTGCTAATAATGAAGGGAAGTGCACACAATATCCATCTTCACATGATTAGTTTCTTAAGGATAGAAGAATCATCCTTAACTCAAATTGGCCTAATAGCACCATCAGCCATCAGGTTCATTGGAAGAGCGGAAATAGCTCCAAAAAGTACATAATAAACTGCTAGTCCCTGTTGCCTCTTTGTTTACCATCACTGCTCACCACATTGTTGTTTTCATCGAGCAACTACCTCATCAATGCATATGGGAAGGTCCATTGTCCAATGTGAGTCATTAGAACCTGCAGTCTAAGAAGATGACGGGAAGCAATCTCTCCTTTGATGAGAATTTCTGGGATGTTGTTATTTGATGTAGGTAAAATGGCCAAAACGGCACCTGAGAAATTGCCAAATTGGAGGAAGACATGAACTAGAATTTAAGAACTGTTTTTCATATCTGACAGTATGAGTGTTACACAACCCACAGTGAGAGCAGAAAAAAAACAAGTTAACATTGTGAATAGATTATTTTTAATCAAATAAACAGGCATTTCTGCTTTGTGCTGACAAGCTGAAATAGGATATTTCAGGATCAAGAGCAGCAACTCAACAGCTCAGTTTGTCAGCTGCTACAGAATTTGAACTGCATCAAAGTAAGTGAACCTGAATGTGGTTTTAAAAGGGTGATAGCTTTTTAACCATATACAGCTGAATATGTATTATTGGCGGTAAAGGCTGTAGTTTCTTTTAACTTCTCTGGAACAAATAATAAAGATACTGGTAAGTATTGAATTTATGCTGTATGGTAACTAATCACACTTTTTGAACATGATCAGTTATCTGCCCTCTTCAGGACAGCCTTCAGAGAAAGCACTCTTATCACAAATATAATTACTTGTTAAAGTGTCACACTGCATTTCACTTCAGTATACATGAGTCATAAGATGAGGTTTCCCACACTTACTGGAACGTGCAGTCTGCAAAGCAATTTGGCTTGGTTTTTAAAACACTTAAAATCTCAGTTTACCCTTTAGCTTTAAATAATAGTAATTGCAAGTCTTCTTTGGTTGAAAATAAAATCTTTCTGCTCACTAGCCAGAAGACAAATATAAATAGCTCCGATGTGTTTTTAAATTAATTTAAAGCTAATTTGGCTGGGATCCACACTGCACATAGCAATGTGCCTGCTCCTCCCAAGACTGCTTGGTATGTAACTCCTATTAAAGGGTGTCTCCTTGGCTCAGGAAGTTTTTATATCATTGACAACTTAGGACAGCATGTGCTAATAAGATGTATGCTATGCAGGCACTTCTCCAATTCTGCTTAATAGAGGCTCAGCAAAAGAAGCAAGAGTGGAAGTGTTTCAGACATGCACATGAATTTGAAGTGTGCCATGTTTAGTGGCCTAGTGTCACTAAGTGAAACCCACCAGTTGACAAGAACATGTCTCAAAAATTGTTGACTCCCTGCTGGTACAGACAGAGAATGCAAACACCATTCTGACAGCATCTGGAAAAGAAGATGGCTGCAAACCAAGCTTCTTGTTTTTTTGGAAAGTTAATCTTTTACATTTGAAGTGTAGAGACTGGGGCCTACAGTTGTGAATATAGCGTACTTCAGGATTCTCCTGAAATCTGGCAGCTGTAACACATGCAAAGCCTTAAAAGAGCTCAAAAATAAAATGGACATAGGAATCCCTATGAATTCACACCACGTCGATTCCCCAGCATCTCCAGGCAGGGCTGGAAATGTCTGCATCTAAAACCCAATCATCCAGAGCCAGTCAAGCTTGACAATTCTGAGCTAGGTAGCCCAACGGCCTGACCTGGTGTGTGTGATTCTGTATCTGCAGCCCAATCCCATGCATGTTAACTATAGAGCTCACTGAGTTCAGTAAGACTTGAGTGTGTATAAGATTGCTGCCTATCTGAGAATAATCCTAAACAAAACTTACTTCTGAATGCATAGAATTGGGCAGCTAGAACTATGTATGGGTGCCTGAGTCAATTTGGTTTGTTGGATTTGTATTATCCTATGGCTTTAAAATGGATGGGTAGTTACTATACCACCCTCATGCGATACGAAAAAGGATAACTTCTAACGAAAAACTACATTGAATATAACATCATATAGGACAGGCAAGTGATGTTATATAAGTATAGGCTGTGTACTCTTAGTGGAGAGTTGAGCCCCTGTGAATTCAGGGCAACTTACTTCTAAGTAATTAGGCTGCATAGGACTGGGCTGTAAAGTATTGGCCAAACACTGATCTGTTTAGAGCTGTGGTTAGCCTCAAAGTGATCTGTCTGGAGACTAACCACAACCCCAAACAGTTTGATGAGATTTAGAATGAGGTGGAGCAGCAGCAAACTGCCTCCTTCATACTTCTCAGTACTTTGATCACCTCTCCCTGTCCCTAGCCAGTCCATGGCTAGTGCAGTGAAAATCAGGGAAGCGTGTATGTGTGTGACAATGGCGATCAGTTGGCCAATGCACTGTTTTTCTAAATATGCTGGTTGACACAGCCAGTGCTGGCTCCAGGTTTTGTGGGGGGGTCTCATGCATGATGCCCACAGTGTGTTCCTTCTAGGGACCTGCTTCCTTGCCCCTGTCCCCACTGCCAGTTGCCCTCTCCCTCTAGGCCCATTACTGCTTAGAAGGAGAGGGCAAGGCAAGTGAAGCCTGTTGCTCATTTTCCTTGCTCTCATCACCCTTCCTGTTGCTCTCCCCCACTCCTTGGAAAGATTAGGGGATCAGTTAAAAGGAAGTAAATTAAAATATCTTTAGGATGCCTGGAGTTCATTTAAAACCACAATAGAACCTGAAAGAAAATGAATACTAATGATTAGGAAAGTGACATGTAACCTGAAGAGGATGCCAATGTGATTAATATAAGATTTAAAGGAGCTGTAAAAGACTGCAGGTTGCCCACCCCTCAAGTAGACACACAGACCCTTATTCTGATCCAGCAGAGCTCTCTCTATTTTCTTATATAATAATAATAATAATTTTTTATTTATACCCCGCCCTCCCCAGCCAAGGCCGGGCTCAGAGCGGCTTACAAGCAATAATAAAAACAAGATGAATGATTACAACTTAAAAACAAAAATAAAAAACAACATTAAAATAATGGAACATTAAAATATTAAAATGTAGCCTCATCGCAGGAGGAGAAGGAAAAGAAAAAAGAAAGAGAGGGAGGGAGGGAGGGAATCAAATTGGCTCCAAGCCAAAGGCCAGGCGGAACAACTCTGTCTTACAGGCCCTGCGGAAAGAAATCAGATCCTGCAGGGCCCTGGTCTCATGAGGCAGAGCGTTCCACCAGGCCGGAGCCAGAGTTGAAAAGGCCCTGGCTCTGGTTGAAGCCAATCTAACTTCCTTAGGGCCTGGGACCACAAGGGTGTTGTTATTTATGGACCTTGAGGCTCTCCGTGGGGCATACCAGGAGAGGCGGTCCCGTAGGTACGAGGGTCCTAGGCCGTGAAGGACTTTAAAGGTCAAAAGCAGCACCTTAAATCTGACCCTGTACTCCACCGGGAGCCAGTGCAGCTTGAGAAGCACTGGGTGAATATGCTCCCATGGCAGAGACCCCTGCAGCATTCTGTACCCGCTGGAGTTTCTGGGACAGCTTCAAGGGCAGCCCCGCGTAGAGCGAATTACACTAGTCAAGCCTGGAGATGACCGTTGCATGGATCACTGTGGCCAGGTCGGGGCGGGAAAGGTAAGGGACCAACTGCTTGATGCAGTGAAGGTGGAAAAATGTCGCGTTGGCTGTTGCTGTAACTTGCGCCTCCATGGAAAGGGAGGCGTCAAGGATTACACCCAAACTCTTAACGGAAGGCAATGGCACTAATTGGGCCCCCGCAAGAGAAGGGAGTTGGTCCCTCATCCCCATGCCATCCCGACCTAGCCATAGGACCTCTGTCTTCGAAGGATTTAGTTTCAATCGGCTCCCACGAAACCATCCAGCCACAGCTTCCAAGCATCTGGTCAGTGTGTTCGGGGCCGAGTCGGTGTGGCCATCCATCAGCAGATAGAGCTGAGTGTCATCAGCATATTGGTGACAGCCCAGCCCAAAGCTCCGGATAATCTGGACAAGGGGGCGCATAAAAATGTTAAAAAGCATCGGGGAGAGAATTGCGCCCTGCAGCACTCCACACACCAAGGAGTGGGGCGACGACATTTCCCTCCCTAGTGCCACCCTCTGTCCCCGACCAGAGATAAAAGAGCACAACCAGTTACGGGCTGTGCCCTGTATCCCCACGTCTGCGAGACGGTGGTCCAGAAGATCATGATCGACCATGTCAAAGGCTGCTGACAAATCTAAAAGGATCAGCAGTCCTGACCCGCCTCGATCCAGTTGTCTACGGAGATCATCTGTTAGGGCAACCAGAGCCGTCTCCGTCCCAAAACCAGGACGGAAACCGGACTGAAATGGATCTAATGCCGATGTTTCCTCCAGAAACTTACCAAGCTGTTCAGCAACCGCTCTCTCAATTACCTTACCCAGGTATGGAAGATTTGAAACTGGGCGGTAATTGGATAGGTCTAAGGGATCTGATGAAGTTTTCTTTAAGAAAACTGCTTCCTTCAGTTCCCCTGGGAATGTCCCCGTGTCAAGGGACAAATTGATAATTATGCCTTTAGGGAATTTGTGGTTACTTTCACCCGGATTGAAATCAGTGCAAATTTACTTATTATTCTAAACTGTGGTGATGAGATCTAGAATTTAGGACAGTTCCATTTTATATTGTAAGTGGGATTCAACTGTGCCATTAGAGTGGATCTGGAGCTCTTGCACAACAAAACTGCTTCCAGTTCAAATAGACTTTTCAGGGTTAAGGAAAATGTGGGCTAAATTGGTTGATGTGAAATCATAGAACTTCCTGGCAGATCAGAATGCTCAATAAACTGCTGGCATCATATAACCTCCTTCCAAGCAAATCAGACTGAACACTTAATACACAAGTGATGTGGAAGAAACCTTAGTTGCCTCCCCATAATTGTTAATCCTCTTCTTCATGCCACTGTTTACCTTCCATGTTCTAAGACTTGGATTGCAGAGCTCTGTAATAATAGGGAGACACCAGCTGCCCATCCATGGTTTTTGAACCTCAACCTCATTTAGGGGTTGGCACCAGAGAGAGATAATAACAGGAGCTAGTTTATAACCTCCCCTTCCTAATTCACAATATGTAGATATTAACAGGGATTGATATTTTCTGCCCCCATTGCTGCTACAATATGGGGCTATTGCAGAACCTGAAATAGCTCAGTTGGTAATGGATGAGACCCAATCTCAGGGTTGTGGGTTCAAGCCCCATGTTGGGCAAAAGATTCCTTGCATTGCGGGGAATTGGACTAGATCAGTTTTTCCCAAACTTTTTCTGACTGTGGCCCCCTTCCGACCTTGTTTCCTTCCTATGCCCCACATAGGTGTTAAAAATCAATACAGATCTGAGGTTCTGCCCCCCAACAAAAGCCTGTCCCCTAACAAAAATCCTGGCTACACCCTTGCCCCCCGTTCTACAAGTAGAAAGGCAGCTATTTAAATGTTTTGTTTGTAAATAGAACATGTTTTATAATCTTATAATTTATACAAAATACAATTACATATTGGGCATAGTCGGCCAATTGGTGCCAAAGAAAGACAGAACATTTTTTATGTACGCAACAACAGCAGCAAGAATACTTCTCGCCAAATACTGGAAGACACAAGATTTGCCCACCGTGGAAGAATGGCAGACGCAAGTGATAGACTATATGGAGATGGCAGAAATGACCGGCAGAATCCGAGACCTGGGAGAAGAAATGATGGAAGAGGACTGGAAAAAGTTCAAAGATTATCTACAGAAACATTGTAAATTGTTTGAATGTTAAAATGATGTGGGATGTAAAGGTAACATGGCATTTGGGATATGGTTAAAGGAGATAGGAAAAAAAGGAGTTAAAAAAGAGGGGAAACTAGAGACTTAATAAGTGGGAGCCTATAATTATAAATGAAATTTGAAAGAGGGTTAGAATTTGCTGAATTTGATGGAATAAAGAGGAACACAAAAAAGGGAGATGTGAGGAGGTCAGGAAAGAGGAATACGAAATCTTGAAAGTTAAAAGTGGATTTTTTTTTTCTTTTTTCTTTTTCTGTACTATGTGTGAATTTTTTTGTTTTTTGGTTTTTTTTCTGTGTTGGTATATGTAGTGTTGGATTTTTATGTTCTGTAAAACTCTAATAAACATTTATTTAAAAAAAACAAAACAAAATACAATTACATAAAATGATAGGAACATAATGAAATATTGGTGAAGCAGAAGAACATAGAATCATGGAGCTGGAAAGGACCTCAGGAGTCATCGTTCTAGTGCAACCCCCTGCAGTGTAGGAAACTCAGCTGAACTATCCATAACAGATTACCATCCAACCTCCGGTTAGAAACCTCCAAGGTAGGAGAGTCCAGAACCTTCCAAGGAAGATCCATCTTCCATGTATTATACAAAATAAACAACACTTATTTGACCTAAGTTAATAGACACAGAGGGAGAAACCTACAGATACATCCAAAAGGCACCTAAGCAGAATTTTAAAAAAACAAGTGGTCCTCACTGACCTGGTGCAAAAAGATAATGTCATCCAGAAGAGCCCTGGCTGCCTAGATAAAACACTATAGCCCAGAGGTTTTCAACCTTTTTGAGTCCACGGCTCCCTTGACCGACTACATTCTTTCTGCGGCACCCTTGTGGGGCTCATGAACCCAGTTATGTCACCCCTTGCCTGCAGAGTTGGCAGCCTCTCACCCATTTTTGAACACACTCTCTTGAGTGTTCCCTCAGCCTCCTTGCCTCTCCCCTCTACTTGGGAGTCCTCTGGGCAGCCGCCGCCGCCACTGCCCCTGGTCTCTGAGCTGCATCTAAAGAGAGGGGTGCATCCTCACACTGCCCCACAGGTGCCTGGGAAGAGGATGCCCCCAATCTTAGTGGCCCAATGGCCAAACATGAGACCAGCACCTTACCTTGGGCGCTTCTGGGCCTGCATGGGGCCACTCAGCTCCCGGGCAGGCATTGCACACGGCAAGCACAAGAAAGGTCAGCATGGTGCCTGCTTGCCTTCCTGGTCTCCCACTTGTCTGTCCATTCCCAACAGCAAGGGCTGGTGGACTGGCTGGCTGGGCTCCCTCACCCACTTGCTTACTCTGAGGCGGCCTCTGCTGGCAACCAGCACCCCCTGGTCAGTTCCAGAGGCACCATTCGCCTGCGGAGCTTGTAGCCAGGGCTGCAAACAAACAGCTATGCAAGCCTTTGGGAGGCAGAGATGCGAGAGGGCATCAGAGGAAGGGAGGGAAGCAAAGAGGGACAGAGGCCATTGTTGCCTGTGGCACCCCTCATTCAAGGAACCCCAGGGTGCCACGGCACACTGGCTGAAAACAACTGCTATAGCCCCCCACATCCTTACCTGGGAGTAAGTCCCACTGAACTCAGGGCAGCTTTCTTCTGAGCAGAGAGTTTTTTAATAGATGCAATATAATAATTTATTATTTATGCCCCACCCATCTGACTGGTTCTCCCCAGCCACTCTGGGCGGCTTCCAACCAAATATCAAAAACAATACCCCATCAAACATTAAAAACTTCCCTAAACAGGGCGCCACCACCAAGAATGCCCTCTGCCAGGTTCCCTGTAACCTCACTTCTCGCAGGGAGGGAACCGCCAAAAGGCCCTCGGTGCTGGATCACAGTGTCTGGGCTGGATGATGGGGGTGGAGATGCTCCAGACGACCTCGCTTGGCTAGGCGCTGGGGTGGATAGCAACCCTGGACTACTCTGCAGGATTGTTGTAAGCCACTCTATGTCCTTCTCATGAAATATGGGCATAAATATATCGAATTTCACCCTCCCTACAACAAGGGATCGGTATTTTTACGAGGCTGCAGGACGTTTCTGTCGCTCCCTCCCGAAGAACCGCTTTGACAGCATTTTATGTATTTATTTATTCATCAACCAAGGAATATATAAACGTTATGAAATAAGCAAATACTTGCAAGGCAATTAAAAAACAGACACACCAAACTAAAGGATCTTTGCTTTCACTCTTTGCGCGAGGAGGTGAAAGGACTGCCCTTGCCCCCGCTGTAAGAAAGAGACAGGTTCAGGTCTCTCCGCAGACACAACAACCGCCGTCTAAAACTTTTTTTTCAAACTCCAACGGACATGGCTGCCTTCGACTGCGCCTGCGTGGAAGCGGCTCCAGTTTCCCTTTGCAACGCCCCCGCCCCGCCCCCGCAGCTGCCCGGTTTCTACGCAGGCGCAGTTGGCAGACATAGTCACGGAGCAGCTGGGCAGGGCGGGGTCAAGGCTAGAGGAGGTTGCGGTTCAAGTTGCGTGCCTCTTTGCGTCCTCTGGCGTATCCCGGATGTGAAAAGGTTCGGAGCAGCGGGGTCATTTCCTTGTTGTGGTGCGGGCGGGGGCGTGTTTGCTAGTCGACCCGCGTCCGCCTGGGTTTCATGGACAGCCAGTTTGGTGGACCCCGGCGGCGTTGTATTTGCGTTGCCTATTTAGAAACAGGTCTCTGTCCTTTCACGGTGCTTAAACGCAAACCATCTTAGGTAGCAATAAAACCAGTGCAGGATGGTGGGGGGGACAGGTTTTGCAGTGGTTTGAGAGGCGACCCTGTGCACACTTACCACGGGAGCCCAAATAAACATGACAAGGGTTGTGCTCTTGGATGTGTATGCTGCTATAAATTACCAGTTATCTGTATTTAAGTGGTCAGCGTGACATAATTTGGGAGAACATATATGAGAGAGGGTCTCCTCCCCTCCTCTCACCCCCCCCCCCCGGAGAATTAAACTATAATATTGCTGGACTGTAACAATGTTACTTGGGGCCTAGGTTTTGTTTGTTTTTTTAAAAGGTCACTTGGCTCCTTCACTTCAGAAGGCAGCATATCATTTAACTGGAATGCTTAAATGTGGATTTTAGTTTACTGTTGGTTTTATCTCTCACAGTAGGTTATAGAAGAAAGTTTAAGTTGTCTATGTTGCCGGATAGAAGTGTGGCTAACTGATAAAGCCCTTACTAATCTGTACTTTTCTTTCAAAAAAATAATTACCACCGTCAGTGTTGTGCGTCAGATTGCCTTGTAATATAAGATAAGTGTCTGCGTATGTTAGAATGTTTAGTCTGTTTTATAATTCTGATAAGTGTTGATTCAGAAATGTTCCCTTGATTTCATTCAGCAATGTTCCCTTGATTTCAGTAGAGCTTACTTCCAAGTAAGCATTTTGACCTAAAACATTTTCTGAGTGGTAAATAAAAAGAATTACTGTACTACAGTACTACATTGGAATATGAGAATCAATAGGAGTAGGGAGGTGGGACTAATACATAAACCCACAATACCTGAATATGGAAGAGAGCCCTCTGTGTACACAAGAGTACTGTTTTATTGTAGAAATTCAAATATCACAATGTAATAGGAAGCATCCATTAGGTTCAGATAACATGGGTGTGCAGGTTGGTCATTCTGAGAACATAAAGTGCCCTGCTGAATCAGACTAAAGGCCTCTCTAATTGAGTATCCTGTTTCTCAGAGTGGCCAACCAGAGTGTTAGGGTTGTTCAAATGGAGAGTACATTAACTTTCAGTTTAAAGTTCACCTCAACAGGGGCAATAACCTGTGGTTCCTTTACTAGGGAATGTTGTGGAGAACTTAATTTGTCATTTCCTACTGTTCTGCAATTTGTTTGTTTTTTGTTTGCTTATATTCAGTTTAGAGAACCAGGTTTCATTTAGTTTTGTCCTCAGTTGCTAGTAGATCAGAAATTGAGGGAGAATTTGTATGATTTGGAAAATCTGCAGGTTGAGAGTAAGTGCTGGATGTGGGGAGGTGAAGTTCACAGAGTGTGTATTAGGTTGGTAGAAATTGTAAGTAAAAACTTAACCATTATAAAACAGCCTAGTAAATAAACTCAAAAATTTCTAGCCTACTGGGGGCTGGCATAAGAGGAAGGCGAACTCATTCTCTCCTCTAGCAGCCTACTGTGTTTGCTGGGCACAGAGAAGGGACAGAGTACTCTTCTGCCAGCCCACCCACTTGCCAGCTACAGGGAACCAGGCAGAGGGCCTTCTCGGTAGTGGCACCCGCCCTGTGGAACGCCCTCCCATCAGATGTCAATGCGATAAACAACTGCCTGACATTCAGAAGACATCTTAAGGCAGCCCTGTTCAGAGAAGTTTTTAACGTGTGACATTTTAGTGTATTTTTGGTCTCTGTGGAAGCCGCCCAGAGTGGCTGGGGAAACCCAGCCAGATGGGTGGGCTATAAATAATAAATTATTATTATTATTATTATTATTGCCTGCATGCGATTCTGCACACTCCTTCTCACTTACGGCTGCCAGGCAAGACTGTTATAAAATTGAAATCTCCGCCACTAAGGTTTTCCTGATATTTGTCTTCTTTAAGGGTCTGAGTATATTATGTAGAGTTAGAAGCCAAGGGGGTGTTGAACCTTTTCCCTACGTACCTCTTCGCTGCTTCAAATACACTTCATGAATACACTTTAAAAATGTGGAATTACCAAGCATTTTTCTTCTCCTATTAGGCTTCCAAAAAACGGATTTCTCTGAATCAAGACAAAATGAATGGATCATCACTGCTGCTGCGATTTCCACTCTGTTTTCTTCAGAGAAGGTTTCCTAATAGTCTTGACGGTTTCTGCTGGAGGTCCAGCCCTGTATCTGTTTCTTCATGTGCCCAACAGCTGAATTCATTACAAGAGTGTTGTTCAAGGAGGATGATATCTTCAAAGGGCTTGAACACTGGGCTCTGTTATCCAGCAGTGTTGGAACATCAGACACGAGAGCTCTCTGACCAGGAACAGAGACTTCTAGACAAATTGTACAATGGATTAATTCAAGGACACAGGGCCTGCCTGGCAGAAGCCATTACTCTCGTAGAATCCACACACAGCAGGAAGAAGGAGATTGCACAGGTGCTCCTTCAGAAGGTACTATCCTACCACAGAGAACAAGAGCAGTTAAATAACGGAAAGCCACTAGCCTTTAGAGTGGGTCAGTTCTCTTTTGTTTGTGCAGTTATTGCTGTTTTGATGATTTAATGTGTCTTCACTTGTCAGTTAAAGAAATAGTTTAATTAATTCTAAAATTAAAAGGAATTGTAACCTATTAGCTTATGATTGGTTGTGATATGTCACACTAACTATGCGTTGCTGAATGCCTCTGTTATAAAGCTTGTCCCCTATGGAATATGTTTAGTTCAGTGAATGTCATCCCCAAAGTCCCATTACTTTTAACATGTCACTAAAATTGCTCCCTATGAACTGTCTCATTTTCTTATGAATATTCTGCCAGCACAGTGCATCAGCTGTTGTTTTTAATTGGAGCAAAATAATTTACTTAACCGGTAAGAAACATGCTTGTATATGACATTCCTTTCTTGTAGGTTAGGAACAATAGTCAACAAATCAGAAGGTGGGCTGCTATGGGAAGAGTTAAGTGATTCCTTCTAGAGATGGAAGTTACCATGTGGAATGTGAATTTTCTTTAAAAAGCGAACCATGGCATGTATGTTGTCCAATAACAAAATTATGAGAAAATTTATAACTTTGGAGGGAAGAGTTGTGGTCAAGAATTGAGAGTGAAGCAGAGATTATTGGTATCTCTGATACATTATCTGGGTTTAGGAAGGTTTCTTTTCAGGATTTTTATTTTATGTATTGGGACATTCTTATACTACTTTTCACATCAGTCTCAATGTGGCGTACAAAATTTTTAAAAGCCAAGTACAATAATAAAAGCATAATGCAATATAGTACAAGCTACATGCAACTGAAATTGGAAATGAATAAATTAAATCCCATACTCGAATAAGATGTCCATAGAGGCCTCAGGAGTTGCCAGTCTCTCAACAATAATGGCGCCTGCCTAAGCTTGAGGGAAGGAGGTGCCACCACAGTGAAGACTCCTCCCTTGCTCATTGCCTACTGAAGCTCTGTAAGCACTGGTGGTCCCTCCAGGAGGTCCTCACCAAAAAAGCATTGTGACCCGGAAACTACAACTAATCCAGAATGTGGCAGCTAGACTGGTGACTGGGAGTGGCCGCTGAGACCATATAACACCGGTCCGGAAAGACCTACATTGGCTCCCGGTACGTTTCCAAGCACAATTCAAAGTGTTGGTGCTGACCTTTAAAGTCCTAAACAGCCTTGGCCCAGTATACCTGAAGGTGCTTCTCCACCCCTAACGTTCTGCCTGGACACCGAGGTCCAGCTCCGAGGGCCTTCTGGTGGTTCCCTCACTGTGAGAAGTGAGGTTACAGGGAACTAGGCAGAGGGCCTTCTTGGTGGTGGCACCCACCCTGTGAAATGCCCTCCCATCAGATGTCAAAGAAATAAACAACTATCTCACTTTTAGAAGACATCTGAAGGCAGGCCTGTTTAGAGAAGTTTTTAATATTTGATGTTTTATTCTGTTTTTAATCTGTTGGGAGCTGCCCAGAGTGGCTGGGGAAACCTAGCCAGATGGGCAGGGTATAAATAATAAATTATTATTATTATTATTATTATTATTATTAGGCCATGTTCATAGTAAGGAGACAGACTTGCACTCAGAGTTGTGATTGCGCGTTAGAACAAAGGATCTTTATATTCCTACTTAGGATTGTCTGGACCTCCTGGTGCTGGGAAATCAACGTTTATTGAATGCTTTGGGAAAATGCTCACTGAAAGAGGACACAAAGTGTCTGTCTTGGCAGTGGACCCATCTTCTAGCACCAGTGGTGGTGAGTATGTGTGAATGCATTACTTATCTCTCATGCCTCTTTCCTTGCCAGTTGTAGGGACATAGATTGGGCGGCAAGCCTGTGTAGGCTTACCTGGGAGAAAGCGCTATGGAAAATGGTGGGGCTTTACATCTGAGTGGGTTGGTTTTGCTCTGTCAGTTACTGGTTCTTTAATTATGTGACTTGCCTCATCTTGATAGCTCAGCAACAGTCGTAACAAAGGTGGAAAGCAGAATAAGATTAATTGACAGTATTATGGATGCTGGCTTTTATTCTAAAGACCATGAACGGAAGGAAGGTAACAGAAGAAAACTTTCCGATCCCTCCCCCCTGCAGCTTCCTGCTCTCCTGAAAAAGTAGGGCTTGGGGGGGCGCGCTTTGTGGACAGTCTGCAATGTGGTACAAGGGCCCCTGGGAGGCGGAAATCACCCAAAACGGGGTGGAGGAACTTAGCACACAATATCTCTCTTTGAAGGACTGTTCTCTGCAGCCTAGTTCTCATCAAAGAATAAGTCTGCATTTAATGGAGACATGGGTAAAGGTTTTGAATGGCTAGACTGCTATGAAACTCTTCCCCCCTTTTCTTTCTTTTGTTCAATGCTTTAGGCTCACTTTTGGGTGATAAGACGCGAATGACTGAGTTGTCGAGAGATATGAATGCTTACATCAGGCCCTCTCCAACCAGAGGAACGCTAGGAGGTGTAACGCGGACCACAAATGAAGCCATTCTGCTGTGTGAAGGAGGAGGCTATGACATAGTTCTTGTAGAAACAGTAGGTCAGTGAAATGTCATTCCATTCTATGCAGCCTGAAGCATGGCTTCTTCCATGGTGACACAGCTCGGTAGTTCTGCTTTGCATTGTGGCCTGCTGGGCCAAGAAGAGAGAGACAACCCAAGTCGTAGGTGCAGCGGATTCAGTGCTACTTTGTGATAAAATGGGTGGGGAACTGAATCTGGTCAGTGGGTCATATCATCTTCACACATTGCAGGCCAATTTTGACAACTGGGTGGTATCGCAGTGTCATCAGGTGATCATTTCAAGCACCAGCTGATAATCAGCTGATAGTTGGCCCTTGAGAAAAGCTGCGCAAAGGGCTTTTCAGGTACCACTGATTAGCAGTCTCTGCAAACCCCCTTTTATCCAACCCCACTTTTACCTGCCTCACACCTGACATCGTATATTGTGTCAGGTGTAGGGCAGGTCAGTGTGGCTTGGCTGAAACTGCCTTGCAGGGCAAATGGGGAGGCCTGGCAGGCCTAATTAGGCATGTGGGTCAGAGGTTCCTCACCCCTTTGATAAAATATTGCTAGAAAAACTGCAACCATGGTGTTCCATCAATACAGTGCAGTGCAACTGAGCCTGTATGTACAACTCTTCAGGAAGAATATCCCCCAGGGGACGATAATTACTCAGCCTAGGCAAGAAGGGATTTAATACAGCCCAGCTCCATAATGTGGATTGACTTATTCCCATTCCTTAATTTGCTTGAACTTTTAGGATTTGCATGCAAACATTTGTTTTACTGCTACTCTCATAAGCCTCGGTTGTTGAAGTCTCTCAGGTTCCCTCCTTCCCTCCTCTGGTAGTATCGTACCCTGGTATCATTATTATTATTATTATTTGTCATTGTATCTCCAAAGTGACTGGTCAATTTCTGCTCTTGATCCTCAGGTGTGGGTCAGTCAGAGTTTGCTGTTGCTGATATGGTTGATATGTTTGTATTGCTACTGCCACCAGCAGGAGGTGATGAGCTGCAGGTAATAATGCTACATTTGGCAGAAGTCTGAACTTCATATAGATCATAACTGTAGGAGGTCTTCCTGAGTCATCCTGAGCTACCAGAACTGACCAGCAAAACATTTTTGAATTTTGACATAACCGGTTTTTGCTAGCAATCCTTATGCCTCCTAAAAAGCTGTTATAATACAAATGGGCAATAGTTCATTATTTTTATTACAGTGGTACCTCGGGTTACAGACACTTCAGGTTACAGATGCTTCAGGTTACAAACTCTGCTAACCCAAAAATAGTACCTCGGGTTAAGAACTTTGATTCAGGATGAGAACAGAAATCGCACGGTGGCGGCGCGGCAGCAGCAGGAGGCCTCATTAGCTAAAGTGGTTAAGGTTAAGAACAGTTTCAGGTTAAGAACTGACCTCCAGAACGAATTAAGTTCTTAACCTGAGGTTCCACTGTAATGTTTTTGTGTATGCTTAGGAGACAGAGTGCTTTCCAATTTTATTTTGCTTGTCCTCTGAACAAACCTGCAAAGACATGAAACTCTTGATCTCATTTTATAGGAGTGCATCTCAGGCTAAGAGCTATTTCTGTCTGGCAAGGTTGAAATCCTATAATGGCTTTAAAATGATAACTCTACTTCTGCTTTTGGAAACCTTTGCTAGCATGCATTAGAATTAATTCTTTTACCATCAGATGTTTATATACACCTGCATGTGTGAATGTTTCACATGTGAACTTAGTGGCCTAAACAATCAGGGAATCCTTTTAAAAGCTTGTGAAGGCTCTTCATTTATCTAGTCCTCAGGGCGTTACTGGAAATGTCAATTAAAAGTCTAGTTGTTCTGTTTTAAAAATGATCTTTGGGTATTTGAGGGAGATATTAATTGGTTATAGACAGTGTCTCTGAGATTTCTGTTTCTTTCCTTGTTCTGTTCAGGGTATCAAGCGAGGTATAATTGAGATGGCTGATCTTGTTGCTGTAACCAAAGCTGACGGAGATCTAGTTGTACCGGCACGGAGAATTCAAGCAGAATACATCAGTGCTCTGAAATTACTCCGTAAGCGCTCAAAGGTTTGGAGCCCAAAGGTTGGTACATGCAAAATAACCCTTTCCTCTTCTTTTCAGCCAGGAAAAAATACGAGACACAGGTGAGGAAAGATAAGGCTATAGAAATTACTACACTAGGCAGAGTACTAGCTTAAACTGCCTGGTTCTTCAAGTACCAAAGTTTTCTTCCACATTTGGTACTGCAACAAAGGCACCTGTGTAAGCTTAGCAGTCATGCAGTAAGAGGTTCTTCTGTTCATCAGGAACTGGCTAAGTAAGGAGAAGCAGAGAGCAGGAACAGAGGACAATTCTCACAATGAAGGGATGTAGAAAGTTGAGCCCTCCAAGGTTCGGTTTTGGGAGATGTGCTTTTTGAAGGTTACTTCAAAAGGCAAAGGGATAATGTCTTTGAAGGTTACTTGGAAACTACAACTAATCCAGAATATGGCAGCTAGACTGGTGACTGGGAGCGGTCACTGGGACCATATAACACCGGTCCTAAAAGATCTCAATTGGCTCTTAGTATGTTTCCAAGCACAATTCAAAGTGTTGGTGCTGACCTTTAAAGCCCTGTTTTGGATCCAAAAGTAGCTCATAACTTTCTTGGTGTTGGACCATACAAAGCTACTCTATCGGTTAACTAGCTTGTCTACATTGGCCTGCCCAAGATTAGTTCCTTAGCATAAAAACTTGCTTAGATGTACAGCATTCAGTTTCGGATTTTCAGGTTCTTTGTTTAAAGGCAGCTCTTGCCTGTTGCGGTTTGAATCTGGTTTTATAGAATATAAGTTACTAAGGACTAATGTTTAGGTCAATACTAATAGCCTTAATTTGTCCTGCATCTTGAAAAAAACCTTCTCAATCCGATAGGTAATACGAATCTCTGCCAAAACTGGAGAAGGCATCTCTGACATATGGGATAAGATGACAGAATTCCGAGACCTCATGCTTACAAGCAGCGAGTTGATGACCAAACGAAGGAGACAGCAAAAAGTATGGATGTGGAATGTAATCCAAGAAAGTATGCTGGATCATTTCCGGAGTCACTTGGCAGTGAGAGATCAGATTCCACTTCTGGAAGAAAAGGTTGTCAGTGGAATTCTCTCTCCAGGGCTGGCTGCAGATCTATTGCTCAAAGCTTTTAAAGAAAGATCTTAACATTCACCTTTGTGCATGACCTGGTTTTCACCAATTACCTGTACAAACAGTTTCCTAAGGCATAAATTGTTCTACTTCAGTGAATCTGCACACTTTTACCTGGTAACAAAAATGTTCTGTAAATGGAAGACGATCCTTTTTATTTACAGCATGTTTAAAGGTATGCAGTTGTAATGGTACACAAGTGCTTTGCTGTCAGTTCAGATTTCTTTCTAATCTGCAGGGGGTGCTAGGGAGAATATCAGCAGTGAGCACAGTCATGTCTTAATATTTGCCTCAGTTATCAGCACTTGCCCAATCATCTTCATTGGTCGAAACTTCCAACTGCTTGAACTTTATTAATTACAATGTACCATTAAAAGGGTAAGAGTGAATTAGACATTGGTTTATTTTTAATAAGTTTAATTTAGAAGTCCTTAATTCTGTTTATACAGCAACTCAGAGATAATATGGATTAAAAGAGGATGGCGAATCTTTGTGTGCATAACAGGGACATAATGCTTTTTGCAAGCCAACTTATTGTACAACCATGTTAGTCCTTGAGTTTCACCCTAAGATCTGTTACAGCAGCATGATGATGAGTAACTACTGTTGCACCAGTGTGTTGCAAACCCATGAACCTCAATTCCTTCTGCCCCAGATGGCATGCACAGGGTCCATTTGTGTCATGAGGGTGAGCATGTAGGTCTTCATTCATGCTTAGGTTGCAATCCTATACCTGTATATTTGAGAACGTGCCTCACTGATAGCAAAGGTTGCTCCTGCGGAGTAAGCATGCATAAGATCAGTCTACTTATGCTGCATGCATGCTGACCCTGATTCTTCAGGCTAGTATTACTGTTGTTCCTGCTGATGTATTTTAGTGCCAAGAACCAAGGCTTCAGTGCCTCAGTTTAGTTATAAAAAAGGAGACTTAGTACAAAGACCATGGAGAAGAACCTCAAACAATGCAAGCTAGTGATGATCTTCAACTGGGATAAAATAACAAGCTCTAAAGCACATGATTTTCCTGATAGTTAACTGCTAGCTACTGCACTGCATTCCATAAAAACTCATTTTTCTCCTTCAAGTTCAGGAGCTTGAACGATCCATTGTTTGGCTGTTATATTGTCAGTGTTGCTCTTATAAGGAAGTTCCTCTCCCTCCACTCCCGGCTATATCTAATCTACACTGGACCTTTCTAAATCCATTACTTCCTGTAACACAAGCTGGGGTAGCCTTTAATACGTCTAGCCCTCCTGCGTATTGCTTCCTTATTTCTGTAGTGCTGCCACATACACTCTCTTCCTTTCTAATCCTTTGCTCGTGTTCTTTCACCTCCCATCTTGCTTTGCATGTTTATTTTCATTTTGTACTCTTGTTTTCCATGCTGTACTAAAGTAAACAAGGCCATTCTCAAAAAACCCCAAAAAGCACAACCATGTTATTAAATGTTTGGTTCGTTTATTTTTATTTTTTTACAGTAGTGGTACAGTAGAACACTTTTGTGAAAATGTAACCAGATAATATCTGTTGAAAAGCAACCCATTTTTTTCTTTCCTTTTGGGACTGGATGGAAAAGGATGGTTTAGTAAAACCAAAGTTGTGTGCTGTCTTTAATCCAGTGTCTGAGAAGCCGCTGTTTGGTGGAGGGAAGGAAAGAAGACTAAGGATAGAGATGGTGTCAAAATCATCACCACCAACACTTTTTATCTTTCACACATACTCCTTCCCCCCCTCTAACCCCCCAACATCCCACACAGCAAAAGGGAGTATTCATTCATCGTATTTTTCCACAGCTGCTAGGGAAAATAAACCTCCAGCAAATTGGAAGCTCTTACTGTTATCATAGAGCTGGAAGGTTCCCAACGGTCATCTAGTCCAGCCCCCTGGAATCTTTTGCACAGTGTGGAACTCGAACCCACAACCCTGAGCTTAAGAGTCTCGTGCTCCCATCAACTGAGCTATGCCAGCTATCCAATGGGAAATGTTCCCCCTGTGCTGAATTGCTGTGTGAGAAGGGACAGGGGACAGGATGGCAGCATGTGGGCCCAAACCCAACCCATAAGCCAGACATTCCTCCGCTCCTGCCTTAGGGGCTAAAGCGGGGAGCCCAATCCAAACTGGTGATAGTGAGGAGGGAGCTAGGAGCAGTGGCAATTGCAAATTAACTACCTGCAGGGAGTGGAAGACACTATATCTGAGGAGGTGGTAAAACGGGGAGTCAGCGACAAAGAAACCCCCAGCGCCATTGAACATGGTGGGCTTTAGAGCACGATCCTATTCACATTTCCTTGTGAGCAGGTCAACACGCTCTCTGAAGCCTGTGCTGAATATCGGTTATTCTTTGAAACTCTTTTGCCCCTCTGCCTTTTTTTTTTTTTAATCTGATGTACACAGTGCTTCTGATTCCAGGACCTGTTGCTTAGCAACCTTTATGAACAAGAGCAAGGCCTTTCTCTCCGCCCCCCCTCACTTCCTCTAAGTAGGCCGGGCCACACAAGCAAGTGAAGTTACTGACACCAGCAGGGAGAAAGAATTGCTTAAAAGTTACGTAATATTGCAGTTTGGCTTTGAAGGAGGCCTCCGCATGGCCAAGTATGTGTTCTTGGCTCCTGGGCTGACGCTGCCCTTCAGCCCTCTTTCTTCTGAAGCTTTTGAAGAGATCAAACGCCATGCAGGCCGAGCCTGGGAACAGCACACGCAAGAAGACGCCAGCTGCTCCACCACCTATTCTGGGGCTTATGGAAATAAAAAGCTGGATGGCTCTGCATATTGCCACGTTACCCCCTCCTCTCCTACCAGGATCCACAAGCCTCACCCTCCAGAGTAAGCATTTTCTTACAGGGAGGTCAAAGCTGGCCCATGAAGAAAGGGCAGGGGGAAGAAGATGAAGGCAAGAATCGTATTGACAGTGCCATCTTCTGCGTGTCTACTCACAAGTAAATCCTGCTAAGTTGAATGGGACTTGTTCCCTTTTAAAGGGGTGGTACTCAGGCCGAAAAAAGTCTTGGACTGGCACTGGTAAAAGTGATCGTCCGTAAAACTTCAAGCCAAAGATTTCATGCACAAAACTGGCTGTCATGACACTGGCCTTTGACACCCTAATAGTTGGGCCTAACCACTGTGTGTGTGTGTGTAAAGAAAGCAAAAATGCTCTCATCAGGCAGGTAGCTAAATCTAGAAGGGTGTGGAAAGGATGAGCAACTAACCTTGGGCTTCGATATCCCTCCTTTTGACATGTTTGTTTGGTTGTTTGTTTGTCCTGAATTTGTGCTCCTTGCTATACAGCTCTTGATCCAATTAGTGCTGCCTGAAAGCAAACATGGAACTCTTAGATACACGTCCTGAAAAACAGCTGGTTGGTTGCTGAGATACAAAGCACATTACCTCACAAAACGATTTAACGTCAGTGAGATAAATATGGATTAACATCATACAGCTAACAAGGTCTTATTTGTCATTCGAGGCTTAAGAATATCGGGTGAAAGTTTATGAGTCAGTGTTATATTGTTAGGTGTCAGTGAGTCAATTTTTGATGATGTTCAAATGGATGCTTGAGGCAGCATTTTACTTGTCTTGGCCACATCTTGTTAATTTGTTGAAAATGTTTGTGTTTGCCATATATCACTAGAATATAGTTTTTCTTCAACCTAGTGATTGTATTTGAGGCTCTCAGATTCACTGGAATAGCACAGATCTGTGGCAGTTTTTATTTTAAATCCTATTTTTGTTTTGTCCAGCTTTCATCTTGCACTGAAGAATTATGTGTAACTTGAAAGCTTTCATCCCAGATCCTGAACATTAGCAGGTTTGGTAAAAAAACAACAGGCCTGTCCTGTCCCCATTTGAGCATTATTTGGCTGTTAATCAACCTTTTCCCCATTTGAATTAGACCTACAAACATTTGAATCTGTATATGAGAAGCAACTTTAATCTCTCCCATTCATCCCAGTAGGCGTTTCCTTTTGTGGTTGTCCCCAGCTTCTAATTTGTTGATTCTCTTCTGTTGACTTAAGTACCAAGAGAGCATGCATGCACATCCTGAGTGTGCCCATACTAGCTAGTGGTCCTTCATTCTACTATCCAAGACTGACCATCAAGCCTAACCAGTTTAACGCTTTGCAAAAAGCACAAATCAAGGGTGGTAAAAAAAATGTCATCCAACAGCAGGAGCTTTTTCTGCAGATTTGAATTATGTGCATTCATGTGCATTGCAAAAATCTGTAAGTATTTGAAAGGGTTCTCACTTGCTGCTTATGGTCTTGTGTCTAAAGTAATTGTGTGCAAGTAGTAATGCGGGAAGAGATGGTTAATGGAATGGCACCAACTGTATAATGAGAAGGCCTTGAGAAAATTGTGTGCATCATTTATAGTTAATGATAGATGGTAGAAAAACTTGCAGTGCATCTTATGCTTATAATAACAAATCTAGCAGTTGTGGAATATATTTAAACAAGCAAGCAGTGAAGCAATCCTCAAATCTTGGAAGATCCTGGGTGGTCAGCTTAAGAGTCGTGCTTTGATATCTTTTCTTGTTAGTAAGAATAGAGTTAATTCTGTGTGTGTGTGTTGTTGTTGTTTTTTAAATTTTATGTACATGCTGTCAGGAGAAAATGATCTCATTGTTTATGCCAAATTTCATCTTATAATGAAAAACAGCTGCTCATATTTGCTATATGACAGATCAGAAAATAGGAGTTGTGCCCATCAGCGAAAATACGGTTTAAACAGACACATAGAGGAGCTTGGGGTCTCAATTGTGGCAGCCTATAGCATCATAGTTCCTGTAAGCTAAACTTCTGTCCCATACAGACCATTAGCAAATCCTGAAATGGCACAAGGGAGAAAACAGGCCTGATTCGTATGTTATGAGTGTGGCATTGCAGCTGCCTGGATCCAATGCTGCTCTGGAAATGCTTGTATAAGAGAGTCATGTAGGAGAGGCAGCTCCTGTGAGGAACGTTCTCCATAACAGCCCTGCACCTGCCTGAGGGCTGGTCACTTGGTATTTGCCCTTTCTGTACAATTCCACTGTTTCAGTGTAGAGTCATTTGTTTTATTTAGATATCCTTCTCTTCATTAGAAATTCTCAGAATGGCTCTCCTGATTGTAAAAGAAAGATGGCAGTGATCAAAGCAAGGCAAATAATTACAAACTGAAAGAGCACCATGGTCAGATCAAACAACAGACCACCATAGCTTGGGATAATTTTTTAAATAGCTTTCAATCTGACACGTCAGGAAACCAGGTGATGTACGTTTTGAAGGCAGGGATGTAGAACCTCCAGTCAGATCATAGAAATAATAATAATAATAATAATAATAATAATAATAATAATAATAATAATAATATTTATACCCCACCCATCTGGCTGGGTTTCCCCAGCCACTCTGGGCGGCTTACAGCACATAAAAAGATGTAGAACATTAGGCATAAAAAATTTCCCGATACAGGGCTGCCTTCAGATGCCTTCTAAAAGCCAGATAGTTGTTTATTTCCTTGACATCTGATGGGAGGGCGTTCCAGAGGGTGGATGCCGCTACCGAGAAGGCCCTGTGCCTGGTTCCCTGAAACCTCACATGTCACAGTGAGGGAACCGCCAGAAGTCCTTTGGTGCTGGACCTCACTGTCTGGGCTGAACGATGGGGGTGGAGATGCTCCTTCAGGTATACTGGGCTGAGGCCGTTTAGGGCTTTAAAGGTCAGCACCAACACTTTGAACTGTGCTCGGAAACGTACTGGGAGCCAATGAAGATCTTTCAGGACCGGTGTTAAATGAAGCATGCACCACTCCGGCGAGACAGTCTAATAATAGAATTGTAGAGTAGAAAGGGACCCCAAGCACAATATAATCCAACCTGAATATAGAAACAAACCACTCTTGTTTTGGGGTGCATTATTTTGTTTCTCTGTGCTTATCATTTTTTTACCTTTATTACGGCCGCAGGGGTTTCAGAAGTGGTCCTGGCCTCTGGACCTCTGAGAGGGTCTGCCACTATAAACACTCCTGTTGTACATAGTTAAGTTTCCTTAATTTTGGAACACTATAGTTTCACAGACCTCTGTGATGGCACAGCACTGTAGCCATACCGATCCTTCCAAACCTAAGAAAAACCCCTGTATTGGAAGGGTGTGACCAGAGGGAGTGTGTGTGTGTGCACAGAATTCACCGCTCCTCTATAAACTGCCTCTATAAGCTTTTAAGATAAATAGGAATGGATGTTACTGCTGCAATGGAGCAGCAGTGACGCCCTGCCCCTTGTAGCCGACTGCTCTAGTTAAAAGTATCTCAAGCTGCGGTGAACTCCATATATACCTTGCCCTCCTTGCCCACCCTCTAGAAGCCCTCCATTAATATTACTCATAGCCAGACAAACAGATATTATACTACCATTCCACAGGTCAGGGGGAACTCCAAGCAGCAAATTATGTTCCTTGGCTGGGCATAATTTGTGGGAAAGGTGAGGGAGTGAAACTACTTCTGAATTGATGGTAATGCCTTTTCTGTTGCTGTAGCTCTTCACAGCATTTCTTGCATTTTAAATATTGATCTGGCAAGCATCCAGACTGCACATTATCCAATCCATCATGTCTTCAGGGTTAGCGATTTTATGTATTTTCAAGCCCTTCAGATGTCAGTCTGGATTTTCCTCCTTCCAGCTTAGCCTCCAATGTGGTTCTTCTGTCATTCAAACAGGGCTGTTGCTCTGTTCTGGAGTGTTCTGTTCTCTTGCCTGTTCACAAGTTAAGAAATACTCTTGCAGAGAAAGTAGGATGTGAATGCCTCTGTTATCCTGTGGTGTCCTATATCTGTCCTTCAGCCTGTAAGTGGGTGAATCTGACAATTTTGGTTTTTTGTTCTTCCAGTCTTAAACTCAGTTCTCTACATTTTCTCATCAGTTTGCAAATTTTTAAAAATCCCCATGACAATTTGTAGGCCTATCAGTGCCAATACTTCCCAATATCACAATTTTGTATGCAGTTTTATTTCATATACACAGTTTTGCTTCATATAATGTATTTCAGTATGTTATCTCCGGTAATAAAGGCATTTGTGTGCACATTGTGTATGATCATATGTGTACACATTGTTTGCATGCAGAACGGCATTGCAAAATTAACAGAAGTCTGAATTTTGAGGGCTGGCTGTGTTTCATAGTGTGTAGGGTTTCAGAAAGTGTGACTTGCTTAGGTAGCTATAACTGCCATATAACTAGGCAAAGTGAGGCAGCCGATCGTGGGTGTCATGAAAGGGCAGCTAAATGTAAAGGTATCTACATAATTTACTATTATTATATAATTACTTCCAGGGTATGGAGAGTTGCATGGTGAGATTTTCTGCCTCAGGTACCAAAATAACCTGGCTGGTGTTGGGTACTATAGACACCTTGATTTGTTGGGGTCATTTCCAACTTTACCTCAGGCAGCAAAATGTCTTGCCTTGGCCCTGTCAGTGAGCTTCTGGGCCTAATTTATGGTGCTAGTACTAGTATATAAAGCCTTTAATAGCTTGTTGGGACCCGAGTACCTAAAAGTATGCCTTCCCCCAAAACCAGCTATCTCGGACCCTACGATCAGCAGGTGAGGCCTTCTTGGCTGTATGTCCATGGCGTGCTGTCTGGTTGACCTGTGACAAGGCCTTTTTGGTGGCTGTTTGTGGACTGCCATCCCTGGTGAAGTATGTCTGTCTCCCTCATCACTGACTTTCAGGAGGATTTTAAAAATATTTTGGTTTATCCATTCATTTAAGGTCTGAAGGACACTGGTCATGGCAACCCTGAGATCTCTGCTTGAGAGAACATTTTTTAGAATGGTTTCATTATTGGCTCCCTCGGCTTCTTCAGGGGGAAGGACACAATATAAATTGGATAAAATTAATAAAAAACATCGTACTCAAATGCCTAACCCTTATGTAGAGTTCACTTCTTACTCTTCCTTCCAGTAATTTCTACATGAGTTCATATCTCCTTTTGTGTTTTTTCCAGAGTGTTTTTGATAAACCGGCTTCATTATCTTTCTGGAAACTACGGCAATCCTAAACATGGTGCGACAACTGACAAGGGTAAAAAGAAAGAGGCGTGACTCCTATGATTTTGTAGCAAATGAGGGGGGGGGGTTGTAATCGGCTTTAAAACATCAATTCACGCTGCAGCCGGGAAAACCAAGAAGAAACTTTCTGGGCGAGAGAAGTCTTTGTAAACAGCTGGACACATAAGAGAAATATGAAGGGAGATACAGTGGTACCTTGGGTTACACACGCTTCAGGTTACACACTCCGCTAACCCAGAAATAGTACCTTGAGCTAAGAACTTTGCTTCAGGATAAGAACAGAAATCGGGTTCCGGCGGTGCAGTGGCAGCAGGAGGCCCCCATAGGCTAAAGTGGTGCTTCAGGTTAAGAACAGTTTCAGGTTAAGAACGGACCTCCGGAACAAATTAAGTACTTAACCCGAGGTACCACTGTATAAATATGTTGGATAGCAGTGTATACAGCTGGCAGCAGCTGTGGTATGCTGTGCTGGCAGGCAACCTCTAGATGGTGCCATAGAGCAATGCTCATTCCAAAACCAGCCAGAATCTAATTCAGCAGAGTAACTTGGAAAGCTCTGTTCACAGAGCTATCTGTCCCCGTCGCATTAATGTGCGGCACATGGAAGGTTTTCACTCTCACGTCACAACAGCCTTGTGAGGGACATTAGACTGAGGAAATGTTTCTTATCCAAGGCTGCCCATTGAAATTCATGCTAAACAGAGATTGGAAGCTCTCAGATGCACACCCAGCTATTTATTGACTAAAGGTAAAGGTAAAGGTACCCCTGCCCGTACGGGCCAGTCTTGACAGACTCTAGGGTTGTGCGCTCATCTCACTCTAGAGGCCGGGAGCCAGCGCTGTCCGCAGACACTTCCGGGTCACGTGGCCAGCGTGACGAAGCTGCTCTGGCGAACCGGCACCAGAGCAGCACACGGAACGCCGTTTACCTTCCCACTAGAAAGCGGTACCTATTTATCTACTTGCACTTAATTGTGCTTTCGAACTGCTAGGTGGACTGCAAGGATGCATTTAGAGGTGACACTCTTACTTGTTATTCATATGGGATTGTAAGTAGAAGAGAGTGGCTAGGCCAGCCCTAGACAAAGGGAGGTCTTTGGTGACCTCCAATTCTTCGATGTCTTTTTTTAAATTAAAAAACACACATTTATTCAAAAGTTCAAGCACAACATTTTCAATGAATATATCCCCTCCACAGACACCTGATGATGGCATTAAAACATCCTGTTTTTCTTCAATAAAAGAGAAAAAGGGAGACCAGATTATATCAAAGGTGTCTTTTTCAGAGATGCCTTTGATTTGTTGCCAATGGTCTGTGAGGCGTTCTGATAGAGCAATACTCCAGATGTTATTAACCCAAGCCTCTGTTGGTATATTAGAGGTTCCCTTCCATTGTTGGGCAATAACTAGTCTAGCTGCTCTGTACAGGAAGGAAATTAGTTCTTTAGAGTTAAGGGTGGAGTTTGGGGTCAAATCTAGTGATAATAAGGCAAGTGCCGAATTAGGAGGGATAGATTATTTGGTGATTTTGGAGGTCAGATGATAAACTTTCCCCCATTTGTTCAACTTCTATCTGTTACATGATTTTGATGCGGAGTTTCCACACATTTATCTCTGTCGCATAAGACAATGAACATAATATGCACAGATTTGATTGTAATCATTCCCACTGATGGTGTTTCTTGAATGCACACTGACTGATGTTGTAAATATTCCTGCATGTGAGAGAAAGAGAAGAACTTTAATGCAGCAGTGGCCGCACAAGTTAATTGCCAGCTTCACAAGGGAAAACAAAACAGTACTAACTTTTGCTACAGCTTGTTGAGGGGATATCAGAATAGACAGCCCAAGACAGGCACCCCCTGAGCCTACTGTCCTCTATGCTCAGTGCATCACCAATCTTGACATTCCAGGTGCTCGCCTGACTTGCCTGCCCCTAATTTCTGCCACAAAGAGGACTTATGAAAAATCAGATGTGCATTTTGTCATGCTCACCTGATAGTAATGTATGTCACTATATATTCTGTATTTTGGTCTATTTCTGTTTAAATTATAGCAATTATTCATACATGTGCATATATATTAACATATGCCAACACCTATCCACTTCTTTCTTTTTCTTTGGTGCTACATTTTTTTTTCTTTTTTTGCAATGCATAAGTGGCCACCCTACACAAGGTAGACAAAAGCAGGTATCTAGAGAAGAGAATCGAGAATGCTCAATAACTGAGATTACTTTTCCATCCAGGTTAGGCTTGCATCTGATCTAACTCTATGCATGTTTCGCTTATGAATGAAAAGCAGTTGTGTCATGCCTTGTCATTTGTAAAAAAATTGGACTCAGGGAAATTCCTCGTGGAGGGAAAAATCTTTTTCCTGTTTGTCCCCTCTAGGCTGCCATCCAAGTTTCTTAAAGTCTTCAAGTAATAGGAAGAAATTTCAACACCATTCCCAACAAGTGAGTAGAGCACTAGATTTGTGTGTTTGTGTATGTGTCGCTTGAGGACCAACTACTCATTATGTGCAAATGGATGTGAACAAGAGCACACATACACACAGCATGAAGCCACTTCTTGAGAAAAGCAGATATTAGGAGTTCCAGATATGGGTGGTTGGGTTTTTTTCTTTCAACAATAGGCTGGAATTCTCTGGGGGTTGCAAGAAATGTGATGGGTGCTAGCAGTGCTTTTTTTCCTGGGGGTACTCAAGAATATGCAGTACCGGCATCTCTCTCTCTCTCGTTGTTGTTGTTAAAAAGTGTGGCACTTACTGTAACAACTTCATGGTGAGTACCGGCACCTGCTTTTCTAGAAAAAAAGCACTGGGTTTTAGACAGATTGAGTACCTCCTCCTGCCACAGTTTCTCTCCCCAAATAGACATTTCCATGGCGCTCCCCCACCCCTCCCCTGGGGTAGAAGAGGAAGCTGTTTCATTGCACACATTCACACCTATGTTGTGCAATTTCATCCTGAACCTTAGAAGTGCATCCACTGCCCAGTGAAGACTTGTCATGTTGGAAGGCATGACATGCAAGGCCAATATAGCAATTCTTTCTTCCCCCTTTGCCTCTGATTGTCTACACCTGAGCATTCTGAGGCAGGGAAGCTAGTGAAAATTGCATAGATGAGACGAGCAAAAATGCAGAATAATGAGCCTGCAGTCTTCCAGCCATGTATCGCAGAATAATCCTATTGGCTCCAGCAGGATTCCCTTGAGATGTGGTTGGCTTTTTATTCTCTAGTGGCCACAAAGTAAAGTGGTGTGAGAATTGGCATATTGAGTGATGAAGACAGTGTGTGTTCCAGTTTATGTGAGATTTTGACTTATTTCATGGCCAAGTCTTGGATCTTTGGGTGCCGGCTTTATAAGGGGATATGCTCACAGATGCTGCTCCTTCTGCTGTAGTTGTGAAAGTGACCTAGCAATGTGTGGCTTAGGTGGTTGAGCGCTGACATGACAAGGTAAAGCAGCTGTTGTCAAAATGAGGCCCTCCAGCTTTTTGGACTACAACTCCCATCAGCCTCAGCTGGCACATGCTGCTTGGGGCTGATGGGAGTTATAGTCCAAAACCAGCTGGAGTTGGCAAAGACTGGTGTAAATCTGCAGGCACCTGCAGGATGGTCCAAATTGCTTGTACACATGATGTATTTTTTGAAATGTGGAAAATGTTATTCTCTCTTTGCTTTCCTCTTAGTGGCAAACCAGCTTTTAACCCTCCTCCCACCAGCAGTAGTTAAACGTAGGTGTAGAAGTGTTTGAGTGGCTACTTAAGAGGTAGGGAACCTGTGGCATCCAAATGTTGCCGGACTACAACTCCCAACATTCCTGCCCATTGGCCATGCTGGCTGTGGCTGGTGGGAGTTGGAGTCCAATAGCTGGTGGGGTGAGGCTACAGTTTCCCCACCCGTGATTAACTGGATTGTGCTTGTGACATCATTAATAACAACACACAGTTCCTTCCCCTCCCACTTCACTTGTTTGATAAAGGTCACCACGCTACTTACTCATTTTAATCTATAAACGTTTTTTGCAACCCTTTCATTTTTGGGTAGTTATATTTCATTTTATTAACCCCTACAGCGATGCCTTGCCATTTCGAGGATTGCTTTCTTGTTTATTAACATATATTTTTAAAAAATAAAAATCCTTTGGTCAAATGGGCACACCCCATTTCCAGCACTTAGGCTGCACACATCTCTCCTTTGCATGCACACGCTCTCTCACAAACACTTCACAGAAGCAAGCAGGCTTTCTCTCTTGCTGCAATGCTTCTGTTGCATCCTACAGGGAAGACTCTGTTGCTGCAGGATTGGGTCTAGCACTAAGGTAAAGGTAAAGGGACCCCTGACCATTAGGTCCAGTCGTGACCAACTCAGAGGTTGCGGTGCTCATCTTGCTTTATTGGCCGAGGGAGCCAGCGTACAGCTTCCGAGTCATGTGGCCAGCATGACTAAGCCGCTTCTGGAAAACCAGAGCAGTGCACGGAAACGCCGTTTACCTTCCCGCCGGAGCGGTACCTATTTATCTACTTGCACTTTGACGTGCTTTTGAACTGCTAGGTTGGCAGGAGCAGGGACCGAGCAACGGGAGCTCACTCCGTCGTGGGGATTCGAACCGCCGACCTTCTGATCGGCAAGTCGTAGGCTCTGTAGTTTAACCCACTAGAGCAAAGAAGAAGACCCATTATCCTGATAATTTTTTATTATTATTATTTTTAAAAAGAAAGGCTTGTATTTGCATGCACTATTAAGAAGCATTGCCCAGAAATAAGAGGTTTGAAAAGGTGCCTTAAGCTGGGCACATCACTGCAAATGCAAGAGTATCACTCTTTACACGTTCTAGAGCAGGTGTGGGGAGCCTACCCGACTCTCAAATGTTGCTTCCTACAACTCCCATCATCCCTGGCTATTGGCAATCCTCGATGGGTGATGGGAGTTGCAGTTCAACAATAACCAACAGGGCAAAGGTTCCTCACCTCTGTTCGGTATGATTGCAAGCTCCCTGGGGGCAGTGACCTGCCCTTTGGTGCCCCTGCAAACCACCTTCCACATGGATGGCAATTATATCACAAAAATACCCTGAAGGTATATGTGCATCCTGGCATTACATGCTGATACTGGGACCAAGTTCTAGTGAGCCATCTCTCAAATTAAGCTCTGACAACAGAGAGGGTGTTTCTGCCAGGAGAATAATTACTGTTTTCTCCATGTGAGAGGAGGAAGCAGAGCATGGAAACAATGGGACGTGTTTGTGTTCAGTACTCGTAATATTTCAACTTCAGCTAATGGGATTGTGGTTCATTTTAGAAAGTGAGGTTTGCGGGGCTTCTGTTGAGGCAGAGCTCAGTTCCAGGATGCGGAACGTAACCCAGGAGAGTGGTCTTCAGCATGCACGGAGTGTGCTTCCCGTAAGTGCATCCTGTCACTCCACCTCAAGCAGCCACTGGGAGAGCTGAGAGGTCAGAAATGGTGACTTCCAGCCAAGCTCAAGTGCCGGTGCCTCTCGTTCTAGAAATTTAACACCTGGAATTTATCCAATGGCTCCAAATGTTGCTAGCTCACCGATGTCCAGGATACAATTCATGGCAAACAAAACAGTAATGGCAAAGAGGGCGCCCAGCTGTATATGTAGGCGTGTTATTTATAATTGATGCAACTTTACGATCTCATCACCTTATGTTCAATTCCTTTGAAAAAATATATACAGATGAATCATAATGCAGTCATCATTCCATCACCAGCAGTACCACTGTATGAAATTCAGCAGGCGATGAAATACCCCAGGGGAAACGGTGAGCACTCCAGATTCCTTTAATTGGTGGAATTTTATTTTATTTTATTCATTTTCCCGTGGCAAAATTTCCAGCTTTTGCTTTTACTTTTTAATTTTTTTCCGTTCATTATAGGGAACCAAACTGGAATAAAAATGGGGACGCCATCAACTGCAAGTCAGGATATTCTGACCGGGTGGCCTGTTACTGGGAGTTCCGATTCAATGGTAAGTACAGGTCTTTGCAAGCTATGGATTGTATCCAGTGGAGACCCTAAGACAGTTGGATGTCGCCTTGCATGCCTCCTTCAGGCAACTCCTGCAGCCAAGCTGGTGCCAAATGTATTGCTTGGCTTTCTTTTGGACCACATCAGCAAGGCCGAGAGGGAGTTATACAGGCAAAGTCAATTCAAATCTAGTTTTGTTCCCATCCTCCTCCCTGCTGAGTCCTACAAGGGGCAACACTGAGACTGAGGAGGAAGCTGACAGCCACTTACTGGCAGATAGATGGAGGCTGGCTAAGGTTCGCCATCCCTGCTTTGCTGGACCCTAATCACCATCAAAGCCAGTCGAAGCTTTACTTAAGTATACCAAGTGCAGCTTCAGAGTGTAGTTAATAAATAATAATAATAAAAGGTAAAGGGACCCCAGACCGTTAGGTCTATTCGCGGACGACTCTGGGGTTGCGGCGCTCATCTCACTTTATTGGCCAAGGGAGCCAGCGTACAGCTTCTGGGTCATGTGGCCAGCATGACTAAGCCGCTTCTGGTGAACCAGAGCAGTGCACAGAAACGCCGTTTACCTTCCCGCTGGAGCGGTACCTATTTATCTACTTGCATTTCGTGCTTTCGAACTGCTAGGTTGGCAGGAGTAGGGACCGAGCAACGGGAGCTCACCCTGTTGCAGGGATTCGAACTGCCGACCTTCTGATCGGCAAGCCCTAGGCTCTGTGGTTTAACCCACAGCGCCACCCGCGTCCCATAATAATAATAATAAATTATTCCAGAGAAACCCTAATGTGATGGCAGTAATGGAATTAAAGTGCTCTATGAATGCCATGTATTATGTGTTTTGTTACTAAATCCATCTCCTAAGGAGATAAAAGGTGGGAGCAGACACGGAAGCAATGCACACTGCTATAGCCAGCCGTCATTGACAAGGGCTGATAAGGGGATCATGCGCCTGCATAAGTTCCAGCCTTTGCACAATCAGCACCATTCCCCATTGAATACACCTCTCCAATGCGTGAGAGGTTTTGGGAAAGGGGTTGGCAGGGGCTGGGATCAGGGGTCATGGCCTACTCTCTCTTCTTCCGTGCAATCTTAATGGAATAGAACATATCCTAAAAACCCTGTGGATAGCTCAGTGGGTGGAGCATGAGACTCTTAATCCCGGGGTCGTGGGTTCGAGCCCCATGTTGGGTGAAAGATTCCTGCATTGCAGGGACTTGGACTACATGACCCTTGTGGTCCCTTCCAACTCTACAGTTCTATGATTCTATGACTGAACAACTGGGCCTTAGTGGTAGGAGAAAAAGACACCCAATTAAAAATCGAGCAAGTTTGAAGACTCTTTCAGATCTATTAAAAAATCTGTAAATTTGACTTTTCTGTCCTGTCCTATCCATGGATGTTCTGCTGAACATCCATGGATATTTATTTACAAGTGAACCTGTACGCTGAATGGCATTTCCATCTCATTTGTTTCAGGGGTTGCAAATCATGGAAAAGGTGACTCAAGATCTCCCTGACCTCAACTGACTGTGCAGGTATGGCCATGCCTAAACTGGAGCCAGATGCATGTTTCTTTGAATCAGTTACCAACTCCTGGAGAAGCAAGGTCCAAACATGGAAGAAACCCCATAAAATGTTTTGCAGTATTCACTCAAAAAGAGCATATATGGTACCTGGGAGAGAGGGTGGTGTTTAGTCCAGGAAAAAGAAATCTTACAATAGTACCAGCAGATACTGGTGGTACCAGCAGATTTCAAGAGACAGTAAAGAATTTGCATTTTTAAAATTTGCTCCAGAGATTTGTGGGTGCTCTGATGCACACACTGATTTCTTCTGCGCATGGGTTTTGTTAATTTCATTAGAGGGGAGCACATTCACATCCATTTAGAAATGCTCATACCAATTACATGAAATGCATTGGAATAGCCCTTGGAGGTGGAGAAGCTTTACTGCATGTCTAGAAAATGCATTGATACTGGGGGATGGGGCTGGAATTGTGAATTCATTCTGGTTTGACCTTGTTGATAAAATACTTGTCCACACAAGAAGCTCTTTCGGTGTTTTGAGGGTATTTGCACATTACTATCTACTCTGTTTCCAATGTGCTTCCACTGCTAGTTAGCCACAATCCATCTGTGTCCTGAAGTTTCTTGAGAAATGCTCCCCTTTGATGCGCCCCCCCCCCAAAACCCCGGCCTCCATCCTATGTGAAAACGCAAGCTGAGGTTAAGCGGATGTGTGTACAGTTCGAACAGCCTTTTGTGCATGCACTGATGACAGCTTTCTGAAAAGGAGTTGGTAGGGAGTGTTGCTGGTGTGGGAAAACAAATCAGGTCATGCACATCAAGTGAAAGCACCCTCACCCACTCTCTGGGGGATAAACAACAAACACATTTAAGAGGCCATAGATTGTTTAATCAGCCAAAGGCTTGGTTATAGAGAAATGTTTTCCTTTGCCCTGAGCAATTCCTACAAGAGATCATATGTATTTTTTGGTTCCAGAACCAGATGTTCTAAACCAGGGATGGGGAACATGTGGCCCTGCAGGTGCTGTTGGATATGAATCAAATTATTCCTGCCCATTGGCCATGTTGGCTGGGGCTGATGGGTAGCACAACATGCTCTCGAGAATCACAAGTTCCTCAACCCTGTTCAGAACCTTTAGCACGGCACTTTTCGTTATGTTCTTATGAATCATCGGTGTAAATTTATGGATTAGGAAACAGAAGCTGGGCTGAAAAAAACAGCTTGAGGAGGGGAAAAGGGTTTAGAAGGAACACCTTCAGACTGCTTTCCTCCAAGCTACTATTATTTAGAGCAGAAACATAATCTTTGGTAGCTTTTCTTTTTAAGGAGAATGATGCAGTAGTATCTACTACCTTTAAATATTAATAGAAGATGTTTCCAGGAATTATTTCTGAAACATAAAGGAAGCATATTTCACTGCTTTACTGTAATGTAAACCATGGTAGTGCATCCTTATAGTTAATCCCCCACCCAGTAGCCATTTGTGACAAGGAACTGCACATTTAGTGAACATGCAGAGGTTGAATGGAGGACCCCATCACTCCTCCACACCCAGTATAGAAACCAAATGGGCTGTTGTTGGAGGAGGGAGTCAGCCCACAAGCTACCGATTATTTTGCAGGCTAGGAACTTTTGTGCCCTTAGTTATATGCCTATATGAATGTATTTTAACTTGTAATTCAAACATTGGCATAAATTCTACAGGGTTTTATAGATGATAAACCAGCAGTCTGAATTATGCATGGAGAAGGTTTAAAAAGACAACACTGTCCCTGGAGCCTGTTGCATGATCTATTCCTAGCAACACATCCACCGTGTCTCAGTTTAAACTGAAGCACCAAGTAACCCTGGAAACATAAATAGGAATTTATCAGAACAGCACTGCCAAAGTAGTATTATGCTAACGTTTTATTTCAGTTTCCCTAGTTCTTCTAGCTAGACAGGCATTACCAACTTTCCCCACCAGCATTTAATAGCATCTGCTCTGTTTTCAACATTTGGGCTTGAAGTGTTATTGCTTGTGGATCCAAAACAGCACCACCCATAACCAAAAGAGAAGCATCACCTGGTTTGGGCAAACTCCAAGGTTTTCAGAAGTACAACTAATCTTTAGGGGGAAAACTTTGGCTTGCAAGTGTGGGTGGGACAGAAAAACTGCCCAATGAGGACTCAGCATGCTTTGGGCCACAGAATGCTGTCTTGACAGTTGGGAGGAGGGAAAATGGAAACCCGGGGATGAGAACAAACTAGCCGAGTCCTGCGAAGTAATCACTCCATACTGCAATGTTTTGTTTTAGGTCTCCCTTCTAAATTCCTTATTCTCTGCACACCCAATAATGAAACAATGGGAAAGAGAGGCACACATGATGCCAGAGTATAGCCAACTTTGTTTTTTAATTAGAGTATATATACTTCCAAACTGGATACACTAGAAATTGGCAATGCAACGTAAGATGCAAAGAAATATACCAGTTACTGTCAAAATGACCCTGTACAGCCTTATAATGCAAAAAGCTTTATACAATACAAATTTCCATTAATGTACACAAACCTTGACTGTGATATTTGAATATGATACAGCAAGTTAGAAAGGTCGGAGAGGGGAAGCGAGAAAAGTGCTGAGAATGTAAGCAAATTACTAGATGGAAAACAAGAAACCAGCCTATCTTAAAGAATGCATAGTGAGAAAAGCAGATACAAAGTGAGCATGTTGGTGGAAATGTGAAGTCTTTTAACAAGCAAAGGATATCTGTAGGGAGCATTCCTTTCTTTAGCTTCAAACAGCAAACCAATTATTGTATATGCAAGGGCTTTGATAAATACTGTATTTTTTTCCTTAAAAAAATAAAAACACTTCCTGATGCATCTCTCTCTCTCTTATTTGGAAATCATGTATAACTAACTTTCCAGAAATAATTCAGTGTTTCAAAGTGCTAAATAAAGCTGCCCAATTACATTAAGCATCACTATGACAGACAAATACAAAAAGGAAATGGTTAAACCCAAGGCATTCAGTTGCTTAGAGCATTGTAATACTTTCATTCCTTGAAGTTCCTATGTTATATTGCACCATTTGGTTTACAGAAAATATTCCTTTAACATTCCTATGCTTGTGTTCCAGCTGACAAACTGCTTGGTCTCTCTCCCACTACCCTGCCTTTTAAAGAAAGACTCACTACTTGACAGTTTGGACAAATCTGACCAGAACCGTATTGGGTATATTTAGTTAGTTAACTGCAGCAACTGCTTATAGGGGGAGAAGTTCCTTGATTTCCACCAAAAAGATACTCATTTATCCCATTCTTAATTACAAATTATTGACTAGCGAGTAAGTCCTGCTTCAGCATCACAGCTTCTCTTAAAATTCCTAGCAGAGGAAATAATGGAGCCCATTCAATCCGGTGGCAGGACTGCAGTTAAATAAATGGTTACATCAGACATGGGTAGTCTCCAAACCTACAAAAAATTGCTCAGAATGATGGGAAATCAAACCATTTTGTGTGTGTGTGTGTGTGTGTGTGTGTGTGTGCGCGCGCCAACCTGATTTCTAAGAGTTGCATGGTGCTGGTGTACCTTGTACCACCGACCAAGTGACAGCATGACAGTGACTAGCAAAAGTCACCACCACATCTTAGGATGGAATGCCACAATTCATGACACTGTACTGACCTTATCTGAAAACATTTGTTTGTCAAAAAAACAAAGGATGAATCCCAAAGGGTAGTTTTAGCAGAGTTAAGTGCAATAAACAGGGCTCAACATGTGTTAGGAACAACTAATATAATGACTTACTTTACCATAGTAGCTGAATTAGGGGAGGCCACATGCTGTTTAAGCTCATGTGCAGGCTCTCATTATTTTGATTGTAGTTACTTTACATTAGTATTATAGCTTGCTAATATTTAGGTTCCTTTCCTCTTTGTCATCCAATGTAAACAGTTTCTGGTCTTTGAACACGTACACAGATCTGGACTTATTCTCACGTACATGTTCAGTGGAGGAAACTGTATGTGATAATGATACGTAATAAATGTCAGTGCATGGGCAAGAGAAAAGTTAAATCTTGGGAAAAGTTAACAATTGACTTCGATTGTGTATTAGGAATGCAACATTTGCTTCTTACTGCAATAAAGTGCAATATTTATGTCATTTTAATGACCACAAAGTAAGAGCTTTAAGAAAATATAAAGTTAGCTTCCTAGAAGAGTATACTTAAGTAGGCATTAACAAAATAATACAAAGGAATACAAATAACATGAAGGGTAATGTTCATAGGGACACAAAATCTGAAAATATAGCTGAACAGTTGGGGATATAGAACAGAATAATATGATTAAAAAGCACCATTCTTATGTTGAAAAGACTCCACCATTAACTTTTCAAATATACAATCTGATAATTCTTCAGTCGACAAAAGTTTTTTTTAATCTTCTACACTTTTTCTTTTCTTACCTTTTTTTTTTGCAAGTGAGAAACATACTAGTGCAAGACTCAAGCACTGTGCAAAACCTGCCTTTATTTAGTCTGAGCATTTATACCCAGAATATAGCAAACCCTTCCTTTTAAAAATCCCTATTCCTGGATTTAATCTCTGTAGAATGTACACTCTTGTCTTTGCAAACCAAGGTAATCACTGCATTAATACATACTGAGAATGTGTATGTTTGATCTATGATCAAAAGGGCTTCTTGGTATGAGATACTTTTTTTATTGACCTTACATCAGTTTTGAATGGTGCACGTGTGTTTAAATCACATCTCTTCCCAGCGAAAGAGACAGAAACATGATGGGGAAATGATCAGATTCCTGACTCCAGTTATTTCACAAAGAAAAGCAGTGATTTAAATGCAATACATGTGCCCCATTTAAAACTGATACTTGGATAGCTGTACTCAAATACAAAACTTATTGTAAGAAGTGGCCCTGAGTTACAGAAGAATCTGACCTTGTGCGTGTATGAATTGCACTTGCTGTTTACAGGTCTGTCTGCACCAGGAATGGGAATCTTGGCCTCTCCAGAGGTTGCTGGACAACAACTCCCATCATCCCTGGCCATGTTTGCTGGAGGCCAATGGGAGACGAGTCTAACAACAGATGGAGGGTTGCAGATTCCACCACCCTGATCTGCACCAAGTGTCTGTTCACACATGTGTGTTCAGGGCCACTTCATACATTATCTCTACGAAGGGAAAAAAACCTCATCTCTGTGGTGGAATATGCATGTTCACTGTAACATTTCAAGGGTGGTAGGAGTGCTTTGCGGGGGGCAGGGAAGAGGCAGCCTCTATGCACAGTTTCTACCCAGTCCATGTACACCGAGTAAAACCATATTACATGTCCAACACTACAGTGCCCATGCATTTGCCTACACAGATATTATTACTGCCAGCTGGGGGAAATGTACCATGTAAAACAGCCTTAACCTTGCAGAGCTAGAAGCAATTCCTGCTTCTCTAGTTCATCCTTGAATTCTCAGATCTGAGGCCAAAGCAAGCACTATAGTATACTAAGCAAATCCCAAGTAGTGCTGACTGGCATGCCAGTTCTTCTCGAACCTAGCACTGCTGTATCCGCATTCCAGTAACTGTAAAATAAAGCTAGGCAGGCAAGGTGGTGAGACTGGAGAACTGCAATAATCATCACGAGAGGAGGGGGCTGCAGCTCAGTGGTAGAGCACATGCGTTGCATGTATAAATGTCCCAGGTTCAATCTTCAGCATCTCCAGTTAAATAATCCCAGAGAGCAGGTGGGCTGGGGAGGACCCCTGCCTGAGACCCCGGAGAACGGCTGCCTGTCAGAGTGGACGTTACTGGGCTAGGTGGAGCACTGATCCGACTCAGTATATAAGGCAGCTTCATGTGTTCATATTAAATAAGCCAGTACAAAAGGATGTGCAAAAGCAATGTCATGGCACACTGACTCTCCCTTCAGACACACTCACACTCACCATCTCAAAAGGAAAATGCATCAATATGTAACCTTAAGCAAGTGCTGATTGCCTTTAAGGACGCTCTTGTTCAGCTTAAACAAGACAAAATAGTTTCTTAGATAAGAGTACTGGGAACATGCCTCTGAAGGTATGCAGGAGGTCACTTCTCTGAAGAGTTTTAATAAAGCAGCCTTCATGTCAATGCATTTAAGGAGACACACAGAGCCATTTTTTTCCTATACCTTACTACTAATGATCTATAGTACAAATGTTCAGCCAGCCATACCTCTTGGGTGTATGGTTTGCAGCAATGCATATACCTGTTGGGTGTCTGTTGGGGGGTGGGGGTGGGTGGGCGGAGAGTATTATTTTTTTGGTACAGTACTTGGCTGCCCTCAGACAGTTTCTGCCCTTTCTGTTAGTCCAAGGTAGGCAAGGAAGGAGTGCTTCGGCGAAGTGTCGTCCGGCCGTACAGTCTGTGGCCTGGGTGCATGGAATGTGATCTCAAAGTGGTTCTTGGGGAAAAACATGGTTAAGGGAATGAGGTGGGCAAATTCAGAGTTCCGGTACTTGTCAAAGCACAGGGAAGTGCCGTTGATGGCCAAGGCCTTAAGTGCCAGGTTTGGCTCTGCCCCGCCGCCGTGAGCAGCCGACATGGCCACTGTCTGCAGCGCCTGGGAGGCAGACATCACCGAGAGAGGCGACAAGAGGCTCCGGGGGCTGTTGGCAGCTAGGAGAGGGCCAGCTTCCTTGGAGGTTGCCCCTTGGCCCTTCTTCTCCTCTTCGGAGCAGTCCCCGTTTTGGTGCTTCTTCACATGGCGGCTGAAGACAAAAGGGTGGGTGGTCTTGAAGAGGCACTCTTCACAGCTGAAAGTCTGGCGGGGAGCGTGCTTGAGCTTCTTGTGCAGGTTGAGATTGTCTTTGCGTTTGCAGCTGTAGCTGCACTGGTCACAGTGGAAAGGGCGCTCCCCGGTGTGTACGCGCACATGCTCTATCAGCTTGTTGGCCGTCTTGGAAAGGTAGCCACACTGGTCACACTTGTAATGGTTGCCAAGGCGATGCTCCCGGATGTGCATTTCCAGCTCCAGCTGATTGGCTTTCACTGCCTGGCAGATCCGGCACTTGTATTCCATTTTGTAGTGGGTCTTCAAATGGCATTCCATCGCTGCAGGGCGGTTGGTGGAGTAAATGCAGAACGGGCACCTGCCGGGGGGAGGGGGAAACCAAGAACAACCGCCAAAGAAATATTGAAACACAGGGTCTGGGCAATCATTCTTCCAAACATTTGCCATTCCACACATTCATGACATTCAATTTCCCCCCAAACTATGACTGCAGAGAAAACAGGAAGCTGTCGCTGGCCACTTCACCCTGTTGTGCGGCCTGGCTAGTCTTTGGCTGTTTAAGACGTGAAATGTCAAGCTACTGCTATAACGTAAGCTGACATGCAAATGCAGATGTCTTTAAGGTGAAACATTTTGGGCTTGGCGGGTTTTTATTTTTTTGGGGGGGGTATTTCAGGTTAAAGAAATAGGTACCCAGATTGTGAGTGACCCTCTGCTATAATGTCACAATGAGCAGTTTAAAATTGGAAATTCAAATATAAAATGTGACTTGATGGTTTTTAAAAAAACACACCAAAACCAATGCAATGTGAGAAGCAGCCTTCAGGATTTCACACTCAAAGGAGTGTTTCATTATTTGAACTTATTTCCACCCTTACAGAGAAGTAATAGCTAGCTTATGTGTATCAAACCAAACCATAATTATTCAGTTGGTAAACTAAACTACAATAATGCTTCAACTGTCTAGCTGATGTGAAAATATTCTCACTAATCTCAGGTGTGCTTCATATGTGCTGTTTTGAGGGGCCCCAAGGAGAAGATCACAGGCACTTTGCTCCTCTCCTCTCCATTCATATATCGGTGCAGGATGGCAGTTAAGCCAAAGTTTGGCTTAGCATGTCATCCAAACCACAAACCAGGGGTAAATTCTCTCTTTAAGCATAATCTGTAGTCAGGGTTTGTCTCTGGCTTACTGTGATGTGAGAACCAGACTACAGAATCCACAAGGCCCCCTGACTCTCTCCAATTTCAGCCAAATCATGGAACCTCTGTAGACCTCTGGAAACAGTACCTAAAAGGGTTGCTACAGCAGGAGAGACAGGCCATCTCTACTCCCGCCCCTGAATTTCAGCTCCACGTAACAATGGGCAAAATTCAACCAGCAGTAAACAAATTTACATCAAAAAACACATGTTAGTACATTCGTTTTGGTTAATTCTCTGCCACTGAAAATAATGAAACTTCAAAGTGCCTAATATTTGCTGTATCTATTTTCAGTGATTCATTTTCAAACTCTGGACTAAATGGTCTGATGGAGGCCGCCCACCCTTAGATGTCAACATCTATTGCTTTACTTTTGCAGCCCAGCAATGGAGGTAGAACACTGGAGTACCTAGTAGCTTTTGAGAACCTTATCCTCCAGGAATTTTCTGATCCTGTTTTCAAGCCATCCAAGTTGCTGGCCATCACTGATTCTCGTGGGAGCAAATTCCACAGTTTAACTATATGCTGTGTGGGAAAAAAGTACTTTCTTTTGCCTATGCTGAATCTTTGGCTTTGTTGAATGTCAATGAGTTCTAGTGTTGTAAGAGGAGAAAAACTGTATCCTGTCCTTTATAGATGGGTTTTGTTGAGTAGTGAATGTGATTTTTACAGTAAACTTCCCTGGCTCTGTCTCTCCAGGCAGAAATGGATCCTGTTCAAATTTGTTGCTCTCCCCGCTCCCGTTACTATCCCCACAATATTTGAGGTACTTAACACAGTAAAGGTTTGTGTACTTGCTTTCCTTACTTGAGCCCACCGGTGGGGACAGTGTGGCATTTCTTGTGCTCCAGTAACTGCTCAGGAGTCTTCATGAACTTGTGGCACACATCACATTCAAACATCCGTGTAATCAGGTGGATTTGCAAATGGCGCTCAAACATGTTTTTTGTTTTGCAGACAAAGTTACAGAAAACACATTCAAAACCTGCAAGAGGAAATCACAGACACTATTACCTAAGTCGCACACCAAAGCCTTGTGCAAGTGGAGGGACTGACTTTGCATCCATTTCACCAACTCCTTACCTTTTTCTGATTTTTCTTCCGTGTTCAATAAGGTCTGACTACCAGGCACTACGGAAATAACTAGCAGGTTGTTTGAAGCCTTGGGCTTGGGGCTGGTCTCTGCATCTTCTTTGCTGTTGGCAGAATCACTAAGTGCTGACAGGGAAGAAGATGAAGGGCTGTTTGAGTCGCTTGGAGTCTTCCTCTCTTCACCTACGGAGAAACCCAACCAACAGAACCCAAAGCATTAGCTTGCTTATTAGTATCAGGGTTATATAAAATTTTTGCCCCAGATGCAGGCAGAGATCCATGTGCTGCAGCAGCTGTTCTTGCATATCTGCACACACCACTCCACCCACATGGTGTGGTGCTCATCCTGCCCACCTGATCTGGCCAGTTGCATCAGTTGTTTCACATGGGAATGAACATCCTCATCTAGAACAACCAAGTTTTGTGCAACTATCTGCCCATGGCTGGAGCAGAGCCTCAGACTTTTAGCCAGGTTCTCTGTTGCTGTAGATGCAGGATTCTTAATAGGAGGTTGAGCTCCCAAAGGCTGGAACTATGGACGCTACAGCAATTTGCTGACAGAATGCTCTGCTCTTAGGTTGATCCTCGTGTGGCTGGTGGATAGATGCTTCTGAATATGGGCAGAAGCTGGGGCAAGATGACCTGTGGTTGCTGCCAGCTTTGTAGTTCTAGTCCACCCAGTGTCATCTTCCTGTAGACATGTCTTGGAAGCAATGGAATTATCTATGAGAGCCTTCTTTGTCCTACTTGCACTGAATTACAGATTTAATGGAGCACTTCAGAAAGGCATGATCTCCCCATTTTTCAATTGATTAGAAGAGACAGAGAGACACACTGAAAGATAGCTCAGTATGTAGCAGGGGACTCAGGGGCGTGGATTCAAGCCCCATACTGGACAAAAGATTTCTGCATTAAAGAGTTTCAGACTAGATGACCCTTGTCCCTTCCAACTCTACAATTCTATGACTAGAGTGAAGCTTCTCCTTGGATTCCAGCCTTTCTGGGATCCCCCTTGTACTTCCTCCTACAGCAGCATATCATTCATTCATTCATTCATTTTCATTCATTTCCCACCTTTCCTGCAAGGAGCTTGAGGTGGAGTAGAAAGTTATTCCCCGTCCCATTTTCTAATAACTCTGTGAGGCAGGTTTCGGTTGATGGATAATGACTGGTCCAATGTCACCCTGTGAGCTTTACAGCTGAGTGGCGATTCAAACTCTGGTCTCCCAGGTCTTAGTCCAACACCCAAACTACTCCACCACACTGGCTCAAATAGTTGCGGAGAATGGAAACCAGCACTGGTCTAGTGTTAACAAAACACCTGCAACTCACCCCTATTTCCATTGATGAGAAACTGTGAAGTCACTGAAGTCATTTCTACCCACGGATATAAGGTCACTTCCTCATGCTTGCAAAAGGTAAGAGGGAGGATGCCTAAATTATGCTAAATAAAGCATTTGCAAAGGAAGGTCACACGTAGATAGTGTGAAGAGGTGTTAGTGAGTCCCTGCCTTCTCTTATCTAATGGAAGCAATTAACACTCACAAACTCTAAACACAGCAGCCTCAGATTTTTAAGGTTCATTCTAAACAGAATGATAAACTATGCAGTTTTAACACATGATATAGATTAATCTTAAAAACAGTGTGGTCTTAATCATGCACTTGAAGTTTCTGTCAGTGGAATTTTGCAGACCACTGTATCCAACCAAGAGGGCCTCAGCCAACATTTCGGTGGAGAAGTTGGGAAGGAGAGAGATGGCCGTAGGAGACAAGCCCAGATCTGGGGTGATCACCTGCATGCTTGGTGGCGACATGAGCCTTCATATCTGACTCCTCCATGGTAACAAAGTCACAGGCTGTGCAGCAAATAGAAAACATCCACTGTTCTTTATCCACATGAAGCGACATATGACTGACAAACTGGACATTCATCTCGGTTTCAAATCCACACACATGACAACTGGAGGCAGGAGAGAGTTAGAAAGATTAAGGAGTGTGCATTTACAGAAATGCTTTGTGACAGATACACATCACTTTTCTTCATTCAACCTGACCAATTCCTGTTTTTACTAACTTTGTCTTCTTCTCGCTGTTTAAATAGCACTGGGATATTCTTTTGTCTGCTGAACTGTTTCTGAACTGACAGCCATGCCAAGATGATTAAGGGCAGGCACAAGGCAACAATCCCAAACACGCTATAATGATGCTAAATAATCATAAAGTTAATTAAAAACTACAGGTTCCAGATGCTGCACATCACCTAGCTATTTCCTTTGGGCAATAAGATGTGCTGCAGCCTTGCCAAGATGTTTAGTCAGGCTGCTACGTGGACAAATGGAGAGCTTGCTGCAGACTTCACAAGCAGCTCCCAAGCTTTGGAAACAGTCCCATGTGAGGTTGGGATCTTGCGCAGAAATGCCGGGCAATCTCAACAGAAGCAAGCCAAAATGGGCTCAGGGAGCACTCATCAGCTCTGCAGACACAAAGCGCTACCAAGAGGCATTTTGCAATCAGCTTCTAGCCCTGCTGGTATTGGCAACCAATAAACAAGGTTTAGGGGCTTGGTTTGGCCTTCAAACTCCTAAGCATCCCACGACCAGATTATGTTGCTTAGTACGAGACCCTCCTTGCTTTCTGACCCAGTCTTGTTGGGACAAGACAAGCGAAAATGATTTTTCAGTCCTGATGCTCAGATTATGGAATGGCCACTCCAAAGAGGCGCACCACTGCCCTATTTGAGTAATACACCAAACCCGGGTTTATTCCCCGGTGGGTGTTTTTTGTTTAAAAGGAAATACCTTTTTAATTTATCTATTTTACTGCTAGTGCTGTTTTCAGGTTTATTGCATTTTAGATGGTTTTTAAATTGTATTATTTATTTCAAATGGTTCTAAACTGTCTTGCACTGGCTTTTGCTTAGAAAGGCAGGATAATACACTTCCGTATGTATACATACTATAGCTGATGTTCTTTACAGGATCTCGCAAGTTTTACACAAGTCAAAACACTGAATACTACATCTCTCATTCCAGTCGGATTTGTAAACATTAATTTCTAAGCCTTGGCTGGCAAGTCACCTAACGCCTAGTCTGCACAATCAGCTTGGGGGTAGCTATTTGCAAAAGCAGTGACACTCCATGACCAACATTTGGGCTATACAGACTCACCACTCCCAGCATACCATGGCATGCTGTCAGGGCAGTTTACAGTGGTGTGATTTATATGGGAGATATGCATGGCAAGCAGTTACATAGGAATGACCCATGCAATGGGGTCCAGTGTTGTTTGGATTCCAAGTGGGCACTGTGTAGTTGCTTGCTTGAAGTGGATAAGCACAGCACACTCTGTAGGCAGCATACTCTGACTTCTGTCATCAGTCAGTGTACCAAGGGCCACTGGGAAATTGCTCCCCCAGGAAGAACATCACAACAAGGGGAAGACCAACCTGAACCCATCCATTGGCCAAAGGAGGAGTAGCTGCAGGGCTTATAACCTACTGTGGCAGGTTACAACAAATGGCAATATTGTCACTTGCTGCATCCTGGTTCATCCCACATTTCAAAGGGCTTTCAGAAAATGGAAAGCTGTGACTCAACAAGTAGATATTATATGGATGCCTGACTAAGTCCACCTATTCAGGTGGCAGGGGGAAGGCACATTCTCTGCTAGACCAAAGTCCACAAGTGATAGGTTATTTGGCTAAGCATTCCAGGATATTAGTGGGAAGGTGCAGTGGATGTGTGGGGTATACAAAATGGATTCAGAAGCAGGCTGGGAAATGCTGGAAGTTGGCCATAGATTCTCTGGATTCAGATTGTGAGCTGAGAGTAATTCAAGAGTTACACATTACTTCTGCCCTTGAGGTGCTTACAACTACCACATCTGCCTGCAAAATCCCCATCACCCTCACCCTGGGCCACTGCTGAGGTTAAATGCAGGCAAGCCAAATGCACCTGCCAGGTTCTCCCTCGGAAGCAAACCCGACTGAGCTTGTTCTTTGGGTTTCCCTAGACAGAGAGAGGCAGAAAAGGCAGCTGGCGCCGGAGTCTCTGGGCTTGGCTTTCTCCCGGGTCCTCACCTGTAGTAATAAGGGTGCTTCTTTCCATCACTGCCTTCGGAAGTGACAGCGCTGACAATGTCCTCAGTGTCTGTACTCACCAGCTTCACGGAATGGACAGTCAGGTGCTGGTTCAGGTTAGCACGGCACTTAGCAGCATATGGGCACAAATGGCATTTGTATTTTCTCTCTTCTGGAAAGAAACATTAAAAGACTTTGAGGGGGAGCTTCGCATGCACGCAAACACATCTCACATTTGTATCCCCACCATGGAGCTGAGGCAACGGCATGGGAATCGCCAGCATTTCCTCAGAGTGGCTTCCACCCACACAGAGGCACCATGGCAAAAGGAGGGAACATCCTCAATCTCTCTTCAACAACTTCAGAGGCATGTTGCTAACAAAAACAAGAAAAACAACAACAAAGGATATGGTCTATCTCTATATGGGTGTGTGACTCTCTGCATGGTCTGGATTGCCACAGAGAAAATCAGCCTCGTGAACATGCAAAGTGACTAATACAGAATTTGTGTCCCACATTAAATTAAGAAAAACACCATCTTCATCCATCAGAATAATCCTAACTAACATTAGGCATGATCGAGCAAAAGTTAAAACACTTTTGAGCCTCATTGTTTAAATGGGAGAGTTAAGCACTTGCTTAGATATCTCCCACTGAAATAGGTAGGGTTTAAAAGCTCTTAACTTTTTAAAAAGGCCCTTAACTTAGTGTGGGTCATGTCCCTTGTTTAAAAGTGTAAAAAGTTCAGAAAGCTCTTGGCATTATATCAACAGTTACTATATTCATGGGATATGTTCAGACTAAGTATTGTATAAAAATGAGAAGAGATGAAAAGCTACCTTTTATCATATCAAGTAGTCCAATTATGCCCCTCTGGGCATGAAAGCATGCAACTGTGACACATTAAACTAAATATTTAGCCCAGCAAGATTTCACCCATCACAAGTTTCTCCAAGCACCTTGCTGTTTTTTAAAAAACACCCCAGCAAGACAATATAAAAGGGGCTATAATTTGCAATGGTAGTTCAGTTATCTCTGAGAACAGCCCCCAGGAAGTACAATACAGTCTTGAGTGACTGAAATACATTTTGAGTTTGATCACCAGTTCACTTGTGATGGCCAGCAAATTCTTAAGTAGGAAATATTTGGGTGAAAGTTCAGTGTAATTCTTTTGCAATGAAGTCTGAAGATAACTAAAAGTCACTAAAAGTGAAGACAAACATGGGGGGTAGGGAGGGGATAGACAGCGCACATAGCATCTTAGTGAGCCTGGCTGTGCAATAGAAATGATAGGCATTCACACCTGCAGAATGAAGGCTAGTTCAACTGACCAGATTGCCCCCACCTGTTGCTTCAGCTGGGCTGTCTCCCTTATTAATAACCATTTATATATACATATATATATACATATACATATATATAATATAAATTTTATATATATATATATATATATATATATATATATATATATGAGAAATGCAAAACTTTTCTTGGAATTGAGGGGCAGAAGTTTCTTGGCGACATCATGAAGTGCCATCTAATCAGCGCTGCACACAGCCAACTCCCTGTGCTCAGCCACGTTCAGTAGGTTTGAAATGAATCGTCTTCTTTGGTGATCACTCGTAGCCAAGTAAGATTGTCTTCCATGAACATTAACAGTGAGTCCATAAGTGACTGTGGAGGCCAATTCTGGATCCACACGTCCTTCCACAGTGGGGACATAGGTTTCTGGGTGGGAGCGGATCATGGTGAGGGTTTGCCAAACATGCCTTCCTCTTAGCACGTTTCTCCCTTTTGTCCTGAGTTTGAGCGTCTTCAAAGTCCATGACTTCGGTAAAGGCTGTTCTCCAATTGGAGCGCTCGCAGGCTCCAATTGTCGGTTTTTATCCTACATTTTTTTCGATTTGCCTTGAGAGAGTCTCTAAACCTCTTTTGTTGACCACCAGCATTACGCTTTCCATTTTTAAGTTCAGAATAGAGTAGTTGCTAATCAGGCATCCAAACAACATGACCAGTCCAACGAAGTTGATGTTGAAGAATCATTGCGTCAGCACTGGTGATCTTTGCTTCTTCCGGTACACTGGTGGTACAGCAGAGTTGTTGTTTTTTCCTTGTTGGTGCAAGCTTTTCATAAGCTTCTGCGAAGATATTTAGAATGGTTTGGAGGTCATCCTTTGAATGTGCCCACACTACGTTGTCATCAGCATACTGAAGCTCTATGATGGAAGTTATGGTGACCTTACTCTTTGCTTTCAGCCTACTCAGATTAAAGAGATTTCCATCTGTTCGATATGTGAGTTCTACCCCAGTGGGGAGTTTCCCTTCGACAATGTGTAGGATCATGGCAATGAAAATAATAAATAGAGTTGGGGCGATAACACAACCCTCTTTAACACCTGATCCCACTGTGAATGGTTTACTTTGTTGTTGTTTTTTAATTAATTTTTATTAACCGGCCAATCACATCAAATTAAATCACATCACATAAATTCCGAATTACAAAACCGAATTTTAAATTTTGTTGGGGGGACCCATATTTCAAGATCCAAAGGGGGATTCTGATCATCTTCTTGCTGCTGCGTTAATGTCCAAATCAGTCCAAATCAGTCCAAACAGAGTTCATAATTCTATCCAATCTTATCTTGCTGTTTCCACATCACATCTTGTTCATATATTTTCTCTTTTTTCTTTATGATCTCTTCTGATAGTCTCCTTAAGCTGATAAACACCAATAATAATAATAATCCTGTGTGAATTTTCTGTTCTTCCAATCCTCAAATCGAGATGGTTTCCATATATCATCTCCTTCATAGATAACATCGCTCTTTCCATCATAATCTCGCAAAACTGTCGCTCTTAAGTCCCTCTGAGGAGTTTAACCCAGAATATATAAACAGCTCTATTTCTCTCTTTCTCCTCCCAGACTCAAGACCTCCGACAGAACTTCCCAATATGGCGACGGCATTTTTAACTGCGTCATTCCAAAGCTCTTATACATTCCACGCTCTTCTTAAAACATGCCTTGGTTCGAAAGTTTATCTCCACACAGCCTTAAATCCACAGCTTAAGTCCTTAAAACGACATTTCTGACTTGTGAGGGGAGGGGATTCTTGTTTAATCACATAAGGAAAGAAAGGAAAGTTTTTCCCCCCTCCCCCATCAGTCATTTGCCATACCGTGTCTTGGTGTATCTTCTCATGTTTTATTCTTGTCTTGTTTTATCAGAGATCTCTTCTTTTTTTGATGAAATTCTGAATAAATATCATTTTATCAGAGATCTCTTCTGTTAGCAGTCTTTACTCCCCCTCCTTCCTTGAAATATGTGCATTCCTTCATCCAAATTGTTTCTTTTGAAGTTCTTGCAGCTAGTGGCGCGAATCAGGGACGGCGTCCAGGAGTGCCGAAATCCCACAGGAGGGCTTTGTGCCTAGTGCCCCCATCCCCACAAATTCGGGGGTGGTATAGGGCACAGCAGGCAAGGGCAGTCCCCCCCACCATCCTGGGGGGGGGTTAGGGAGGCTAATTACTCCCATCATAGCCTCCAAATTACCTCGTGTCGGTCGGAGAGATGTTATTGTCAGCCATCTTCCGATGCGCCCCCTAGTGGCCCCCCATGAATGGTTTACTTTGAGAGCCATTGTTAACTGCAATTGTTGCTGTCATGTTATCATGGAGGAGTCGAAGGATGTTCACAAATTTATCTGGGCAGCCGATTTTTAGAAGGACAGTCCACAGGGCATTACAATTTACATTGTTGAAGGCCTTACCTCAATAAACAGGGTTGGTTTTGCTCTCTGCATTTTTCTTGAAGCTGTGAAGCAGTGAAAATCATGTCCACCGTCACCCTAGGAGGTCAAAAACCATTTTGGGATTCAGGAAGGGTAGCCTCAGATATGGTTAGGAGATGGTTTGCTAAAATCCTTGCAAAAAAATTTCCAGCTGCAGCTAATAAAGAGATGCCTTGATAAGTTTCTACAATCCATTCTGTCACCTTTTTTTAAAAAAAAAGGTTGATAATTTTAGCATCCCTAAAGTCTGCTGGGATCTCCTCTCCCCCCCCCCAATTTTTTTAATGAGCTTGTGAAGTTGTTGTGTAAGTTCAGTTCCACCCACTTTGAAGACTTCAGCAGCTATCCCATCAGGTCCGCTGGCTTTGTTGTTTTTCATTTGGTTAATAGCTGCACACAACTCTCCCAGATTAGGAGATACTGCAAGTTCATCTCTTAATTTGTTTTTATGGAATTTGTGAGAGGACCTCTGTAGCTATGGAGGAGTTGTGGTTAAGGAGAGGCTGGTAATGTTCTTTCCAGCGCAATGCAATAGCTTCTTTATCTTTTAGAAGTGTGGTACTGTCTGTTGAGCGTAGGAGGCATATGCCATGATTTATTGGCCCACAGATGGTCTTTGTGGCTTTAAAGAAACTCTGTGCATCATGAGTGTTGGCCAAGTGCTGGATCTCTTGAGCTTCTTTTAATTCACCAGGTGTTCTTTAGTTCTCTGGTTTTTCATTGAACCTCAGCCTTAGCGTTGGCAAAGAGTTTTTTCTTAGTAGCGCATTTCCTAGCTCTTTGCTAGATCTGAAAGGCCTTCCATTTCTTGTCAATAATGTCTTCAATCTCACTATCATTCTCATCAAACCAGTCCTGGTGTATCTTGGTTTGGTATCCAGTAGTTTGTTCACAGGCCTCAATAACGGATGTTTTTAGCTTGGTATAGTGTTCCTTGATGTTATCAGGGAACTCCAAAAGCAGATGGTCCTTAAGAGTCATTTGGAAGCAATCCCACTTAATAGGATCTTGAAGGGCTTGAGTGTTCATTTTGCGCCTTGGTTTCCTTCCTTGAAGCCTGCGTTGAGGTATAATCTAGATAGCCATTGTGGAACGTATGAATATAGTGAGGGGGGCTTTCAGACATGCTGTGCAGCTCTCTCTATAGGTTATATCTTTTATCTTAATAATATTAAAACTTCCATTTCTATTTTATCACTGACTTGTAGTGCTTAAAAATGATTTGAACTATTAGCTTGTGGCACACAAACAGATGGTATCTGTAGGAATGGCCTGGCATTGTTTTCAGAAGCTGCAATCTGTTGCTCAGTAAATTCCCAGAATTTGGATTTCAGACAGCATGTTTGAACCTCAACTAGGGATTTATTGTGACAGATGTAAGGTCCTTAAAAATTGGGTCCAACAGTGTAAACTTATACATGCCACTTCTGAGTAGGCATGTTCAGTTCAGTGGGGCTTATTCACAGGTAAGTGGGTACAGGATTGTGGCCTATAACCTGTTCAAATTCAAATAGCCTGGTTAGCTTAAAAAGCCTTTACTAAATGTCTTAAAACAACATAGATGTGCTAAAGACTTGCCCCCTAATTAGTAACTATGCAGCTTAAAACATCACATCAATTTTACCTAAGCACTGAAGCTGAAGTATTGGTCTAGAACAAATCCTTCAGAATATTTTGAGCATAGATGTACAGAACAAAATGTTAACAGGATCACCTGTGGTTATCTATCCACATGTAATATTTTGTTATAGTTGCTTTGAGACAAACAGCATTTCAGTACAAGGAAGAGGGTAATAGTTCAATTAGCTGAGCTTATGAGAAAATCTATTATGTTCTTTCCTTTTCTAAAAAATCACATTACTGGTTATCTATCTTGGCATTGTTATACTTGGTGCCATTTTAATTCAGCAATGTAAGTAGGCTTTGATTGATCCCTATATATTTTGAAGTGTTTTTAACACATGCACTGATTGTGGGAGTGCAGATGTCATAACATAACTGGGGTAGGGGACTATCTCACAGGTTTATGTGAGAAGACTTGAGCAGAAGTTTAATAATAAAGGCAAATGTCTTAATTCCATTGTGATTGTATCAGTGAAATAAAAATTGCTACTGCAGGGAAGGACCTTGCATCTAACACACAAGCCCTACCAAACTGATAATGATCAGCATGATCAAGCACCAAAACCAGATGCCCCAACTTTTGGATAATTTTTAATAATAATAATATAAAAAAACTATGAATTTTAAGGAGAGAGACCCATTGACTACGAGTGTTGCAAAGTGTACAGAGGATAGATCAATCCACCGTTATTTGCATGCAAAGAAATGTTCATTGTTGCCACGGAAAAAAAATGGAGTGAAACTGCCCAACACTATTTTTTAAAAGTGTTACCTGTGTGCAGGGAGAGATGTCGGGACAACGTCTGCTGTCGGCCAAACACTTTTCCACACACATCACAGGGAAAGAGCTGGTCATTAAATTTCCAAGATGGTAACCCATTTCCAGCCTCCAGCCCTATCTTCTCTGCTTCTATTCCCCAAGAAAGGAGAAAATACAGTTCTAATATTAATGACTCAAAGGCATGACTTGATTCCACACTATGTGTCACTGGATATGTCATGAGCAACACAATGCCACTGTTCCATACTGTCAGCCGTGGTACATGCGTACGATCTTGTGTGGCACCAGTCAAGGCGTAATCCTAACCCTGCTTATCTGCACGTAAGCCTCACTGAATTCAGTAGAACTTACTTCTCAGTAGACACGGTTAGGACTGCAGCCTTAGACAATGGATTCCTTTATTGCACTAACCATACTAACATTAAGCAGGCCAGGAGCCTCCCTGGAGCCCATGTTACAATCATGTTAAAAGCATGGCCTGAAAACATCGGAGCTAACTCCTAAGGGCTTCGGGGGCCCCCCAATAAAATATTTGAGGCAGTCAGGTCCCCCCCAAAGTTGATGGGCATTGCCATTCAAATGGTGTGCATGCACCATGTCATGTGATCAATTATGCGGGGCAGGGCTTACCTGCCCCCCACCGCAATATTTTATTCAACTTGGCACCCCGCTGAAAGCAACTCTGTAAAGTGGTAGGGAAGTCATATAGCATGCATTAGCCTCAAACTCTCAGGTAAGACTCTGGAAGCAGGATGCGACCGCACAAGTGCTCTCTTTTATGGTTCTTCTTTGCATCTGCTTTGCAAACAAAAGCTCCCAGGTCCAATCCCCAGCATCTCCACGTAGGGTTGAAAAGGTCCTGTCTGAAACCAGGGAGAGCAGTTGCCAGTCCGTGTTGGCAAGTATAGCCTCTTTTACTGACAATTTCAGAGTAGCTGGAGCATCTTAGTCTGCAACCGCTTTTATTTCTTAATTTTAATCAAAATTTTACTCCTGTGGAAACAGTACTATTGAGTAGTTCACTTTTAATGCACAGATACTTCCACTGAAATCAAGCTTTTCCCGTTGTCCCTTGCATAGCACATCTACTCCCCAATATGATCTTAAGGTTGCAAAACTCTTGTGGTTATCCCATCTTTCCTTACAGGAACAGGGCATCCTTCAGAGGGTCAAATAATCAAAGCCACAATTATCTGTGGTATTTCGTTAACATGGGTGTACTTGGTACTGCTGGACATTCAAACATAAATTGAACTGGCCTCACCACTGATGAAATGCAAATCCTACAGTGGCAGATTTGTTTTTCAAGGTGTTTTTCATGAAATACCAATACTGTAGTTACAGCGGTCAGAATTCACCTCACCGCATGTGCTCTCATAGTGGCTTTTAACACTTACAAAAGGAATTCTGTTTCATGATACCAGCTGTTAAGAGTTATGCCTATACAGTTGTGTAGCATCTTTCATTCACTTCATTGCTCCAAATGTTCCAACACTGAGAAGTTTAAGCCATAAATAACAGAGGAAGGCAAAACAGAACAGGCTAAATTGCTGAGCTGTGTGACTGCTCTTCTGAAGTAATCGTTTATAGACTTGGTGATTTTTAAGGCAAGAAGGTAGCCATTATGGTACTTAAACCTGACATTCTGCTTCAAAGGTGTTGTAAAAATCCACCTAGCAATTCCTGCATCTAGCCCATCTGTTCTGGTTGAAATGCAGCACATCCCAATTTGATTTAAAGACTTGTAGTGATGCAAACCACCACAACTAGCAGTATGCTCACTCTTCTCTCCTTCAGGCTCCCCACAAATACGTTATTTTAAAAAGTGATGCTAAAACAGATTGTTGTTAGCTTGTCAAGTAAACCATTTCCTCCACCTCTTGCTAACTCTGTGGTGACAGCATGCTAGGAAGATTTGAGTTGTTTGAAGGGATGGGGTCCAATGTGTGATTGAATATGCAACTCACTCATATTTGGGGACTTGTTAGAGCAGGCTGGCTCCAGATCCATTCTGTGTGAGAACCTTTAGACAACCTAAGGCACTGCAGAATAACTCTAAAAGTCACCATGCAGTGGTTAAAACTAGTTGCCTGCATCTACCCTTGGCCATAACCCAGAATTTTAAATTTATTTTCCTTTACTGGAACCTCTGCTTAACTCAGAAATGAAGGGAATGCTTCTAATAGATTGTGAACCTCTCATTATTATTACTGTATTTATATAATTGTTTTGATATTTATGTTGTAAAAATAGGATGTTACCTATTGTCTGGTATGTTGTAAACCACCCTGTGGTTTTCTAACAAAGGGCAGTATATACATTTAATAAATAAGAGTCTGGAGAGGGCATCCTGCCTGCAGATACCATCCTATCAGGAGATCCATTTCACACAGTGCCAGAACTGGGCCTTCAGTGTGGTGGCCCCCTCTCCTCTGGAATTTCCTCCCCTTATACATGGAAGCCATCTTCTCTGCTGTCTTTTCAGCTCCTGCTAAAGAATTCGTCTTTCAACAAGTCTTTTAAATAGAGATCTTTATTCCCGTTAGAATCTGTATTGGATTTGAATTGATCTTATGTATGTTGTTTTAAATTGGGGGGGGGGGCTTATGTTTTTATATATGACACTGCTTAATGTTTTTATTCTATTGTAATTCACATCATTATGCCTCATGTTAAGCGATTCATAAATGGAAAATGTTAATAATAATGTTACGTTTTATTGTCTCGCATCTGTAGGTAAATAAAAACTGAACAAAAAAGCTGAAAGGAGTTGCATGGCAACGAGGATGGGGCTATAAGATGTGAGCCCCCTACAGCCCCTTTACGCAAGCAACCATTGGTCAGGGCTCATGTGGCACTACAAACAAAAAAAAAAAAGAAAAAAAAAGGGGGGGGAAAGCACCTCATGTATAAGCACTCTTCCTCTTACCCAGTTAAACAGCTCCTCCCACCCAACACACAGAAATCCTTCTGTGCCTATATGGTCAGTCTCACAGATGATTTCTGCATGTGATATAAAGTGACTGCAAGCAAGGACATTCTGTTCTCCAGTTTGCTTCCGTACTGTTATTTTTAATGTATTGTACGATAAACAATGAAAAATAATAAAGTAACTGCCACAGCAGTAATGGACCTTATGGTAGCAACTAGTACTGCACTTGTGAACTGCAAGGTGCCCCCAACCTTCCTGTTCAGCTGCTATCCAGAACTGCAATTTTTTTCCATTTATGTAAAGCTAGAACTATCTGGATAAACCGTCAGCCAAACAGTATACATGTGAATTATTGTAATTAATGCACGCAAGACCTCAAAGCCAGCTTAACAGAGCCGCAAGGATCTACGCAGCCATCACAACAGGCTATTTATTATAGGACACATCTCTCAAGAAAGCCACAGTTCATACAGCACCTGGAACAACAAAAGCTTGACACTTGAAGGGTGCCCTCTGGGTGTTACCATTATCTGCTATTTGTCTTATAATAATATAAATTATCCTTAATGTGTGATTACTCATGCTTCTTCCAAATTAGCCCTTCTGTAAAGTTTAAAAGGCAGGAGGAGGGGAAACAAGCTGAAGTATGTATCATGCTTCCCTGAAATCAATTGTGAGCCATTCGTCCTATGATTAGTCTTGAGTTCAAGACAGCGGTCATTTGACTCGGCTGCAATGATATTTTAGCAGAGCTTTCTGAGTGCTTAATCAAAATAGTGCTTCAACGGGAGGAATATGGTAATGATTATGAGAAAATGTCAAGTGTATGCCAGTTCCTAAAGCATGGTCACTACAAAACTGAATTAATTTGGACACAAAGCAAACAAGCAGACTCAATTAAAAGCCAATACGTCTCTTTAACAATTCCTCTCAGCGTTAGTCACTAGCTCTCTCCTTGCCATAATAAAGTAGCTGAAACCAGAAACTATTTCCTGTGGAAAAGAATATCGCCACCGAAATCCCATAGGAAACTGCAAAAGTGTCCATTTTCAAATTTCCCCAAAGGTGCTGAAACCAGACTTTTGTAAAAGCTTACATTGCATCCATCTAGAACACAAGTTTCTCTTGCTTTAAAAATTCCCTCTAAATGTCTGCTACTCAGAGGCAATCTTTTGGGAATTGGGTTGCCAATATTTTCTAATAGGTTTTCCTGGCCAACTTTGCTATAAGTGATGCTCGGCAGTGGGTCCCCCCCACCTCAGCTATGCACTTTCTTTGTAGTCGAGTGTCCTTACTCCTAGCAGAAACTGACCATTCTGAAGTGGCTGAAAGTATCCTCTGGAGCTCTCCCTCAACACTTCCACCTTCCTCTGCCTGCTCTGCACCCATCTGCCTGCCCAGAAAGTGTCTTTAAACTGTGCCAATGCCACTAGTGTGCCTAAATGGAAGACAGAGGAAAGTGTCTGTAGATGTGATGTTTTCCATGCTTGGAACGTAGCCTGCTGGACAAAGGTAGGAGTCGTATCTGCTGCTTCTCCCACATTTTCCTCTGGCCCCACATACCTGTGGCATGTTGCCCACAGATAATGGCCCACAAGGGAGTGTGGCACTTGAGCCGAAAAAGGCTCCCAACTTCTGCTCTAGAATATTCCCAGCTACTTCCCCCCAAAATAGTGTAATACACGTATGGCCAAAAATACCATAAAAACACCAAAAATAGTGTAATACAATTATGGTCTGGAGGAGGCTCTTGAGAGTCCCATGGACTGCAAGAAGATCAAACCTATCCATTCTTAAGGAAATCAGTCCTGAGTGCTCACTGGAAGGACAGATCCTGAAGCTGAGGCTCCAATACTTTGGCCACCTCAGGAGAAGACTCAATTAAATCACCTCCCTGGAAAAGACCCTGATGTTGGGAAAGATGGAGGGCACAAGGAGAAGGGGACGACAGAGGACGAGATGGTTGGACAGTGCTCTCGAAGCTACTAACATGAGTTTGACCAAACTGCCGGAGGCAGTGGAAGACAGGAGTGCCTGGCATGCTGTGGTCCACAGGGTCACAAAGAGTCGGACACGACTAAACGACTAAACAACACTTATGGCAAAGGGTCCATTTTTGCTATATGTTTAAAGCAGTATCCTACTACTATAAAAAGCCATGGCTTCTCCCGAAAAAGCCTGGGAACTGTGTGCTAAAGAGTGCTGTGAGTTGTTAGGAGATGTCTATCCACCCCACAAGAGTTCCTTGGAAAGAGGGATTGATGGTTAAATCACACTGAGAATTGTAGCTCTGTAATTCTTCCTCCTAGAAAACTTGCGTGGTGAGTGATACCCCCCAAAATGCAAGTCTCACCTGAACCAAACATTTCCGTAGAAAGCAAATGGCTCTAACTTTTTATTTAATCATGGGCATACCATATAGAACAGGGATAGCCAACTCTGTGCCCTCTTGTCTTTGTTGGTCTCCTAACTCCCATCATCCCTGACCACTGGCTATTGAAGGGAGTTATAGTCCAACAAAGACTAGAGGACACAGAGTTGGCTATCACTGATATAGAGGGTGGGTTTTATTTTTTGTATCCCAAAATTAGTGATTATCCCTTTACAAAACTAACTTAATGAGAAATAGTGTGAAATAAGTTTTGTATTGGTTGAAGCTAAAGAAATGTATGTCTTCAATATACAAATGATTTTCTGCATACACATTAAAGGCACAATCTTTTAAACAGAGGTTTGTGCCTTAAAGGTATCCTATTCCTGGTGGACTGTGCCAATATCAGCACTGTTGAGTCAAGAATGAAGGCATCCCTAAGGAATTATTTGCCAGGAAGGTTTGATTTCCACTCTTCTTATTTGTTTGCATTTCATATGGTTTTTTAAATCACTATTTGCTGTTTAAAAGTACGAAATGGTTACAGAACAGCTTAAACATCCTGGAAAGAGAAAAGTGGGGTGAGCTCTATAAATAAAATGGTCATCAACCATGGAGAAAAAATAATTACAAAACTGAGGTCATCCGAAAAAGGTTATGCAACAAAGAAACCATCAGAAAAAGGTAAATGTAGGTTGATAGGATTTGCTGTTTTTACCAGCTGTGCTCTCATTTTACCCTTCAGCCAAAATAAGCAGCTGACTCAACTGGTTCAAATTTATACGTTCACAAAACCAGAAGTCGCATTAAATAAATAAATAAATAAATAGATAAATAAATAAATAAATAAATTTCACTGTATGTGAAAGTAAAGGTCTATCTTTGCAAATTCCTGTATCTGGAGTCCTATGAAATGAAAGCAAAGAAATGTCATTCACTGTATGAATTACAATTTTCTCCAGAAAGAAAATATCCTTTTATAATATTTTCCTAAGGCTGTCATCATGCTGTAGTTTGTGGTGCCATCCACTGACCAACGGTGCTGCAAACTATCCTGCAACAACAGCCTTCTGAGAGCTGCTGGACCATTGCAACCGTGGAGGAGGGAGGCGGCTGTGGTGGGCAGTCCATTCAGGAGTAGTCCCAACAGGCCAGGGCAGCTCCTCAGCAACCAACCTGCTCTGCTGCTGCTGTCTACCTCACTGAAGACACTTTCAGCCTCAGCAGTGGAGGCAAGGAGAACAAAAGCAGTGAGAGCCAAGCAGTTTCCCCAGCCCTGGTCTAAAGTGTTATTGGAGGGGTGTTGGTGGGGCGGGGCCGGGTTGGTGAGCAGGGCCAGCCATCAACACAGATAGATATTAGCCTGATAGATATTACAGAGTACATTTGTTGTGCAAAGCAGCTTTCAATTCTTATCTAACTCTTCAGCCAAATTTATAGAGCAAGTGTGGTACGCTTAATGTGTCCAAGATCCTATGTTTCAGCCGCCCATCTGCATTAAGTGCCAGCTAGTTTGGTATCACGACAGAAGAAAAATGCATGGAAAGTGGGAGGAAATGTTTATGCTGTAATAATTTGTAACCACAAGCTGCAATCTAGCTTTTCTTACAGCCCTATCAAAGATAATAGGAATATTGTCAACTGAAGATACTTTATATTGGTCTTCAGACACACGGAACAACATAAGCCCTATGCTGCATGTAAGCTAGGCACATAATTGTGGAATTTTCAAGATACAAAGCAGTGGAATAAACAAAGCAGTAATCCACATGAGCTAAATCAGCACATACAGCACTGTTTAGTGCAATATGAACACGGCAAAAAATACTGTTAATCAGTGTCTCCAAAAGAAGTAGTATTGTGAGTATGTTTGCCTCCATCACTTGCCAAACAAACTGATTTTCCAGCACCAGCTTTCTCCAATCCATAATGAGTCTTATTTCTTCCGTTATGAGAACCTGAAGAGCAATAAGACCAGCTGGCAAATTTTCTATTTTCTAAAGGGTAAAAACGTAGAAAGGAGACACAATGCTCCAGAATGTTCTCTGCTTATGGGAAATCATGATAATAGCCTCCAAGAGAACAGTAAGAAACAGAGAGTCCAAATAACTAAAACTGATGTTAGACTGTTGCAGGTAAATTCCTCGATTTATGGGTCTACAGAATAGTAATGGCTGCAAGTGAATGCAGAGCTAGCCATCTATATATGCCTGCCATTCAATGGTAGTATTAGTCAGCGCTGCCATGGGGAACGGGAAAGGTGTGTTTCAATGTCTTGATGAGAATAATCAGAAAGACCTAAAAACATACATAAGATTTTTTTTAGCAGGCACTGAAAAGAGTACAGTGAAGGCACCTGCTTGATCTCAATAGGCAGGGAGTTCCAAAGTGCAGGCATTGCCACACTAAATGATTACGTTCTTATAAATGTGGAACGGGTATTATGTGGCACCTGTAATGGTGACAATTCAACTGATTGAAGCAGTCAAGTGGGTAAAGGCAATATTGTAGGTAAACGGGTCCCAAGTTGTTAAGGGCTTTAAATACTAATAGTATCACCTTCAACTTGGTTCAGTAGCAAATTGGCAAGCAGTGCAGATTCCTGAGCACAGGTGTTCTATGCTGACAAGGGCTCATCCTGTTAGCAATTGTGCTACAGCATTCTGCTCTAAATGCAGCTTCTGGATCAGCATCTATGTAAAATTAATATTTTGTGCCCTAACCTGCACCACTTTACACCAGCTTACTGAAGTTGCATTTGTCATTTTACTGCCCACTCATTCAGTTTGGAGAGAATAAATACCAGACAACAGAGAAGTTAGTGGATGGGTGAGTGATTGAGATAATTTTTGATGTACCCGGCCATTTACCTACCACCCTTTCCCAACTCGACTCCCTGTAGGTATCTTAAAATTAACCATAAGTGTCTCCTCTAGTTAGGACAATTTCAAGGCAATTTTGATGTGAAAGTACTACAAATGTCCAATCTAGTCAGAGGTCCAATTGCAATGCATAAAATACTCATTGTTTTTGAAACTCTTGTTTTAAAAAGTTCTTTGCATTTATGGGGTAACTAATACAATGAAACAACCACAGCAGCGATGCATTGCTTGGGATGCTGTGGACTAGAAATGGAATATTCTGTTTTGAAAAGTAGTAGCTTTCTACAATCACTAAGGAAATCCTCATAAAGCAAGGAATGCAGTTAGATTTGAAGCCTTTTGGCAGAGTAGGGCAGACAATGGGGAAGCATGGTGTTAATTATCCTCATTATCTCAGTAGGATGATAGCTCTGGAGTCAGAAGAATAGCAATCTGAATCTCAACACTACTGACTATTTACTCTTCTTCATTTAACAGAAGTAATATACTAATTTGTTTCAGAAATCTCCAAAGCCTGCCAAATCTTCCTTAAATGGAAATACGGCTTTACATTCAAAACCTCTAAGTGTGCTCCCTACTGCCACTGGGCAATTGTCAACAGCATTTGGAAGAGCAGCAGAAAATGGAATCTGATTATAAGCAAATATGAAGAATTATTGTCATGGGTCAACTCAAGTCAAGAGGACTGTTTTAACTGCAGCACGGCAAACAGAATCCTCTTACTGCCCATCACAACTTTTGAGATACCTTTAGATGTCCCAAAATCAGGAATTACAAGGCTGTACCCATGCTGTGTATCTTGAAGTCACTCAGATGACCTTCAGAGTCATTCATAACAAACAAGGTTGTTGCTTCAAAAAGTTATTTAATGAATGTTAAATGTTACACTGGAATTTGAAACTTTTGTGGGGAGGGAAGGTGTTGCTCCCAAGGCCATCCTAAGGTCCAAAACATTAGCCCCAAAAGAAGAAACAAATGCCATACACTTGAAAAGCCTACTTAGTGTGTCACAATAATCACGCTGGCTGTTTGTCCTAGAAAAAAATCTAGATTGTTTGAGAACTGTTTCTGAATGGACACAAGACACCATTGCTGGCTGCTCCAATAGAAGTCATAATAAATCAGGGCAGAAATGGTCCATCCATTGTTCAGTCTTAAGAACGTAAGAAGAGCCTGCTGGATCAGGCCATTGTCCCATCTAGTCCAGCATGTTCTCCCAGTGGCCACCCAGAGGCCTGTGGGAAACCCTCAAGCAGGGCCATTTATTGGCCTTAAGAGTCTTAATTTCTTGTAGCCAGAACTGCCAAGAATAATGTTGCACTGCCTTAAAACTCTGCTTCTTGAAGTAGGAAAAGAAATAGGACATAGGACACATTGGTTCCAAAGGAGGGAAAAGCCAACTCGTTATGCTTGAGCTGCAATGAACAAATTAGGAAAATAATATATATTTTATTGCCCTAAGAAACAGAATTTAGAGATAAAGGGAGTCTGAGTCTGACAGTAGTTGAACTTATCTGGACGCATTGCTGAAGTGGAAGGAAAGGTTAAACAAAGGAATCCACTTATCTAGGTATCAAGAGTTTAGTTTTGAGTTACAAGATGTGACAGAAAAGGTAGTAGAGAACTTTTAAAAGGGATTAAAGGTTGGCACAGAGCCAAGAAAGCCAACTGACAGGCAAATGTTTAATTCACTGACACATTTAGACCAAGAACAATGCAAACCATAACTGTGCTTTACCTCTTGACATAGGTAGATATAAAGAGCCTGTAGTAAAAATTTCTCCAAGCTTGCTCAGTTTGCATAAACCTATTTCTCTTTTTTTAAAAAAACAGTTGTAGGCCAACTGAAGTAATCATTTGTTTTTAGCAATAGTTATATTATAACCACAGAATCCAGAAAGCAATATGAGGGGAAAGGGCTAATGTAACAGAGCATGAATGGAAACAGCCTCTTAGCATCAAACTTTTGCGTTGATGATAATGTAGAGCATCTGTGCAGTGGCACTGTGTGTGTTTAACACAAATATATGATTCTTTTCTCCTTCAGCTTAATATATAAGACCTCAGCACAAACTAACAATATGCTTGGGTTGCAGTATCCACGCTAGAAGCTGAGAGTCATCCTTTTGACTTTCAAATCCATGGATTCATTTCAGGAAGCCGTTAACAATTCAATCATATTTCATGGGTTTCCTGGCCAATATCGGGCTGTTGTGGTGTTACTGCTGACCTTTGTTTTTCAAAGCAATTCTTTTAACTTTTTCTTCCTTATTCCATTTCTGTTCAAACCTCCTGACTCTTACTCTTTGCTGTGTTTAATTCTCTTATTGTTCTTTCATTAAAGGTTGCTTGTGCTTCACAGTGGCACCTGTTTCTTGTGTAAATAAGCCCATGCCGAGATTTTCCCAGTTCCTTGCGATCGCAAGAGATTTACTGTTTCCACCAACTATAGAATAGCGTATAAGACAAGAATTAATACATTATATACATCATGAACTTTCTGTCTTAAAATTAACAGGGAGACCGGGCCATAAGGTACATTTAGAGAAGCAGCCAACACTGCTCCTTTTCCTTCATTATACATCTTTAGGCGCCAGGTGAAACATTCCTCTTCAACCAGGCTTTGGGCTGATTAATATTCTACGGCCTTTTAAATGTGTTGGGAGGTGGAAGTGAATATAAACACTAAGGCGGTTTTGATTTTTGTGGACGCCGAGAAAGCCTTTGATAACATTTCTTGGAGTTTTATGTTGAAGAACCTCCGGGGGATGGGGGTAGGCCAAGGGTTTGAGAATGGTATAGGTGCAATATACTCTGAACAGAAAGCGAAATTAATTGTAAATAATGTGGTTACAGAAGAGTTCAAGATTGAAAAAGGGACACGTCAGGGGTGCCCTATCTCCCCACTACTTTTTATATCGGTCCTGGAGGTTTTGCTTAATATGATTAGGAGGGACCAGTTGGTTAAAGGGATTCAGGTCGGAGCTAAACAATATAAATTGAGAGCATTTGCAGATGATTTAGTACTTACATTGCAAGAGCCAGAAGCTAGCACGAAAAGAGTTTTGGAAATAATTCAAGAGTTTGGTCAAATGGCAGGATTTAAATTGAATAAGTCAAAGACAAAGGTTTTGGAGAAAAATTTGACACAGGTAGAAAAAGAAAGGTTTCAGAACGAGACAGGGTTGACTGTGGTTAAAAAAGTGAAATATTTGGGTATAAATATGACAGCTAAAAATGTGAATCTGTTTAAAGATAATTATGAAAAAACTTGGAGAGAAGTGAAAAAAGATTTGGAGATTTGGTCCAATTTAAAGCTTTCCTTGTTAGGCCGAATTGCAGTTATAAAAATGAATGTATTGCCAAGAATGTTGTTTTTGTTCCAAGCATTGCAAATAATGGATAAAATGGATTGTTTCAAGAAGTGGCAAAAAGACATATCTAAATTTGTCTGGCAGGGCAAAAAGCCCAGAATTAAATTTAAGATATTAACGGATTCAAAGGAAAGAGGGGGGTTTGCCCTGCCAGACTTTAAATTGTACTATGAAGCGGCAGCTTTCTGCTGGCTGAAAGAATGGCTGCTTCTTGAAAACACAGACATTTTGGATTTGGAAGGTTTTAACAATATTTTTGGGTGGCATGCATATTTGTGGTATGACAAGGTTAAAGCACACAAAAGTTTTAAAAATCATATTGTCAGAAAAGCACTATTAAATGTCTGGGTTAGATATAAAGACTTGCTGGAAAATAAAACTCCAAGGTGGCTGTCGCCAATGGAAGCTAAGGCAGTTAAAAAGTTAAATATGGAGTCCAAGTGGCCAAGATACTGGGAAATTTTGGAAAAGGAAGGGGACAAACTGAGATTGCAGAGCTTTGAGAAATTAAAAGGGAAGGTGAGAGATTGGTTGCACTATCATCAAATAAATGAAGCGTTTAAACTGGACAGTAAAATTGGCTTCCAGGTGGAAAAATCAAAATTGGAGACAGAACTATTAGAACCCAGTACTAAGAATTTGTCAAAAATGTACAATTTGCTGCTGAAATGGAATACACAAGATGAAACGGTTAAATCAGCCATGATTAAATGGGCTCAGGACATTGGTCATAATATTTTGTTTGCTGATTGGGAAAAGTTGTGGACCACCGGGATGAAATTTACGGCATGTAATGCCTTAAGAGAAAATATTATGAAAATGATATATAGGTGGTACATAACCCCAGTCAAGCTTGCAAAGATTTACCATTTGCCTGACAATAAATGTTGGAAATGTAAAGAAACTGAAGGTACATTTTTTCATCTTTGGTGGACTTGCCCGAAGATTAAGGCATTCTGGGAAATGATCTATAATGAACTTAAAAAGGTATTTAAATATACTTTCTCCAAGAAACCAGAGGCCTTTCTCTTGGGTATTGTCGGCCAAGGGGTGTTAAAGACGGATATAACTTTCTTTATGTATGCTACAACAGCAGCTAGAATACTCATTGCGAAGTACTGGAAGACGCAAGAGCTACCCACACTGGAAGAATGGCAGATGAAGGTGGTAGACTACATGGGCTTGGCAGAAATGACGAGCAGAATCCGAAACCAGGGAAGAGAAGCAGCGCAAGAAGAATGGAAAAAATTCAAGGACTATTTAAAGAAATATTACAAAGTTAATGAAAGTTAGAATGATGTTGGACTGGAAAGTAAACGGTTACTATTAGCAATGGTTAAGACAAGGAGAATAAGGAAGATTAGTTTAAATCTAAATTAAAATAAGGGAAGATTTGCTGAGTAATCGATAAGAATTTGGAATACAGAAAAGGGAGGCATGAGGAAGTCGGGGAAGAAAGGTACAAGAAATTAGGATATGAAATGGTACATGTTTTTTGTTTTGTTTTTGTCTTTGTATGTTTATGTATGTTATGTTTATATGAAAAAATTCTCGAATAAAAATATTAAAAAAAAAAAAATAAATGTGTTGGGAGGGAGTATTGTTTTGTTTTTGTTCTAAATAACCAATGTGAGCTTTTATCCTGTACTTTTATCTTGTGAACCACCCTGAGATTTTCAGATGAAGGGCAGCATATCAATTTAACAAATAATATTAAGACTGTATTGCAAATTGCAATATGCCTCCAGTTGGCAAGCACTTCCTTTATTCAGCATGGCTAGTAGGATATGGCAATTCTATGAATCACCGCTGATATGTGAGAGAAGCTTAAACAAAACTAAGCCAACATGATTGCTAGGAACATAGAAAGCTGCTTTATACCAGGTCAGCCTGCTTGCCCACCCAACCCAGTATTGTCAGTTTGACTGGCAGCAGCTCTCCTGTGTCTGAGGCAGAGATTTTCCCAATCACCTGCTACCTGACCCCCTTAACTGGAGATGCCAAGCACTGAAGCTGTATGCAAATGATGTCTCTCTGCTCTGGTCTGATAAGCTGTGGTTCCTCACCATGTATGTAATAATGTTTGAAGATTATGACATGTGTACCCACTCTTTCAACACCTTTATTAATGTGGTCGTAGATTTTTCCTGCACCCCAGATGTTGGACTTTATTTTGTGAATGACCTTCCCGGAGCCTGAGAAACAGATGCTCAATAACAGAGATACTATTAGAAGAGAATTTAGAAGCACATGAGGCAGATATGTATGCAGGGGAACAGGTAAATGTCTGAGAAGCCAGAGAGAGGAGGGAGAGCAACAAAATAACACAGAGGAGTAGGGATATAGCAGGTGTACTAATCTTCAGAGACAGGTAATGGAGTGAGACAGAGGCAAACAATGTAGTGATATTTAAAGATTTAAAGACAGTGAAAACTAGAAAGATTCTCTAACAAAATCTGGAAAGATAACATTTCCTAACATAGGCGATCCCTCCATCAATATTTCTGGAATTTGCAACACATCATTGGACTAGCATTGAATTCCAGCATGTCCAACCCTAGCCAATTTTTTGCTGGTCAGACCCTAGCTCAGGTGAACCTTCTCCTTCCCATCTTACTATTCTTAGTTCTGCTGGAGAACTCTAGCCAATCCACACATCCAGCTAACCAAGCAGGAAATGCTGGCAGGACTCTCAGCTACACAGATCAGCAGCTGTCTTTAAAAGTAAAGAAGCACGTATGCTATCACTCACAGGATGTTAGGCATTATATGTCTATTGGCACTGACAGCTTCCTCAGTGCTGTCCTCAAGATGATGTCTCATAGAGTGAAAGGGTACTTCAGTCTCTGTTTGCATGCAGTTACTTGCTCTTCTTCTCAGCTGTTGTGGTGCTGTCAGTAGTAGATCTATTACTGGGATGAGATCAGCTATATTTCACATTGACTGCTAGAGACGTTTTCTAGACATGCTCTATACACACATGTGTGGAAGGCTCCTGAGATGCTTGGGACTTTTGATACTAGTCTCAGTTTCTACTATGAATTTCTTTTATTTTAAAAGGGTAGTTCTTCTAAATGGCTCACTGAAAATGTCAACTCGGTGTACTGTGGCAGTAAAAAATGCCCTCACTGTTAGGAATTAAAACGATTAAACGGCAAGTTATGATGTTTCCAATAAAGGCCTACAGAATATCCACACAGAGAGTACTGTGTGAAATTCTTATTGCCTTAACTCAAAAATAGGGATAGGAAAGCTGGAAAGAGACAAAACAAGATGGTGTGTGATTTTTCTTTTTGAGTGTAAGGCTGGATATAAATTAATAAATAACTTCTGAGGCAGAGTTTAAAAGACAGAGGTGCTTTTTAGCAAATAAAAAGGATCACTGAGTGAGCAACAAAATAGGAGTTTGTAAAAATCGCGAATGGCTGGAAAGAGGGAATTGGAAAAGAATTATTCATTGGGAACTGAACTGTGGGAAGTATTATGAGGTGAGCCAGAAGCCGGGAAAAAGGAGCTGTGAAATCAGGAATAGAGGTCAAACCACAATGCATGACCAGAGACGTAACATACATGAGAGCTTGAGAACCCCTTGCTGCTAAAATGAGGCTCCGCTAGAAAAGGAATCTCTTTAAACTTCTTCCTGCACAGCAGGATCCAACCTGAGTAGGTGCAGTCAATCCAGAAGCTTCTTCACCAAGAAGACTGCCTCCTATGATTCACTTATTTACCACATGGGGTAGCCACACGAGATTCCAGCACCCCCAGGCAGTCTCAAAATCAAGAATATATTCTGTATCCCATGCTGAGGGTCCACAGAGGAGAAGAGATGCACACTCTAGCCTCTGTCGTCTGCCAGGGAACACAGGCCCCTGGAAGGCTACACCCTATGTCTCCCAGAAAGAATAAGAGAAGGCAAGTCTGGCCCCATTTATCAGCCAAAGGAGGAGGAGCTGAAGGAAGCTTGCTTCTTCCCTCTGTGTGAAATAGCACTTGACTCCAACTGTCAGTCACCCTTGGGCCAGAGAGCCAAAGGGAAGTTTACTCTGGTCTCTACCATCCACTGGTTCCACCTTCTGTCTCCTAGGAACATCATAGCAAGGGAAAGACCAGACCAGTTTCATCTATCACTGCTACAGGGAGTTTCCTGCCAGAAAGAAATCTCTAACTGCCAGTTGCCCCCCAGATGTGAAGGGAAGAACACTCTGACCTTTGCCATCAGTCAGAGGAGCAAGAGCTGCTGGGCCAGTCGCAGCACCTTAATCCAGGCAAGGCCACCCACATAGGAAGATCTGCCTGACTCTAAGTGGATATAAATGCCTGGTTATGACTCAACACCTTGTTCTGGCATTGTCAAACTGACATACTTCTTCTACCTTTTCCCTCAGTTCATGTGTCCTGACTTTTCATTTGTAAGCCTGATGGCAGAAGCCTGATGGTTTTTTTTAAACTGATGAGAGCTAGTTTGGGAGACAATATTTGTCTGAAAAGTGGTCTAAGAACATAATAACAATACTACTAATACTAATACGCAAGAGCAACAAACCCTCATCTAATGCTGTTGATAAGCAGCTTTAGGACAAACAAAAGGAAGTATTTCTTATTCCAACATATAACCAACCTATGAAACTCATTGTCACAGGACTGGGGTAGTATATAGACCATAACACTAGCAATGGCTACTAACTATAATTTTCATAAGCAAAGTTTCCTAGATGATGCAGATTGTGTATCATGCCCTTCCTGTGAACTTGGCTACAGTGTCTAGTTGGCTACTGTTGGGAGTGTTAATGATCTGGGATGCTGCCCCTGTGAGACTTATTCCAGGAACAGATTCTTCTCCTAAGGGTCCTCTTCACTTTGGAACCTTCTTCTCTCCTTTCAGCTAAGCCCTTGGTGCTTCTCATTCAAGGAAAACTCATAGAATCAAGAAGCTGTCTTATTCCAAATCAGACCATTTACCTAGCTACCTCAGTAGATGTCAATGGTGACTAGCAGTGGCTCTCCAGGATTTCAGACAGGACAGAAGTCTTTTCCAGCCTCACTTGGAGATGCTTAGGATTGAACCTAGAACCTTTTGGCATGCAAAGAATATGCTGTAGCACTGAGCTACACCCCCACCCTTATACATAATGAATACACCTGAGGGAAAGCAGGGAGAGAAGACAGAATAAAGGCATCTCAGTCTCCCTTCCCTGGTCCCATCACCACCAGTGATGTCTCTTTATGGCAGCCTTTTTGAGCGCATAGGAATTTACTAGCTTGTTCTCTGAGAACCCCTGAGACATAACGAAACATGTGTGGTGTATGTCAAGCACACCACTCAGCCCTAATGAAAATTGGTTTAGTATCCTTGCAGCAAATTTATGGAACTGTGACAGGATTTATTTTACCCAATGCAAATGATTCTTTCCTAATTTTACAAATAAAGATAGTGAAAGTTTTCATGTCTATAGCATCCTAAAAAACTAAAAAACACATTTGACAACCAGACAAAAGCTTGAGCTCTTGCAGTTCGGTTGATATCAAGCTATGACCTCACCCGGTGAGTTTAATTTGATCTTCCTTTGGTAATACTGTAACACTTTGTTAATGCATTTTGACGGGCTCACATATCATATATTAACCTTCCACATTTGCAATGAACATGGATTTAACCTGCTGGCTAATAATACCACTTATGCACATGGAAAGCGGAAGAGAGGGGACAGAAACTCAAGTTTTGCATGTATGCCAAGGCCTTACATCAGCACGTGGCAGAGCTGGGCAAACAATGAGTGCCCAGAGCATCCACTGCAGCTGATGCCACCACCCCTTTATTTATTTGTATTAGCAGGCAGAAAATAACTGTGCTCTCTGCCAGAGTTTTGCTTTCGCTACCTGCCCCGCTCCCCCACCAGCTCAGAGCATGCTGAAGTTAGTATTTAGTTATATGTATGCCTTTTGTCAAAAACAGCAAGAAAACCACCGGCTGCACGTGTGTCCTCTTCCAAAGAACCAAAGTTTCTTCTCTAGATTCCATGCAAGATTTTTGGACAATTGTGCAACATACACAGGAGTCTGGAATTTGCCCTACCACATTTTCAGCTGAAGTTAATGTCAGGTTACAGCAACATTAAGATATCCTGGCAGGCAGCCAATGCTCTTTTCTTGCGAGGTAAATTACAGATGGCGGTCACATCCTGCCTCCTTAAAAGTTACAAAGAGCTGGCTGGTATGCAACAATGAAATAAATAAAATAAATATTTCAGTAGCAAAGCCCTTTTGAGAGGGTTTCTAAAGGGATGAAATGATTTAAAATGTACAGGTTGACAGAAATATCAAAGTGCTTATTTATACAGAGAGAAAATTAAAAGCAGAAAGTCCAGTTCCAGTTCCTTTCAGTTTGTTAGCCACTATGGAAATATTTTGAGATTTTTTGGGGATGAGGCAGAACTTCAATTGAAAAGCTGAAAATACATAATGTTTTGTACATGATCTTGTGTTTCTAGTAATTGTAAGGGCAATTATATATGCTGACGTCTCCTTCACTCCACTCTGCCTAAGCCCCAACAGCCCCAGAGTGACCCAATACCTAAAAGTTTACTTGTCATAGTAGCAAGCAATATTTCTCCTATCATGACACAACTGCAGCTGAATTTGTGTAGGTAGAAAAGCAACCCAATGAGTCTGGGATAAAGTAAATGTTTCCAGAACTCTATGTGCTGAGGAATTTCTAATCAACACCCCTTTTCATAGTAGTTTTCTAGGCTTTGTGACTTGCTGACCATAAAAGACTATGAGTGAAATCCAGCGTTGCATGAGTGGAAATCTCTTCAGCTTGCATGCAATCACCATTGGATGTCAACCTACGTCAATGTGCACTGCAATGTTCTTCAATTCTTGGAAATAATAATTAATGTTTTTTTCCTAGCTGAAGAATCCAATCCCAGTTAATTCTAATTAGCATTAATTCATGCTAAGTTAAATACATTTTATTTAGCCAATTATATTTTCAAGGCCTATGACTGGTGTCTTATATTTTCAAAGCTGATGAATTCTGATATTGTTTCAGGATTTGTGATGCTTCCACTTGATGTATCTGAACACAACTAGGACTTTTCAATCACAATATCTGAACTTTACTGTTACTAAAAACATAATGTCCCATACCTGGTACTGTTGTCCTTCCATGAACAGCAGTCTCATTAGACAGGAGATCTTTTGAGTTGGAAGTGAATGGTGATTGTCTAAATGTATCTTCAGGGAAAAAAGGGCTAAGGAAAAGAACGATTTGTTTTCTTTTAAGCTGACATAATACTAATCAGAGAAAAAAAATCACAGTAATGCACAATTAAATACGTTCTGATTACATTGTCACAATGAAAATTGCTTTTGAAACTCAAATAAAGACTAACCTTTGGAACAAAATTTCAGTTGTTTTACAAAATGACCTGACCATCACTCACTACTGAATTCTGCATTGTTATCTATGCAGCATTCCATGTATCAAAACAGAAAAACTGGAGCTTTTTGTACAAATACTTTGGAGAAAGAGACAAATGGTAATGGCTTTTGAGGTGAGACAGAGCTGCTCTCCTGATATTGGCATCACTTCTGCTTAGTGGTTGGTGCAGGGCAATGTAGGCTGGGGTGGGGGGTGGGGGGCACCAGTGGAAGTGCTAGATTGACCATTCCACTGCACCTGCCCAACCCCAACCTTGCTGCCATCCCATCACCATCCAGGTAAGATGCAGTGACCCCAGTGGCAGGTGGGCGGCCCACAACCACCACATGGGCCTCCCCTGACGTTAAAAGTCAAAAGCCCTCAATGCCAATAATGTAATAATTTTGATGCATGGCCTCTATGTTTTCCCAGCTATTCCTTAATGAAGAACCACCATCTTTCGCTGGCTATGGTTAGCATTAGAAAAGCAGCATTAGCAGAGACATTTTAAGGAGACATGCATGTTCCTGAAGCCCAGTGATGTTTGTGCAAAGGAATTTCAGGACATGGCACAGTGTATCAGGTTTTATGGAGTGCCACATTGCAAAGAGCTCACAGTTCAGACATATGTTCCAGCAGCATGTCCAAGCCAAGTTAATCCAGCTGGTGTGGATACAGTAAATGTCAGTATGAAGACTGACACATCCTGTCTGAATATTCTTCTATAGGGAGGACAGTGCTTCTCCCTGTCCTGAGTGGCCCTTAGTGGGAGACTGATTTTCTCAGGAAAAATGTCTGTATCACTGGGGGAGCCTAAATGAAGCTAAGCATTCTCCTTACAGTTATTCCCCTCATCTCTGGCTGAGCCAATACATTCGGTTTCCTATGCAAGGAAGTTGTTTAGGTTGTGACAGGAAGACCTCGGAGCTCTTGGACTACAAACTGAGAAGCCGTGTGCCTTTTTACACAACTTATTTACTGACGGAGGGAAAATCAGTTCATGTTCAACCCAACAAGTAAAACTTGGCTCCTGCATGCAAAAGTTTTTGTGTGGATAAATTGACCTGAGCTATACATGGAATGATGGACTAAAATGATGGACAGGATTTCGCAATGGAAGAGACAGTGGTGTAGTGGTTAAGAGTGTTGGACTAGGACCTATGAGACCAGGAATCAAACCCCCTACTCAGTCATAAAGCTCACTGGGTTACCTTGGGACAACCACAGTCTCTCAGCCTAACCTACCTCACAGGGTTAGTGTGAGGATGTGATAGGGAGGAGAAGGATCACGTACACAACTTTATGCTCTTTGGAGGAAAGGTGAGATATAAATGTAATTTAAAAATTAAATAAAAATAAAGGAATAGATAAATGGTTCAGAAAGAATGGATAATTCTCTTTGGTATACTGTACCCAAGTGTTTGGGGTGTTCAACAGATGGATTTCTGCTCATGATTGGGGGTCTACCTGCATGCTACTTTTGAGGACAATCAAGTCCCATATAATATTGCATGTTACTTGAGCATGGGTGCTCTGAGGCGCACTGTTCGCCTGTTTGTTTACACATGTGCTGAGGTTTCTCTGGGTGTTGTCATTTGCCAGCCTTCCACTTCCACTTTGTTTCTATCAGCCCACAGGAAAGGACGCAGCCTGCCTTTTGTGCAGAACTGCTCTTGCACGAAACAGCTCTATTAAAAATAAAAATTGCCCTTGCAGATAGATGAGGTGGAAAGCAGGAGGAAAGAAAGTGGTTGCCTTTCATGCAAGGGATCCAAATCCTGACCTGACTTGGACAGACATACCCCCTCACACACTTTTTCTTTACTGCTTTTTTGTGCAAATCTGGTGTATCTGTGCACAGATACACACAGGTAAACAAATACCTGCTCACAACAGACTCCAGGTTTCCAGAATTTATGGTGGGTGCAGAAGCACTAATTGAGGGGTGGAGAAAATAACACACAGCAAGAATACATCTCATCAAGCTCTGCCTGCTAGTGCAGATAGGAAACATTGGGATATATTTTGGAGGCAAAAAATCTAAGGTGCTCATGTGTATTCCCACAAAGGCCCAACAGACACAACCACCCACATGACCTAGAGGGGACACAGCCTTGGTTGACAAGACTTGCCAGGACACCTGGGAAACTACAGTCCTGCCTTGTTCTGCTAAATAAGAATAAGCAGAGGCAATGGCATGGGCCGCTGCTTTTTCCTTTTCTGTGTTTTGCTGAATCTAGAAGAGGCACCGATGAACTGAAGTGAGATCTCAAGGAAAGACCAGGGACGAGAGAAATCACTGCACTTTGGAACAACTCTGCAATAATCAAGCATGACAGAGGCCAGAGGTGAAGAGGGACCGAGAGAGTGAGGTTTCATATCCAATGTGAGTCTCTATTACAGGAAGTAGGTACAGAGAACATCTTTTTTTCCTTCCTGCTGTAGTTAACAATCCTATGATTTATAAGCACATCAGAAATGTATCAACGCTGCTGCTGCTGATTTATTGCCTTAGCTGCCCTAATACTATGAGCTTATTGATTGAATTAATTTTTAATCACATGTCAAACAGAAATATATCAGCTTATCACATAGATAGCATGGGCATGATCATGCCAAACTTAAGCATTTTTTAAAGAAAAAAATTCCCCTGATTTCTGTGGGAAATATTTAGGTATGAGCTCATGAGATCAATGAGATTTAAAAGGGCATAACTTTGGTTTGATTACACCATGTACGATTCTCCATCTGATACACTGCAGCATTTCAAAATCTGAAATAACATTCCGACTACACCAATGCCAAGTACCTGCCATGTTATAGGATGGTATATCTGTATGGCCTTTGCAGAGTGCCCATTCAACACGCCAGTGAAGTGGACCAATGGAACAGAAAAACACCAGATAGTTCTAGGTAGGGTCAGTTCCTTTACTGACAGAATAACACAGTTCCACAGCTTTTAAGTTACATTCCATTGTAATATACTGTACAGTCATACCTTGGGTTGAAGTTGCTTCAGGTTGAGTGCTTTCAGGTTGCGCTCCACGGCGACCAGGAAGTAACAGAACGCATTACTTCCGGGTTTCGCCGCTCGCGCATGCACAGATGGTCAAAATGACGTCATGCGCATGCGCAGAAGCGGCAAATTGCGACCCGCGCAGACGCTGGTTGAGTTTACTTCAGGATGCGAACAGGGCTCCGGAACGGATCCCGTTCATATCCAGAGGTACCACTGTACCATCCTTCCAGCAGCATACAGTCACCTTGCAGTGCCCCAAACAGAATAGACTTTGGCCAAGAGCAAACTTGCTTCAACCATAAGTGTATTTATACTTGTGCTGAGTCACTCTCACATGCTTGCTGACACACTCTCATGTTTAACTAGGTGCAGGTGCAGGACAAACACCCAAAATTAACCAGCTAAATTAACTAAACCCTTTGACCTTTTTCTCTGCATGCATAAAAGCCCTTATACATCAACTTATCATGCTCTAACATGTATGCTGCTTACCTAGTTGTAGCTGTGATGGTGTTATCCTTAGAGTGATTGTGCTCTTTGCTCACTTTTTCTGCAGAGATATAAATTATTATTTTTAATTAGTCAAAACGAACAAAAGTATTTCCTTTAAAAGTTCTAGTTCTGGCCATTTTCAGCTGAGGAAAATCTCGTTTGTATGGATTTATCAACTTATTATCCAAATATCCTCTCCAGCCTCTCATTTACATTGTAAAACATGCATCAGTGTTTCCTTGCTGAAAAATTCCCCTATTCAATTTATGTGCTTTCCTTTGATATTATAAATTTGCTTGAATACTATGGGAAACAAAGAAACTGGCAAAAGGAAAACAAGGTGCCTTGGTGTTAGAACAAATGACTGCAAGGAAACTATTCCTGTATTATTTAGAGACCTGGAAAGAAGCAGTTATCTGTGGCTTATGGCACCCATTGTAAGTAAGATATATGTCTCATGTCACACATACAGAGGTGGGGAAAGAAAAATCAAAAGTCATGCATGCTTAATTTTTCCTCTAGGCAATGTAGGAATAGGTTTTTGCCCAGGTAATTAACTGCTTTTTTGGAATGGAACTCCCTTCTAGTTTGTCATTAAGCATATTCAACAGATGGCAGAAACTATTTCGCAATCTTCCTAGAACACAAATTTAAACTCTCCACATCCAGTTCAAATGTTGCAATCTTGCTGTGACTCATAACTTTATTGTTCAAAAGGAAAGAAGTTCTGTGCTCATGGTTTTCCACTGAGTGCCACAGGTTCAACCGGACCACAGGATATGCTGCTGAACTTTTAAGAACAGGAACAATGGTGCATGAAAAGAAGTGGCACCACACAGATACTGGCAGTAAAATTGTGTTTATCTGTAATGCAGAGAGCCTATGTGGTTTAGTGGTTAGAGTGTTAGCCCTAGAACCTGAGAGCTGAAATCCCCACTTGGCCATGAAGCTCACTGGGTGAGCTTCATCTCTTGGCCTAAACTACCTCATAGGGTTATTGTGAGGATAAAATGAGGAGCATGAGAATCATGTATGCCACCTTGAGCTTCTTGGAGGAAAGGTGGGATATAAATGTAATAATAAATAAACTAAAATTAATAAGCAAAAGCAAACTTACAGCCTGAATACAATAAAGGCAACCCCATTTACGCATGTTCAATATGTGTGCGACCGCACATATGCACATCGTGCCGAATCGAGAAGTGACCCAAAATCATCAAAAAAATGTCACAAAATGGGGGACGGGCAGGGTGTTTGCAGACCTTTTAAATGGTGTTTCAAATTTCACTGATGTGAACAGTGCCTTGGAACATAACCCCTAAGTAAATGGGGATTTGCTTGTAGGACTTTCTTTCAAGGATGCTTTTAGGATTGCACCGTAAGTCTCCAGTTAATCTGCAACAGTATTTTTTACTTTTTGCTACTGCAGTACTTACAAAGCTATTTTTCTAGATATGAAAGCTTTATCAGAAGCACATTTACTCATAAAAAGCAACACTGCATTTAAAAGGACTTATAGTACCATCTTACACACATCTACTCAGAATTATGTCCAGTGAATTCAATGGGACTAAGTTCTCAGGTAATTGCGTTTAACTGGGGTAGGCAATATGGCACCCTCCAGGTTTCCATTGGTCATGCCGGCTGCAGCAGTTGGCAGTAGAAGACCAACAATATCCGGTGGTCACCACATTGGCTGCCTGTGGTGTACAGAATTGTAGCCTTAAGGTCCTAGTAAGGACTTCAGCCTCAGTTCAACACATTCAAATTCAAAATTTAACAAAAACGAGGAAAGTAGACTGTAGGTATCCAACTACTTTATTTACCTGACAACTGAAAAAGTAGCTCTGAAGCCATCTTCACTGATATATCTTGGCTGAAGAGGTTTCTCTCAGGGAGCACTCGGCCTTCTGGTATCTTTTGTATGTGTTCAGTTATCTCTTGCCTGAGTAAAGTGCTATAACTGATGTTTTGGCTAGGTGAAACTGAGGCTTGGGAATCATGAATATCAACTTCCATGGGCTCTTCTTTGATCTTTATTATTTGAGATTCCTTGCAACTTTCCGCTGCAAATAGAAGAAAACAAAACAAAGCACCACGATTGCTTATTATTCATCTATTTAACATTTAAAATGTAAGGTGAGGCTATACAAGTCTTACACATTATTTTGCAAGAACAACAGTACCATGCATCACTACTAACTTCACATATTACCCAGCATTAAAAGAATGACTCATGTAAGTCAAAGAACTACAGCACCTATTTGTTTGCTTGTACTGTAAATATGCATTGACAAAAATATTTACTGTTTGTTTTTTTTAAAAAAACATCCTGCATCTTTTGGTATAAATGAAAACTTTAAGAACTTGGAAACTCTAAAAGAAGAAATGCTTTCATAACAGAAACTGGCAACCATTAGGATTCATTGTTTTACAGAGTTACACTAACCATACATAACTTCTGTTTAAAACTCAGTTCACTCATTCAGTGTCATAGGCCTCTCACATTTAAAATGTATTTATTTACCAAACTTATTTGCTGATTTCCAGGCACAGTACTCAATTTGGATTTCATTCTTGTTACTAATAATAGCCAAGAATCTCTCTCTTGCACGTATTATTAAGTTCAGTAAAGGATGTCCTGTAAAGTCAAAGGCGGTTTTAGGGTAGCGTGACCGGTTTGGCCACACTGGGCACCATGCTACATGAGGCGCTACAACAATGTAGAACAGAGTGAGAGAAGCAAGGGGGGATGGATTTTAGCATTGTACAGGGTGATGCTGAAATGTGAAAGCCCAAAGTCTGCCACTGGCAAAGTGCTAGGTAGATTGATTGTACAAATAATAAAAGGAAACATGAGCAAATCTCTTTCGTCACCCCCACCAACTCATTCAATAGATAGGAATAAGATTTGTTTTAATTATAGCTATCGTGCATAATTCATCTTGGATCCCATCAGAATTTGATTTCCTCCCCTCAACTACGTTTCCCCCTCAGTGTTTTGAAGTCGTCTTCTTCATTCAAGGAAAGAACCACTTTTTCACTCCTGCTGCAGTTCCTGGACTGCTCTCTGTGGCTGAAAAATGCTTTGGTTTTGAGTGCAGGTGAAGTGACCGTTTCCTTTTGAAGTATTTGCTGTCCTTCACTTCAAAGAGATGTCAAAGGTTGAACTTCAAGAGAACTTGACCAGGAGACAAAAAAGAAAAGCAAAAGGCACCACATTGAAAGGCAGGTGGTCTGCTCTGAGATGCAACTCTGCTTTTGAAACCCTCAGCAAGGATCTGGCTCAGGATTCCTGTGGACACTGTCAATTAAAAATAATTATAAAGGAACCGAGGAGGGTGGAAGAGGGAAAAAGGAAGATGAAAGTATGGAAGGACAAGAGGAAGGTGCTCGCAGGAATGGGAATCAGGCTCTTCAAGCCTAGTGGTCATATTTTCTTCTGGGCAACCTCCTAGGTGACCACAAGCCACTGGAATACAGAACCAGAGGAAAAAGTGGGTACAGCAAGACACCTCTGATCCTCCATCCAGACAAGCCAAAGGAATTATCAGAGTTCAAAGACACATTCTAGCTAGGTAAAAACACTCAAGAGGATGTGAAGCAAAGCTGGTGAGGGATGAGGCAGAGGAGTGTGGCAAGGGGAGAGTCCGGAGAGCTAGTCAGAGATGCTTGGAAGGCTACATTTGGCCCCTGGCCTTAAGGTTCTTCACCCTTGCCAAAGAGCTTCCATCAGTAAATCTGTCAGTTCTTTATTCTTTGGGCAGAGCAACACAAACTCTGGCTGGGAAGTAGCAGATCCACCACTGCATCCAAAGCCTTGCCACTTGCACCAGCATAAGGGGTCTGTGTATATGTGCTTAGGTTTTTTGTTGTGCCAGTTGAGGGGCAAAGACTGGAACCTTTAATAGGGAACAGGTCAGCTTAGAATCCAGTAGATGCAACCCTGCTCTGCCTCGTAACACCCTGTTTTGAGGCTTTATCCTGGCTACAGCAATAGTGTTCATTTTGCCACAGTTTATTTGGCTCTCCCAGCTGAGAGTTCCATGGACGTGGAGCCCCACACCTGCGCACAAAACATCCGCTCCACCTGCATGGAGCAGGTGTTAGGATTACAGTTTTGGTCGCCAATTTCTTGTGCCCGGTGAAATAGCTGTGGAACCAGCCAGCTTATGCTCAGTCTCTCAAACCATTGACTGCAGGCAGGGTAACTTCTGCTATGTCACAATGCTCCCTGATCGTTCTACAAAGTTGTGAAGAAACAATGGTGAAGGATTTGCCCGCAGAAATGTAAATGCCAGCAGTTTAGAGGAGGAGGAGGAACTGGCTGTCATGACTCTTTTTAAGAAATGCTGGGGAAAGAATCATTATTTCAGCTTGGGGAGTCACTCGTACTCCATTATGTCAAAAGCAGTTGACAGATGAAATAGCACCATCATTTGTTTTACTGTTGCTGTGTGCCATGAAATTGTCCATCCATGTTGCCAATGCTTTACAATGTTGTGACCTGGTTTCAAGGCTGACTGGAAGGGGTCAAACGCTAACAGATCAGTTTGCTGTCCTTCTCCTGCTTGAGAACAGGTGATAGGCTGTAGGATAGCCAATTAATCTCACAGGCTTCAAGCAGAGGAGACAGTTGCTGTTTGCGTCACCTCCTCCTATCTTCCTCCTAGAGAAAGATGAAGTATGCAGAAAATGAAATGGGGAAGGCTGCACATTTTATTTGTTGCGATAGAAAGGTGCAGAATAGGACTCAACTAGCTGTTGGGAATCTCAATGTTATAAGCACAATGAAGGAGAATTGGTTGCCCTGCTACTGGCAAGACTGAGGAATTTAATTGGATGGTGCACACACACACACTTGCCATCTTTTAAGTCATAATTTTGACAACTAGAGAGGGAAGGTTTTTCTTTTCCTTTGTATCTGTTACCCAACAGCATTGATATGTGGAAATTCTCTGAATGAAACTTCAGTCAGTGAAATTCTCAGTTTGCCTTCCACAGCTGAAGCCTTAATTTTATGCTTCCAACTGCATGAATTCATCACACAACCAGATGCATGAAGCAGAGGGATTCTGTGTAGGTTTTAATTTGGGGAGCAGCATATTAATTAGTGTAAACGTTCATTGATAATTGAGGTATTATAAGTTCACTAAGCTCTTCTTCCTGGGCAAGGGAGATCACTCTTATAAATGAGGCCTAGTTAGGGTTGCTTCACACATGGCCATTTCCTAAACAGAAGCTTCTTCCATGTAGGTAGGTGTGGGGAACCTTCTTCAGCCCAAGCACAACATTCCCTTAGAATCATAAAACTGTACAGTTGGAAGGGATCTCAAGGGCTATCTAGTCCAACCCCCTGCAATGCAGGAATCTCAACTAAAGCATCCATGACAGATGGTCATCCAACCTCTGCTTAAAAACCTCCAAGGAAGGAGAGTCCATAACCTCCCTAGGCAGTCCATCCCACTGCTGAACAGCTCTTTCTGTCAGAAAGGTCTTCCTTTCTTATAACTTGAAGCCATTGGTTTGGTCCTACCTCGGGAGCAGGAAAAAACAAGCTTGCTCCATTTCCCATGTGACAGCCCTTTAGATACTTGAAGAAGGCTCCCAGTCTTCTCTTTTCCAGGCTAAACACACCCGACTCCCTCCTTCATAAGGCTTGGTTTCCAGCTTGTCAATATCCTTCTTAAATTGTGGCCTTGTATCTTGTTGCTCCACCCTCTTCATTTCTTTCTGTGTTCTGGGAGACCAGGGAGGAGGGGAGCTGATCGCAGAAGGAGGGCAGCCTGCCTCTTGGTCCCCCTCCTCTTCTGTCTCTGAGCCTGGACTGCCCTCTGTCACAGCCTCTTCCTGCTCACTAAACCCTGTTGCTTCTTCAGCTTCCAACACCACCTCCTCCCAGTCTGCTCCTTCTTCTCCCTCCAACCACGCATCATTGTCCCACCACCAATCCCCTGGCTCTGAGCCTTCTTCCCTTGGGGGTTCCCCAGCTGGTGCCTCCCACCGCTCCTCTGCATCCAGCCAGTCCATGAAATCTAGGTACCCCTCCCAGTATACATGGATTTTGTATATAGCAGAGGTATCAGTGAGGGAAATGGTGATGTGTGACATAGCTCTTAATCCTGTATTTGAAATAATAAGGCACTGTACAGTTTTGGGACCCTACTGTTTTCTCTGAGATGAGGTTCACTGTCACTTCACCTCTGCCCCAAAGAAGCCAGTAACATGGTTATTTGCTACTTTAATTCATTTCCATTTTTATTCTCACCCACCTGCTAAATGTCAAGCTAAGGCACATAGTTTGTTATGAAAGATGTGATGTTTAAGAACATGACTTGAGATAAATGGCACAGCATCCCCTTAACTACACAGCCTTTGCATTTAGCTTCGGGGCAGGGGGGGATATTGCATTTTCCTACATAACAGAATCAAGTTCACAAGGGAACCATCTTAAGCCTAATCATAAATGTAACAACTCCAAATGATGTGCATTCTGATCCTACACCTGTCAACAGTCCCACTGAGTTCATTGGAACTCACTTGTACAGGATTGCAGCCTTTTAGTTGTCAGTTGCTGGGAATCACAAATGCACTCAAGTCCTGCTTATGGCTGGTCACTGTGAGAACAAGATGCTGGACTAGATGGGCATTTGGCCTTATGTTCTAGCCCCTTAAAAAAATCAATTTCTAGTTTGCTTTAGTATTCATGTGGGAATGGGGAAGGGTATTTACTGTATTTTGAGATTCTTTTTTTTTTTTAACAACCAAAACAACACATTTACTGTACTTAGTACCAAAAACAGCAGATACTAGAAAAACAAAACAAAAACACACAAACAAACTGGTGTTCTGCCTGTCCTTTGTTTTGACAGTAGTTGACTTTAAAACACTGCATGGATATTGATGAAACTGCCAATATTTTGAAGCTCATTTATTTATTGCAAACTTAAATAGGCTTTTCTTTTGAATTCTCAAGTAAGTAATGTAATGCAGGTCCCCCCCTCCCCCCGGCTACTGTATTGCTATTTCCTTCCCTATGATTGTCTCTCAGCAGGACTGAGGGTGAAGGGTAAACCTCCCAAACGCTGTGCGTTAAGAATGAACTTGGCTCTTCAGAGGTATGCACTGGGTATCTTTATCTATGAAAATCTCAGATAACAGAGAGAACAAATGTGTTCTTCAGATGTCTGACCTCTGGAGTTCCGGCACTGGACTCCAAATTTAGGTGCAAGAGTCAAGATGACCTTCGTTGCTCAGCCTCTCTTTCAAAACATTCTTTCTATTTCTGTTTCTGCTCCGTGCACAGTTTAATCCTCTGCTCTGCAAACACTTCTGGCTAGCACACATGGGCATGACCGAGGTATGGAAAACGTGTAATGACACCGTATATTCCTTTACTCATTGACCGTTCCAGATTTTCACATGCAGGAAACGCTTCTTTACATTTAGAACCTGATCTTCACATGCAGCAGAATGAGATGGAAACGAACTGGTAAAATCCTGAAGTAACAAAAGTGGACTGTACAACCCACACTGCAAGTGAGATGCAGTTTTAAAATTATACTGCCCAGTTGGACACCTCAGGGCACACCATCATATTGAACACACAGAGTCAGCCCTACTATTAGGCAGAGTGGAGTGCCTGCTTCAGGCAACTGATTTTAGGTGTAATGAAAATACACAAATTGTTATTGAATTCATTATTATTGTTTTTTTACCTCAGGAAAGGATGCTTGCCAGAGTTTCTGCCTCAGGTGGCAAAATTACTTGGTCAGTCTTGGGCACTATATAACTTGATGGTGCCAGGGTAATGGTGTCTTTTGTAGTTTTGCCTCAGGCAGCAAATGCCCCAGGGCAGCCTTGTTTGGAACAGGCCTCATTTCTTTTTGCTATTTCAACGACTTGTCAAGTACTGTACAAGTTTTAGTCAGAAAGGTAAACATGTGAAAATCTTTAGTCACCTCACGACAAAGAAAGCAGAAAAAGAGGGCCTCTTCAAAGTGAAGTGTCCACCATTTCACAATAAATTCTACTTAAGTGCCCATTCTTTTTCACCATCAAGCAAAGCATTAGATCTGGCAAGAATACTGGTGCTTTCTTGACAGGCTGTGCCTTGGAGCATGTGGGGAGATGTGAAGCAGGCAATAGTGAATGACTTGGCAAATGGTGGCATGAGACGAGGGAGCCTTGACTGTAGTGACCCAGACTCAGCCATCATTTTCCTTCCTTGGCAGAGGCAACAGCTTTCCAGAAGGCTGAGCTGCTGCCATCTCAGAGTGGAGGCCTAGGTCTTAAGACTTTATGGGCACAGATCACCAAACTAAAGTTAGTGAGCACCAGTGGAACCATTTTCATAGTGCCTGACATCCCAGTTGTTCCATTTTTACCTCCAAAATTCAACTATGAAAATATTAACTTATTTTGTAAATTACAATAGCCTGGATAGATTTCAAAAGTCTAGCAATTCCATGTATAGGCAGCCTCGCATATACATGCCCCAGGCCACGCTTACCCTGTAGTCTTCAGTCAGGTTCCAATTTTGTGATAGAAGGTCAATAATAATGAGCTGTGCATTGTTCTTACAGCCCCATTCATAGGAACAGCTTATCTCTGGGATCCTAAGATGTTATCCTTAGGAAAGTTCAAAGAAGGAAAGATTCCTATCCCTTCCTGTCCCCTGCAGCTACTGTACCCCACAAAAAGCCTTGAGCTGAGGGTTTTCCAGAACAATGGGAAGCAGGAGGATGTGAGGAGAATTACCCCAAATCAACAAAGACTTCCAAGATAAGTAAGTTCATGGAAGGGAAGTTTCCTGCATCTCAGCCTCAGCAGTCCTATACTAGGGTTACCAGATGTCCCCGTTTCAATAAGTCCCCGGACAAATTCCATCCCCGGAATGTCCCCGGATTTCATCTAATGTCCCCGGGAAACACAGCAGCGGCAGTCTCAGCAGCCCAGAGCACTTGGCTCTGGCTGGCTTCAGGAGCTGCTCGGAAGTCCCCATATGATGGTGGTGCAGGGGCTCTAAAATGCAGCTTCCGGGCTGCCTCCACCTTCCCTGACCCCAGCAATTATACTGCATTCCACATTATTCAGCAGCCCCTCCCCACTACAGAGAGGCTTTTCAGAGAGTGTGTAACTGGCTGCAGTAGGAAGTAAGGGATGGGGAACATTTGCTCTGTGAACTTAATCAAACTCTCTGTGGAGATCATTCCATAATTTGGGCACCGTCACTAAGAAGGCCCTAGAAGCCACCCACTCTCCTTCTAGATGCCAGGGGCACCTGCCAAATACCATCAACAGAAATCTTAATGTTATGGGTAGGCAGAGAAGGCCACTTGATCCTAAACAAAAAAGATCCAAACTAGCACTTTGGCTTGGGTCCAAGAATGAAATCAGCACAACTCCTGGTGTAGCACTGGTATAATGATCATAACAACTAGTAACATCTAGTAGTCTACCTTCTGCATTCTGAACTAGATGCAATTTCAACCTTTTCAGACCTAGGGCCCATTCTTAACCCAAACAAGCCTTTGGGGACCCATTTCTTAATCTCTGATCATATATTTGCATGGTGGCACGGCTCCTGCTGTGACCCACCTCAGATCAGGCCATGACCACCTAGTGGGCCCTGATCCACCAGCTGAAGACTGGTGGCGTAGAGCACATTACAGTCATCTAACCTGGAGAATATAAGAGCATGGATTGCTGAGGCTATGCTATCCTGAATTCATATAAGCAAAAGAAGGTAAAATATTATTATTTATGTGTGATAAGCAATGCTTTATAATGAGCTCACATTATAGCAGTTTCCCCCACTCCAGATCCTCTTGGTTTTGACTCCTGAATTACTGCCCTGCTTCTGACGTCCTTGCATACAAAAATAAAACCTTATTATTTCCTTCCCATTCCCCCCAGGTTTTCCGCTTGCTCCATTTCTGCCTTGTCCTGGGCTTCCTGAAAGGATTTCCTCTGCAAGCAGACAAAAGCATCAGCTGAGAAACATCCACGCTGTTGTTTTGAAAGGGTAGAAAAGAAAGTGTTCAGGATCTTTGAGCTTTAAAATAAAATTAGACTGTAGCGTGACATTACACTGTGTATGCAAACCCAAATTAGCTAGTCTTTCAGTGTAATAATGGTACATTTTACATTTATAGCCCCATACTGCCCAATTTTCATCTCATTAAATTTTCACACTAGCCTAACCTGTACCAACTTAAGTTGGTGTTTTTTAAATCAGTGCAGCAAGTTCAAGATCACGCCTATGTCACAGCATAAACAATATTTACAAATTATTTGTAAAGGATATTTATTTACACTATGCTTTTGAACTTCTATTATTAATCTTACAAACATTGCACAAGTTTCTAATACTGAAACAAACAGTAAAAACAAACTGAAACAAAATTAGGTTCAAATTATTTTGATTTTTTTTCCAGCAGTTGACATTTAGGTTTCATAGCTTCCTATCTCTCAGTTATAACAAAAAAGAATTAAACCCATCGGGATCCCAACTTTTGGAGGTGAAGGGATTTTTCTTTGCTGTTTAATAAACTGAAACTGCCACTTTGCTTTTTGACTATCAACTAGATGGAACTAGCACATGCTGAATTGACTCGTCAAAAGCCCTCAGAAGAATGAAGTGGGCATTTAAAATGCTAATGGTTCAATCTACCTAGATGCAAACATTTAACAACTTAAATAAAACATGGCAATCTGCACTGATTGTTCAATACATCCCTAATTATTGTTGTTGTATACTTACTATTGCATAATCTTAGAAGGCTGTACAATATTAAATGGGGCATGGCTATGAGGGAGCATGGTTCTGACTATCATGAAGCGACCCTGCCTTTCTAAATTTACCATTATATTATATCAACATTATATATATACCATTATACCATATCAACAAACACTTATACAATACAACAGAATAACAGAATAATATCTCAGCAGATAAGCATTTAAAAACAGCCTATCCTTTTTTTAAAAAAGTCTTCCATTGATGCCAAAAAATAACAGAAACTGCATCAGGTGAGCTTCTCCATGGAGTGAGTTGCCAGAGAAATGCCATAATGAAAAAGGCCACCCCCTGCCTCCCCACAGACAATGGGCTTCAGGGATGGCGCAGAAGGGCCTCAGCAGGGGTGGGGGGAAGAGGTCACTCAGGTTTCTGGGAAGTAGTTTGAAGCATCCAAAGCAGCAAGGGGGAAAGGGTAGTGTCCTTTTGTAGAGCACCATGTGAAAGAGTACCCTTTGGACTTCAACAATGCACAGAGCTCAGTACGGTGGGTGAAAAGAGGAGCCTAAGAGGTTCTGGATCCAGTGTCCACCATTTTGCATATGGCCCCAAACAAGCCTGGCATAAGGCGGCACACCATGGTAATATTAACTGCCCAAACTAAAAATACCTCTTTCCAGGAAGTGTGTGGTGTGATGTAAAACAGTCTGCTTCACACCCGGAAGACTCAGGTCTAGACATTCCCAGAGCTTTGAAGGCCTTTGTAGGCTGAATAAGTAAAGAGCTGTAACAGCAAAGCACTGTGTACTGGGTCACTGCTTTTAGTTTAAAGTTCTCATTGGAAGTTTGCTGAGTACATTTTAAACTGTTGCCCTTTAACATTATTTCAAATGATCTCATCTTTCAAATTAACATGTTTTTTCATTAGATACACATGCATAAAAGAGGTAGAAGGTCATTTGAAATATCTGATGTAATCTCAAAGCTATTTGAAGGCAGATTATCCACCAGAATCTAATAAACTTTAAAGTACATTACATTGTGATTAATATGCTACCTCTGTATGAATATGAACATTTCTCACTAACAACAGCCTTTCAGGATATTTAATGAGGAAAAACACTCAGGCTTGGGGGAAAAAGTCCATTTGCCAAATAGAGAACTAGCTACAGTTTTACAGGGCTGGGTTGAAAATGCTTGTTTTCCCTTCTGATTCACTCTAAACAGAAGGCAAAAACTAAAATGCACATTTATCAACAAATTAACAAAGATATCACAGTATCCTTGTTGGGATGGGTGACTTGTAATTATTTTAAGAACTGGATACTAATGTCAACACAACTCATCTCCATACCTGTAAACCAGCTCCTTTCATGCCTATCAACATTGGCTAATCCTAATCTGTTTTAGATGGTTTGGAGACCTCTAACCATCCCAGAGGAAAACCTAGTAAGGATGTTGGTAAGAGGTTGCCTGACCAGGTAGGGGGGGGGGGCATACATACTTTCTGCTAGTTCCAAGATCTCTTATCCCTTCCCCTCTTTTTGAAACCCTTGGTTATATCTTTATTTTGACTCTGCTGACAGTTTACCTGGGCATTCTGCAGAATGCAGTACAGTATTGGTAAAAGCCAACCACTCACTATCTTAAGAAGACCAGGAGCCAATGAAGTCCTAACAGCAGGAGTCAGAATCTGTTTCTAGCCCCACTCTGAAAGTTGATCTAAATCTGCATTTCTGCAAATAAATTAGCATATGAAAATCCCATGCAAATTTGTACCACAGGTCTGTGCTCCAAGTCTTTTAAGTAGCAAGCAGTGACCCTAAAAACCAATTTCCCCATCATTGTTATTGTTTAAGTAGTTGTGTGCTTTGTGAATTTCATAGGCATGCATAGTAAACAAGACATACAGTTAAATCCCCACAGTATATATTCTATCAAGTTTAATTGCTTTTTATTATTGTTTTTCTGTGTTTTTAGTAGTTCTTGTTTTTATCTGTAACTATGTAATAAGAATTTACTATGTAAACCACTTAAGAACTTACTATTTAAAAGTGATATACAAATATCCAAAATAAATAAATGGTTGATATTCTCAGCACTTAGATAGTTGATTCACGGGTTCTATACCAATTTAGTTACATTAGCTGATCTACACAATCAGTACTACTACTTTTAATTTTTGCAAATGTATTCCACCCTTCATCCAATGCGGGGAGGGACAAACACAGGTCCCTCTCCGCATTTTATTGTCACAGCAGTTCATACAATATCACCCAGTAAGTTTTATGGCTGAACAAATCTTTGAATGAAGGTTTCCCTAGTCTAAGTTCAGTGCTGGTTTTTCACTCTTTTGGCTCATATTGGTACTCATGTTATTTTGGGTTTCTGTGACTGTCATGAAAAAAGCTGTTAAATGAAATGAACTGCCTGAAATAAACTTTCTGCCGCATGCATTCACCAGTAATAAACCGAAAACCCTCCGAAATTGGCACAGTCCTTATTAGACGTATCTCACCAACAGGTTAATTAAATATCTGTAAGTAACTGGGAAAACAGGATATGCTCTACAACACTGCTTAATTGTCACCAGATGTCAGCAGCGATATAACAAGATAACTAATGAAGCCTGTATTTTATTTTTATATTCTTCTACTGCATTGTTATGTTTCTATTTTTAATAGGATCTCCCCCCCCCCCCCAATGCAAAATCTTCAGTGGTTCCTGGAGATTAGCAAGCAAAGGTCAAAAGCAGGTCATTCTTTATAGGAGTGTCACATGCATATGACAGTGCCAGTATAATGGCATAACTTTTGTATCCATCTTCAGTGTGAAAACTGCATTAACATAAAAGTTGCATCTATCCTTTGATGACGATTGCACTTTGGAAAAGTTTTGACCTTACCCCTAACTTTTCTTGGAACTCTCTCTGAGCTTCATATCTCAGCCACATCACCATCAGCACAACACGCTAAGCCAAACCTTAGTTTTGCAAAACAACACAGGTTTGGCTTAGCATGTCTTCCAGACTAGGGATCAGAGTTAAGCTCTATGCTCCCTAACCACAAACTGTCACTAGCAAATCTCAGAGTTTACCATTTATACAAATATCCATTTCCTTCCTAGGAGTGGCAGGTCAGTTCACCTGCAAATGAATTATTTAGTTGATAAGGAAGGAGTTTGGATTGATTACTTTAATGACTCACCCTACTCTGAATAATTTTTATCAAATCGGAGCCAGCCAAATGTTAATTTCCAGTTTGCCACCTCTTCAGGATTAGAGTAGCAGCTAATTGAAATGCTATTTTGTTTTTCCTTTAACATGCCTGAAATTTGATTGTTCTTCTGGACAACTCTTTGCTTAATCATGTTTCCATTGCCCCCGAGTTGTTAAAATTTATGGCAAATGGAAAAGCCTTCTGTAGATGCTAGACAGGTTGCATCTGGAACAAATGCAAAGGTGGTCAGGTGGTAGATTAGAAAGCCGCCTCTGTGTAACAATGAATGTGTGTGTCATTCAAGGGTTAATTCCTGCCTGCGAATATCTTCCTGCTTGGACATTTATTTTATTTATTTCAGGTATTTATATACTGTTTAATGTTCAGAATTTTAAGCACATTGCATTTAAAAAAAATCTATACAAAGATATAAAGGACGGGCGAATGGGTGGCAATTAGTAAGTCAGAGTAAAATTTACTTCAAATAATAGGTAACACATCCTGTCAGCTTCCTCCTCCTTTCCCTTTGGAGAACTCATCAAGGAGGAAGATACCAGACAACCCTGTGCTGGGGGTGGGGGAAAGGTGGCGGTCCGGCTCCTCCAACCCTGATTCTCTTCAATATGATGTGGACAGCTTTATGAGCCATACATGTATCCCCTCCATGACTCTCTTATTCAGTTAGTGTCACAGACCAGTCTGCAGTATTGTATTTTGATAAATGTTTCGTTTTTCTGGAGTCCCTGAAACATCTATGTATGTGGCCTGTTCACCCTGGTTGGCTGCTTGTCCCATCTTCTCACTGGGACTCGCTTTGAGAATCCTAAGGAGCAAGAACCAACAGCTGTGTTCTCCCCAGGGAAGCCTGCCTAGCACTGACTTTGCCATCCTTCCGATGCCAGGAGAAGATGCTCTTGTTTCTCCTGGGCATTTGGGCAGTGCCAATGGTCTTGCTTTGGGTCATTTATTTGTTGTGTTCATTCTTATGTCAGTAGTGGTCATTTTATGTTGTTGGATGGCTGTTACATGGATGAAGGCTTTTACTATATATTTTTGTTTTAATGTATATTTTATTGTATATTATATTTTGTATACCATTCTCCCTGTAAAACACTTTGGGACTTATTCTGGTAGCCTGAAGCAGCATGAACTGAATTGAGCTGAAAGCTGCAAAATATATCAGTTTGGCAGGAAACTGGAAAAATAAGTTTGAACGTAATTTTCAAGATAATCAAACTCTATTAATTAACTTGATTGCATTTATGAAGTAATATTTAGTATATTTCAGGAGCAGCATGAAATACACTACTGAACTAAGGGGAAATAAAAGTGATGTGATGAATCAACCCCATACGAGGAAGTCAAGCTGCCCTGAAGACATAGATTTATCTGGGAGGGGTCAGGACATCTGCCGTACAGTGAAATTAATCCAGTTACAGTCATGGGTTGCAGTCTCAAAGCATACTATACGGATAAGTACATGCTAAATTTGTAGGTGCCCTGAACTAATATACTTTCCCCCAGTGGAGTCATGTTATTTAAAAAGCCAAATAGTTCCAGACGCAGCTCACATCCTCCCTAAGAAGCACTGTGGCGCAAGCAGTACCAGCTACTGCCTACCAGTCAGTTGAGGCAAGTTAGCAAACACATTTTTGACAAATGTCTTCAGTGTAACTCACAGGCCCCTTTTGACTGTATTATTAATAAACAGCTGGCATTTGTGGTCACTAACTGCCTCAGGTCTCCATATGTGCCCAGCCTGATTTCCTTACAAGGTGGGACAATAAAACAATAATAAAGAGCTTTGTATTTTAACAAGTTCCTTTCATCCAAACACACCTGACGCTCCCTTTTTGTGTTACTCATGTGAAGGGGCAAATCTTGTTGAAAGAGTGTTGCACCCTCAGCACTAAACCTGATGTTCTGTGGTTTTCTTGGCCCCTTTCGGATGCTGTCTATGTGTAGAGGGAAGGTTTGAAAGGGCACATAGGTGGTCTCTGAAAGGATGCACAGGCTGCCAAACATGCAGAAGTGGTGGTCCCTGTAAGCTTGATTCCAGCATGCTTAGAGTTCCAGGTAAAGAGGACAGCCTACATGCATAGAGGCTTATGCTGTAGCAAACAGTGTTTAGTCATGAAGACCACACTGTAAAAACATTTGGGCCATAATGGAACAAGAATCTCAAGAGAATTTGTTTTTTTAAAGAGATAAATAGTCAAGTGTAGGAAGAGGTATCCCACCTCATTTATTACTTAAAGCAAATGGTCCATTCTGGTTTTAAAATCTTCCAAAAACAAGGCACTGTTTTAAGCAGATTACATCAGTAAGCAAACATTTACTATGCATATTGACTCCCCAATTTATTATTAAAATTGCCAAAGGTACATCAAATGCATTGAAGGGGAAAGTGGTTCAGTGGAAATGTTCTGTTGGAAGGGCTAACAGGAAAAGGGAAAGAGGCCCCAATCTAGAAAGAAAAGGGGAGGAAGCATCTAGATGCACAAGGTACTGCTTATTGGCCCAATGTGTTCAGAAGAGAATCTTCCTCAGGAGCACTACACAATATTCTGTGCTCCTCTTCAGGTTTCCTCCCCTTTTTAAGGAAACCTAAACATGAAAACAATGGACACAATCCAGCCAAAGTCATGTATTTTAGGACCCACTCAGATTAAGTTCAGCATCTGCTTAACTTGAGGAGCTCATGCCCAAATAGGGTTAGTTGAGTACTGACTACTGTATACGGATTAAACGGTAACAACAGTGCGTCATCTACACGGTTTATTTGAGATCAGCTGAGTTGCCTAATGTAATATTCTTGGAACACTCAAAGCAATATTCTTCATTTATCAAATCAGCACATTTCTTCTACTGCCTTGCAATACATTTCAGCACAGTCATTTAGTGTGCCAAAAATATTGGGAGCTAGTTTTTAGCAATTGCACTCTGAGTAGAAAAGCCAACATTATTTTTTAATTTTTAGAATCCATGTGATCTCTCTCCAAAGGATGATCTCATCCAGTCATAAGCAACTCCCTATGAAAATATCCACCATAAAATGATTCAAACTGCTTCTAGTCAGCACACTATGGAATTTACATAATAAACTGAATAAACCATAATTTATTATTAGATTTCAAGTGCCTTACAATGGAAGGTACACATTGTTAGCGTCATGGCTCCCCTCGGGGGGGGGGGGAATCTGCCAGCATACAGATTAGATGTAAATTAATGTAACACAGCAATGATGTACGGAAAAAAGGAATAGCAGAATCTGCAGTTTCCTACCCACTGCACCATATTTTCACTGAGACAGGGCCGGCCCAAAGCATTTTGCTGCCTGAGGCAAATAACAAGATGGCACCCCCTTCCTCCATTTCACATATAGAAGCCAATTAGGCTGTGTATTCACCATACATTTAAAGCATACACCCCTAAAGAATCATGGGTATTGTAGTTTCTTAAGGGGGCTGAGAACCAGTGCTGCCCAGCAAGGACTGGGGTATTTGGGGGGAAGTTTTGTTGGGAGTTTTTGCTGTTGTTACTGATATTAACGGATATTACCTTTTTGTATCTTTATTTTTATGTGGAAATTGTTCAGTTTGGTTATGTAGTTTTTAATGTGTTTTATTTAATTTTATGACTACTTTGCTAGATTTGTAATTATGTAAATCTTTTCATATTGTAAGCCGCCTTGAGCATTGTTTTAATGTGGAAAGGCGGCACATAAATAAAAAGATGATGATGAGTGCTCCCCCCCGGGGGTACTCAAAGGCACGCAGTACTGACACCTCTTTTTTTGTTGTCAAAAAGTATGGCACTTACTGTAACAACTTCATGGTGAGTACCAGCACCTATTTTTCTAGGGATAAAGCACTGCTGAGAACTGCAGTTCAGTTTCCAGAATTATTTAAATGTATGGTGTATACACAGCCTTAGACTGAATCTTACTTCAATATTGACAATGGGACACCAATCTCCGCTGCACCTGAGGGCACTAGACTAGCTTAGAGTATTGCAGGCAGGTCATGTGATACACATAGTTCTGCCTGCTTGATACCCTTGGTACTTGCTGCCTGGGGCAGCCGTCTCACTCTGCCAGTGATCAATGATCAAACCAGGAGGTGATGTGCCAAACTGCGTCTCTCCAGTATATGCAATGTGAGTGGGTATGCCTTCTTTTACCCTGTTTCACAGTGCCAGATACTCTTGGGATAACAGCCTTTTTTGAGTGTAGGATGCAACACATTTGCTAGCACATCACTTCTCTTTACAGCCCCTCCTGAGCTGAAAGGTATTCATCTGAAGCAGGGAACCTTCCTCACTAAGGCTCCCCCAAGCAATTAAGAACCCTGATTTGAATCTTGCTGTGGTTCCCCATAACTAGAAGAGCCTCCTTGCTTCCAAAGAAAGCCCTTGGCTGTAAAGATGGGCAAGGTGAAGTGCCAGAGGGGACAGGACTTGCCAGGAGTGAACACCCAAGTGGGCTTTGGTCTTTGCAATGATGGATGCATAAGTTTGTGATGTGGTAAATGAATCAACTATCTGCCAGCTAAGAACCTCAGATGCTGATTTGACTGACATGTTCTGTCTTTTAACACATTCCCTGGCAATTCCTGTTGTTTAAAGATACTCACACAGGGACTGAACCACCTTAGTGTCCCATAGAGGGAGAATCATCTATCTGCAATCACAACCATAAAGGGGCATAAATAGCTACCGTGTACTGAGTCAGATTAATTGTCCAGCAACCTTAGTATAATACTGATTGGCAGAGGTTTCCCAGGGTTTCAGAGAGGAGAAATTCTCAGCCCTACCTGGAAATGCTGGGGATTGGGACTTCCGGGGTGGCGCCAACGGTAATGGCGGACTCCCTCTGAATTGGAGGGACCAGCTCCGCATGAAACGGGTCTTTTCCGCTACGGCGAAGCGGGGACCCTTCTGGAAATCACAGGCAGATGAAGCCTGTGACCGTGGGACTCAGGGGGCACCCTTAGCGCCCCCCCAACCCGCAAAGGAACCCACTAATGGGCTCCGAAGCGACGAGGGGGAAGTGGTGCGGTGCTGTGAGTCAATTGCTTTTTCTGCGGAGCGAAGCCGTATAGCCGTTACCGGAGAGCGCTGCCTTTTTCCTGGGACAATTTGGCATCTAAAATAACCACCCGTGAGTACTGAAACACTGAATAATTGGACTTGAACTAAGAACTGGCGAAATAGAAAGGAATTTGGACTTAAAATTTACCCTAATTTGGTACTGAAACGGGAAGGTCTAAACAGGAAGTCAGCCTCCCGTTTCCTTGTAGCCAGAACAAAGCAAAGACAACGTAAACTAGAGCTTTGAAAATCACTTTTAAAGGATTGACTTTCATCATTTAAAATCGCTGAACCCCGTTCGGCAGCAGGAGAAGAAGGGGGATCTTTTTTAGGCTGTTTAAACCTGCAGAAGTGAGTTTAAAGCAAAGATAGTTAAGAGAAGAGAAACATAGTGATTCCATTGTTTCCTTTCGCATTTTAAAAGAACAAATATGGACAAAATATCATAAAAAAGAAACTTTGTTGCTATTGTTATCAAAAGAAAGAACAACTAGAAGCTTTCCCCCTAGAGGGGGACTGTGAAATTGTAACTAATTCCTGGGAGCTTGCAGCTGTCTCAGATTACAACCGTGGGAAAGGATTTGTGACCTTGCAGGACAATGTCTTCAGAAGCACTGTTGGGTGCTTTCTGTAAAATAAATGCCCTATTGGATCAGTTAAGCCAGAAGACGGATTTAATGACTAATGCGGCCAGAACCCTTGAACAGGTAGTGGGAAATTATATGGAGCCCACCCAGGAACCAAAACAGGAGTGTGCCATGACAGAACAACTGAAAGAAGAGGATGTCGCTGAATCTTGGGCGCCAGAGACGGAGGGAACAGCGGCCCAGCAGGAACATAAATTTTTGGAGTTGACAAATGAACTTGGAAAAAACCAGACTTGGAAAGATAAAGTTTGGTTAGGTTTGGAAATGGGGAGCTGGATAGACCCCTTTACAGGGAGATTTGGACTTTTTGAGTCTGGGAATGGGCCGTCTGATGTCTGGAGCTGTGGGGGCTCTCAATTTTGGAGGGAATCTGGAACATGTTTTTAATTACCATATGGAGTCCAGTCTGGTCTATGATTTGTTGAAAAGGGTTCAAAACATTACCAAGCTGGAGTTCCCGAGAATGAAAGGAAAATATGAAGAAGAGCTGCGGAAGGGACATGGAAGAGACTTGAGGGCCTTGGATATAAGGTTACCAGGTTAATGTGCTAGATTAATAGGTTAAAAAGGACTGACAAAGCCCGGGACCAGGAGGAAGGGACGCTGGATGAAGATTGGATTGTTTTTCTCTTTTTTTAATATATAATTAAGATTGTTCTATAAAATTAATGAATGTTAGAAAAATGTTGAAATGAAATTACTTGGCTCTTGTAAAAATGTCTAAAGAATTAGGTAAGAATGTTATGGTTAGGAGAAGTTGGTAAAAATAAGATTTAAGCTTTAAACTTTAAGGTTTCTATATGATAAGATGAAAATAGATTAAGGTAATGTAATGACAGAATATTATGAATTAAGGAAAGGATTTGCTGTGATTATTATTAATCAGGATACAAGAAAAGGGAGGAGGAGGAGGTCAAAGAAAGAAGGTATTGAAAGTGGGGAATCTGAGAATGATGGTTTTATTTTTATTTTTTATTTTTCTCTCTTGTTTTTTCTTTGTGTGTGTGTAATTTTTTTATATTTTTTTTAAAAAACAAGCAAACCTTTTCCCCCAATAAATATCATTAAAAAAAAAAAAAGGAAATGCTGGGGATTGCACCAGGAACCTGGTCTCATCAGGACCATAGACCAGGGTTGGTCGGTCTCTGGTTGCTCCATTTGCCTTGGAGACCTGGTATAGTGTACTGGCTGAGAGATGGAGCTATGAATCAGAAGATCGCTGATTTGTATCTTATTCTTGCCATCAACTCACTTGATGACCTTGGGCAAACCACACTTTATTGGTTTGAGTTCCATCTTCAACAACACGGGGAGATAATAATACTGACTTTGTCTTACAGGGTTGTTGTAAGGTTTACAACTAGATAATGCACATGAAGCACTTCAGACACTTGAAAGTGTCATACAAGTGTTCAGCATTCTTATTATCTCTGCAGACAGAAGAGTCTCTGAAGAACTCTAAAGAACACAAGAACACTCTTAGGGTTCAGAAGACCTGGCAATCCTACACCTTCTTGACATGGCAGTCCTTTCTACATCAGAATGAAAGCTTGTTTTCCTGGTATACTGTTCCTCCATTTTCACATAGGGCCAACTTCAGATAAATGCCTCTCTGAGAAACATAGATGATAAAGTGAGGATTATACCATCTTTCAAAACCATGTACAAATCAATCCTTCACTACCTTGGGGAGTTTTGAACAGTGCTTTACTTAGGAAGGTTTATTATGGCTAAAAATTGAAAGATCTCCCATGCTCTTTTCCCCAACCCTCTTTAGAAGATAATAGAGACACTGAGGTGAATGTTTCAATTCAACAATATTGTAAGAAAAAGCTCTTATTGTAGGAAAACAGTTATTCTCTTTAAAAAAAACTTAAGCTTTCTATCTTTGCATTCTGCAATGCATTTAAAGCAAAGGTCAAAGTGTTATTGTCATCAAAGAGTATCTGAAGAGGAAATGACTCAATGAACCTGCTGTGCTATAAGACCCACACATATATAAAATAACATATATTAAAGTGTAAACTTTGCAGGATTTGGCCTTTAAAAACTTGAAACAGTAACTCTAGCTATTTAAGAATTAAAACCAGAGGTAAAGAGACCCTGAATCTAAGTGAGAGACTAAAGTGACATTTAAAACAAAACATAGGTTATTTGTAAACCTCTTGAAAACACCAGTGGATGAGCAGGGTTTAAATCTAGCTCAGCATTCTCCAGGAAGGGGTTTATATGGGGGATCCTAACCCCCTGTCAAATTTGGCCTGCAAGGTCGATAAAGATATTCAGGAAAATGTTTCTTAATATGTTCTGCTCTGGGCATTATGAAATGTACTAGATTCATAAACAATACTTATTTCACTCCTGTTTCAACCATCCTCTCTTTTGGATATATAAACAAGGCACTTTCTTTTAGGAGAATGTGTCCCTGTCCCCAATGCTTGATTAGATGTACTGCATTCAGCTGAGTACATGCAAGGCAAGAATGATCCATGTAGACCAGAGGTGGGAGGCTTTTTTCAGCCCAAGAGCTGCATTTCCTTCTGGGCAACTTTCTGAGGACCACATGTCAGAAGCCAGAGGCAACAGTGGGTAGAGTAATGAATGTACATTTTAACATTGTACAGTGGGCTTGTTTACACACTTACACACACACACACACACACACTGTATCCACCATCCTGACAAGCAAGAGGCGCTGTCAAATTTCAAGGACAAATTCCAACCAAGCAAAAGCACTTGGGGTGCAAAGGTGGGGCACTAAGGGGTGCAGCCCAGGGGAAATTCTGAAGGACAGATAGACAAGCCTAGCAGGCCCCCTTTGGCCACTGAGCCTGAGTTTCCCCATCCTTGATGTAAACAAGCTGAGGAGCATCTGTTTTGAGGGAGGGTGTTGCCTCTGTTGTTTTATTGGCCAGGATTGTAGGAAGGACAGTTATGCTAGTTCAAATTATTCAAGATGGAAAAAATGTTTCAATAGCACATGCCACTCTGCTTGCATAAATACAATAACAGAAACACGTGGTTGTGTTATACATCTAAACAGAGATGATGAAATCCAAACACTATTGAATAAATACTGATGCACATTGTATATTTTTATTTCCTTTCTGGTCTGGTAAACAGCTGAAATAACCTTCCACACTTATATAATTTTGCTATTTGAATCTTTACCACACAAGTATATATATTGGACAAATAGTTATCTTACAGACAGTTACAATGCTTCTGTAAATGTGACTTATGTATCAAGGTGTATACCTGAATATTATTCCCTCAAACATAAATCAAAAGCTGTCTCCCCATCCCCTTTTTCACTTCTTACTATGTGAATACATACACACACACAATATATTTACACACACACACACACACACACACACACACACACACACACACACATATTGTGGTAAAAGATCACTTTGAAAAGGCAGCTGGGCTTGATGAAGGTTCTAGTCTTGGTATTCAAGAGAGGAATGGCCACAGTTCCCAGCTCTTGAAGTAAGCAAGCATGGGGCAAACCCCTTGTCATTTTTGGTGACCTAGAGATGGTACTCAGGACAAAGGAATCCAGCTTTTTTTGGAGCAGAGGAGGGAGGGGCAGCCTTTCCTGTTTTTCTGCCAGTTGTCAAACCACCACCACCACCACCAAGCAAGGCCACTGTCTTCCCAACTGGTAGACAGCTTTATGAATGTCTGTATTTATGCTATCTACATATTCATTCCAAATAAAGCCCTTTACAGATGTTCTTTCCAGGCAGCATGCATTCGGTGGCACTCTTGTGGCAGGCTCTGTGCCCGATCTACACACATTCATCTGAACATCAGAAGAGAGTGTATGTGTGGGTTGGCCATCTTCAGACATTCAAACAGATGTGTGTAGGTTGAGAAAGAGCCTGATGCTACAATGTCATTCCACAACAAGCCTGCTTATACTAGGATGGCAACATATCCTACATTAGAGGAAAGTCCTCTGTTTTGAATGTCCAGTCCAAATCTGCTTTAAAGACAGTGGACCATAAAAAGGGAGAGCAGGGTCCTTGAAACTGTCTATCAACAGTTAGCAGTACCTGGTCAGCAGAGTCAACAGGCACACAAGTCTTCCGCAGTATGGTGAAGTGTATGTATCATTTTGTTATTTTGTTTCTAAATTTGTGACCGTTTGTATAATATATCATATGTGATTTTTATGCAAATTATTGTCCTCTTTTTTGAATGATGCACGTCCTCTGTTTTGGCAACGCATAAGTGGGCAACCCTGGTTTATACTACACAGGGATACTGCTAGCATCAAAACTTGCTTCTCAGAATTCTGCAGCAAGATAACTGTTACAATATTATTTTTAAATATTATTAAAAAATTTGCACAAAGGGCTTTTCAATTTCCCCCTACATTTCCATTTATCCCCTGAGATTTTTCATTTTTCTTCTTTTACCACTGGGATTCTGCTCTGGTATGAGATTTCCTCCACCCGCAAGAGTTGGTAACCATATGACATCATCTTGTGACATCACCAGGCCATGGAATGCCGCTGGCTCAGCAGCCATCCTTAGAAATGGGAAATCCGTTGGAGGCCTGTTGTCCTGATAGATTCAGCTCAATCGGATAAAGATGAAAGGAAGGACTTTCTGAACCACAGAAGACATCTACAGCTGCTGCTAAGATTGCAGAAGCACTTGCAGACATTGTCAGGAGAAACGTAGAAACTGGGGCACTTAAAAAAAAACAAAGAACACCCCACCAGGCTGACCTGTCAGCAATTTGAAGTGCAAATCATTAACAACAAGGCTTTTTAAGCCTGAGCATTTGTTCTGTTAAGGCAATTAATTGCACAGGAAACATCCAACACCAGCATAGTTTACTTCTGAATATATACCTGTAAGCAAAGTCCTGATTTTGTAAAAAAATGAGCAGCACACCTGTGAATATTTAAAATAGCTGTCCAAAAATGAGCTCTAGTTCAAAATCTCTGGGAACAAAGACATTATATGGAATATAACTAAGGAAAGCCTCACTCAGAAGGTATGATTCACCATTTTTCTGGTCTAGAACATTTCAAACAAGTCAAAAAAGTTTTTATATTGAAAATAGATAGTCATAAACAATCTAATATTTCAATCTGAAGGTTAATATAAGCCCACCAGTCAGCCTGCAAAGAAAGATCAGCTGTGGTTTCTGTAAGAAAGCCCCTATTAATTGCTCCCTTTCCAGCTTATTGATGAGTTAGATATCAAACACCACTACCATCAGCATTTTTTTTTACAGAATTACTTAAAGCACACACACAAGACAAATGGTTTGCTAATGTATTTCTAACATACATTATTTCAATACAGTGAGTTCAAAACTCAAAAAGGAATGGAGATTTAATATGTGTCTTCTGAACATTTTCATTTAAACTACAAATGGACCGATAGGCCATCATAATGCACAAGCATATATTTCGAAGAAAATCATTACAACCCATATTAATATAAAACTAGCAACAAATTATGCTCTGCATTCGTAGCAGAGCCCACAAATCTTGGCAGGACTTGGGAGCAAACCACTTGTCTATAAGCCAACAAGGTGAAGCTTTCATGCTCCCCTCTCAACAGGTTCCTTGCTTGGCAATTTTTACAAAGAAAGAACAACAACCAGTATATGTATGAGTGTAGCAACCCATCCTCTAATGCTGTGTACAAGGGTAGCCTCATACCATTTTGAAAGGCGTTTTGTTGTTGTTGTTTTAAATCCTCCAATGGTGTATACCGGAGGCTTTCCCCAATAGTCACAAGAATTAAATTTCTAATAACTGGTGATAAAAATTAATCATATCATCAGGATGCTAAATAAGACATTTTATTTCTTTATAACTGAATTATTAATAATAAAATCTCCCTCTCCAGAAACTCACACTTATTATTCATGAAAGCAGAAAGTGGGCATGCTTTTTCCTTCTTCTCAACAACTTATTCCTATATTTGTATTCAAACATTACCCACAAATACTTGTGCTTTGTGAATGAAAAATAAACCTCATATCACCAGGTATGCTGTTGGAAATTTTCTCAAAATCTCTATTAAGTATAATTGCATACTGAATATTTTATGCAGGGTACAACCTCATTTTTCGGAATAGCCTGAGAGACATCCAGACTTGCCCAGTCATCAGTAGCTTACCAAGACAAGCACGCTGTTTACAAATGTTTTCGTATAACAGGTCTACCTAGAATACACAGTACATCCAAACAACATGTTCTGGATAAATGGGGGAAGCCGGAGTGGGTAGACAGAAATAGAAAGAGAGCCAGAAAATGAATAGACCCACCTTAAAATATCCAGAAATAATTAAAAGAAAGAGATTAGAAGAAAAGACAACATGTTGGAGATGTAAATGCCCGAAAGCAGGATATGCTACATACAGTGGTACCTCGGGTTACAAACACTTCAGGTTACAGACTCTGCTAACCCGGAAGTAGTACCTCGGGTTAAGAACTTTACCACAGGATGAGAACAAGAAATCTCACACCGGCAGCGGCAGCAGGAGGCCCCATTAGCTAAAGTGGTACCTCAGGTTAAGAATGGTTTCAGTTTAAGAACAGACCTCTGGAACGAATTATGTTCGTAACCAGAGGTACCATTGTATTTAGAATGCACCAGTAATACAGATATTTTGGAGATTAACACTAATAATAATAATAATTTTTTATTTATACCCCGCCCTCCCCAGCCAAGGCCGGGCTCAGAGCAGCTTACAAGTAAGATTAATGAAGGTGAAGATTCCATGATAGTTACTTCATAAACCGCTTAGAGGCTTTATTACAATCAAATGGTATATAATGTTTTGTAAATAAATATTTTATTTTTAGATTGGAGACTGAAAAATAACTTAGTCTGCAAATTTAACCCCACTTACTTGGGAGTAAGCCCCACTAAAATCTGTGGGACTTACTTCAGAGTAAACATGGTTAGGATTGCAGCCATATTTATTACTTACTAAAAGCAGCTAAAAGTTTAAACATGCAGAATCGGAAGAATGCTAATGAATTGGGAAATTTGCCTCTAGGAAAACGATAAAATTGGAGAAATTAGCTTTTTCAATCCGAAAGAGTAATGGGGAGTTTGGTGCAGCCAAAATAAGAAGGATTTAGCAAACCCTCGTCAGCTGAGAAGTGGATGGCTAAATCCTGTTTTGGCTATAAGCACTTGTTTGTGCAGCCAAGGCAGAATTGAACCCCAGCCACCCCTCATCACAAGTGACACCAGCTGTTGTGACAGGTGGAAAATGGAAATCCTGGGGTGGGGGGCAAGATTAGCTCATAGCCCAGAGGTTTCCCTACTCCTGCTTTAGGAATCCCCATCCCATGTTTGAGGCTTCCTCGTGCCTGCTGATACCGCATTCTTGTGCATGGATGATGCTGTGTACCATACAATCCACACTTGGAGAGCAACAGTTCTTTACCCAGTTCTACATATGGGAGGCTAGTAGCAAGCCCACTCACCTGAGGGCAGATGCAGGCTTAGAGCACAACACTTGATACATGAAGCCTGTATGATGTCCCTACATTCTGAATTGCAGCATCCTCTGGGGCAGGGGTCAGCAAACTTTTTCAGCAGGAGGCCGGTCGACTGTCCCTCAGACCCTTTGGCGGGCTGCACTTTTTTTGGGGGGGGGGAATGCCCCACAAATAGCCCAGAGATGCATTTTAAATAAAAGGACACATTCTACTTATGTAAAAACACGCTGATTCCTGGACCGCCCGCGGACCGGATTTAGAAGGCAATTGGGCCGGATCCGGCCCCCAGGCCTTAGTTTGCCTACCCATGCTCTAGGTTATCCCAAAGCTGTAGCCGTTCCAAGTATGGAACTGTAAAAAGCTCACAAAGAGGAACCAGAAATATTTTGCAATAATTTGATAGTGGTTGTTAGAAAGTCAACATCAGTACATCACAATAATTAGCTATTAAAGCCCTCTTTGTTGTAACTAAAACGAGGCAACTTCACAACTAAAAAAAGAAAGCTGAATATTTTAAAAATCAATCTGGTACCTGATAGCTTCATAAGAAGTTCAGATGCTGCTTTGACAGACATGTCCTGCTGCAATGCATTTGCTGGCACTTCTTGTGGCTTGAGATTCTCCTCGGGAAGGCTTGCGGAAGATGTTTCAGGCTCAGGACTAAAAACGTAAGTAGATTTAGGAAAAGTGGAACTTGCATTTTCCTCATCTTTCGGTTCATCTTTCACTTTAAATGTAGGAGGCAAGGGTTCTTTTTGATTTGCAGCTGTTAACAGAAGGAGAGGAAAGGGTTCAGTGAAGTGCGTAAATGTATAATCAGAAGAGAGCAAGTTCACAAGAGTCATGGGGAACAGTTTGGGATGATGGTGCAGGGCAGGGAACTCTACACAGAAAACCAAATTGGGCAGGCTTCAAGAGGCAACAAGTACTGATAAATTCCTACACAAAATCCTACACAAAAGGCAATCAGATAGCTGATGCCTTCTGAATGCCAATCCTAGAATATACTTTCTGATGCAGTCTGGAGGAAGAAGCACTAATTCATCCCACTGGTTAATCTATTGGAATTCCAAAAAGTTAGGATCCTCACTAGGCAGTAATGCTTCAAGCTGCCTTTGGAGTTCTGTTGCATCCATGAAGCAGCGCTACATCATTTTTAAAAAACCTTTGTCAGGTTTTGGGACAATGGAGATAAGTGTCTCACAGAACAACAGAGGGAGCTCCCCACCCCCCAAGCCCATAGGATTCCTCAAATAATGCCTGCAGTGGCAGGATATGCAGCTTGCTCCAATCAGACATATAGCTGTCTAGCCCTGGCACTTTTTCCTTTCTTTAATTACACCCTTTCTATTTTGCTCATTTGCAGAGAAGCCTGCAACGCATCGATCTGGGCCAAAGCAAGCTGGGTGGCTGGGGATAAAGTTCAATTTTGCAGAAAAGGCTGACAGGGAACTATCCTCAGGCTCCATCTAAGTTTTTGCCGTTGTTCATATTATAATAAATGGAAATACTCTCCTAAAACATTGCTAGTAAATTTCGCAAGCCCACTAAATAAAACATCATCGCCTGCTGTTTTATGAGCTGGAACTCTGTTAAGTATCGCAGTGCTGGTCAAATGTACAATTCCACACACTATTTTGGATACACATTGCTCTGATCAATGGGTTTAATTTCTTCCTTTAGCATAACATCTTTCCCCTTGTGTGGCATTGACATATCTACCAAGTTTACATTTTCATCTTTCAGATATATTCCATTCCTTCAGTGACTTTATAACATGTTGCTAGGTAACAGTGCACACAAGTCAGGTTTCAGGACCTTTCGTTAAGACACTATAAAATGAGCGCATGGGCCTTTTTTTGCATGAAAAATGCACATTGGGGGCCTTTACTATTCCTGTCTGTTGAACACTAAAGATCAATTTCTAAATAAAAAAACATGAAGAGTGAGACTGTATTCTGTCTGTATTCTGTTCTCCTCTCCCCCTAAAATGCTTCTTGTTGCCTTTCTTTCATCCAAAACAGGCTCTGCTATCACCAAGTCAGTAGAGGTAAGGTTGAAAGTTACTGAACGCATGGCATATATTTAAGCAGTGTTATTCTAAAATGCCAGAGCAGTAGCACAAATTGGTTACAAACCTTTGGATTTGGGTTTGAAAAAGGGGGAAGGGATATCAGTGTGTTCCTAATTCTAAACACCTATCAGTTCTTCATAATTTTATGTCAGTATAATCCAATGCATGTTTAAAAGGTAAAGGTAAAGGGACCCCTGACCATTAGGTCCAGTCGTGGCCGACTCTGGGGTTAAGGCGCTGATCTCGCTTTATTGGCCGAGGGAGCCGGCGTACAGCTTCTGGGTCATGTGGCCAACATGACTTAAGACGCTTCTGGCGAACCAGAGCAGCACACGGAAACACCATTTAGCTTCCCGCCGGAGTGGTACCTATTTATCTACTTGCACTTTGACGTGCTTTCAAACTACTAGGTTGGCAGGAGCAGGGACCGAACAACGGGAGCTCACCCCGTCACAGGGTTTAACCCACAGCACCACCTGTGTCCCTTCAATGCATGTTTACTTGGAAGTAAATCCCAATACTGCACTTACTCCCTAGGAAGCGTACCTCTTAGAAATCTAGTAGAAGTTGCTTGCTCTTAGCATATCAAACTGCATTTGTTAAGCATCTTTAATTGTCAATTCATCTTTACAAATCTTCTCTCCATCCTACGTTTGCCAATAGCAGTTTTTGTAACCCCAGAAATCCAACATTTAGGGCAAATCAAGACAATGAAGCATGGGTGGGCATTGTGGCCACCATCAGCCTAAGTCAGCATGGCCAATGGGCAGGGATTATGGAAGCCTCGATGACACCATATTGGCTACCCTTTCTACAAGCCCACCCTTCTCTACATTCCTCCCCGTCTTCAGTGCAGCAGATGGCTCTTCGGTGAGGGAACTTTTCAGTGTTGACACACCTGTTATGGAATGCTCTCCCCAGAGAGGCTTTCCCCTTTCCCTTCACCAAGTGAGGTTTTTCAGAAAAAGACTGAAGTACTAGCAATAGTCATAATAAATGGCATATCTGCATATTCCATTGCATCAGCAACAAAAAAGAAAATGACAATTATTTTTCCCAGATCCTCATGGATCCAATAGGAACAATATAAATAGTTACGATTTGCGGGGGGGTGGGGTGGCGCGAAACATTTGGGAAAGAAGCATGAATAGGTGTATGTGTCAATCTGAACCTATTCTGTGGTTTATTACTGTAAATCATGGCATAGGTAAGAAAACTGACATAACTCTAAAAGGACAGGAGATCCTCCATGATGAACTCTGGTGACCTTGGTACAAGTCTGTTTCCAGCCTCATCTCCTGGAGGGCATTCAAGAAATTCAGAGTCCCTCAGACCTGGCATAAAGGTCAACACATGTAAATTCAGTTGCCAGTACAGCCTATTTACCACCTGAATGGGGGCCATCAAGATAATTTGAAGGCAAGGGGCAAACAAAGGGTGACCAGTTTAGACATCATGCACTAGGATAATATCCTTTTCAAACTAATTTGCAACATGGGCGAGGTAAGAAATGGGAGGGAAACTCTGGAAGAAAGACAATAAGAACTGCAGGAATTGCTCCTCTCAAGGCCCCCTCCCCCACTAAGATGCATTAGCAAGAAATATTATAAAACACCTGGATTTTCAGGTTTTAGTTGGGTTCTCCCAGTTCCATTGAAAGCAACTCACACAACGCTCCCAAGGAATCAGCACAAATCCATTTCGCTTAAGGACAGGTATACTCCCCCCCCCCCCCGCATTTCTTAACTTACTATTAGGGTGAGTCCTGCTGGCCCAAATTGTCACGCTCACTTTTGTAGGCTTTGAGAATACTCAGCGATTTCCCCACTCTTTAGGTGTGTAGGTGTTGTAGGGTTTACAGCCTGCTTAAATTGTAATTTTTCTGTCTAAAGCAGCATTTATATGTTCTGTCATTTTCATTTCATATAATAAACCAAGCTTTCTTTATTCTTTTTGTGTAAGAACTTCTTATGGGCATGGGGATGAGGGCAATCACATATTCATAAACGGATGCATGTTATAACTCCAGCAAAAGATCCTAAATTTCTCGTGTATGAATATGTGAGTGCTGGACACGCACATCAGTTCAAACACATACTGTAACAGAAGGAAAGTTTCAGAGTTTTACACTCTTTTTTGAACACAAACCTGTAAGTGAAGACAGTCAGAATGACAGACCCCCAACATGGCAAGAAGCAGAGTTGCAAAATATTCTGCACATCACTCAGCAAGAGCATCATGATTAGTGATATCCCAGTGCTGGCACCCTGCCAAACTGGTCAACACTTTAGTTATGTGATCACACCAGTGATTTAACTGCCTGCTGTCGTGGTCCCACAAGACATTTGGGCATCAGTGCAGCTGCATAGCTAATGCATAACAATTTAGGGCAAATGATTATGTTCTTTTGAATGCTCAAATACAAAAACTGAAATCACATTATTAATTTGCAGAGGGATGTGCTGCATTAGTCTGTTCTGCAGCAAAACCAACCATGTTAGCCTTATACCACTTTAAAAACTAGCAAATTAATCATGGCGTGAGCTTTCATTGATTAAGAGCCAAATTTCAGCAGAGAGGGACAACAGAGAAGTAGAGCCACTTCATCAGCTCTGCTGAGAAGTCTGATCCATTCCTGTTATCTGGCAATAGCCGTTCCATCAAGCTGCAGTGAGGGAGAAAGGAGAAGGAGAGGCACACCATCAGCTCTCTTGAGAAATCTGCTCTATCCCGTTTCCCCACTCCAACTATCAACTTGTAACAGCCATTCCTGTCAGGTTGCAGTGGGGCAGGGAGAAGGGAAAAGAGACCACTTCATCAGCTCAGCTGAGATAGTAGCAACTTTTGGCTCCTCTTCTCCTTAAACTCTTTCCATTACAGCTGGTTATTATAAGAACTTTGTAACCAAAGGAGTAATCCCAACCAAGATCCAATGGGATGAGGCAGGTTGGAAGTCCACAATCCTGGTTCAGGTGGAGATACACTTAGCAGGGGCTCAGCTGAGGAAGTCCTTAAAAGGGGTGTGGCAAGGGGTGATGGAGCAGGGGAGACTTACCACTAAGCCCAATTCCTTTCAGGTCAGTCACATGATCTTGGAAATTGCACTGGAAAAAGGGTGCTGTCTATTTTAAAGGCTTGTTTTCCCTCTGCTGGGCTCAGGCCAACTCAGCTGGCAGTGGTCCCACTCCAGAGCTAAGTCTGGAATAGGGATAAATTTCACCGGAATATTTTATCCTGTGAATTACACTGGCTTCCTATAATTTGGATTGCTCTGCCCCTATAAATGCTTGAATTTGCTTTTTCTCTCCTGACTCCCAATTCTTTTTCCTTTTGTGTGCATCATTGGATTGTAAGCCCAAAGGCAGGGACTGTTTTATTACTGATCCTTGTAAGGCTCTGAAAACCTTTTCAGCTGAAATAAAAGCACCTGAAATAAATACATAAATTAGTTAGCCTTGAAAGTGCTCCAGGATTCCTTGTTGTTGTTGCACTATTAATGTAAATGCAAGGTGGGGAGACACCTGAGATCCATCGCCTCAAAATATAAAACAGGGACATAAAACTGAGGTGTCTTATATGAGTTGAGGAACTTCAGCCCACATCTCAAACACCCAAGAGTAGAGATGCTTGAAGAATTCAATCTTTGCCACTCACTATATGAAGTAACCTTAGATTCATGTGCCAACTGAAACTTAAATATTCACTTCTCTGAATATTGCAAGACAGTTCTCAGTTTTTATTATAAATTTATTCGGAATATTTCCAACCTGCTCTCTGTTAAATATAATCCCAGAGCGTGCTACAACATAATGCACATAATGCATAAGAATTCCAATCATGGGCATATTTACTTGGGACTCAATTCTATTGACCTTGGAGTCTCTGTGACCCTAGTTCCCGGTAACATTTAGAACTTATTCTGAGAGAAAAATATGAGTTAAATATGTCTTAAAACTTGTGTTTAAATACATACTTTGTAAGAATTTAACAGGGTGGCATAGTGAGTAAAAACATGAAAAAAGGGATGCAGACCAGAAGCAGAGTTTTGTCATCCTTACCTGAGAGCTTCATGAGAAAATCTGATGCCATCTTGACAGAGATGTCCTGGCTGAAAAGTGCCGACGCTGTATTGGTCACAAAGTCAATGGAGTCTTTTAGCTTTGTGTTGCTGGTGATTCTGTCAACAACACTGAGAGCGAAGGTTGGGGTGGAGGTGCTGCTGTCATCTTTGGGCTCTTCTTTTATTAGCAGAGGTGGGACAGTAGATCCAGCCACCTCAGGAGTTTTAGAGGTGGCCGCAGTCCCTGCGTGGTCTGTTGCCCCATCCATCTGCTGCCCCATTCTGGAGTTGTCACTTAGCAATGGCGACCCCTTGACATCCATTTCTGGGATCTCTTCCTTCACTTTGGCTTCTGTCCTCAGGAAGTGCTGGTGGCAGCGCATGTGGAGTTTGAGGCTGAAGTGGCGAGAGGAGGTAAATGGGCATAGCTGGCACTGAAATGTCTCTCCCCGGTCTTGATGTTGGTGAACCTGATTAAGCGGTTGATGATTAAGTAACAGTGACAACAACAGCAACAACATCTCTCAGACAAATAGCAGAAACTTATTTCAGACCAATACTGTGCATATCTCCTACTGGCTGCCTTCCTGCCTCCTTAGTGCTTATAGAGCTCAGTACATTTTATTTGCACATCTCAAAAGACCTTAACAAAGGAGGTCAGCATGATGAGCTGAGATTGACTCTCCTGTCTATATGTGACAATTTAATGATGAATATTTCACAGTACACATCTTTGTTCAGAGGTCACAGGTTAAAAGTCACAGAATTATTCAAGAGCAAGCTGCAAAGCACATTGCTTCTCAGATTAGTTCCAAAAGCAATTATGTCCTGTAATATATCTATCTATATCTATCTGTCATCTATCTATCTATCTATCTATCTATCTATCTATCTATCTATCTATCTATCTATCTCTGTGTGTATATAAGTGTGTGTTTGTGTGTGTGTTTACATACTGTAGGGAATAAAGACTAGGTCATAAGGACCGATTCACTGGAAAGAGAGAGAGAAAGTTCCAAGGAATCAGTCCTTATGACCTAGCCTTTATTCCCTACAGTGTATAAAACTCTAAGAACTCCATCCTTGGTCACGTTTACTTGTGAATAAATTCCATTGACTTTAGTGTATCTGTATCCCCAGTTCATGAGTTCTATTGATGCTGCCTTTCCAGTTGATGGCAGCCAGCATCTAAATCATGTTGATGGAGGAGGAGGAGGAGGAGGAACACAGCAGGGCTGGCATCGTTGCCAATCCATGCCAATGCAACATCTGCTCGATTCCAAACTATGTCCACAGTATATTTAGAGGGGAGATAAGTTAGAATACAGTGGTACCTCTGGTTACATACCTAATTCGTTCCAGAGGTCCGTTCTTAACCTGAAACTGATCTTAACATGAGCACCACTTTAGCTAATGGGGTCTCCCGCTGCAGCCACGCCACTGCTGCTGCGCGATTTCTGTTCTCATCCTGAAGCAAAGTTCTTAACCCGAGGTACTATTTCTGGGTTAGTGGAGTGTGTAACCTGAAGCGTATGTAACCTGAAGTGTATGTAACCCGAGGTACTACTGTATCTGTAAATTGTTGTTTATGTATTAGTGGCCAGGGAGATATCACTAAGTATTATATTGTTCCACTATAATTTCCCTAAGGACAGGTTTTTGAAAGAGATTCTTCAGACACTTTCCTTTTTTAAACAGTAGGGGGGATTGGTTATTTACTGATTGATAGGGATAATCTGAGCTCAGTCAGTAGAGAATGAGGCTTTTAAATCTCAGGGTAATGTGTTTGAGCACCATGTTGGGTGAAAGATTCCTGCATTGGACTGAATGACCCTTGTGGTCCCTTCCAACTCTACAATTCCATGACTCTACATAAAGTTTCTCTGTTTATTCTAGTGGCTCAATGGATCAGACAAAAATTTGTCACACAAAACGGGGTCCAATGTGCTGGAGTTGATCTATGTTAAAAATGTATCTCTCAACTTGACTGTAGTGTGATGATCAATGGTTTTTAGCAAATAAATCTGACTCTTTGATGGGCTGACTATTGGCCATTCTGGCTGGGCTCATAGAGGTTGGAATCCAACAGCATTTGGAAGGCCATGGGTTTCCCATCTCATGGATAATTACATTTTCGCCCTTATAATGTTATAAGTGACGTGTAGCTGTATGTACTAGACCAAGGCTCTTATCAAGAAAAGCTTGGCACAGACTGATATTTTGTGTTCGTTTAGGCACAAACATCTCACAGGGGACCTCTCTGAAAAATTATTGCAAAGCTTAGCTGCATGTATACAATCCCTTGCATGCAAGCAAATGGGTTTCCTGGATGGTGGCCAAACGTTGGCAAGTATTTGTTATAGATAGCAAGAAGGCTACTGCTTTCCCTGCCCAACCCCTATGCTGGAGAAAATGAATCCATTAAAATGGCACTAGAAAAAAAACCAAAAAAAACCCCACCACCATGCTGGATTTTATAGCGAGTGGGTTTTTAAAGAACTGCAATGACCTCATAGACTGGATTTCTTCAATTACTAGTATCCACTGACCTTACCTTCATGTGCGATTTTAGATTGTCCTTGCGTGCACAGCGAAATGGACACAAAGGGCATTGATGGCTTTTTAAGCCTGTATGTATAACCATGTGTCGCTTCCAGTAGCTCTTCCTTTTTATCACTAGGCCACAGATCGGACACTGGAAAGGTTTCCCACCTTCTTCTTCTGAGGCTTAGGATAAGGAGCAATAAAAAAATAAAGAAAACATCATTAAATTGTAGTGAACGTCTCTGCCTCTATCTAAATACAGTTTTGCAAATTTTATCCCTCTCCTGTGGAAATACCTCTTGGATGCTTTTCCTTAATGTTTTCATTCATCTCTGGGTACAGAACTTTTAGAACGTTGAATAATCATTTCCCTGGAATGGGGATTCTATGGGTCCAATGAAAGTGTTGCTGGCAATAGAGGACAAGTGTCCCATTCATACTTTGGTCAACCAGCAGAGGATGCTACTGTGCTTTACCTAGCCTCGTGAATATAATCCTGCAGCTAATTTTTTTTTTGCTTTTGACCTATGTAATACAGAGAAAGTACTTGGCTCTTTCTTTCTTTCACTTTCTTCCACTGAAGTATTCAAAGAAAAGGGAAGTGATTAAATTACACAGTAATCCACACCTCCTGAATGAAAGCAATACTGAGCACGACATACTGCATTTGCAATACTGATGCTGAGAGATTTTAGAGCCCCTGCTGCTGCGCAATTTCATTCTGGCTCAAGGAGACCACTGATGCCACTTCAGGATTCAGAGGCAACTCTGAGGTCATTATTTAATTCATTACTCAGTTTTACCTACACATTATGTCTAGAGCTTAATTTGAGCCCTAGAATCTGCTTTCATTGTGAGCAACCAGATAAAAATGGCTAATTCCCTTCCCAAACTGCTGCTCCTTTCTCATGGACATATGAGGGATGGAACTAAAGGTGTTTCTGGTTGAAGGAATCTTTCTGTCGGAAGAAGATTCCTTCCACGGGAAATAAAGGACCCATACATATTCTACTCAGATATAAAACAACTGACTTATTCTTCAAGCTGGTCCTCACCTAAGGGACCACGGCTATGTTTAAATGGTCACAAGACTTTTCATAGAAGACTTGACTTTTGCACCAAGAATTCACTTTAGCATTTCATTACAACTCCCCCATATTAATCCCTGGAATCCCCCCCTTTTTTTAAAAGTATCATATATTATATCTGAATGCTGCTCTTCACACCTGCTGGTTAAGCTAGAGAGAAAAGCGCCTTTGAACATAGAGCAATCAACCACAAAGCCACTACTTATGCATAATGTTAAAAGATGAGCCCAACAAACAATGGCTTGTTGTTAGAAGAATGAGCAAGTACGAGATTTGGACTCACACACTGCTCATTCCCTTTCCTCTTCCTTTACATGCAAGGGGAGGAAATGGGAAACTGTGGTTTGTTACAAGCCATGACTGGAAGCTTTAAATTTCCTCCCCTCACACTTTAAAGGAAGAGGAGTCCAAGGCTAACATTTGTTCATTCTTATAAAAAGAAACCACTGTTTGTCATAACTTCTGAATCAGGCCACTGAGTCAAAAGATATAATTTATAAACAGCCTTATGTCCCAGCACCTCAAAAATTAAGTGCTTCTTTTATAAATGTGGTCATCAGTCATTACTGATAGTGGGTGCTATCAAGGCAAGGTAAAGATTTTGCAACTTGTTGAAAATGCAAAGAGGAAGAGAGGATTCTGCCCACTGAGTTGACATAATCAACCATCTGACATTACACTGCAAATTCCTAGTCCTGTTATGAGAAAGTTTACAGTGTTACCTTGGAAACAGGAGATATTTCTGTGACTGCCGAAAGGATATCTGATTATTTTCAAAACTGCAAAAGTCAGTGGCGTTTTTCTTGTGATATTTAGGAATTATGTCCAGAATATTACAGCTCACTCCCTAATGTATTCATCAGCTGTTTTTCATCTTTGAGAACTCAAATGTCAATACTTTCTATGACTTGGAATGCAGTGATAAAACCTGCATGAACTTGTCATTTCCTGCTGCAGACTTTCTTGTAAAGATATAATTCAGCTGACTTTGCTAGAGCCCTACTGGATTGTTCATGTGTACTCTGAATCTGTTTCAGCAAATAAATAATTAAATACAGCACTCAAGTGTCCTGTGCTGAAACAGGTGAAATCAGTAACCTGCATAAGTGATGCAAATTAAGGAAATACATGCAAATCTGCTTCCTTATTTAATTTATTCTGCAACTTGGGTTAGGTGGGGGAGATGAGAAACAGAAAAGCTACAACAGAAAGCATTGAAACCCTGCCTTCAAACATCAGAAAGCCTGCTTAATCGCCAGTTTCTAAGATTTCACCAGATGTTGCGTACACGTCTTCAAATCCCAAAAGACTAGAAACTTTGGTTTTGTCTATAAAATATCAAAGCTTCCAGAGATTCTCAGGATGCTAAATTCTATGTTCAGTGCTGAATATACTGTGCGTATGTGCAATTTAAGTATATAAGCAATCCATCTTATTAGTTTAATAAAACAAGCATGGGGGGGGGAATGCACTTTTGTGTTCATGTGCTTTTCAAAAAAAATGCAAAGTTCTCTCACATTTCACATCATGTATGATACAATTTTTCCATCATGGCACTGAGAATTATAATCTGAAAACAATGCCAGAATTGTTGCTTTCTCACTAACAAATTCTCCATAAAATGGTAGATTAAGTAAAACTTATTTTCCTTGCATCCTGTCATACCATTCCAGATATGCTGGAATTGCCATCCCACTCACTCTGTTAATCAGGACACTGCTCTTTCCTACTTTTAAGTCTTTCCTCAAAATTTTATGCCTTTCCTGAATCACCTGATCCTCACTTTACCACAACTGCTATCTGAATATTCACAGCCAATTCCAACTTTTCAGATACAAATCCATGACCTAATCCTTGTTCAATAGACCATGAGCTATTTGATGTGGGATGGAGTGTGTATATACACCCACACACTGGGCAATGCCAGACCCACATTGTTGGTGCTAAAAATCAATGTGCAACAGTAGAAGCAACAGCAGCAGTAATAGTAGTGGTAGTGATATCAGTGAATTTTCTACTTATTTTTTCCACCTGAGCTCAAGTCCAACAGTCTGTCTGGCAATGTTGATCAGTGTTCCCCAACCTGATCCCCTGCAGATGTTTTAGGCTACAACTCCTATCATCTCCAGCCAGTGCAACCATTGCTACCAAAAAAGTAAGAGATAAAATATAAGCAAAGCCCACCTGTTCAGCCCACTTCTTAATTCCTTCCTATGCCAGTGTAAATCCAGTTCACCTTTAGACTAGGCTTGGATTGCGTGCCTCTTCAAATCCTACGCATGTTCACTTTGAAGTACGTCCCATTGTGTTCAATGGAGCTTATCCCTTAATAAGTCTGTTTGCAATCCTATGAACTCTTAAGAGAAGGTCCCACTGAACTCATTGGGACTTACTACTGAGTAAACATGCATTGGGTCCAGCTGAATAGCCACAACCTGCTCTGTAAGCAGCAGAGTTAATGTTTTTAGGTGTTTTTTATTCTAACCATCCACTTTAGAAAGTACATGTACCAGACAAAGCTTCCTCAAATTCGGCCCTCCAGATGTTTTTGGCCTACAACTCCCATGATCCCTAGCTAGCAGGACCAGTGGTCAGGGATGATGGGAACTGTAGTTTCAAAACATCTGGAGGGCCGAGTTTGAGGAAGCCTGTACCAGATATTTCCAGATGCCAGAAACATAACTGATCATATAGGAACTGGCACCACTTTCTCTTAACCATTTCTAAATGTGATTAAAATAAACCAGCTTTCTAAATGTGATTAAAATGCTGCTTCCCTCATAAGCAAATAATGTAAATGCCGAAGAAACACATCATGCTTGCCAATGGAAGTTTCCATCCCATTACTTGCTGGAGGGCAAGTGGCCTACAAGACAAATTTCCCCTAATATTTCAGTTCAGCTCTATAAAAACGTTGGGAGTATCCAAAGGCATTGCTTCGCTCACGAGAAAGAGCGTGGAATATTTATGTTCACATATGTTCAGAAGTGATCCCGCTGAATCAATCAGATCTATGATTCTGGGAACATGGCATTACGAGACTCAAAACCAGACTTATTCTACTAAAAAATTAGAAAGGATGTGTATATTGTAGAATAGCCTTTGCCAAAGCTGGTGCCCTCAAAATGTTTTGGACCACAGCATGTGCTGGCTGGGGCTGATGGGAGCTGTACTCCAGAAAATCGGGAGGGCACCAAGTAGGCAAAGGCTGCTGTAGAAAAACCACTATTTTTTTTTTTTTTTAAAAAGTCTAGACAGGATTCACAGAGCACAAAGCCTTTGGATAGCAGGACATATTCCTTATCCGTTACATTCCTTCCATCTTTTAAACGATGGAATCTTTTCAATATTTTAAAACAGAATTTTACTGAACAGTCTACTGATTGTTTTGTCCATTTCAATATTGCATTTTTACATGGTTGCAAATCTCCCCAGGACTTTTTGGTAAAGGGCAAGAAATCTAATAAACAACAACTACAACGGGCAGCTTTACATGGTATAGTTACTGATCTACCAGATATACGTACTTACATGAATTTTCCAAATGACTGGTACCCTTTCAACACAAAAGTTTCGGTGAACTCCACTTTCTCCATTCCCTTGCTTCCCAGTCCATATTTACATACCATTTGATTGCAATAAAACTTCAAACCAGTTTACAAAAACCTCACAACCCATTAAAATTATCCATAACAGACAATTAAAGGCAGATGAAAACACATTAACATCTATGTATTTGGATACAAACATTTTAAGCAGGTGCTGGAAAGGGTACAAGCAGAGGCACCTGCCTAATGTCAATAGGCAGGGAGCTGCAAAGTGTAGGTGCTAAGCATGTGTTGTAGTAATCCAACCTGCTTGGACTACTGTGGTCAAGCTCTCCCAATCCAGGAATAGCTGCAGCTGTCACACGAGTCACAACTGGTAAAAGGTGCTACTAGCCCCTGAGGCTACCTGGACCTCTAGTGACAAAGCTGGATCCAGAAGCACCTCAGACTGCATCCCTGCTCCTTCAGGGGCAGTAGACCCCTATTGGTGCAGGCAATTAATCACTTTCTCAGACACAGGAAGCGTTTGCCCATGGTGCCTCCACCTTGCCAGGATTCAAGCTCAGTCTACTTAACGATAAAGCTTAAGACAAGGATATCTAAAAGGTCATCTCACCCCCTACATGCCCAACCGACCACTGCATTCTTCAGCAGAGGGCATCCTATGGATACTAGGCAGAAGGCCTTCTCAGTAGCGGTGCCCGCCCTGTGGAACGCCCTTTCATCAAATGTCAAATGGATAAACAACTATATGAAGACATCTTAGAAGACATTTGAAGGCAGCTTTCAGCGGATGGCCCAGTCGGATGGGCAGAATATAAATAATCAAATTGTTGCTGTTTTTGTCATCCTACCATGAGGTCCACCTTGCACGATGTTGGAATTGGGTTTTTAGTGTGCCCTTTGGAACTACATTTCAGGCAGGTGCCTTCACTATTTTCCTTTTGGCACCTATTGAAGGCATTCTCCTTTCAACAAGCCTTCTAAGTGGAGATCTTCATTCCAGTTAGCCTCTGCATTGGATTTGAATTGATTTTATTTATGTTGTTCTTTTAAAATGCTTTATATAGATACTTGTGATTTTATAAAATTGTTTTTATATATGCAATTGTTTATATTGTTTTATAGAATTGTAAATCCCTTTGGGATACTTTATGTGTAGCAATGCATAAATGAAATAATTATAATGATACCCTATTAGAAAAATACCATATCTGGCTGTGCTGATGGTTCAATAGTGCTGACCCACGTTCCTGTATCTGACTCAGTATCTATTCCACAAACATGGAAGCAGAGGAAGAAGAAGCGTGAATGACGCTTCCTCTCTTGCTGCTTCTTCGGGATTCTGCAACCATTAGACTGTAAATGCTAATGGTGATAAAAAGAAGCAAATTCTTCATCTATTTGAGCCATTCTTTACCCAGCCATATAGTAAATGAGAAATGCTGCCGATATAATCCTTGAGGGAAATCACATTTATCTTAATGGCAACTGGACAGGACTCATGGCTATATGAGCAGGAGGTCTACAAAAATAACAAAGAAAGCTTCAAAAAATGAAATGTACTGTGTATGCCATAAATATACAGAATGCCATAAAACTATGGTTTTGAAAAGAATCAAAGGAATGCATGAGATTTATTTCCACTGCGATTATACTCAGTTTCTACACTCAGCTCAATTGCTCAAAATTTTCTTCTTCCCAAAACATGTATTAACGGTGACCTCTTTCTGCAAGCGGTACCATTTTTGCAGCTGTGACAAACACTGCAGAGTACCGTGTGCCTAAAAAACAGCCCAACTCCTCTTTAAAAACAAAGAAGAAAAAGGTAAAGGATTATTATTCATCTGATTATCATCTAGTTAACTATTTTCAAGTCAAACAAGGAAGCAAAGTAATACTTCTGAAGATCAGTTGCTGGAAATGGCAGGAGGGGAGAATGCCCTTGTGCTCAGGTCCTGCTTGCGTGCGTCCCAGAGGCACCTGGCTAGCCCCTGGAGGAACAGGATGCTGGAGTAGATGGGCCATTGGCCTGATCCAGCAGGCCGTTAGGCTCCTGTTAAGTGTCCAACAAACAGTCAAGTCTGTGTAAGATGTTTCCAAAGCAACACCAAAAATATGTATTGTAAACTTATTTGATTTTTACCTAGAGCTTCATAAATGGCCTGTTAATACACAACAGGCTGTGTGTGACCTTAAGAATGTAACAACTGGACCTGAGATTCCGGAAAACATGGACTTATACAAAGGAAAATGGGTTCTCTTGGAGAGGCTCAAAAGCTATCTTGACTCTTGAAGTTATGTTAGTGGGCCTAGAAGTCTCCCATTGCCACCCAGCAAGTTATATTTTGTTTGTTTCTCCTTTTTTACTTGTTCCCCACAAAGTTTGATTTGGTTTTATTATTTGTACCCCACTTTTCTGTTTGGGGAGATGCAGATCAGCTTAAAAATACTAAAACCTATGTAATGAACATTCATTGCATGCTATGGATGGTACTCCATTTGGATGGTTTTATTAATTATTATTATTATTACTCTACCGACTAGTCTAGGCTTGGTGGAGAATCAAACTTTACTACAAGCCACTAGACCATGTTCTCTACAGTGTCATGAATGTTCTCTGCAAAGTTTACCCAGGATCTGAAAGCCTGTGGCAATCTAGTTCCACTGCTCTCATTGAGCATTGCTGCTTGCTACTCCAAAAAGTCTTCTTTCTTTGTTTTTTTTTTAAAAAGCATGCTAACAATATTAAATGATTAAATGTTAACTTTCTTTGAACTACAACAATATTTCCATGGAAACAAAAATATGGGATGCGTATGCTAAAGAATAAATTAGAATTCATATATATCTCATTACTTATCATCTATGATTTAAAATGTTTATCTGTTGTTTGCTAGCAGAAGTATCTTCGGGCAAACAACTGAATTCTGCCCTTTCGGACTAAAGCAGTAAAGTGGTAAAAATAAGGATAGATAGATTCTATGGAGCATAATTAGGAAAAACCTGTTCATTTTCTTCTGCCTAGTGATATGGTTAACCTCATTTGTAACAGTTAAATGTGATTTTTGTAGCATTTGCAGCACCTGTAGGCACTCCGTCCTCAAAGGAAGAAGAGAACAACCTATACGGGCTTTAAACCTCTTGCTTTGCAAATAGGGTGTAACCCTGTTCAGCCATTTGGAATCCTTGTTTCATCAAGAAGGGAGATGGCACCTTATGCCTGACAAACATACATTCATCTGAAGCTGTGAAAAGAGCCTAAAGGAAAGGTGGAGAACCTGAAGCCATCCAGATGTTGTGAGATGTACAACTCCCATTATCCCTAAACACTGACCATGCTGGTTGGGGCTGATGGGAGTTGGTTCAGCAACATCTGGAGGGTCACAGGTTCCCCCATCCTTGGCCTAAAGTGTATGCAAGCACGGTCCCTTCCATGGCTGGAGGAACCTTGCTTTTCTATTTACTATACACAAACTGAACAGGATGAGAAGCTGACAAGGTGAGGGAGATGTCGTATGGCATTTGGCTGCTATTAAAATGCATCCTAGCCTCTTTTAAGTAAAAAAATCACACATTCACTGATATGTGCTATCTAACAAGAACTCTTTTATCTCCTCCCCTAAAAATGTTTTTAAAACTATTTTTAAATTTGGTTTGGATAATGAGCCCAGATTTCAGAGAGAACTGTATTAAACACCAGTTTCCTTTCAAACACGCAGGAGGCTAAGGACTCTGATCCGTCACATACATTATTTTAACTGCCTTCTGCTTCATTGTGTTTCCTTAACGCACTGAAACAATGCAGAACTGAAAATGCGTACGATGCTTTAACTCTCAGCAGAATGACAGCTCATACCTGGATTAGAGGTTTTAGAACTTCTTCCTTTAGGGGCTGGGAGTAACAATAATTCCAAAGACTGCGGTGGAGTTACTTTCTCTTGCTTCATATCCGAAAGCTGCAGGGGATCTTCTGCAACCAGTGACTTTTTCTTCTCAGCCAAAAGACTGCCTGCAGCTCTTGCAGCGACCTCCTTGAGAAGGGCTGCTGAAGAAGTCATTGAGGCGAGAGAAAGAAAAGAGCTAGCTGGCGGTGGGTGGTCCTGACCAGGAGTCATGCTTCTCTCACTGACTTTCTTTGATAGCGCGGCTAAGGTGGAGCTTGCAGACTGGGAACTAAATGGCGAAGAAAAGGTTTCAAACCTGATAGGATCTTCAGTTCGAGAAAGCGACTTGTCCTGAAGGACTGCATTGGCAGCTGCTTTCAACTTTAGGATGGCTGAGTCCGGAGACAAACTGCAAGATGGCGCCGAGTTGGGCAGCCACTTGCCTTGATTCCATATAAACCGGTTGTTGGCGCCATATTGGTCATTATGTTCCTGTTTTTCAGCCAGCTTTCTAGCAAGGACACTTAGCTGCTGAGCATGATGCGTAGGTGGAGAAAAGGAGATGTTTGAGCCAAGATTTACAGGGGACTCAACCCTGCCGTTAACTGCAACACTAGTGTCTAGCTTGAGAGAACCAGCCTCCAGCAGACGTCTCAGGTTACTACTCAGTGGCTTATTGGGGCCAGGAGTGTCATCTTCACATGCAGAAGACACACCGGGGGAAAGGTGTTCTTTATTCTGTAACACGTCCCTCAGAGCCTCGTTCTCAACAGCTGCTAGCTCCAGGGTGTTGCTGCTAGGAGTTGCACTCCCCAGGGAAGTGTCTGGAGATGTGGACTGTTCTTGGATCCTATCCTCAAAGGATAATTTGAAGTTCTCCTGGACTTCTCCATAGGATGCTTCTGATGGGGTTTCCGAAGAGTTTCCAAACCAGTGATCTTCCTCACTAAGCTCACCTTCAGCTTCTTCCTGCCGGGTACCATCTGTGGAGAATCAAAGGGAATCACTTTCATTTCAAGTTCTGTCCAAGTTAAGTGTATCTATAGGACTCAGTGAGGTCCTATGAAGTTAACAAAAAGATTCTCAATAAACATTAGTTTGATACAACTTTAGCACCAACTATGTTACGTTTTCAGCATATTTTTAAAACCTATTTCCTCACCCAGAGATTCCAATACCACTGATACTGATTTGGCATATACCGCCAATCACAGTGTATTGCACTGAATATCGGTACTTCAATTGTAGATTGTTTCATACAGAAACCCCATGAGTTACACAATTAACTTGTGCATATTCAGCTATACATGCTTGGCAAAAAAAATAAAAATAAAAAGGGGGCAGAAAGGGGGTAAGCATCCAGGAAAAAAAGACGTTGGCAATCCGACCTCCAATTGAACCAAATATGTTCCAGCTATATGTGACTTTGGCTTTAGGCACAATCTTCGGAACATAGCCCCCACGTAAGTTGTGGGGCTTACTGTAATGTGTTTTACTATTTTTACATGCTGCTTTGGATATTACACAAGAGAAAATTTTCAGTATGTGATATAGGAAAAAGCAGAGAACACTCATCCTTTAGGGCTTTGATGTAACCATTTGTATGCTTGACTTGAGAAATAAGGACAAGCAAATGTATTTGCAATATGACTATCACAGTTAGCCATTATAGCTCCATCAGCACTATGCATTTGAAGTAGTATTATGCCACTTTAAACAGTCGCAGCTCCCTCCCCAAAGCATTCTGGGAGCTGTAGTTTGTTAAGGGCGCTGAGAGTTGTTAGGAACCCCTTTCCACTCACAAAGCTACAATTCTCATATTTCATAATTAATCCCACTTCCCAGGGACCTCTTTCTTTACTTATATTCAGACATGACATGAAAGATTTTGGACCCCACCCAGAAATTGTACATAGTTCAATCCGGCATAATGCCACTTAACTGCTAAATATTAAGATTTATGACTATGTGGCGTTTATTTCTATTTTTTTTTTTATAATATATTTATTGAAGTTTTCAAATAAAGCATATATTAGATAAGCACCACTTATCATTGTCCATTTAACATCTCTCAATTGTTACATGGGACTCCCCCACACCTCCCGCATACACTTACATCATTATTAAATTAATTTCAAACAAATTATCATTTAACTCATCTTAATTAATAATCTTAATTTGGTTTGACATATAATTCAGCCTTAAATCTAATTTAATGGTAGACAATTGTCTGCACTGGCATCCAATTCAGCACTCAGCCAAATTACAATATTTTTGTAAATAAATCTTAAATTTCCTCCAGTCTTCTTCCATCCTTTCTTCTCCCTGGTCTCGAATTCTGCCGGTCATCTCGGCTAATTGCATATAGTCCATCAGTTGCATCTGCCATTCTTCCACAGTGGGTAGCTCCTGAGTTTTCCAATTCTTGGCAATTAATATTCTTGCTGCTGTTGTTGCGTACAAAAAGAATGTTCTGTCCTTTTTTAACACACTCTGGCCGACAATACCCAGGAGAAAGGCCTCTGATTTCTTAGTAAAGGTGTATTTAAACACCTTTTTTAATTCATTATATATCTTCTCCCAAAAGGCCTTCACTCTAGGGCAGGTCCACCAGAGGTGAAAAAATGTTCCTTCATTTTCCTTACATTTCCAACATTTGCTATCAGACGAATGGTATATTTTAGCCAGTTTAACAGGGGTCATGTACCATCTATACATCATTTTCATCACATTTTCCTTCAACGCATTACATGCAGTGAAGTTCAGCCCAGAGGTCCACAACCTTTCCCAATCTTCAAACATAATATTATACCCAATATCCTGCGCCCATTTTATCATTGTTGATTTTACCATTTCGTCATGTGTGTTCCATTTCAGCAGCAAGTTATACATTCTTGAAAGTACCTTAGTCTTAGGTTCTAACAGTTCAGTTTCTAACTTTGACTTTTCCACTTGGAATCCTAGCTTTTTGTCATTTTTAAACACTTCTTTAATCTGAGCATAGTGTAACCAGTCTCGCACTTTGTCTCTCATCTTTTCTAAACTCTGCAATTTCCAGTTGTCACCATCCTTTTCTATTATCTCCCAATATTTTGGCCAGTTGGCCTCCATATTGGCTCTTTTCCGAGCCTTAGCCTCCAGGGGTGACAGCCACCTCGGAGTTTTATTCTCCAGTAAGTCTTTATATTTTGTCCAGACATTAAAAACTGATTTTCTGACAATATGGTTCTTGAAGGCCTTATTTATCTTAGCTTTATCATACCATAAATATGCATGCCATCCAAACGCATTATTAAAACCTTCCAAATCCAAGACATCCGTATCTTCAAGAAGTAACCAATCTTTTAACCAGCAGAAAGCTGCAGCTTCATAATACAACTTTAAATCTGGCAGGGCAAAGCCCCCTCTTTCTTTCGCATCTGTTAATATTTTAAATTTGATTCTGGGCTTTTTGCCCTGCCAGACAAATTTAGAAATATCTTTCTGCCACTTCCGGAAGCACTCTGTCTTGTCTACAATCTGCAGTGTCTGAAACAAAAATAACATTTTTGGCAATACATTCATCTTGATGGCAGCTATTCGGCCTAACAAAGAAAGTTTTAGTCTTGACCAACTATCCAAGTCTCTCTTAATCTCTGACCAACATTTTTCATAATTATCTTTAAATAAACTCAGATTTTTTGCTGTTATGTTTACCCCTAGGTATTTAACTTTTTTAACCACATTTAGTTCTGTCTCTTTCTGAAGCTGTTCCAACTCAATATCTGTCACGTTTTTCCCCAAAACTTTAGTTTTTTGCTTATTTAACTTAAATCCTGCCACTCGACCAAAGTTTTGAATCAGTTGTAGTACTCTTTTCAAACTAGACTCCGGCTCCTGTAATGTCAGAACTAGGTCATCTGCAAAAGCTTTAAGTTTATATTGTTTCGCTCCGACCTGAATCCCTTCCACCAACCGGTCCCCCCTAATCATATTCAGGAGCACTTCCAGAACCGAAATAAACAGTAATGGGGAAATCGGGCAGCCTTGTCGTGTACCTTTTTCAATTTTAAACTCTTCTGTAACCACATTGTTAACTATCAGTTTAGCCTTTTGTTCTGAATATATTGCCTCAATCCCGTTCTCAAACCCCCGTCCCACTCCCATTTCTTTTAAATTCCCCTTCATAAATTTCCAAGATATGTTGTCAAAGGCTTTCTCCGCGTCTATAAAAATTAAAACTGCTTTAGTGTTTATGTTTGTTTGTAAAAGTTCCAATATGTCTATGATGTTCCTTGTGTTAGTAAACATATGTCTGCCCGGGAGAAAGTGTGGCGTTTATTTCTAAATCATTGTATCAGGCTCCAAGAACATGGATTTATCTCTCCCTGCTCCCAGTCTAAAATAAAAAGCAAGTCAGTTCTTCCTTGGAAGAGAAAGAAACTAGCTGTTTCATAAGATTGTAGTCTAAAGGGGGGGGGAGTTAAAATGAAGAGCACTTCCAATAGAACTGTCATTTTTCAATTGAAAATTGTTTGCTTCTTTAACCACATTTTCTCATCACTGGCAGTTCTAACATATCTTCTCCCTCCCAAGAACTGACTGGCAGTGTTTAAAGGGCAGTGACCCTGGATTGCTCTTGCTCACAACAGGCATTCAGAGAGATACAGATATGGCCAAGGACTTTTTTGTGCACCAGGCTGGCCAATCAAAATGCAGTAAAGAACAATAGTAACATTAAAATTAAATGGATGCTATCTCTTCTTGCCAGATACCTTTAATAGCAGGATTGCTTTAAGAAGAGAACATCTCATACAATAAAAAGAATCATGGAAATACTATACTACCATGAGTCACCAAGAATATTTGGGGGAAGGTAGAATCTAATGACATGAATACTGTGATGATACAGTAAATTAAAGCGGTTTAAAAGATCACTCTAGTAACATTAATGGCCGAATACCTGGATACAGAATTATTAGCTGAGCCCATTTATACTTCCACCAAACATACAAAACATCTGTCTCAGACAATTAACAGAATCAATTAATAATAAGCAGAACTCTGAAGAACAGCAAAATAACATGTCCCATTTAGATGTTTGCAGAATTGCAATTTAAATGCTATGAGAGATCCAGTTAGTTGTTGCTAGTGTGTGGCAGGGGGAAATTTTGTTTCAAGTAGTATGAAGTGTCCTAAGTTCTAATCTGTGGGTTGTATCCAACTAAATTATACTCACGAGTAGACCCACTGAAATTAGCAGCCCTACATTAGTCATGTCTGTTAGTTTTACTGGGTCTGCTCTTCCTAGGATTAACATTTGATACAATACTGGATCTGGAAGCCCTCTGGAACCAATGGACAAGAAGGATGGGTCCACAGGAAAGAAGCTGCCTGTTATGGATGGGGACTGGGCAAAGAGGAGAGAGGAATCATCATCCTGAGGTGGACTATGTGCTCTGCATGCAGAAGGTCCAAGGCTCAAACACTGGCATTGCCAAATAAAAGGATCAGGTAGCACGTGATGTGAAAGACCTCTGCAGTTCTAGATTAGGCAGATACATAGCCCAACCTGGTATGAGGCAGCTTCATAGGAGCTATGGACAACACCCTACTTCTTCTCATAACTGACAGTCCAAGATATAACCTGGAGGTATATGAGGCTCAAGGTATGATCTGCTGCCGTGTGAGGCCAACACCTTACTGAAGGTCTGAGTTGGGTCACTGCATAGATGGGAACCATGTCTATGCTGCTTTGGGTTCCATGATGAATGGAAGTGCAGTATAGTGTAATAAAATAAAATAAAAACCATCCACATACCCCACCTTGAAGAAGCCCACAGGCTACTGTAAGGAGCAAATGTTTGTTTGGGAAACATTGTTTTTTGAAGGTTACAATTTTTAAAAGGCAAAACCACCGCCTTTAACAAGGACTGGTGAACCCCGAGATGAAAGCTTCACTTTAACTTTGTACTCATTCCAATAAATAATAAAGAAAAACTAGCTGTTCCCTGGTTCAATACATTCAACAGCCTGTAATCAGTTTTGAAGCTGGAACCTGACCTGACCTCATCCTCTAATCAGCTTCTTAAAACACCACCTCGTCTCCCCAGCCCAACGAAGAGTCTCCTCCTCCTCAGAACTGTATTGAAAACCTTTGTGGGCCCTCAAAATGGACACAAGAGTACTTCAACCTCATAATAATGTTGAGCCATGAAGAATACAATGCCCTTTATAATTTTTTTTAAGGCCACTCAGATTAAAACATCAATGCACTTGGATGCAAGCAACATTTTTTTTTTAGTGCAGCTACTCATTTAAACCTGCCAAGGTCGCCAAGGCAACTAGATTGCAGTCTCTCTTCCAGGGGAGAAAGAAGGTGCAGAGAGCACTGACTTGTAAGAAGAGTGCGCAAGCGTGTTCCATCATGCACCAGCAATATTCAGCAAAGTTGAAGAGTTACTGTGCAATCTGCCTGAGAGGCAAACCCATACCTAGTTAAATACAAAGATGAGGGAAGCCTATTTTGCTTGTTTAAAATGCACCTGGGGGGGTGAAAGTCAGAGGACTAGTTGGCTTGCAAACTGGACTCACCTGGAGCAGTTGGTTCTGTGGCCATTTTTGTATGTGCCTGTTCTCTGCATATGCACAATGGCCTAGACTGCACAGCATGTGAAGCTGCCTTATACAGCACTAGATCATTGGTCCATATTGCCCAGCATTGTCTACTGACTGTAGGTCACCAAGGCTTCAGGCAGAGGCCTTCCTCAGCCCTAGTTCTAAGATCTTTTATCTCAAGGATGGGGAGTCCTATTCAGCCCAAGGGCCATATTCCTTTCTGGGCAATCATCTGAGGGCCACATGCCGCTGGTGGGTGTGCCCAGAGGTAAAAGTCAGTGGAGCACGCAGATTTAATTTTATCTTTACCGTATGCTAGTTTCCACACACATTCTTTATCCAAGTGAACAAAAAGCCAAGTCCAGCCACACAAAAACACTCAAGGAGGGTGTAAAGTAGGAAGTGCTATTTTTCTAAAAAAAGAAGTGTCGGAGCTCACCATGAACTTTTCCCTTGTTCTCTTAGAATGGCAATGGTGCCCACCTGAGAGGTGTCGGAGTTCTTGTGAGCTCCAGATGGAAAAAAAGCCTGGACAGAGAGGCCTGAAGTCTACTTTTGCCCCTAGAACTGATGGTCCTCCTCATTTTATTTGGACATGGCATAGATTCACTGATGCTAGGACCTTGGGCATGCACAGGCTGTGCCACTGAACTCTGTGTGGCTCCCTAAACCAACGTGTGGGGAATTGCTGAATGGGTGGTTCTATCATGTGACAAGAGGAAGCAATGCCCAACCCTATGGTTCTATTATTAGCAAATCAGTTCCAAGAATACTTCACAAAAATAAACAAGGAAGTCTCTAAAGAAACACAGGCCAACAACTTGGTTCATTTCTTCATCTGAAAGGATGCCTTTCTACTTGATATATACCACTATCTCCTATAGCAATCCAAGCTAACTTTCACATAGCCAACATATTATTCGTCACACACACACACACACACACACACACACACACTTCTAAGGCTGATAGATCAGCCAATTATCTGCTTCCCAGAATTTTATTTGTCTTCTGTTTTTTATCTGTACATTATCAATACCTATTACAAGAAGATATCGTTTTAAATTATCAAGACAGTCTTAAATTACCAGGACAGGCTCAATGCAATTACAATTGGCTTATTAGGAAAAGCATTATAAAAATAAATCTGTACCTTTATATTAGAACGCTTACTCATAAGAAATTTATTTTCCATTACCAGAAGAATGCTGTTGTTTTGTAGGGAGTCTGTAAGTAGGTGATATTATTCTATAGCCCTGGTACACCAGGTTGCCATTGCCAATGTAATCATAAGAACTGCAGTTGCAGAAACTGTAGTTGCAGAAACTAAAACTAACACTCATTACACTTTGGCTGTGTCCTTGGACAATGCACTGCCATCCACCCATCACATCACTGCACACCTATACTATGCTCCCTTTCTACACAGTGAATACTTTCCTGACTTTCCCTCAATGGGGAATACTTCTACAACCTTTGAGTGTGGGCACCTACATTTCTAATTTTTTGACAATGTGCATCGCCAAAGAAGAGGACAAAAAAAGGTGCAGCCGATGTGCATAAAATTTGCAGCTGCTGATTAATATGCAGAAATTCACATTTAAAAGGACTATGCTCTAAATAGAAATAACAGTACATTTCACCATAGCAGGGAAGAATGTGTGGCAAAGTGCTGCCAACTGTTGATGATCAACTTCAAGCTTCCTGATCTCCCCTTTTCTGTTTCATTATCTTTAAGCTGGACACAGACCAGGCAGCCCTTCAAACAGAGTATTCCTTCAAAGAGAGGGCTGTCCTCTGCAAAGTAGGACATGTGGCAACTCTACAGCCTGTTGGATAACAGGAATGCTACACCAGCACCCAGTTATTTGCTAAATCTCACCTTGTATAACCAACTGATCACTGCTCTCTGCAAGAAAGGGCATCATCCTCCAGATACCATCTTATCAGGAGGTCTCTTCCACGCTGTGCCAGAATCTGTGGCAGCAGCACCTACTTTTTAGAAGTCCTTCCTGTTGCATATCAGTCAGGCACTACTTCTATTGTCTCTTTGGCACCTGTTGAATACTTTCTTCTTTAAATCATCTTGTGATGTCTCTGTTTTCCCCAACTGCTGAGTAGTCATTGATTGCACAAAATGGTTCCTTTGTTCACAGTAGCCCACGTGCCCACACCACCAAAGCACCCACTTTCAGGCTTCTAGTTCTTTAGATGTGGGGGGCAGAATGAGGAAAGCCCTCTGATAAGACCCATGCTGCCCCTTCATGGGGTTACATACTTCTAATGGTATGTCATGGCCGACTGCAGAGCAAAGCCCTAGTCACGTGTTGGTCACATGAAATGTGTGAATAAAGGGAAGTGGAAAGCCCTGCATGTGACATTGCATATCCTACACTCTCACTCCCTAACTCAGTATGTTTGGTGAAGGTTGGAAGAGGGAGCTAGCTGTGCTCATGTAGGGGATCCATTAGGATACACAAGTTGGTGTAGGAGCAACGCTGCCATGCCCAGCCAACAAAACTTAAGGGATGGAATCATACTCCGAGTTGCGTGTGGCCTTGACTTCATCAGCACTAATTATGTACAGGCAACTTATAGGAATGGACATACCACTACAGTATGTCCTCAAGGAGACAGAAAATACCACAAAACAGCTTGAGTTCTCTTTGGCATATCTAGAATCATACGAGTCTCAACTTCAAAGAAAAATAAATATTTTTCCCCTCTTGGGAAAATAGCTAGAATCCATATGTTCTAGCTTAATCTCCGAGAATGTATCCTTTAAAGTTTATATCTGTTTTATGGGTGGGCAGTGAAACTGGAGCACAGTGTTGCAAGGTTTGATTACCTGACCACTTGAACTAAAAGAATATTGATCTTCCACAAAAAAGAAGTATACCTCTCTTTTAAAAATTTTTTGATGCATTTTAGAATAATTTCATTTTGTCATGAAGCTGGCAAAACTTTTCATTAGGGAAAATAAAATAAAAATCAACATAAAAAACCACTAGTATGTACTAAACAGTTGTTTATGGTCTCTAGTTAGGCACCATTATGTTGTGCCAACATCATTCTTATTTTATCTTAAGACTGTTTTGCCTCTAAAATCCATGCAACTTACTATGAAATGCATAAAACTAGAACTGGTTTTGAAAAGAAGAGGCAAAAGGTACTGAGTAATGATTTGCGGCTCCCCATAGCTCAGGTGACAGAGCATGAGACTCTCAATCGCAGGGTTGTGGAATCAAGCCCCATGGCGAGCAAAAAGATTCCTGCAATGCAAAGGGGCCACACCTTGCAGCAGCTTGTATTCAGCCTGTAATGTCTGGCTGTGGTCTGCAATCCAAGGATAACTGGGTTGCCTGTCTTTGGGTAAATACTGCTCTTCCTGGAGCCCACACTTTTTGTTGTTTTGCCAGCACAAATAAAAATGCTTTACCATGCTTCTTTGGATACTGAAGCTCTTGTTTTCATGGGTCTATCGAATAGAAAGCTCTGTTAAAATGAGGATAAACTATAAAGCATGCCTCTAAGATAGAATCAACACTCAAAAGAAGTCAATGCAATCAGGAAGGGGCTCTGAATTGATTTTAACATTCCTACATATGTAATAATAGTGAGCTCATTCTCTGAGTGTAGATGCTTATGTCACCCAAATGGCCCTTTCCATGCACAAGAGGCTCAGTAGGCTCAGAGATATCCTAAGGTTTGCAAGAGCACATACACACCTTTTTGGGGGGGAAGTGGAAATCAAAGAGAAAAAACAAAACTGCCAAATGAGAAAGGGCTTCAGTGGCCAAATAATGCAAGACTGACTTTTAAGGCAAAGAAAGAGAACACTACAGTAGGTGGTAAGGAAAGGAATGGGGGAATTCTGGAAAAAGACATGGCTTGAACAAGAGTCTTCTAAACTGCAACATTCTGTTGCAAGTCCTGTGAATACTACGGTGTCCACATTTTGGAAGCTGGGGAACCAATATGGTTTCCTTTCCTTGCAGGCATCAGTAAAAGCAATTTAAAGTACCCTAGCTATCACTTTCAAAAACACAAACATATGGAGTGTTGGCAGCTTCTATTAAAGGCTTAGACATCAGATAAAGGCAGAAGTAATAAAGGGAGTTTTAGGAGTCAGGATATCGCTTCTGCATTTTTTTCTGCCCTCAGCCACCCCCCTGCCCTGGACTCTCTTGTTCTGCCCACCAATTGCTCCAAACTGTTCTGTGAGTTTCAATGTTACTTCCTCAATCCCATAAACAAAGGGAAAGAATACTTTTCAAATTCTGCAATGCTGTTCACATACACTCTGCAGTACAATACAGTGGTACCTCGGGTTACATACGCTTCAGGTTACAGACTCCACTAAATAGTGGAGAAATAGTGCTTCAGGTTAAGAACTTTGCTTCAGGATGAGAACAGAAATCGTGTTCCGGTGGCGTGGCAGCAGCAGGAGGCCCCATTAGCTAAAGTGGTGCTTCAGGTTAAGAACAGTTTCAGGTTAAGTACGGACCTCTGGAACGAATTAAGTACTTAACCCAAGGTACCACTGTAATATAATTGATTAGGCTTATGCATATATATTTTTGCAAAATGTCTTCCTATTGCAGAATTTGGATTATTAGTAATATTTAGGTCACAGTTCTAGGCCCTCTGGCCATGTTCCAATGAGGTAAGGTACACCCACACTAAAAGCTTTCTGGACATTTCCTTTTCTGCAGCTAACAGCAAACCACAAGGCAATTTTTAAACTCAAGGAAATTTAAAAGTGGATTTTGGGTTTTGGCAAAGGATATGCCAAACAGGAAGCAGCTAGGAAAAAATGTCTGTTGCAGGCACACATCTGGTATGCATGAGCCTGCGGATCACTAACTCACCCATCCTGGACTACAAATCAGTGGCTCACAACTGTTAGGATTTGGTTGTGGACCATCAAGGTAATGGCAGCAGATGTAGAAGACATTAGTTCTGTGAAGAGGTCATGTTGAGTAACTGGTCATAGGAATGAGCATATAGCAACCTATTCATTGCTGAATGTACTTGTGTTCAGAGAACCTGTGTTGGTACTGCATCTTCACTGGGTTCCAAGTTATTATTATTTATTAAATTTGTATACCGCCCTTCATCCGAAGATCCCAAGGCAGTTCACAACAGAAAAGTACAAAATGAGAAAACGATTTATCATCAAACAACTATGTAGAACAGTGAAATTGTGTTGACCATTGTTGACCATTAGCACTGCCTTCTTCCACAAAGTGGCCAACTTAGTTGTCTCTGGGAAGCCAAAAGCAGGATGTGAAGACAACAGCTTTCTCCTTATGTTATTTCTCAACCATTTGTATTCAGAGGCATTCTGCTGCTGAACTTGGAAATAGACTTTATACCTTTATACCATCATGACTAGCAGTCACTGATAGCCTGATCCACTATGAACTTGTCTCATCCTTTTTTAATCTAAGTTGGTGCTATTACTACATCTAGCAAATTCCATAACTATGCACTTTGTGAAGAAGTCTTTCCTTCTGCCTTCACGGGATGCTTCCTGATTCTAGTTTTATGAGAGAGGGAGAAACTTCTCTATTCACTTTCCCCACACCATGTATACATAATTATATAAACATTGGTCCCCCCCTTACTCACCTCCCTCCCCCCCAAATTAAGAAGCTCCAAAACATTGTAATCTTTCCCTTCTGCGATCCCTGATAATCTTGCTCCCCCTTTTCTGTCCTGTTTCTAGATCAGCAATATTCTTGTTGAGACTAAGCAGTGGTATAATAGCATTATGACCCTGGCAGTTTTATTTTCAATTGCTTTCCTAAAATGGATAGTCCTGATCAATGACAAAATAGACAGGTCTTTTGATTGTAAAAAAAAAGTAAGAAATTAAGTATGTTATATGAAACTACTGAACATATCTAAAAACAAAAAAAAGTTTTAAAGTTTATGCTTAGCTGTTCATTCATTCAATTTATACCTCACTCCATTCCAAGAGCTGTGAACGACAACCATGGTGTCATAAGGAGAAGAAACACTTACGATAGGGCAAAACTTTTGTCCAAGCTGTTTCACAATTCTTAATGATGTTTACAGTGCTTACATCAGAGGTCAGGCAGAAAAAAAATATGATTTCACTTATGTGTCGGCAGTACTCAAACATTAACAGGTGACATAAGAGCACAGGCACAGCAGATCTAACAAAGCTGATTTATTGTTGCTTTCAATTGCTTTGTGCCTAGTTTTGTGAGTTGTAATGTTCACTGCTATATTTAGTATGCACTGCGCACCTGATTGACCACTTACAATGCATATGTGAGATCTCTCTCTCCTGCTCACTCGATGTACTTCAAATATGGCACTGTTCCCAGGGGTTCAGGGAAAAGGTTTCCAGTTGTCTTTCTGCCTTTAGTTTGCAAGCATACTCCTATTCCCATAAATGTCAGCGAAATCTACCTTTTAATAATTCTGATGGCCATATCGCAACTTATATTTCACTGTATTAGCAATACTTCCCCAAAAGGTATGATGATACAAAGTCAAAAGGGAAGGTTTGAGATTTTTGTTTTGCTGGGCTGTGTTTTCTTCACCAAAGACAGCTGCTTTCTCAGCCCCTGAGAGGATTGCTTGGGGTTAACAAGCAGAGTCAAACAAGAGAGGATTAGGAAGCTACTAGTACTTCTAGGCTAATGCACTAAAACAGAACACTCCATGTGGAATAGGCATTGCTCACTCTTAGACATGTCCTTTCAAGGCACTGCCCCAGCTTATGACCCATGACAGAGTCAAAGGTCATATAATCAACGTATGGAGGTTGAATAAGAGGCCTTCCTGAACCTCCCCCCACTTTTTTGAAACCATGAAAGGCATGAGAAAATTGAGATTTTGAGAGCGTATCTAAAAACTGACATAGAGGAACTCCTATTTCACAATACAATTTCTCTGCAGTATATTGCAAAACAGAAAGAATCCATTAGTTTCTGTGGCCTTCTAGAGATAGAACATATTTAGCCATAATAAATGTTAGTCTTTGAAGAATCATGAGATTCCAACCAGGCTTCCTACCTAGAAAAAGTATACATTTTGTGTTGTATCAGATCTGCATGATTTGTGTCCCATGAATCCAGCCCATCAACCAATATTATATGTAGGACCTGCTTTGATAATCCCGGTTTTTTCAATCCACGGCATGCAGCAAAACAGGTTTATTTAGGTGCTTCTTGATTGTTTAGGCCTATAATCAATTGCTCCCTCTTAGATGAAGCAAACCTAACATACTACAGAAATGGAGCAGTTAAACTAAATAACAGTAAAACATTATGGATGTAACTTCTAAAGCAGGAATGGGAAACATGTGGTCCTCCAGATATTGTTGGACAACAAGTCCCATCATGCCTGACATGTGAAGCACCAATGGACTCAAAGACGGAGATTTATGCTGGCCGTTTGGAAAGAAAAGTAGCCCTTGGATAGTTGATAGACTGTGAAAAAGGCCCTTGAAATGAAGGAAGGCATCAAATTGTGCTGACGCTGCTCCAGGCCTATTGCTGAACTGATAAAACGTAAAAGTCTGGACTGTTGCACTTGTAACTTAGTTCTTTTATCTGCCAATTGGTTGAGCATGAGAATCTTAATCTCAGGGTCATGGGTTTGAGCAAAAAGATTCCTACGTTGCGAGGAGTTGGACGAGATGACACTTGTGGTCCCTTCCAGTTCTATGATTCTCGTGGTCCCTATGTGGCTGCAAGTTTCTCTGTTCACATGACCCACTTAATCAACTGTGATCCCTGGCACCCACCAGGGTTAGTACAGAGATTACTAACAATGAAATAGCTTCAGCAATCACCTTCAATGCTGGCCGTACCTATTGCCAATGATTTAATTTCTTACAGTTGTGATAATGATGCAATTTCAGACATATAGCCGGGCAAGGACTGTATTATATGTGGAAATGGACCACTAACTGAACATACCCCAAAGTTCTGCTGGTGAAACTGAACAGGGCAATGGAGACAAGCTGTTACAACAACCTATTCTGATGCCAGAGGCATATACTGGAAATAGCCCAAGCTGGGCCAACTGGATCAATCACTTTGAATGAGCGGCACACATAAATAACTGGAACGATGCCACCAAATTTGATTTCCTTGGCCTTCTACTACAAGGCAAAGCCCAGGAGATATTTGAAGGACTAACATAAGGGGTCTGGGAACCTACACTTCTGTCAGGAATGCTTTATATCAATCACTGGACAGAACAACAGAACCTGAGTGGAATTGAATAGTTTTTGGTAAGAGGAAAGTGGAGGAAAAGAAATCTGTCCAAGGTTTTGGATATACCCTGGCTAAGATGGCAGCATGAGGAACCTGCTGGCCTGAGATCAAATTGTGGCTCATAGTTCTGAGAAGGAACTCAGAATAGTTCTACTTAAGAAGAAACTAAAGGGGTTACAAGAAGATACAAAGTTAGAACAAGTCACAGAAGCAGCTGACAACAGCACAGCTCCAACAAGACAAGTGTGTGAGACCAAAACAGATGTTGTTCAGGTACATGGAAGACATAGGGCTCAAATCTCAAAGAACTCTTTGTAGGCATGACAGCAATGCTGTGTGACATCAGTGAACTGAAAGCTGCAAGGGAACCACACAGTCTCAAAAAGAACGAGTGAGACAAGGCCACTAGGATAAAGCATGGGCCACTACAAGCAAGCAAGAATTACAGTGGCAGCCATGTTGGAACTGTGGCAGAACAAGTCATTTTAAACATGAGTGCCCACAGCAACATAATTGAAAGATGCCAGGAAACTTTCCAGGGTGGGAACTATGGGCTAAACTCCCACCTAGAAATCAGTACCCCCACAATGTATCTTACAGGCCAGTGAGAGCAGGCCAAAATACTACGTTGTTACAAAAATGGATGGACTTCCATGTAATATTTTGATTGCTTCTGGAGCACAAGCTATCCTTGTACATTCACAATTCTGGAAAAGGACAACTAAAGGATGGTGGCAGAAACAGAAGTCTTTCCAGGGGCGATTCAAGTTCTAAACCAGACCAAGCTCAGCATCATAGAAATATCAGAGGTACCCTCATCATGGGCACACGTTGTCTACCTTGTGGAAGTTCAGTCACAGAAGACACATCTGGGAAGCCCTAGTGGAGACAGATTCCTTTAAAATATGATGCCTTAGACAAGGCTTCTACATTATAAAGGATAGAATGTCTGTCACTACAACAATGAAGGTAAAGCAGAGATGATAAAGTTTCTGTGGAGAAGACAGTGACACTGTCCCCATGAAGCAAACTGGTTATACTTAGGATGAAAGAAAACATCAGAGAAGGAAGGGAAAACATGCCAGACCCCATATTGCTAGGCCAACATGAGATTCTGATTGTGTGAACCACAGCCAAGAATCAGTTAGTCTGAGTCCCAGTGCAAGTGGCCAATGTGACAAGAGCCTCAAATGTGTATCAAGACATGAAGCTGTGATCATTTCATATGGACGTGGTGGTTTATGAATATTAGGCCTTTGAGGTATTGGTAGTACAGCCAGACACTGCTATCACGCCAAGGCAGGAACACCAAGATAACCCTCATAGGAAGACAAAGAACAGGTAGCACATAGTACACTTTGTGCAGGGGGTGAGGCTGAAATAAGAGAGTGTGTCATAAAAACAATAGCAAGCAGTGAGAGGAGCTGTTGAAAGATTACAGTGATAGTTTTTCCAAAAGGGATGATGACCTGGGATGTACTGGGTTGACAAATGCCTGATCAAGGCAGGAGATACAGGACCTGTGAGACTGGGGTAGTAGAGGATACGAGTATATTATCAGGCAGATTTCAGTCAGCAACTGCAGCAGATGATGGAACCAAGAAACATCCATTAAGTCCCCGAGCTGCAGGAGAAGTCTTGGTAAGGAACAAAGATGGGAGAATTCAAATATATGTATGGATTTTCAACAGCTAAGCAATATTACTGTGAAAGAGGCCTATCCTCTCCCAATGATTGCCCTGTGGAAGGTCTGGAATGGGATGTTTTTAATGCATTTCTTTCCTCCTGGTTTTAATGTATAGATGTGGCATTTATTTGGTTGTAAGTCGCTTTGGGTTGCCCTGGGCAAGATAAAGCAACTGACCAATTTAATAAATTAAAAACACACAAATAAACCATTATCAACCTAATCAGTGAAGTGCTGAACCAGACAGAATTTTGATCTGACTCCAGCAAAGTTATTCTTATATTCCATGCATTTGTGGGTGGAACTCTGACCCGCTGTGATGTGTTCTATTGGATTGGATCACACTCTAGACCTGCTTGGAAGTGCCTGTTTCTTCTCTACCCTGGATTTGGCCAATGGCGACTGGCAAACAGAGGTACATCCTAATGACCGACCCAAGACAGCATTCACCATGAAGCACAATTTAATGCTTTGCCCTTTGGACTCTGCAGTGCTCCAGTTATGTTTCAAAGATTGATGGAAGTTGTCTTGGCAGACCTACAGGGCACATATCGTCTGGTTTACCTTGATGACATAATTGTCATTGGAATATCTTTTGAAGAACATCTGCAGAAAATGACAGCAATACTAGAGAATCTTTGTCAAGCTAACTTAAAGGTGAAACCAGCAAAATATAATTTGTTCTGTGATGAAGCACCTAGACCAAGATGCAATAGGAACGGACTCTGACAAAGCAACTAGAAGCAACCCAGTCTCAGCCAACATCACACTCAGTTGCTGAGAAACAGAGTTTTGCTGATCTACTTGCATACTATAGAAGATTTATTGCTAACTTTGGCACTGTTGCCCAGCCATTACACAAATTGTCAGACAAGGGGCAAAAGTTCCAGGGGACCACAGCCAGCCAAGAATTGTTCCTAGAGTTAAAGCAAAGGCTCATGTCTGCACCAATTCTGGCTTACCCAGACCTCCAGCTAACATTTATCCTGGAAACAGACGCCAGTGTCAGGTATTGCTGTGGTCCAACTAGCACAGTACGATGCTGATATGAAGGGAGTGGTTGCATATGCTAGGAAGGTGCCCATCAAAGTGGAAAGAAACTACCTCACTACAAAGAAAGACCCGCTAGTTGTAGTGATATTTACTAAGCATTTTCGTTTCCTCTTGGTAAAATAATGCCTGCTAAGGGCAGTTCGCAATTCACTTTGATGGCTTCATAACTTCTACGGGCCACAGGGACAGTTGCTGTGCTGGCTTGAGCACCTGGCTCTGTTCCAGTTCCAGTACCAGATTGCACATCACCCAGGAAAACAACACACAAATTCTGATGCTCTGTCAGGCATTGATAATCCCAACAAGAACTCTGAGGCTGAGAGATAACATGTTGATAATTTAATCATAACTCTGACACTAGAAGGAACCACTGCTGAAAATGAAGCAGGAATCTTGCTAGAACTACCACCTTCAAAGAAGTTGAGACAAGAGGAACAGAGGCTGGGAGCTGAGGTAGGTGTTTTCCTCTTCCAGGATATGGCTACTCTGGATGGGAAGACAGGACTCCCACAAACAAACTCTACTAGCCTGGATGGTCCACAACTGTTAAGGATGGGGTGAAATCATAAAATACACGCAATCCTTGTAATCACGAAACTACAGTGGTACCTTGGGTTAAGAACTTAATTCGTTCTGGAGGTCTGTTCTTAACCTGAAACTGTTCTTAACCTGAGGTACCACTTTAGTTAATGGGGCCTCCCACTGCCGCCACATGATTTGTGTTCTCATCCTGAAGCAAAGTTCTTAACCCGAGGTACTATTTCTGGGTTAGCGGAGTCTGTAACCTGAGGTACCACTGTACTTCTGTTATAGCCATAGCTCCCACAGTGATCAAACAAGCAAGTAGTCCTCTAGAGCAAGTCTCAATAAATATTCTGGGCTAGCAGATCATTGTCTAAGTGGGCAGAGACACACTTTCTGCCTGACCAAGAAGCTCAAACACTCTCTAAAGTATTTGTAGAACTGTTGGTTTGCCACTATGGTAATCCTCTGGAGCAGGGGTTGGCAACCTGTAGCCTATGAGGGTCATTTAAACGGCCCACGAGCCGCCCCTGAACCGAGCCATCCACTCGGCGAACCCCCACTCACTGTGCTAAACAGGTGCAGCGCGGAGTGGGGACTCGCTTTCGTGGCACCAGGAATCGCGTCTGCGCATGCGCAGACGCCGAAAACCATGTCTGCGCATACGCCAAAAATCTGAGAAGACCCCACCCTACCCTCCCACTATATAGAAGGGTCTGGTGACTTCTGTTTCAGTGTATCTGAAGAAGTGTGCATGAACACGAAAGCTTATACCCAGAACAAACTTAGTTGGTCTCTAAGGTGCTACTGGACAATTATTATTTTTTTTTTAATGTATTTCGACTGCGTCAGACGAACACAGCTACCTACCTGAATCTACGTGAACGCGGTTCATGTTCTCCTTACTCCTGTCTCACTAATCAAGGGTGAAATTTTTAATCGTGAGTATTCCACAAGAACTGCAATGTACTTGAGATAAGAAAAACCTGCACCATGCCCTACCATTCAGATGGGCTACCGGAACACTTGAATCTCTCACTGACAGCTATTTGTTATCTTTTGTGCAGAACTGGGACAGAATGCTCCCCTATGTCATGATGGCCTACAGATCTATTGTGCAGTCATCCACGTGCCACATACCATATATAGTAATGTTTGGAAATGAGACTACTTTCCCCATAGAATTGTTGAATGGAGCAGATGTACCGGTAAAATATACAAACCCTACGCATATTTACTGAATTAGTTGATATTTTTAGCACTGTAAGCCCAGCAGTGAAGCTCCATCAGCATAAAGTCACACAGAGGCAAAAGGAGCACTATAATCATGCATAGCAAGTGAGGGAGTGTCTGAGGCAAAAACCAGAGAAAGTGGAAACATCTAACTGTTACATTGCAGCAAAAATACAGAGGTTCATACACAAAAGTTTAGCAGAGTGTCAACCATTGCCACTTCTAGGTGGGCATAGCTTTGTCCTATACTAAAATGGACTCAAACCATACCAGGGCCCTGATCCTGCAGAACAACAGGTCAACAGCTTGCCACAAAATCAATGTACCGGCCAAATAATTTTTTCTCACTGACAAAACCAGTTCTCAGAGATGCAAAGAAGTTAAGACATCAATGTCTTGTAGTCATGCACAAACTTTATAGATGGCACAGATTCAGAAGACGACACAATACCTTGCAAAGTCAATGAATCAAGGGAGTGAGTTCCATAGATGGGAGCATGCAGCTACATCTGAAGTAGCACCACCAATGCAGGAGAATAAGCAACTGGTTCAGGACTCTTTAGGGCCCCGAGACAAATATAACTAGACAATTGCAGCAAGAGCACAGAGCACCCTGCTGAGTTGAGGACTATCATTTGAATTAGCTGGATGTAAGAATTAGACTCCCCACCTCCCAAAAGGGTGGGTAATGTAATGTAATGGGACTGTGGAGCATTGGGAACACCTGTAGCTCTGACCTAAGAAGGGTTAACTTGCTGGAAAAGGGACGGCAAGAGACAGACAGAAACAGAAAAGGAACAACAGCCTAGGAGTGTGTCTGAGAGGGCTGATGAAGCACCAGTGGGGACTCACGAGGTGGAGAAGATTCTTAGAAGGAAATTGTTGCTAGATAAAGTGACTCTGTATGAAAGGCCCTTGAAAAAAGGCAGGTCTGCTGTTAGATGGATAAGCAGCCTGGGCTGCTGCACATTTAACCAAATTATTGTATGCCACCCCCTGGAGGTGGCTGCAAATTTCCCTGTTACTCCATGAAATCAAGTTATTTCGTAACTACATGTCACTGTGAGTGCCAGCACCCACCAGGACAGGTACAGAAACAAACTAACACTGAAGGGCCTTCAGCACCTGCTTCCAGCCCTGATTATACCTACACACTAAAGGTAAAGGTAAAGGGACCCCTGACCATTAGGTCCAGTCGTGACCGACTCTGGGGTTGCGGCGCTCATCTCGCTTTATTGGCCGAGGGAGCTGGCATACAGCTTCCGGGTCATGTGGCCAGCATGACTAAGCTACTTCTGGCAAACCAGAGCAGCACACGGAAACACCGTTTACCTTCCCGCTGGAGCGGTACCTATTTATCTACTTGTACTTTGACGTGCTTTCGAACTGCTAGGTTGGCAGGAGCAGGGACCGAGCAACGGGAGCTCACCCTGTCGCGGGGATTCGAACCGCCGGCCTTCTGATCGGCAAGCCCTAGGCTCTGTGGTTTAACGCACAGCGCCACCTGCGTCCCTACACACTACTGATGTGTAAATTCATTAGACTACCAATGTACAGCAAGGAGCCTTGGTTGGAAGACACTGATCCCGAATTTGCATTGAATATGGCAGCTTGTGGCTCCACCCTGGCTCCGATATAAATCCATGTATATGACGTCAGAACAAAAAGTGCTCCTGGGAGTGTTCACTATAATTATTTTTAAAATGTTCATTTTAAATGGTGAAACCTGGTTCATTCATAGTTGGACAGACTTAGAGTAAGCCTATTGAAATTGAACAGCCATAAAACATAACTTTTGGCTCATTGATTTCTTGGGTCTACTTGAAGCATTACTAGGTCTGGTTTCAACTGTCTACTTCTGCTTTTATGCTGTGATTGTTGTTTTATGATATTCTAATTTAATACTGCATCTACTATTTTATGTTTGCAAGCCACCAAGATTAATGTTATTGGGCAGCTTCTATAAAACCTATAAATAAATCTAAGCCCATATCTGGCTTCAGAGTGCTGGACAACAGGATCCTAGCAAAATTAGATGGTTGTCCTCTTTATCTCCATCTGTGGCAAACAACATGAAGAATGGGAAAACAGCATCATATACTACACAATTTTTCTTTAAAAGAACCAAGCCTAAAAGTTTTATATCAATATTTAAATGGTCATGAGGCAGCAAAACTTAATTCAAATCTTTACAGACTAGCAGTATCATCTGCACAGAACCATTCCATTTAGATTCTGAATGTGTGCAGTACTTTGAAATAGAGAACACAGAGGTCTTATACCAAGGTCTTATACCTTGGTATAAAAAGGCCTTGGTACCTTGGTTTTATACCAAGGCCATATTCACACAATAAATTCAAAGCACTATCATACCACTTTATAAACAGTCATGGCTTCCTCCAAAGAATTCTAAGAGATGTAGCTCGTTATGGGTGATGAGAATTGTTAGGAGACCCTAATTCCTTTTCCAGAGCTATAATTCCCAGAGTGGTTTAACAATCAATATCTCTTCACAAGGAACATGCAATTGTAGCTCAGGGAGGGGACTGGGGTCTCCTTCAACACCCTTAAACTACAACTCCCAGAATTCTTTGGGTCAAGTCATGACCTTTTAAAATGGTATCATACTGCTTTAAATGTATGGCTGTGAATGTGGCCCAAGTCAGAACTTTGGTCCAACCGGCAGAAGCTCGCCAAGATTTGAGACTGGAAAATTTTCCCAGCCCTACCTGGAGCTGCCATGTAGTTTGGACCTTTTACACGTGTATGCATGCATAGGAACCAACTCCTAGGAGCCGAGGTTCCTTTGCCCACCCCCAATAAAACATTAAAATGGTGTGTGTGTACTGCATCCTGTCATTGATTATGCGGGGCAGGGCTTACCTGCCTCCCCACAAAATTTTATTCAAGTTGGCACCCCGGTTGCATGTACTCTAGTATCGAGCTATGGATGTTTCCCCATTGGCATCATTAAAATCTAATTCACAATCCGAGGATGAAAATACAAATCTATATTTCAGAGAGAGAAAATGCCCAACTGTCACGCATCATGTAATGTTTGAAATCTGTGCGCGCGCACTATTTTCTTATATACTGTCTATACTGTACAATCTTTTTCCTTTAAAAAAAAATAAATTACAGCTACAGCACTTGATTTACAGTATCTTGCTCAACAAACCACGCAACAGAAAGTGGTCACACTGGAAACCAGACCCAGCATCATTATTTACAAAGTAAGTGAAGAGTTTGACATCACATGGCTTTACAAAGCCTTATGCTACAAGCCCTTTTGCCTTCCAAAAAGTCCTCATTTGTAGGTCATGCTCTCATTATCTAGTTCTGGGATCTGTTTTGATTCAATTACAGAAAATTACTAATAGTTTATTCCGAACTGACCAGCTCTTCCTAACCCTTCTGTTTTATATCTGTTCTTAATCCCTTCTCCCACTCCTGCCTTTGACATGCCAGGGAGGGAACTACATTTACAAATTGGTGATGATTTTGTCATTCATTGAAAGAATACATTCTGTTCTGTTTCCCTGGACACAGTTGTTCCTCTTTTTGGGGTTGTTTATAGAGTCAGCACTTGAACTTTACCTCAATTTGCATCTCTACCATATCCCAAACGCCATTCAAAGGAAAATGGGTGTGTATTTGAAATCAATGGGCATTTTACATTACCAAGCCCTTGTTAATCAGAAATGACTATATGGCTTTGGACAGACATATAATTTTTAACAAGAGAAGGTAGTACTTTGAGCTACCTCAATGTACTTTATTTATGTAGCCGCAATAATCAAAAGGAAGTTGAAGGTTGAGAAAATAAGGGTCAATAGTTTTAGGTAATTTAATGCACAACATCCACTGTTTGCACTAAAAAGGGGGAGGAGAGAAATTCACCAACCTCATTCAATGACTGCGATAGTAATGGAATTATTAACTCAATCACACTTAGACTAACAATTTTCTCTGCATGCATCTTCTTATCAGAAATTAACTGTATCATGACTTACTACAACAGTTAAACATACAGACATTCCCCTTGTACACCTTCATACCTCTCAGCAAGGTTCTCAAAACTATTAAGAACTGGCACAAGCTAAACTTGGGGCAAATGAAAGTAACTTTGTGGTTGTGGATGAAGACTCAGCTGACATAAGGAGTCTTTAGGAAATTCCCAATAAGCAAATTTGTTTGAAAGAAAGATGGGGCTTCCCAAAAAGGAGGTAGTGGTTTCTACGTGCTTCGGATGGGAGTCTCTAGGCAAACCGAAGTATAGAAATTTGTAAATTACAAGGAAGAAACCCGTTTTTAAAAGAAATCAAAACTACCTAAGAAGGGGTTAGGGAGAGGAGGGGATTGGTTTGCTCAAGCCCATTAACAGCCTGTAGGGGTCATACTGGAGTGCAAGTAAAAAACTTGAACTGTTTTGATCTGTTTTATGGTTCTCTTTTGCAGGCTATCTTGAAGATCTAGCTCAATTAAAAAAAAATTTAAATAGTCAAAAACTCCTCTTCCTGCACCAATATAAAGGTGTACCCTAAAGGGGGTGGGCTGCAGGCCCCACTTGTATTGTATTTCAATAGTATGCAGTATGCATTAATCCAAAAATAAAAGTGTCAAAAATGCAAGCTCAATTCCCTCCTGGTTTCTGGGATGATGTACAAGAATCCAGGGGTTCCCCAGAGGCTTTGTCATTGTAGGTTGTAATGTTTATGCCCAGCAGCCTCCTGCATCAACATGGTATAATGATATTATCACGCCGTGTACACAAGGCTTCTGTGTGTGTGTGTGATGCAGACTAAGATATCAAGGAAGGTTTGGGACTTGTGACAGGGATCCCAACAGATCTAGAAGGCCTCAGTTCCGCAGCAATTCCATCATGGGCAACACCATAAATCTATCATCTAATTATTTCTGAAATTTCATCTCTAATTGATGATATAGTGTTTGTACAGCATTGTTGCCTCACTGCTGGGACTTTGTACGCACCATTAATCAAAACAGGAAAATCTTTCAAGTACATTAGAAGCCCTTTATTTTTCGGAACCCCAGTTTATTTCTTGTGCTCAATCTTCTATATAACAATTTTATATATATTAGTGAGACACGCATGGGTACTGACTCTTTATACTAATTATATGCTTTTAAAAATAATTACACACATTCCTTTGGATTGATATATTTGTTTCCCTCCTTTGACTATTGTCGATTACAGGGGGTAGTCTTGCTACAGGTTTGCTTTGTGAGCTCCCTAATTTCACTTACCGATATCCTACAGTAATTATAATGGTTACAAATAATTATACATGAGCGAATAATCCTTTGCAGTAGTAAAGGATACCATTCATACAGCACTCATATTCTTTCCCTACTTCTGAACTACTCAGAGAGAGAGAGAGAGGTCATGAAAAATCTCTAAGCAGTTTACATAAAATATATACGCCACAAGTTTTATCATCCCTACCCCAAAACGTATACAACGTTTTAACCAAAGTCTGAACACAGCCACTTCACCAAGTGCACATAAAGCCTGCACAGAATGACCAAATATCCCCAGTGGTATTGAAAGAGCACTTGTAGTATTCTTTTTTCAATGCTCCTACCAAGTATTTGTAAAGTACTTTCATTTATCACTCCAAAGACTTGTAGGTATTATCTTAACAAGGCTCCTGTAAGGTAGCTCAGAAAGAATTGAAAGTACAGTACTGAATCCTGGTGCCATAAGCATATGCATGTAATGAAACCTGGGACCCAAACAATTTTAGGATTGTTTATGACTCGCAGCTACTCAATTTGCCTTTGTATTAGATTCAATTATTATAATTTTTTCTATATTCTTAACACACAGCTAGGCTGCAAAAATGATATGGCTGCTTTATGATGCGTGTTGAATTCTATGCTGGTCTCTTTCAGTTTTTGTGGTGGCTTTTACAGATTTTAAGTATTTTGAATTTTGGATGTTTTAAAAGTTTTTAACATGTAAGCAGTATTTGGTGGTGATTTTTATACCTGTACACTGCATTGTGAAGAGTTTTTTACCTGAAAAGCAGTTTATACATTTATTAAGTAAACAAATAGTTCCAAATTTACTGATGGGGACTAACACAGAAATATCATGGCTTGTCGAAGGTTAGCCTGTGAGTTAATGGTTGAGAAACAAAGTAAGATCTTCAATCTCAAAACTTGTTCTTTTAATTATTGAGCCATCAGAACACAAACTGACACCTTCAGTATGGTTACTACCACAAAGATATGAATATCAAAAAGGAACATAAGATTCCTATTCTGAGGCAGAAAAAATGGCCTATCAAACTAAGTACTGTCTACTCTGAGCTCTCCATGGTCTTAGATCAAGATCTTTTTCAGCACTGCTACCTGAGCTCCTTTCCCAACTGGAGATTAAGCCTTGGAATTTCCACACATAAAACACCAAAGAGTTGCCTTCTTGACTTAGGACTCAATTGCAAATGGTTTGTCCCTAAGGCAATAATTTCACATTATACTCTATTTCATCTTGTTACACCTGTGGTGACCTTGTCCACAGCTGAACAACTGAACAATTAAATGCACAGTACATAACCCCCATGTGGCCAGGCTCCTCCTTTGGCTAAGATTGAGGCCACATGGTTAAGATCATCTTTTTATATTATGAAGTCCCTAAACTGATGGGAGGGTGGGGCAAGATTTTGGTTTCACGAACTAGCCTTCTGAATGTTCTGAGTCATGGTGAGAGAATAATGTAGCATTTGCTGCTTTGGCCTAATTTTTCTAGTGTTCCTAAGGACATGGTAACTGTAATCTCAACATGGATCACAAGACCAATTCATCATCCCTAAATCCCCTGAAATGTCAGACAAATGGATTTTGTGAATTTGACCTGGTAGCACCCATGTCCTGCTGTGGTAAATTACAAATATAGTGGTACCTCGGGTTAAGTACTTAATTCATTCCAGAGGTCCGTTCTTAACCTGAAACTTAATTCATTCCAGAGGTCCATTCTTAACCTGAAGCACCACTTTAGCTAATGGGGCCTCCCGCTGCCGCCGGAGCATGATTTCTGTTCTCATCCTGAAGCAAAGTTCTTAATCCGAGGTAATATTTCAGAGTTAGCGGAGTCTGTAACATGAAGCGTATGTAACCTGAGGTACCACTGTATATGATGCACTCTGTGTGGACACTGACTAGATTCATTATGACAATATTTCAGAATTTCCATTCTATCGTTTTTGCAGCATGATGTAGGTTTATTCAGCGTTAAGTCCCATAAACCAATGAGACTTACTCCTAATTAAGTATTCATAGTATTGCATCCTTAAACTGAGTGTCCTATTGTTGAAGTCATTACCGTAATAAAAACCTCCTTACAATTTTCCTTCCTTCTTCTGAGTAGGTTTTTACTCTCTGCCTAGCTGCCATTCCATCAAAACTATGTACTTTTTCTAGTCTCCATCTCCATTCCCCCAAACATCTTCCACGTACTCTTGGGAACACACATTTAATATGCTGCCCAGTGTTCTTATATCACATGCTGGGGTTCAACATAAGGAAATGGTAATACAGCTAAATAAAATAATAGGCAAGTGTATACATAAGAATTAGCATTATATTCTAAAGCAGGGGTAAGGAACCTGTGGTCCTCCATAAGTTGTTGTGTTTCAACTTCCATCAGCCCCAACCAGCATTTCTTATGGTCAGGGATAACAGCAAGTATACATCTGGAGAGCCACAGGTTTCCCATGCCTGCTCTAGATACACAATCAATATAGAACATAAGAAGAGTCTGAGAGAAAGAGGGAGAGGACTACTGAGCTCATGTCCTGCCAATAGGCTTCCCATACGCATCTGGTTACTCCCTGTGGGAAGAGAATGTTGGGCTCCGTGGCTCTTTGGTCAGATCCTGCAGGGTTTTTACAATAGTGGCATGGCCCAACTGTATACAAAAGTCTTTTCAAAATTGTATACGAAAGTCTGAGACTCCACTGACTACAGTAGGTCTTCTTCACTAACAGGTTGGTGTAAGATTGCTACCTTTGACTTAGAAAATAGGATTTGAGTGGTCTGAACTAGAGATATTTGAAAAGCGCCTCGGTTTGCACTCTAACAATGCAGGCTGTGATCATCAAATCCCTTTTAAGATTTCCTGCTTTCATGAAATGAACCCTACTTGCCTACTCAAGTGATTTGTGGGTTTCCCTATTTGCATTTCCACTATCATTTGTGGCAGGTATGAGAGTACAGACATGGAACTTCTGGCTTCCAATCTAGAGCTTAGAGTGCTCATCTAGGAGCGTGCATACATTATATGTTTGGGGATGTGATTTTCAAACTTTCTGAAAATGCCATCTCCTAATTTTATTAGACCTTCCAAGGTATTCAGCCTAAAAATTTAATTGAGCATGCTTATTTACTTCCTTTTTCCTCTTCACTATTTATTATCTTCCTGCCTAGCATCTATGTATATACTCCCACATATTATTTCTATCACTCACACAACAAGTCATATGTCTCTATATGGATCCTATGTACACCTGTACCACTTCATCTCCAACTAGGGCAAATTGGTCTCTAGAAATCAGGCACCTGTGACCCCTTTGTTCCCTTTCAACCATTCCATGGGAACAACCTGCTTGGGGGGGGGGGAGAAATGGAGACTTGGCAGTTGATAGACCTATTACTGATAAAGTATGCAAAATTATTTATATTCTCTTCTACTACTGGCTCCCCATATTTTGGGTGCCCATTGGGGCCCATTCCTAGCTTGAGATCCTGGTATAATATCAAACGGATTTTCCAACAAAGTAGGGCAAGAAAAGAATAAGAAAGGACTTTCTATTATTATTTCAATTCCCTATCTACCTCTTGTGGTGCATCTTCTAGAAACACAAAAAAGCATACAAACGTTCTCATAAGGATTTCTGACAAAATACTACAAAACTTCTCTAAGGCGGATCAGCTGATAAAGCAATGATCCCAAGCAACAACTCAGGAATTTTTCCAAAACAAGTGTAGCATAGTTGTAAAGCAGGAAGGCCGTTTCAAATTTTACCCGTTATTACCTAACTATCTGATCTTTGGATAATGTTTGTCTCTGAACCTCAGCACCTGCCTCATCTTCAATACAGGGATAATGATACTGACCTACCTTACAAGGTTATTGTAATGGTTACTGTGCTATATACAAAGCACACTATAAATGTCAACTATTATTTTCTAAAAACATTTTTCCATTTTTGGACACTTTTAAGATGTAAATTTATATTTAGAAACCAACAGTGGTTAAAAAAGAGCATGTGAACAGAGTTCTTTTTTTTTTTTAATGACACATAGGCGTAGTGTTCTGGTATGTTGGTGAAATTCCACCCCCCCAAAAAATAGCATCATCAATTGTCTTATTACTTTAAAAGAATGTAGGAGACAGAATTAAAATACTATAGAGATTTTGTAGAACTGAACGGTGAACTCCCCTAATAAATGACAGGCATGGCAACATGTACAATCTTAAATGTACCGCTGCTGTGTATTGATCAAAGTTGGAGGTACAGGTGACTATTATGGGCTGAGGAACTTTTGAGGCTTCTGAAAGTGGCTCCCCACCCCCTCAGTCACTGCCAGTCAGCACCATAACTATATATATATATATATATATATATATATATATATATATAGCCATAATTTTATTTGTATGCTGCCATGGAGGTAGCGGGGGGGGCAGCTCCCCCCATCAATAAAAACAATAATACTTCACTAACTGAGGTTCGGCCTCCCCTAACAAAAGCCTGCCTGCCTAACATAAATCCTGGCCATGCCCACGCCTTTCCAGGCAGCTTACAACATGTACAACATAATTACAAACATAACAATAGTAGTCACAAACAATGAACAAAACATACACAACCAAATGAAACAATTTCCACATAAATTGAAAGATCAAAAAATAAAGGTACAAAAAAATAAACAGCATCAACAACAGCAACAAAAACCTCAAAACTATACCTCAACCCAGTGCTTTTTTTCCAGAAAAAGAGATGCCGGAACTCACCACAAACGCCTTCCTTGTTCTCTTACCACAACAATGGTGCCCACCTGAGAGTTTCCAGAACTGAGCTGTGGTGAGTTCTGGCTGAAAACAAGCCAGAATCTGTTCCACAGCGTCAGCTTTTGTAGCTGGAGTCAGTCAGGGCCCCACCCTCCCAGGCCCGCTGGGAAAGGGCCAGCAAGGCAGGGAGCAGGTCTTCCAGGACTCACAGCCAAGTTGCTCTCTGGCCTTGATATTTTTTCTTTCCCATAAGGAGCATTGTTGTCTACCACCAGCACTATTTTTCTTTCACAATAACTCTGTGAGGTAGGTAAAAGGGAGGAAGTGATGAGGCCATCAGGCCCCATTTGCACTCTGCATTTAAAGCACTATCACACCACTTTAAACAGTTGTGGCTTCCCACAAAGAATCCTGGGTACTGTAGTTTGTTATGAGCGCTGAGAGTTGTTATGAGGCCCCTATTCCCCTCACAGTAGAGGTATCGGCTGTCAGACCACTCTGAGAATTGTAGCGCTGTGAGAGGAAAGGGGTCTTCTCTCAGCACCTTTAACAAACTACAATTCCCAGGATTCTTTGGGGGAGGCCACGACTGTTTGCACCAATATGATAGTAGATCTCTTGGCAGTGTGGGGATTTGAACCTAGGTCTCCATGATCCTAGTTCAACACTCCAACCACTGCACCTCACCTGTTCTCAGGATAGCCCTGATGTACATAGGAAAGTGCTTACACAAACCTAACTGGGTCTTTGGGTCCTGCGGCCTTTACCACATTCTTGAAGCTATTTCTACAGTAATTATATTCTTGTTATTAAGTCCCTTTTTACATACTACAGTCTCCTCTTTTCCTATAATTAATTATTTTAACTGTCATAACTGTCAAGTTTATCTTGTATATAACTTTTCTCTCAATGAATGTAGTTAAAAATCAGATTCTATATCCCTGTTTTTCCCCAAGTTCCCAACAAGCAAATGGGCCTGCTGAAATTAACTTTGCATTTGCAGGTGGCAACCACAATCAGTAAAGTAGACAATACTATTTTTATTGCTCTGAGGTATCACAACTTTTCTGAGGTAAAACACTCAAGAAGAATAAGGTGACTAAGAAGCTAACAAAAACCCAAACAGTGGAACAGTAGAAAAGGAGGGACTGTTATAAAACTACTTGTGAGTAAAGTCATATAATTATCACAGTGAAGTGCTCAGGGTTGAACTTAAAAGTAATCACATAGAAGCACATGGGCAAATTGGGAGGTGCAGCCCAATCCCAGACATATTTACTCAGAAGCAAGTCCTGCCAAGTTTACTGAGGCTTACTTTTAGGTAAGCAAGTTTAGGATTGTGGCCTTCATAACAAGCTCAGGACATGCGTAGCTACTACATTAGCACCCCGTTTTCTTACAGCAAGGCTGTTACTTGTTATGAAAGAATGCCAAAATATACAAGGCTCTCTTCAGAAAAAAGATCTTGCTTACACAGTGAACCAATTCTAGTATGACAGTGCTACAAGATGTGGTGTGTGCTGCTGTATACTCCGTTAACATGTTATTAAGAATTAATAAGAGAACATGTAAGGACTTTCCTGTATAGCTGCATGGAAGGGAGGAGGGACAGAATTAATGTTGACACCTTATCATCCTAACACTATAATGCCCTGCACTTTTCATACTGAACTACAGAAGGATTACATTCTCTTAGAGGTGATACAATGCCTTGTACCCTTGTAGTCTCCACCGGACACAAACAGCATCACAAATGCTTGGTGTCAAATGCATGTATTTTTATTCAAACGTCTCATAGTCTTTAATAGCAGGTTTGCTTTTCTTTGATCAAAAGTACACACAAGGCCTAAAGCACCGTCCATTTACAGTGGTGTAGTGGTACACACACACCCTTCCCCTCCAAGCCATACACATCAGAAAATCCTAAAAATACTTTAAAACTAAGCACCAACGCTTAAGAAATAGGGCACCACATTTTAAAAGCTGGAATTTTCACAGCCCTCTTCCCTGACAGGCCACAGCACCTTGTAATATAATAAACACTAACTTCCCCTACAAACAGCTACAGCGAATGGGTAATAAAACTTGCAATCATTTGTAGGGGAGAGGGGAAGAGAGACACACCAAGCCAACCCAAGTATAGCCACACAAGCAGCAAGGGAGATTCTTCCCTAGCGAGCTAAAATGGAGACAGAATTTCATCTCTGCCCTAGAGAAACAGACAGAAAGGGCAGCAGCACCAGGTCTAGGTCAAGGTCACTAGCGGGGCAGTCTGCAGCTGCTTGCGTAGCTGTCTTCAACCGCATAGACAACACGCTTCCCAAAACTCTCAGTTCAGACTTTCAATGCACACATACACAACAGGCTCTTCCGTTGGTTTTTTTTTTTAAAAAAGAAGCCTCCACAAAACTCTCTGCGTTCTTTGAAAATGCCCATTTGCTCTTATATTGCACTTTATTGTATTTTAGGGCTGGGCGAACTTTCAATCAGAAGCCCTCCGAGATTTATACATATGAAAATACATAATTTAAAACTGAAAGGTTACTGACCTTGCCCCCACCCCACCGCTCCCCCCCCCCTTTTTTGAAGCAAGTGACCGAAAGAAAAGGAGTAGCAGTGGACGCAATTGTAGCCCCTTTAGACATTCAGGAAACTCAATTGTGCAACCTCTCTGAACTAGCTTTTTAGGATAGGGAAACCTCAATATTCCAAAACCGAATCCACTAACGTGAGGGCGATTAGACGGTATGCGGGGGGGGGGTGCTTAGAACAGTGCCGGGAGGGGCCCAATAGGGCGCCATTCTCCCTCGGCTTTGCGCGGCAAGAGAAAGGAGCAACGTTGGTGCGCGCGATCCCTCCGGTGCCATTGGTGTCCCCACCTCTGCTACGGTTCATGCGTGGCAGGCTGCTAGTGTGTGCTTGGGAGGGGAGGGGAGGGAAGAAGGCAGAGAGAAAGGATGAGAGGGCGGGAAGAAAAGTGGGAGGGGGAGGTCAGTCCTCTCTCCAAGACCCTTCCCCTGATAAACTATCGGAAAATTATGTATCTGTGGAGAGAGGGAAGTAATCGATCGTGCTCTTTTGTCTGAGACGAGAGGAAAGGCGGCGGGGAGCCCCCCCCCCCGGCACACAAAAACACGCGCAAGGCACACTCGCCATCCGCGACAACCTTAGCCCTCTCTCCCTCTCCCTCCCTCCCTAGTGAACTTCAGGTGACCGACCATGGCTTTGACACATAAGCAGTTCAGCCCCGCCGACACTGAACCCGGGGGCAGAGCCAGGGAGGGGCCGGGCGAGCAGGCGGCGAGCAGAAGTGCCGGAGGCAGAGCGGAGGAAAATGACCCCTAAATCCACCCACGCCGCCCCCTCCGCCGCCTTCCTTCCTCCTTTCTTTAGACACACCAAGCCAACGCGAGGGCTCTTTTCTTTTAAGACAAGACATATAATTTGTATGTGTGTGTCCCCACACACAAAACACTTTTATTTCCTCCTCCTTCCAAGAGTGCCCGATCGCTTCTTGCTACCACAGGGAACCAGAAGAAAAAGTTAACTGCTTTGCAAAGAATTGAGGAGGAGGAGGAAAAATCGGAGGGGGGGAGCGGCGGGTTGGAGGTGGAAGAGGAAGAAGCGGGGTGGGAAAGGAGGGAGAGCGCGGGGTGAGCGGCTGTGTCAATGTGTGGTGTGTGCATTGCCTGCAGGCTGTGGGAGGAGGAGGAGGGCACTTTTTCGAGTCCTTCCTGCGCTCTGCTGCTCTGGTCTGGGGCAGCGGCGGCGCTGAAGCCTCCGACTCGCCCAGGCTCCATCTGACCCTGCATTTTATTGCAGCCGCGAGGAGAAGCCCCGAGCTCGCTTGCCGCCGCCGCCGCCGCTCTGCAGGGACCTCGCATGCCACGATCTGCCTCCCGTGCCGTCCCCCACCCCCCAATATCATGCTCGCTTCTCCTCGGCGGCAGCGAAGCAGCAGCCCCGGATTCTCTCGTGTGTGTCTCTCTCGCTGTGTGTGTCCCCCCCACGCCGCCACCCGCGCCGCTCCCTCCCTCCCTCGCCCTCCCCCGCCGCTCTTCGCCTCCTCCTCCCCGGCTCCGGGGCCGGCGAGCCCAGCCGCAACCTTTAGCCGGAGACGGACCTCGCGATTGATTCCGCGCAAGGCGCCAGCGAACCGCTTTCGTTTCCAATTGTGTAACTCCCCACCCCAATAAGAATAACAGTAATAATAATAAAAAGAAGCCTCTTCCTTCCCCCCCAACACACACACACACACACACACACATACACACCCCAGCCATAAAGAGAGAAATCCATTCACACACAAATGCACAATCACAAGAAAGGGGAGGGAAGAGAGGACGAATAGAGCGAAGAAAGAGAGGGGAGGGAGGGAGAGGGGAGACACACACACACTCGCTCTCTCCGGCTCGCTCTCTCCCTCGCACACACACATACACACGCGCGCACACATGGAGGGGGAAAGAGGAAAAAAATTAAAAGGGCACAAGGCTGTTCATCACCAACATGGCTGCCTTAGCTCAGACCTAAAAGAGGAATAACCCAGGCTGTGTCTTTGTCAGTTTCACCTCTGTAACCCTAAACTAATGCACAAAACAACGGAGGAGGCTGCGGAGGGGAAGGAGGCAGGCAGAGACCGGGGGGTGGGGTGGGGGGAGAGAGAAAGAGAGAGGGGGCGAGGGAGAGAAGGAGAGAAGGGTGAAATGGGGGGGAGGGAGAGAGGGAGAGAAAAAAAAGGAGCACTTACGTGAAGAGAGGCGCTTGGGTTGCTCCTGCTTCCTCCTGGGCATTTTCCCCCCTTTTCACATTCTCCTCCTTGGTTTAATGGGGGATCAAATATATATTTTTTTAAAAGCCCAAAAGTGGGGCAGAGGCAGGCACAAAGCAGGGGCAAAGGGTGGCTGCCCAGCAAGGGCTGGTTTTCTTCTCCTGGGCAATGGGGGTGGGGGGGTTGAGAAGCTGCTTTTCCTGGAGCCAAGGAGAAGAGCCCCCCCGCCTCGCCTCTCTCCCCTTTTTCTTGCCCTTCCTCCCCCACCTTTTCTCTCTCTCTCTTCTTCTCTCCCCCCCTCCCCTCCCCTCCCCCGGTCGTGCACCTGGCTTGTCCCCGGTCGCAATATTCTTCAATAGAAATGGATCTAATGGGCGAGGGAGAGTGTGTGCTCATATGCGGTGTCAATAATGAGGGCTGGTGCGGCGGTGTCTATGGCTGCTCCCTGTGTGTCTCCAAGCCCCTAACTAACACTAATGCAGGGATCAAAGGGCAGCGGCGGCGGCAGCAGTGCTCACAGCTCACACACAGGCTGGAGAAGGAGAGAGAGGCAGAGAGGCAGAGAGAGGAGACGAGACACACACGCACACACACACGCACACAAGGCAGAGCAAAGAGGAAGGTGCCCCCAGGCTCCTAGGCTGTACTTTACGCACACACCGAATCGCGAGCGCTCCTCGCAGCGAGGTTCAAGGGGGGACAAAGGCAGGCAAAGGGGGCAGCCCCAGCAGGATGCAGCCCCATTTTCCTCTCAAAGACGGAGGGGGGTGGGCAGGGGAAGTTTGGAGTTCTCCACATTAGCCGCGTTGATTGTTAAAATAAAACAGGGTGTTCTTAAAATTAATACTAAAGGTCAAGTTGGCGCGATTGAGAGTGCTTTTTTATGGGTAGGTTGAGATGACCTTAGTAACGGCATTAAAAAATAATAATGTGTATTATTTGGGAGTTTAAAGAGGAACTCTTCTCTCCCCCCCCCGCGTCCCCCCCCCCTTTGATTAAACTAGAGGGTGAAATGAATTCTTTTTTAAAAAATAATAATCAAGTGGTGAGTAGCTGACTTGAATTATGGACAGTGTGCTATCCAAATGTGGAACACTTTAGGACAGCTTAAAACCGGGTTTGAGGGGCGAGGGAGAGGATCAGCATGAAAATCATAACTCCTTGATCTGGAGAATGGAAAGGGGAAGGGGGGAAGCAAGACTAGGTCACCCCTAATAGTTGGTTTTAACTGCTACATGATGCCCCTACAGGGCTCGCAGTCATCCTGACTTAAGAATTTGTACTTTATTCCTACATAAATGCAGGTATGGGAAGCTTTATCTATAAGCATTTCCAAGGTACATTATGAAGCCAGGGTTGCGGTTGTCATTAACTGATACCTGCTTTCATTACTGCACTAAAGCACACATCTTTCTTCAAAGATAAACATGAAGGGGGGGGGGGAGAGAAAAAGAGAGAAAAGAGACTGGGGCTCAAAAGCACAAAAGGTACTCCGTGAAAGAGAAGTGCTCTTTTTGTGTGCGACTTGCAGTCATTTGGATAAAGGTTCACTCAGAGGTGGCTCGCGATTTAAACTCTTAAAACCTGTTAGTACAATTGGAGTGAAATGATTTGAAGCACAGTTGTTTCACAGAGCTTTTGCTTTGTGCGAGAAGAACAAAATCTTTGAACTTAGTAGAAGATGTAACATGAATTATGACTCAGAAGAAAAATAACTATTTTCAATGTATTATTACGCTATGTGTTCCTCTTTTTTGTTTGCTTGCTATTGGCAATATTACTCATTTTAGTACTTTATATTTATTATTGCTGGCCATGAAACACTTGTTTTAGTTTAAAGGGAGAATAATGAGAGTATGCATTAAAGAGATTGACAGATACACACCAGCAGTCCATATTAAGGACAGCTTCAGACAGGTCAAAAATTGATTATTTCACATGTCTAGCACCAAATGTACATAGCGTATACATTCACTGGGAGGCCCAAGCCAAAACTGGTTTCTACTGTGTGAGTGCTCTCATCAAACATGACCCTCCATAAGCAGATTACCTGCTTTTTATTCCTACGCAGAAATGCCATCTGTGTGGGAAGTTCATTTTTTGTGAAGGAGACCCAAGTTTAGTTAAATTAAGCATGAACAGGTACTTGGAAGTTTGTATGCTCTTCAAGTGTAACAGAAGCAAATATTTCTGAAACATAAACTTATAACGTACACAAAGACTTTTTATACACCCACAAGGATGCAAAAGCTCAGTATTCCATGGAAACTCCAGTGTGACAAAGAAACAGGATGGGGGCATGAATATAGGAGATGGTTCAGTCCTCAATTGCTGGTATCACCAGAGGCAGCAATTAGTCTTAGCCATCCTAATGGTATCCCTAATCGTTCCCCCTTTGCACTCTCACATATAAGTGAATGGGTTCATATAAGTTAATACTGTACATGGTACACGTTTGTTTAAGGGCCCTAAACAACAACAACAACAACAACAACAACAGACCTTGTGGGGGCTTAGCTTTCGCTGCCTGGAATCCTACAGGACAGTATAAGGTGGTCTCTGCACCTTCTGTAAGACCCTGTCTGTTGCCCCCAAGTTGTTATAGTATTCACCTTCTTTATCCATATACTACCTATCATAACAAATAGACATTTAGCTAGTACTTCATGTAATTTATCATCATGTCACACTATATGGACAATCCTGCACACATTTTTTCCCCACATTTACAGGCACCTGATTACAGTGCTGGATTTATGTAAAGGCTAAGTAGGCTGAAGCCTAGGGCCTCTAAATGTTGGGGACCTAGCCAGCCCTCCCGCTCCCCGGCGGGCAGTCTTCCCTCTCCCAAAATTTATTTAGTTTTTTACAACCATTGCATGGTGGGATTGCAATGGAGGAAGGTTATCTGAAAGGATAAAGATAACAGAATTTATCCAGGTTTTCTGGATGCCTTTGAGGAAACAAGTTTCACCACCCTTTTCCCCATGTGGTGTCTCTACTAAGGTTATCATATAACTGGTAGGGGAGATAGTGGTGTGATTTGTGGTGTCATAGCTCTTCTGGTACCTAAGCACAAGCAAGCCCAACATGCTTAAGCCCTCTAAATAGCCATCAGAATTCTCTTAGGCTGCTTACTATCACTTCTGCTTCAGCCACTTCTAGTTAAATAGCAGTGGATAAATATACTTTGAGTCCCATGGCCTATAGGGATTCCTCAGAAATAGGTTTCAACAGCATTTGAGTAATTTAAATGTTTATATACCACTTTTCTTCTAGAAAAAAAAATGCATTGTACTAGTTATTTGTGTAGTGAAGCCCTCAGAGTACATCTCAGTTCAACAACCTCACGCAGAGGCCAATCTGTACTAAAACCTAGCAGAAAGTATTGGATGTACAAATGAGGATAGAATGGAATGAGGCAAAGAGATAATCTAAAGTGTTGCACAGAAGTGCAGTTTTTATTTTATACTGACATTGCACTTCTATGCCTGTATCATGCTTAAAATAAACTTTTTGAAATCAGTGGGACTTGCTTCTGGGCAAATACATTTTGTTGCGTGTTCAGACCCAGAAACCTCCCCCCTAAATAAATTCACACTTGACTCAAATGTTAGTTATAGTTTTCAGCAGAATTTAGGCCACAACTTTATTGATTACAGAAAGTGAGTGTTTGCATTTGCTCTGGTTCGACTAGCTCCCTGCCAGGCAGGTAGCGCTGACTCAGGGTTCCAGCATAGGTCAGCGAAGGGTGAACACCTGGATAAGCAAAAAGTCAGGAATGGACTATGTCCGCCACCCAGATGTCCCCTTGGACTCTGGCACGGGCACAACCCCCTCTCAGGGGTTGACCAAACCATTTGAGTCCCTGGATTCCTTTAACGGAATACCCTTCACGTAGGGATGGCGAGAGCGTTCTCCCATCCTTATCACCTGAACCAGAGCCTATCCACAACCTTACAAGTTGTGGCGATTTGCTACGCGGCAGGCGAAACCCAAATGGCAAGAGCCAATCAGCCAAGTGGGGGAAATTCCTGCCGTGCCCCTGTCCCAACGAGAGACGACACACGACGGCATAGCAAGGTCAAACACAAAAGCCCTAAAAGTAGGGAGAGGTGGGCAGGTGTTTTGAATGCATGCGCCGAACGAGGAAGTTCTGGGTCACATGCATGGGCATATATAGGTCCCTCGATCCATTTGGACTGCGCCCCATTGACCAGATTAAACCCAGCATCGAGGGACCTACCATTCGGGTGTTGTGGCTGACCAATCTTACCCACCCACAGCACAGGGGATCGGTTTCCAGGTCTCACCGCAACATGTACCCTCTTTAAGGGAGGACACGATTTGCTGATAGTTCAATGGGAATTGTTTCTGAAATAAGAGATTGTACTGGTGCATTCTTGGCAGCCATCTGCTCCTGCATATATGATAGATGATTCCTTTTGATTCCTTTTACAAAAGTGGACACGTTAAAAACTTTCTGTTTAGTAGAATTTCACTTTTGGCGGTCTTAAAAAACAACAACTATAAACATGCACATTTCTTAATATAGAAAAGTGTCCAATACACTCAAACGTTCAGGGCAGGGGAGGATAGAGAACAGGAAACTTTTCTTCCTTTTATTGTATCACTCATCTTGCCCAGGCTTCCTTACCTCTATGCAACGATCTGCATGCAGAAACAAGCTTTCCTGCTGCACGTGTCACTTGCTAGAACCACAGGTATAAATCAGGAACCACAGGTGTAAATCAATGCAATTCCAAAATTGGATCAGGAACGACAGGTAGAAATCAGATGCACAACCGCATGCACATGCTCAATCCCCAGTGAATTGTGTTTAGTTGCATTTGTATGTTAAAAGTCAGTACAATGTGGATAAAACATCTGTACTCAGTTGCATCTCATGCATATTTATGGTTTCTGATCCAGCAGCAAGTGATGCACATACAGAAGTCTGCTTATTCGGGAGGGTATCCTTAGCTGGATTGGGGTGCTTAGTTTTCAAAAAAAAATGTGGATTGAGAAGATGCCTGTGACTGGTCTCTTGGCAGCTGCTGCTGCTCCTCTGCTCAACCTGAGAGGATCTGGGAGTGGAGCAATCGTTGGAGGCTGTAGATCTCCCAGAGTAGAAGAACTGGTCTCAAAGGACGTGCAATTGAGCAGGTGCATTTTTTTTTTCATAGACCCCCCGCCCATCCTTTAAACTGAGAACTTGGGCTCAGAGGAACCTTTTACTTCCCCTTCCCTGTAAGCCTATGCAAGCTTCTTGTTTCAGCCTAACTATGAGCCCTTTTATCTGCACAGTAGTCTCTATTGCCAATATTCAGACGTAGCACGAGAGCAGTGCACATGCCATACCCTTCAACATTTCTCTGATGAAAATAGGGACGTATCATTCCATAATGATCATTTCACTGTTTATACCCCACACATCTTACTAGGTTGCCCCAGCCACTCTGGGCAGCTTCCAACACATATAAAAATATAATAGAACATTAAACATTAAAAAAAAAACCTTCCCTATGCAGGATTGCTTCAGACAGCTTGTGGGTTGGATAACTCCATACCCTCCAACATTTCTCCAATGAAAATAGGGACATCCTAAGGAAAAGCAGGATATTCCGGGATCAAATCAAAAACCAGGACAGCTTTTCTAAAGCAAGGATTTCCCTGAAAAATAGGGACACTTGGAGGGTCTGACATGCCCTTGGCTCTCTTTAGTTTTATATTTTTTTATGTGTGCACATTTTTAAAAACATGATTTTCCTGAATTCCACAGCATGTAGGAACTTACTACTGCCCTGTCCTTTCCATTTTCTGTCGAGCACATCCACACATAGGAAGGCCCAATGTAAGATTCAGCATTGTTGATCAAGGGCCCAGGTAGCTAATAAGGATAAACCCTTATGCTGGCCCTCATATTTTTTAGGCCCTCAGTTTCTCAGCTCAGCCAAAGTTATTTGGGTGGTCTTGGGCCAGTCGTTTGTTTACAGCCTTATTTTCTGCATAGGGCAGTTGTTCTTGTTGTGAAAATAAAAGACTGGGGAAGGAAATCCATGCATGAATGCCATCTTGATTCCCTTGGAGGAAAATAATAAAATCATTTTTAAATGAGCAGGAGACAGTCTCAATAATGTATTTTCAATTGTAGTGTGTGAAACTGCCCTTTATACTTTAGGCCAGCCTTCCCTGTCTTTCTGCCATTCAGATGTTTTGGATGACAACTCCCATCCTCTCTGACTGCTAGTTTCTTCAGCTAGGGCTGAAGAGCATCATAGTTCAAATTATCTGCAGGGCATCTGACATGGGAAGGCTGCTGTTGGCTGTGATAATTTATTTAGGATGCAATACAAAATGGCTGCCTCTTCACACTCTCCCCTTAGAACTAAAAGAGTCCTCTCTAAGGCAGAGGAACTTGGAAGTCATTCTCTAGTCTGGCTCTGCATGTCTGGTCTTAAAAAGATAGCATTATAATATACTACACAATGAATCTTTGTTAACAGTGGACTGTTATTCTAGACAAAAGGGGAATCTTCATTTTTGAATGCTCCCTCATGTTGTTTGTAAAACATCAGGACCAAGAATGGCAAACCTATCTCTGGCAAATGCTAGTTCCACACCTCATTCATAGAGGATACCTGTGCCATGGGACAGCCCATGCTAACAGAAGGCCTTTGCTACCTCGCTCTGCTGGTTGTGTGTTTATAAACACTTAAGAGCTCTTGTTTTAATAGTATCAGTCCTAACAGACAGGGCATTGTCAATCAACATGTTGAAGAAAGGAGGATGGCAAAAACTGGAGGCGGTTGAAAGATGTCCATCTGGCCTTTGTAATGACACAGTGAGAGAAAAGTGATGATGATCTGTAATTGCCCTACACCTTGTCCACCCTTTCAGCTGTACCATACATTTAAAGCACCATTATACCACTTTAACAGTCATGATTTCCCTCAAAAAATGCTGGGAATTGTAGTTTGCTAGGGGTGCTGAGAGTGGCCTGTTCCCCTCACAGAGTGACAATTTTCAGAGTTCACTGGGAAGAGGGATTGATTGTTAAACCACTTTGGAAATTGTAGCTCTGTGAGGAGAAAGCCATTTAAAGAGCTATCATTATGTTTTACATGTGTTGTTCTGATATGGCTTCTTGGGCACAGAGAGAGCAGGGCAAGCAAGTGGACATCGGCAACAGTGGTAAGGAGGGAAAAGTGGGTGCACTCAGGGAGCTGGCTGCTGAGGGGATCTTGCACAAAGGCCTCCAAAACATGGAACAAGCATTGCACATAAAGATACTCCTTTACAAAAGGGGCAGGAGTGACTGAGTCCATCTCTAGTAACTCACACACCATGCACTGTCAGAGCCCTGGGAATATCCAAATCTAGATTGTGATAATGATGCACATCACACTATACAAGGCACGCAGGCTACCTTCCTGTAATAGCCATTTTTCAGATTATATTTGCAAAGTATCTTTGTGAAAAGAAGATCTTGTGCAGCACTACAGGTGAAGGACAGAACAATTTGTTTCACTTCAGTTTCACAGGTTCAGAGGCTCTTACCTGTATATTCATAGCAAAAAGAAATATTTGCATGACATTTCACAGAGTAACAGTATACTTCCCTGCACAAGATTATCTTTGGATGTGAAAGTCATGTGCGAATTAGTTCTGCGTATAGAGCTATGTCATATTTTGGACATTCTGAATAAGGAAGCTTCTATCTCCTTGATTGTCCATTTAATTAGAGACAGCTATCACAAGGGGTGATGGATCAAGTTTAAGCCAGACAGGAAAGTATACTCTGAAGTGGGAAACACATTGGGAGATGCCACTTTGATACCCCACTACATAAATAATGGGACACCAAGGCTTCTGATCAGTAAGTGCAACACAGCAAGGGAACTGCAATTAGAACATCGGTGACCCAGTTGATATTCTTGTGTCATCCCATGCTGGTTACAGATATGAAAAAAAGCCTGATGAATATTTGCCTTCATTATCATTATATTGTATAGTACTTTCAAGTGTTCAGAGTGCTTTGTGAACATTATTTAGACGTAGCCCTTACGACAACCCTGCCAGGTAAGCCAGTATTATTTATATTGCAGAAGGGGATGGGGGATGGGACTGAGGCTTATGTGGAGTTGCTTACCTAAAGCAAAGGTGGATTTAGGGGAGTGCATGAAGCTTCTGGGGTGCTGCACAACTATGACATCCAATGGAAGGTGAGAGGCAGGGGGACGCACACTGGATTTTAGCAATGCAAAGGGCACCACTGAAATATTAGACGCCAAGGACTGCCACTGACCTAAAGCCATGAACTACCTTAAGTTCTGTACGTAACCCTGCTGAAGTCAATACAAAATAATGATTGCACATTCCTTCCCCATCACATGTAGAAATTTAACACTTGCAGTGTACTAGTAAGGGGGTTGAGAATTAATATACCAATGTTATATATAGCTAGTTCAGCCAGCACTTGAAAACTACTCATGTGTAGGCAACCTAGTCAACTGAAGAGGGGGAAAATCTAACCCAGGTATTCCTAACTTTTAGTAATTAATAGGATCCTCTGGGCAAGAATATATTGTTTGTTTGTTTGTTAAAAAAACCCAAACAAAATAATAATAAATAAAACCATAAAAAATTAAAAACAAGTTAAAAACAAAAATAAATTAAAAACAGGAAGAAATTTACATGTGTGTCTCTCCAATGTAGCCTCATTCTCGAGCATTGTGGAAATTTAAATGATGCTCTCCCATGACTCTGAGACTCCCACAAAGTTCACATTCATCTTCCACAGTGATATTCTAGGAAACTAAAATGGTGGCACAGCACTGCTGCCTAAAAAGTCTACTAGGGAGGCCCACAGATGTACAAGGAAGCCCACCCAAGAGTGCTTTCCCCATCAAGCATGAAACCAGCCCTGCACATTGTATTATTAGCAACCTCGTACTGAATTTGTTTAACCGAACTACATGTTTTCAGAGTTCATTCAGCCACTAGGTGCAAATATTGTCACCTTCCCTCCAACAAGGGCAACTTAAGAGTAATTGGATTCATTCAGGGATATGAAGTTGTCACCAGTATATTACTTCTAGATCCCGAGGAAGACTCGGGGGGGGGGGGGGACCCAACCCTGTGTGGTTCAGGAGAATTTTTTACCAGGAGGACTTCTGCTTTCTGTAACGTTATTCTCCCTTCAACTCCCCACAGATTTCTGTAATAAATTAATGCTGACACTGTTGGTACTTGTTTACAGCACACTGGTTTCCTTTCCACCATTTGAAACCTCCTTTAGGACTTTTGGTGGTAGAAACTGTCGAAGACACCATAGGACAATGTCATAGCTTCCTTGAAAAACTGTAGACCCATGGAAGAGTAAGATGGGAATTAGTGGTGTGCAGTACACAGCATATCTGAGTGAAGTGTTCTGCCACAGTAAATAGAGATTTGTTTTTGTTTAAATTAAAACAAGCCTAGAAAGTATAAAACCCCCATTTTGTACAACCTTTCTGAACTTCCATGAAAGGTAATTATTAATCACTGACTGCATTAAAACTAGGTTTCCATAACTATTTTTGGGCTGTAAGAATTTGAAAGCTCTGTCCAAAACATGACCTTAGGTCCTAGGGTTAGGAACTAGAAATTAACCGATTTCTACAGAGACAATTCTATTAACTGTTCTGTATGTGTAGTAGTAGTAGTAGTAGTTGTTGTTGTTGTTGTATTGTCATTATTTG